>NW_023502975.1:0-1223050 GCF_014066315.1 Letharia lupina
AACCCTTATTAATATAAGCTTAAAAGATTATTAAGACGTTAATTAAGTTAAATAATATTATTAGATATTTAAAATACTTATAATATATACGAAACGCTATCTTTTACTTATTATCTTTATAAATTTATATATAATAATAAGTATTTTTTAAATAAAATTTAATATATTACTTAAAATTATTTAAGCGATTAAATATCTCGCTAATTAAGAATAATAAATATTAATTTTTAATAATTATCTTATTTAGTCTATAATAGTCGATATATAAATATAAATCTCTATTCTTTTTTAAAATAAATAAAATTAAAGCTTCTATCGAACTTATAAAGTATTTAATTTAATTCTTTATTAAGACTTTATTAAAATAAATTCTTAATATTATTAACTCTATATTAAATAAATTATATAGCGTATTAAATAATAGCTTTATTATAATTTTAATTCTTATATAATAATAAGTTAATTAATTCTTTTAATAGAAATATATCTTATATTCTTTTAATTTATTAAAAAGTTTAAAAATAACCTCTACGTTATTTATATAAATATCTTATATTTTAATTATATTAATTTTTTATTTTTTATTTATAATTACTATTTCGATTATAACTAATATATAAATAATCTTATACTCTTTTAAAATATCTATAAATTATTAAAACGTTAAAATCTTAAGCGATTACTTTTTAATATCGAAATATTAGATTTAATCTTTTATATCTATTTAATTTACTTATTAATTAAAATTAAAAGATCTAAAATTATCGAAAAATCTTTTTTATTAATAATATAGAAAATATATTTATAGCGTTTAATATATTTTTAATTATTTTATAGACGATAAATAATCGAGTAGATATTATAGTAATAAGTTAATTTTTTATTAATTTATATAGATTTTAATAAGAAATTATTAATTTTAATTAGATTCTACTTAATTATAAAACGCTAGCTTATTATATTTATCTCTATATTATTATTAAAATAAATTAATAGAAGTCTATAACTCGCTTTAACTATTTAAAAATATTCTATTTTTATAAATTAACGATAAAATAAATATTACTTCTATTTTTACTCTCGTTATTATAGAGTTTTTAATAAAAGTTTCTTTTTTTCTATCGAGTTAACTATATAAAGCTTATAATTATTAATTAAATTAATCGATATATTATTAGAATTTTTTATTTTTTATTTTTCTAATTTAATATAAATATTAACGTAATACTCTTTTTCTTTATAATTATAATATTCTATACTTATTATAAGCGTATTCTTAATATATCTCTTAGCTCTATAGCTAGCGAGCCTTAACGAAGATATCTTCTATTATATTATATCTTCTTTTTATCTATATAATTCGATATCTTAATTATCTTATTTAATATATCTATATTAATATTATATTTATATTAATTCTAATACTATAATTAAGATTAATTTATTTATTTTATTTATATTAGTAAATAAATTTAAAGAAACGCGCTAGTAAAGACTTTAATAAGAAATTAAGTTAAATTATTATATTTCTAGATAAACTTATTAAATAGATAAATCGATTTTAAAGAGTCTAAATAAAATAGCGAAACGATCTCGATAAATAGTAGTTAAGAGATAAAGAAGATATTAAATTATTTATACGACTAGCGAATCGAAAGAAATAGTTAATATTATTTTATATTTCTATATTTAAAATATATATTAATAGTACTTATAACTTTATATATAATAACGTTTAGAGTTTTAGTAAAGCTTTAATTAGATAAAAAATAATCGAATTATAGCTAATTTAGAATATTATTCTTTAAAACTTTCTTATATATAACTTCTCTACGAAATAAGAGACTCTCTAAGCGAAGTAAGTATACTCGAAAGACTATTATTTAAAGTACTTATAATCTTTTTAACATCTTAAATAATTAAGAAATAAGTATATTAAATTCTTATAAAGAAATAATCTTATCTTAGACTTTATAGTAAAAAATTTTATTCTTAATATCGAATAATTTTAATACGCTTTTAAGAAACTTTATTACTCTCTAGTATATCTAATATCTCTAATATTTATTCTTTTAAAGTATTTAAACTTCTCTTTACTTTATTTTAAATCTTCTTTTTTTCTTTTTTATAATAAAGTCTAATATTAAAAAATTAAATTAAATTAAAATCTTATTAAAGTAAATTAAATTTTAATAAATATTAATTCTATTAGATAATATAATTAACGAGTTTAACTTAATAAAAATATTTTAAAATATTACTAATACTCTATAATTATAATATTAAATTAAATACTAATTTAATAAATTTATAATTATACTAAATAAGATTTATTAAAAGCGAGATAATTTTTAAGAGATTATTACTTAATATTATATCGTCGTAATAGAAAAGAATCTAGCTATAAATAATTTATTTTAAATCTATAAAATAATTAAAAAGATAAATTAATTAGCTTAAGACTTTTAGAAGAATATAATTTCTCTATAGTAAAAAGTTAATAACTTTAATTTATAATTTATAAAAGACTTATAGCTATTCTTAATCGAGAAGAAATATAAATCTAGATAATTAAAGAAAAAATTAATTAAAATTTTAAATCTATCTCTATTTATTAATAATATTAATTTCATTTAGAATAACTAGTTCTCTAGAATAAAATAGAAATTTAAGATTAATAGCGATTATTATCTTATTAAAAATTCTAAAATAATCTATATAGTCTTATAATTTAATAATAAGATTATATAATATATAATATATAGAAGACTTTAAAACTCTATTAACTTATATTAATCTTTTATTAAAATTATAAATAAGTTAATTAATATCTATAAGAATTTAAATCGATATAATAATATATTATATAATATATATACTCTATAATAAGAAATTTAAACTTTTATTAATTTTTATTTAAATCTTATTTAACTAGATACTATTCTTAATATTAATAAAATTCTTATATTAGAGAATTATTTTTCTAAGAAATTAAGAAAGAAATTAAAAAAGTTATAATAGACTATAAGAGATTTTACTATTTTAAAAGCTATAAAAGAATATCTTCGAAAATTAAATAATTTATAATATATTAAATATAAGAATTTTAAGTTTATAAAGATTATTATTAAGTTAACTATAATATAAATATTAATAATAATATCTATAACTAATATATATCTTATACTTATTATTAAATCTAATTTAAGTATAATTATTACGCCTCTAAATATTATAATTAATTTAAAGTTAAGGAAATTAATATACTATAACTACGATAAGAAAGATTACTATCGAAAGAATTATATAATAACTACTTAAATTAAAATTAATAAAAAGGCCTTTAAGAAAGTATAACTTTACGCGATAAAAATAAATAAAGAATTTGAAATCGATAATATTGATATTATAGGTAGTAATAGTTTTTCTTCAAATTCGAGAAATAAATAATCTCTTCTAAAGTTATAATAAGAGATACTTATAAAGTATATCTAATAAATACTCTTAATAATACTCTAATACGTTATTCTTTTTATATATAAATTACAGTTTTCTTATAAGAGAGAATCTATTTATTTAAGAACTTTCTTATAGATAGTAAATATATTAATACTTATATAATTATAAATAAGTTCTTAATTCTAGTAATATATAAAGTCTTATATCTAGAATTACTTTTATTATTATAATCTAAATTATTAAAAAATTATAATAGCTAAATTATAAAACGATTAATTATATACTATTTACTCTTAATAATAATAGTAGAAAGCTATTAAAAAGAAATATATCTAATACTAATTATATTATTAAAATACGATATAATAGTTAAGAAATCTTAGATAAATAAATATAGAATAGTTCTTAATATATTATAAAATAAGATACTCTTTCTACTCGATTAATATAATTATAATAATAATTAGATATTAATAATAGATAAACTCTTCTTTCTATTAACTTCGAAGCTTTAATTACTTATATTACTTATCTCTCTATTAATTATATTAAAATAATAAAGCTCTTCTCTATTTACTTATAATAATAAAACTAATTTAAATATTTTCTTATTAAATAAGAATAAGAATAATAAGAAATCTAAATTTATTAATATCGCTAAAATTAATATAGCGGCCTACTATTAACTAGTTCGTAAAAAAGATAATAAACTATTTATATTAATAATAAATAAGATCTATAATAACTCGTTAATATTATATACACCTCTTATTATCTAAATACCTCGCGATCTCTATATATTAATTAATAAACTCTATTTCTATAACTTAAAAAAGAAATATAAAAGATATTACGATTTTAATTATCTTATTTAGATTAATAGTATTAATAAGATTAATTCTAAAAAGATAAAATATAAGCTATCTATAGAATATTATAATTATCTTAATATTTTCGATAGAGCTAAGATAAATATATTTTCTCTATATCGTTCTTATAATTATAAGCTGAAATTTAATAATAGCTTTAATAAAATAAAACTTTCGAAAAATAGAATCTATTTAATATTGAGATATAAATTAAAATAAATAAAGAAGTATCTAGATAAATATTTAAAGAAGAGATTTATAATATTAAGCTATATACTATTCGCTTTATCTATTTTATTTATAGAAAAGCTAAATAAAAAATTATATTTTTATATAGACTATCGAAAGCTAAACGCTATTATTAAAAGAAATCGATATTTAATTTTATTAATAGATAAGATTTTAATAAGAATTTAGAAATATAAATATCTTACTCGATTAAATATTATAGCCGCATTTAATAAACTACATATATACCTCGATAGCGAGAATTTTACTACTTTTATTATCTTTCTTAAAGTATATAAGTATTAGATTCTCCCCTTTAATCTAATTAACAATTTAATTATATATTAATAATATATAAATAATATTCTATTTAAATATCTAAACGACTTCTATTAGATCTATCTTAATAATATACTTATTTATAATAAGATAAAAAAGAAACACGTCTAATATATTAGATAAATTCTTTAGAAATTAAAAAATATCGATCTTTAGATAGATATTCTTAAGTATAAATTCTATATCTAAAAAATTAAATTTTTAGACTTATTAATATCTATAGATAAATTATAAATAAATCTTATTAAAATCTAGACTATTATTAAGTAGATTATATCTATTAATCTTAAAGAGATATAGATCTTTATCGAATTTTATAATTTTTATCAGTAGTTTATTAGAGATTTCTCTAAAATAGTTAAATCTATAATAAAACTCACCGTAAAAGAAATTATATTTAATTGATTTCTAATATATTAAGAGACTTTCTATTCTCTAAAAGTCGTTATTACGAAAGCTCTAATTCTATATTATTTTAATAGAATAAAGAACGTTATTCTAAAGACTAACTCTTTCGACTATATTAATAAAGATATTCTTTTTTAATATAATAATAAGAGAGTACTTTATTCGATAATCTTCTATAATAAGAATCTTACTCTAGTTAAATATAATTATTAGATCTATAATAAGAAGTTACTAGCTATTATTCGCTATTTTAAATACTAACGTCTTAAATTAGAATATATTAATATCTCTATTAAAATCTTTACGAATTATAAGAGCTTAATATACTTTATTAAAAAAAGAGATCTTAGTTATCGCTAGACTCGCTATTTAGATATATTATTTAAATTTAATATAAAGATTATTTATCGATCTAGATCTTAGAATATTAAGGCGAATATACTTATATAAATAGCTAGATATAAATTAATTAATCTTAGAAATAAATAATTATATTAATAGTATTAAATAATTCTTATCTCTAATTAATTAGAGTTAGATAGCGAAAGTATTAATATATATATAATTAATAATCTTATCTATTATAAGATAATAGAGACTAATAAGAAGAATAATTATTATATAAAAATTCGTAACGCTATTATCGAAAATAAGAATAAGTTTTAAGAAATTACTCTTAATAAGTGCTTCGTATAGAATAGAGTACTTTATTATAAGAATTATTTATAGATATTCGATAATATATATATCGATATTATTTAAGAGATATATAATTAATTATTCTACGATTATCTCGAGATAATATATATTTATAAACTACTTAAAAGAAAGTATTATTAATGAGGAATAAGGGCGATAATAACTATCTATATTTAAAATTACTATATCTATTAGAGAATTAAGATACCTTATAATTAAGAATATAATTTATTCTAGTCTCTATTAATTCTATAAAAATAATAATAAGATATATTAATCGACTTCGTTATAGGCTTATCTATATTTAACGACTATAACGCTATTTAAATAGTAATTAATTAACTTATTAAGAAATATTACTATATAGCCTATTTCGATATTAATAAAGATATTATTACTAAAAAGATAATTAACTTACTACTTAAGAAAGTATTTCGTCTATATAATTTATCGATCTTAATAATATTAAATTAAAGCTCTTAATTTATAGCTATTATATAGAAATCTTTTTATAAAAGACTAGATATTATAGTTAAGCTATTAATAGCCTTTTATTCTAAAATTAATAAATAGATTAAATAAGCGAATTAGAATATAGAGCGTTATCTTCGAATATACTATAATTATATATAAAACGACTAGATAAGATAATTATTTATTACTAAGTTCGCTAATAATAATACTATCTTATTAATTACTAATATCTTATCTTTTCTTATAAATAAAGAGTTTTATTCTTAAATAACTTTTAACTTAAATACTATTAACTATAAGACTATATATAAGCGTTTCGATATTACTTAGATAAAGAATATTATAAACTATATAAAATAAGTTTTTAAGTATATTCGAAGTAATATAGATCGCGCTTAAAAGGCTATAACTATATAAGTTAATAAGTATTAATAAAAGATTACTTTTTAAATAGACGATAAAGTCTTTCTAAATAGTAAGAATATTATCTTTAATTACCCTTCTCGGAAACTAAATTATAAGAGACTTAATTTATTCGAGATTATAGGTCTTATAGAAATCTTATATTATCTAAAACTCTTATTAAGTATAAGAATTTACGATATCTTTTATCTTAATCTCTTAAGTCTTATAATAAATAATCTCTTATTAAGATAGATAAATTCTTCGCTAAAATATATTACTATTAATAATTAAATTAAATAGATTATTAAAGAAATACTTATCTCTAAATTAATCTATAATTATTTTAAATATAAAATTAAGTAAAAAGATCTTAATAATAACTTTATCTAATATAATACGAATAACGATAAATTCGAAAATTGCTAGAATTTAATAGACGACTTCTATAAGCGATATTTCGAAGAGTCTTATCTATAAAGAATTAATTAATAGAATTTCGAAACTATCTCGAATACCTCGTTTTTAATTAAATTAAAATCGTTCGATATCTTCGTAATAGCCTCATTTTTTTAGAGTCGAGAATCGATTCTTTAGGCTTATATCGATCGGAAATTATATTATATATAATCTTTCGCGTAGAGTCCTCTTATTAACTAATATTTAAGTATCTTTTAAAACTATAATACGTTATTTATAGATCTTACTATCGTCGTTAATAGTTCTTATTAATATCGATTATATAATACTTTACGAAGAAACTTACTTAATATTAGATTAGGGTTTTTAGCGTCTACGGCTCGATTCGATTCGAGAGCCCTTAATTAATTATATCGTATTATTTTATTAATATTTTACTCGCTTAAATATAGATTCGAAAATTACTATTATTTACCCCTACGTTTATAGATCTTATTTTCGCTATATTATACCGATTTTCTTCTAGCTAAGCTCTCTATATATATTTAAATTACGGCTAATAACGTCGTTATAATACGATTAAGAAGAGTTATTATTATTACTAATATCGTCTTTAAAGAAAGATATTATATTAGAAGATTTCAGATACGATTATTTCTATACTACTTTTATTATTTTTTAGTATTAAGCGTATATATATATCTATTTTTCTATCTTTTTACTTATTAATTATAAGATATAATTTAATAAAGAGAGGGGTAGTATTATAAGCGTATTTTTAATATACTTCTTAGCTCTATAACTAGCGAGCCTTAGCGAAGATATTCTCTATTATATTATATCTTCTTTTTATCTATATAATTCGATATCTTAGTTATCTTATTTAATATATCTATATTAATATTATATCTATATCGATTCTAATAATACTATTTAAATTAAATTTATTATTTTTAAATTTATTCTTAGATTTATAATCTTAAAATTATTTATCTCTTAAATTAAAGTCGTTTTATCTTCGCGATAACTACGATCTCTTATATTAAGAATTTTAATTTTCTCGCTATTAATTCTTTTATAAATTAGAAATACTATCTACTTCGTATTCTCTAAAAAAATCTTACTTTCTATTATTATTCTCTAAATATATTATAGATATTAGAAGCTTATCTCGCTTAATTAATATAATTTAAATATTAATTAATTAATAACGAAGATTTATATAAAGCTTTATAAATAAATAATATACTTATTAATTCTTAATATAAAGATCTATTTAAGCTTTTAATAATCGAAGATAATTATTAAATTAATATATAGTTTAATTTTAATTTTAATTAATATTTATATACGCTTAGATAACGTTAAACTCGCGATTTATTAAATCTTCGATTTAATTTAATAGAAAGTTAATAAACTTCTACTATATATAATTATAATTTAAAAATCTATTCTTTTTATTAGTTTATAATTCTTTCTAATTATTATTAAAGAATTAGCGAGTTTAAAAAATCTTATTTTTTTTAATAAAAAGATTTTTTAAGATTAAGCGAAATATCTTAATTATCTTCTATATTAAGACTTAATATTTTTAAATACTCTTTTTATAATAGATTAATAATTTCTCTAATTAAATTATCTTTCGAGATTATTAAATGATATTATTATATTCGAAATTAGTATTATTAATAATTCTCTTTATTTCTAAAGTCGCTAATAATCTTAATATATTATCGCTACTATTATAATTATAATTTATAAATATTTTATCTTATTTAAGCGAATTAATCTTCGCTTCTAGAGATTAAAAACGATATTTTTATATAAGTATATCTTAATAATAAGTAATATACTCTATTCTATCGTTTAAAATACGAGTAGATTTATTAGTCTATTCGTTAATATCTTATTTCTTATTAAAAATATTTTTCTAATTATAAATAATAATATCGTTATCGTTATTATTACTCTATTTCTTTATTAAATTATTATCTATAGCTAATAAAAAGATCTCTTTATTAGAATCTATAATACGTTTTAATATATCTAATTATACTATAATAATATTTTAATTTAATATTATATTAATTAACGATAACTCGTTTTATAAATATTAAGATTATACTTTAATATTAATTATACTATTAATTCTAAATCGCTATCTCTAAAAAGAATAAAAGAATTAGAATTATTAGATTTAAAAAGTTTTAGAGTTATATAATAATATAAAATTAAAAAGATAAATATATTTATATATTAATTTAATAGTAAAACTAATTTTTAAAAAAGTAAAAAAAACTCGAGGGAATCGCTTACTTAAGCTTATTCGCTAAGACTTCGTTAAATATATATTAAATATATATAAGCTAAGTAATTTAAAGTCCTCTTATTTAAGACTTATAAGCTTCTTTTTAATAATTATTTAAAATTTAATTTCTTATTTTAATAATTAACTTCTCTTTCTCGATACTTATAAAGATATTAATAAAATTATATTTTAAAATATTATATTATAAAAAGTACGATATAACTCTAAAATAGTTATTATTATAACTTTATCTAATATTATCTTTATTCTTCTTTAAGATAATATTATTACTTATTCTTATTTTAAAACTTCTTTTAATATTATTACTTAATCTAATTATAATATATCGATAAAACTTAATTTAGCTTAGTTATTAAAGATAATTAATCTTATTTTCTAAAATAGAATCTTTATATAAAATCGCTATAATATTAAGATCGTTAATTATATACTTTAAAATATTTAAAAGAATTTTACTTCTTTTAATAATATAGTTATATATTTCTATAATAATTTCTATTAAATTTTTTTAATTATTAAAATTACTAAGTTAAATCGTATTATTTAAATTATATTAAAAATATTCTATCTTTAAAATAATATTTAAATTCTTAAATTTATAGAAAATATAAGATTTCGAAACTTTAATCTAATTAATTAAGATTAAATTAATATAAAGAAATTTATTTAAAAATTATTAGATATAAATAATAGTATCTTAATAAGCTTTAAAAAATAAAAAGCGATTAATTAATCTACTGACTAGCTATTAAATAACTCTATTATCTAATTAATTAATACTATTTATAATAATCTTAGCTTATATTAAATAATTAATTTCTATATATTTAGAATAATTCTTTATACTCTTAATAAGAATATTATTTAATTTAATAGTTAAATTCTTAATAAGTTTTCTAGAGTTAAGATCGTTTATAATTATAAAAATAAAGTCGTTAATAAGAAAAATAACTTTCTTTTATTTACTAAAATAATAAATACTTTTAAATTAATCTCGCTTTTATTCTATTATTTAAAGTTAAAATAAAATTTTATAATAATATTATTAAGAAATTTAAAATAGCGTATAGATTTATATAATAAAATATATCTATAAATTAAATATATTAAATCTAAAATATTTAATTATTATATTTTTAAAGATAAATATAATAGTAAATAATATTATATATTACGTATTTCTCTAGCTTCATCTAATTTAAATAATTTATATACTCTCTTTTAATATATCTAATTCTTAATTTAATTAATCTTTAATATAATAATTAATAAGTTTTAAAGCTAAGTATTATAATATATTAATTATTATTTATATTTTAAGATCTTTACTTATATTTAATTATATATAACTTTAAGTCGAATTATTAATAAGATTAATCTATTAATTATAACTTTAGATAATTTAAAAAAAAAATTACTTAATTAATAAAATATATTAAGAATAAGATTATTAAGTAAATACTTCTTTTTTAAATAAGAATATAATTAATTAGTAATTTATAGTAATAAAAGTAAATAAAATATTATATAGAAAGTAAATAAAATCTAATTTAACTTAGAATTAAAGCTTTTATCTTCTTTATTAATTCTATAGTAATAAAAGTAAATTAAAAAACGTATAGTAAGCGATTAGAGTTTAATTAAATTAGAACTAAAGCTAAAATTTCATTTAACTTATAAAAATTTAGATTTAACTTTATAAATTTAATTTATAAGTCTTTACTTATTCTTTATAATATTTTACTATATTATAAAGTCTCGAGATAGTATAATATCTTATTTAAATAGATATATAGTAAAATTAAAAATAATATTTTATATTTTAATATTACGTCGAACTTATCGAATTTTAAATCGAGTATTATTAGATATCGAGTACTTTCGAATATATACGAGTAGTAGGAACGGAACGGTAAAACTTCGGAGAAATATTCTCGATTAAAAACACTGGAGACGCCCTTCAATAGGCGGTTTAAGTGAAATGATCAATTCGATCTTAGCATATCAGAGTTGATACAAGACATGAAACCGTTTTCGGTAGAAGGAGCACATGCGTATGGGCAGGATAGACTGTCCGACCTTTACCGAGTTGAGAGGCCTAGAACACTGAGAGTCTGAGCGGGACTTTACTGTCTGCAAACGAGGAAATAACGGAAAACATAGTAGAACGGATCTGCATCTAGAATCTGTCCGCCAGCACCGAAGATTGGGGCAATGTCTTCTGGTCCTGTGGCCTTTTCGTTGTGATCAAGACGATGGGCGCGACGATCTAGCCCTTCACAGTAATCTCGGCCGTTCTGTGCATCAAGCTGCAGCTGAGATGGACATCCCAATAACCAAAATCACGTTGATAGGGTAGGCCCAAGCGCAAGTACCCAGCTGGGTAGATTTTCGTTTTCGTTTGTTGTCAATATGCTACCACTTTTTTCATGCAGCAAGCCTACCAACAAGTTGCTTGCTTAATTCTGGCCGTGATAGTGGCGGAAACGATAGGACATGCATCTCAATCACAAAAGACGAGGTTACAATGGAAAGATTACGTGCTTAGGAACGAAAACGAAAAGCGAAATTTTAGACGATGGAGGGGGGTCGATGCGGCTATGCACCCAATCATGACTACCCTGCATCCACCATCTCACCTACATCGTCGGAAACATTCCCAGCTGAGCGGGGTTGACAAGGCTGAAAGATCTGACGAGGCTAAAATATCACACCGAAACATGCTCCCACGATTTCGTTGACTTTCATCTCATCTCGACAACGCTACACTTCGACACCCTTTGCCTGGAACTCACCGCCAAGATGGATGAGCACAAAGAGTCTTTAGGTTTGACCAGCAGAATATACGTACGTACAGGAATTCATTTTCCTCGCCTTGTTTTTCCTTTCCGTAAAGGCTGACAATCCTTTGCGCAGGCGACTCGGTCCGCTGAAGACGGCCTGGCTCATGTTGACTTGAATAGAAATGTTGAGGCTCTGTAAGTGCAACTATCCCAAACATGTGTATCCTTACTTACTAGCTCTTCATCACGGCAGCATCGAAAATCCACTTGCGCACCTTACGCCCGAGCAACTCCTACGAGACGTCCGTGACTTCGCCCGCGCGAATCATCTCGAGGAGCATGTTGAACTATTGAAAAAGGGCGCACAGGTTGCCAAGGATCCAAGATTTTACGAGGCGATACGAGGGATAACGGAGACTGAAAAGCAAGCGCTGCGAGACGAGGAATATCGTCGATTCAAGCAGCCAATAGCACTATACCTTACAATCATCACTTGCTCTGTCGGTGCTGCGGTACAGTGAGCTTGGGCCATATCTTTGCACAAGGGATAGTGGGTTGCTGATAGGAACATCTTTAAGGGGATGGGACCAGACAGGGTCGAATGGAGCCAACCTCGACTGGCCGAACGTCTTTGGCCTCGACACCACAGCAGGCAGCAGCAGCAGAGGCGCTTGGTTATTTGGGCTGGTCAATGCGGCTCCCTACTTTGCGGCTGCATTCATGTAGGGAAATGCCTCTAAATTCGCTGCCCACCACTAACCACATCTGCGGCCAGAGGCTGTTGGTTTTCTCATCCATTGAACCATCGTATCGGGCGAAGAGGAACAATATTCGTCTCGGCAATCTTCTGCTTGACGTCTGTCATAGGCTCTGCATTCACCCAAACGTGGCAACAGCTGTTTGCCTGTCGTTTGTTACTCGGTATTGGGATTGGGACCAAGGCATCAACAATTCCGGTGTTTGCTGCTGAGAATTCGCCTGCTTCCATTAGAGGGAGCTTAGTCATGGGCTGGCAACTATGGGTCTCCTTTGGAATCTTCATGTTAGATTTTGAGATAATTCCTGGGCGGCGCTTTCGCTGACTCGGTATCGATAGGGGCTCGTCTGCCAATCTGGCAGTGTACCAAGTTGGAAAGATCGCGTGGCGGTTACAGCTCGGGTCTGCGTTCATTCCGGCGGTTCCATTACTCATTGGAATATATCTATGCCCCGGTAACATGCCTGCGTACAGGTCCGAGTCAACGGCTTACACTAAACAGAATCGCCTCGTTGGTACATCAAAAAACATCGCTACAATGATGCTTTTCGATCCCTCCAACGCCTCCGAAATACTCCCCTTCAGGCCGCTCGCGATCTATACTACATACATGCTCAGGTGAGACTCGAGGAGATCATGCTAGGAGATGGAGACATCCAGAAGATGAACCTCGAAAATGGTAAAGAGCACTTCACCAACAGGGGTAGATATCTGGCTCGATTCGTACAACTGTTTACCATTGCCCGAGTAAGGCGTGCGACATTGGCTGCTTTCGTAGTCATGATCGCGCAGCAAATGTGTGGAAGTGAGCTCACTAGCTCTCATGATACCTCTACGAAAATTACTAACATCGCGGTAGTTAACATCATGGCTTTCTACGCAACCACCCTCTTCAAAGACGCACATGCGAGTAAAAGATCTGCCCTTTTATTCTCTTGGGGGTTCGGACTGATAAATTTCGTGCAAGTAAACCCTAGGGCCGCGCACACTTATCAGCAGAGTGGCTGACATCTCATAGCTTTGCCTGGCCAGCAGTCCGGACAATCGACACGTTCGGGCGCCGTGCTCTGCTACTCGTCACCTTCCCCAATATGGCCTGGACTCTGCTGGCCGCCGCATTCTGCTTCAAGATACCAAACAAGAGCCCCGCGCATCTACCTGTACTCGCGCTTTTCATTTACCTTTTCACTGCCTTCTATTCGCCTGGTGAGGGGCCGGTTCCCTTCACCTACTCCGCCGAAGCGTTTCCTCTGTTCCATCGCGGTACGAGAGACATCTCCCCCTTCAGTCATGTTCCTACTAACTGGAACTAGAGGTCGGAATGAGTCTATCTGTTGCGGTCAATCTTTTTTTCGCTGGAATCTTGACCCTCGTCTTCCCACGTATGATAGCTGTTTTTGGCGCAGCCGGTGCCGTGGGCTTCTTTGCGTGAGATAGCAACCGACCTCTTTGTACCAAAGGTTGTGCTAATCATCAGTGGTAGTGGCCTCAACGTGATAGCTCTGATCATGATATTTCTTTGGGTACCAGAGACTAAACAAAGGACGCTCGAAGAATTGGATTACATATGTAACTCATTGCCTTATAGATGTTTGGGTGACGCATAGCTGACATGTGGGATCCAGTCGCAGTTCCAACTCGTCAACACATGCGATACCAGGTCACCGAGGTACTACCATGGGCCTTCCGCTATTACGTACTACGCAGGAATGTGGTTTTACGCCCACTGTACAAGTTTCAGAGACCTTCATGATTTGAGTTAGCGTAGCAAGCGACGTGAAATTGTAGATTTGGTAGCTAGCCTTCGAAAGCGCTTCCTTTATATCTAGCGAGGCACTCATAGCCTCCTATAGCGGTGATCTATCAATAGGACTGTAGAGCTTAATGGCTTCGCCAAGGCAGTGTTCTGCAAGATTCCGATTTAGGAAGGTGGCTGGGCGGCCTTGCAGATGTAAGCATACGTAGCCGGCTGCAAGCCTCATCGTCAGACCGGACGCTTCAGCCTTTGACCCATTGTTCCCTAAAACCCGCCCTTTCATCTATTGCACAACAACAAAACAATATTCGTCTCGATGACTCTCATCGTCATGGATTCCCCACCAATGGTCGGCGATCCAGCCATCGCGCACCTGTGTGATGTTATACTCGAAACGCTGCGGAGCTTCGTGAATGCTGCCAACGACGTAAAGGCTTTCTGCGATGAAGTGCGGACGCTTCGGAAGTTCCTAGATCTGATTGACAGAGTGTTCAAAGCCAAGTTGCCGCGGATGGCGTTTGAGGAGCAGCATTTTACCAGCGTAGAGGTCCTACTTGCCAAATGCCGGACGACACTCTCTCGGCTTTGCGAAATCCTTGCAGCCTTGCGACCGAAAGTCGGTCAGGCTGATTCACAGGATGAACTGAAAGAAGCCCTTAGGAGCATGCAAAGTTCGGAAGTGCTGGCGCTCAGGGCAAGAATTGGCTTCTACATACAAACACTACAAATGTCACTGCAGACCGTCAAATTGTAACCACCAAGGAGGAAAAAGCACACCTCAGAGCCACTGCTGACATTGCACAGAGTTTATCAGTGGAAAAGTCAGCTCCCACAAGACGGCATCTACTTTCAACACAAGGACTTATCCGAGGCAATCCAGAGTCTGAAGGACTCAGTATCGTGCCGAAAGGGTCTTGGTATGAACATCACTCAACACAGTCCCGTGGAAGAGGAAACCTTCCTTTACGATGTTGACAGTTGTATTTTCTCGGCCGAGGTCATCATGAATGTTACGACCACAACAGTGCACGAGAATGTCCAATCACCGTTTAGACAATTGCCATGCGAGCTGCCAGGTTCACCAGCTGAAGAATTGATTTCAGCTGCATCGAACCAAGAAAAGCAGAGACAAGAGGATTTACAGCCACCTGAGGATCCAAGATTGCAAAAGAGAAAGCAGCTACTGGAAGCACCAAACGGAATTCCAAAACCTGCCATTCAGAGACAAGCAGTTGTGGCTCATCAATCCAAGAACACCAAGCCTTCAGTGGAAGCGCCGATCGTTTTTCACTTGGACGACATTAACGCCAAGCATCGTGGTAGCTCGGATTCTGATCGCGATTCCATCTTCGATCCAGAGCCTGAATTTGAAGACAGGTTTCCTCCAGAGGTCTATTCAGAACTCATTTTCTCTGTACGACAGGAAGTCAATAATCAAAAGCAAGCGGGTGACTACCAACTGGCAGAACAAACGCATCGCAGAGCAATGGAGTATCTGACAGAGAGGGAAAGAAAGTTAGGGATACCCTATGACAACCAGACTGAAATGCACGAAATCCTAGCGGATCTTTACATGAAACAAAAGAAGATGGACAAGGCGAAGTCGCTCGTAAATCGTTTATTGATGCAAGAGAAAGGCGAGACTGATAGGAAGTGGAGGCTTTATCATTGTTTGGCTGAGATCTACCAGGAGAAGGGCAGATTAGTAGAAGCTGAGAAGTTTGCCAAGAGAGCATACCTGGGCAGGCAGAGATCGCTGGATAAGGACGATAGGCTACTCGTTGAGTCCGTCAAACTACTCGTCCGTGTCTACGAACTGCAGCATAAGACAGAAACGGCCGAGGCTCTACGAAAAGTCTACCGAGCGGAGAGCGCCGCACCAGAAGTGCCTGAGAAGTCAGAAAGACGTAGTATGCCATTGCAACCTCAACTAGACGAAGTACACCGCGTCAATCAATCCCCTTTGAGGTGGGCGCCGGACGTTTGGGTCGATCCGTCGAGCATCAACGCGCCAACGAAGTCTGGGGAGACGCCGCTTATATCTGCGGTTACAACTGGGGATGAGGAGCTAGTTCAATTGATGCTCCAAAGAGGTGCCAACGTCGAAGCAAGATGCGCCGATCAGATAACGCCTCTCATGCACGCTGTGAATCATGGATACTTGTCCATTGTGGAGCTATTCCTTATGAAAGGTGCCCAAGTCGACGCAACAACAGCCGGGTGGACCATATTACACAGAGCAGCGGACATGTTCAACATTCCCACGGTGAAGGCGGTTCTAGCGAAGGGTGCTGATATCGAATCGAGAAGTCCTAAGGAGTTCTCGCCCAAGAAGCATCCACTAGCTCGACTAGGCAGTGATGTAGACGACTACGATGAAGTCGATGCCTCTGATGCTGACATGGGCTGGACTGCTCTCTTACGGTCGGCTACTAAGGGCCAAGAAGCAATGGTGCGCTTGCTCATTGAAAAGGGGGCGGATATTGAAGCTAGGAGTCCTAACAACGGTACGCCCCTGATCTGCGCTGCCGAGGGTAATCATGAGGCTATTGTTGAATTTCTGCTGAAGAGCGGCGCAAATGTCGACACTGGAGACGAATTCGGATGGAAAGCCTTGCATCGGGTTATGGCAAATCGGGTTGGTGAGGGCGTCGCGCAGATGCTGCTTACTCACGGCGCCGACATCAACGCCAGATGTCGCTACCAAAAGACGCCTCTACACCATGCGATCGAAAAGGGGAACACTTCGATGGTCTCATTCTTGCTAGCCGCCGGTGCAGATTTCGAAGCAAGAGATATCGCGGAGAGGACGCCACTGCACGCGGCCATAGAGTCCAGACTTGAGAACATGGTCCACATACTGCTGGAAGCTGGGGCGGATGCTGACGCCAAAGACAAGTGTGGGCATGATGCACTAGGTGCAGCCAATCATGCATTAAGGAAGTCTCCTGAAATCACCAGTCTGTTGGCGAAGCACAAAAAGGCCATGCGCAGCAGTGGTGCCAGTAGACAGCCTTCTGCCAGCGGCTCATTACCCTCGAGGACTTCGTCTTCTTCAACTTGGTGGTCCATGCGTTCTAAGCAGAAGAAACATCGGTGAACTCATATGAGTGGCTAAAAAATGCAAAAGTTGAGGACCTGTTGTAAGGGCACTGGCAATTGTTGACATAGTGCTAATTCTCATTGCGCTGTTCCAGAAAGTTTGGAGACTTCTTCGAAATGCTGTATTTGAACCGTTCTGTAGTGATTCTGTCGCCGTTTTGAAATATGTGCTTCTTTTCAGTATTATTTGATTTTTGATTTACGCAGCCCTCTAGGGTGAGTCGCCCTATATTGCTTTCCCACAGCTATGACCAGAAGATTTCAAATAGTGAAAATAGCAATTTGCAATGACCTTATTTTCACTCTCTTTGCTTTGCCTTTCTCATAATGAAAACATAATACGTGAACCAAACGCCCTATAGGACTGCTACTACCCAAAGACCAGCCTACTCTCACCCTTTGTTACCGTAGTCCCGCTTCAGATATCACAATTGTCAGCACCTACTGCATGGGACAGGTCTGGATGCAGTGCCGCACAGGAAGCAAGTCGATGCCACCTCGGAACTACAACATTCCTTGTTTATTGCAAGGAGTATTTCCAGCAAATGGAGAACTTGTTTCTCCCGAGAACGACCGCGTCGGCTTTTAAGGAGATCATATCACCGCTAGTGAGAACAAGTAAGTATAAAAGTAATTGGAGGGCATCAGCAAATTTCGCTTACGAAATTTAGGTGGCCTTATTGTAACGTCGAATACCGGACCTATAATAATCTTAGGCTCCTCAACAAGGTGTCGATAAGCGAGGCTGGGATTTCTATAATGTCAGCGACTTGGTGAACAAGTCAGTAACAGCGACAGCAACAGTCATCCACCATCTGTGCCGGTCCAACTCGCGAGTTTGAAACTGCATCTGACAATGGATTAAACTTTTACGTCTGAAGCATCTTGGCCAAACCTAATCTGGTCCAAGAAGAGTGGGTGACACTTACAAATAGGAGTGGTGGCTGGAGTCATCTCGGAGTACGCACATGGATATAGCCGACTTCCAGGTCGCGAGCGGGCTAGGCGTGGTAGAACCTTGTACGGCCCCCCCGATGTGGGCACTGGACGGGATATGATTTCAGTTAGGGATGACTTTTTGCCGATAGCTCCCGGCATTTGAGAGCTAAACTAAGATATCTCACTTAACTTTTCTAGACTCGAATTCAAAGCGTAAGCATTCAAGTTCTTAGCCGCACTTATAAGACCGTAGAGTGAGAAGATAAAAGGGGGTATAGTGTAGACACTGAATATAAATTCAGTCAGGGATAACTTTCTGCCGATAGCTCCCGTAATTAAGTAGCAGTTAGCACCACCCTAATTCCAAGGCCAGCACCGGCCATTCTAAGGAATGATGGTACTCATAGCCGATTGAAGGTAACCTCAGCCCCTCGCCCCACTACTCGCTTCGCTCAAATAGTGAGGCCACTGTCAGAGGTGTTACATTATACTACAGGCGTCATTCATACTTCCTAGAAGAAGTATCAGCCATGTGGTGGCGTCCACATGTTCCTCCGCTACAACATCGTGCATCGTGCATCGTGCATGAAGACAACGACAGGATCTCATTATCTAGGTCTCGTGATTGATGTCGGCCTCGTTTGGTACTGAAAACCCTAAGACTTTGGATACTCCTTTGAGAAAACGTCTTTGTCGAAGCACCTCGATGTCAATCTCATCAAAGACGTCTCCTTACCAAATCTATTGCTACTCCGGAAGCGCAGCATGAAAGTCTCGTTGCTCGCTTCGCGAGTGCTCCGCAGGCCTTTCACAGTAGAGACTGGAATTTCCATTTTCCAGCATCCTCCGAGCTATTCATTCCCGAGAAGGAAAGCGCCTTTATCATGATCCTGATTTTAATCCACTTATTTCGATTGAGAGCCAGGATGAGGCGACAATTTTGGTTCTAGCAAACCTGAATACGAGGAATGAGCATGGTGAATAAGGCTGCTACGCCGCGACCTCGCAATCTCTTGAGGCCTAATAAGGCTCGATAGGCCATCCGCCCCCTCGCTAAGCATGTTTCGGCCCCTAATAAACTCACCCCAGATGATGGCTTTCACAACTCTAAAACAGCTGCGACCAATTGGAATTTCTCCCTTAACATTGACATCTAGGCCGCTACAGGGTACAATGTTCAAGATTCGTGAGATCGGTGAAAACCAGCGAGATTTGATCCGTCTCTCAGCTTTTCAAGACTCTATACCTCAGTCCTTACATTATCTCCCCGGAAGAGTTCGATGTTGACAATACTGCCATTCTCTTCAGTACTCCGATGGTCTTGGAAATGATGGCAGGTCGCCTCTAGATCATATGTAACAAATCACCTTTTCTTTTAGCCACTGTCTTTATCGACGACTATCACTATCACTATGAGACGAGCGTGTCCTTTTCCATTCGTTCCTTTGCTTCTACTTACTTTAATTATATCATTAGCCCACGGTAATTACAACTCTTCCATTCTCAATTAAGGGCTATAGCTGACGTCCAATCTTTAATTCCAAGCCAATGCTGGCAATAATGATCTTCAGCCTCTGCTCAAGTCGACATTGGCCGCAAACACTTCAGTGCCAAGTTCTTCCCAGGTTTTGTCACGTCCTGTCAACAACGAGAAAGAACGACCGACATCAGCTCGAACATTAATATCCGTGTCGAGCGCCGCTCCGGCAGTCAAGAAACCTGTAGCAGCTAAACTCTCCACCACAAAAAGTGCGACAGTAGCGACTAACGACACAACCCCTGGATCCGGAAAGACTGGAACCTTGGCAGGGCCAATTAACGGTTGCGGTCCTGACCTGAAGAGATCATGGATATTCCGCGGACGGATCGCTGCATATCTGCGCGTGCGAGATTGTGTAGGACCAATAGCCCTAGTACCAGCAGCCCTCCAACCTGCGACCGCCCTAATACCGACCTCCCATGCCCCATCGGAATCCGAGAGCAAGCCACAGTCCGTATCATCGCCAGTGCCCCAAGCAGCAAAAGATACTCAGCAGACAGACTCTCAAACCGTGAAAGATACTCAGCAGACAGACTCTGAACCCGTGAAAGATACGCAGCAGACAGACTCTGAACCCGTGAAAGATACGCAGCAGACAGACTCTGAACCCGTGAAAGATACGCAGCAGACAGACTCTCAACCCGTGAAAGATACGCAGCAAACGGCTTCTCAATCAGGAACAGATGCTTCGCAGGTAGAATCCGAGCCAGCAGCGCCAGCTGTAGCCCCCGCGCCCACAGATGCTCCAGTCCTTGTGCAGGGTCAGACAGTGCCAGCTAATGGAAATCCAATCACCATAAGCAAACAGCTTGTCCGAGTCGCTTCCGGATCTATATTTGTTGGCACCTCAGCAGCACCAGTTCCGGAAGCGCAAGCCATGCCATCGCATGCGCAACCCGTTGTTGCAGGGACTTTGACGTTCCAACCGGCATCGCCAAGTCCGGTTGCGCAAGTGGCGCCTTCTCCCGTTGTCGTTGGCGGTTTGACATTCTCAGCAGCACTATCAGAACCATCTACTGGATCGGACACCGCGCCGGATCAGCCCCAAGCTCGGCCAGTAGTCGTAGGTGGCAAGACATATGCACCAGTAGCACCCACTTCTCAGTCTGGAACGCCACAGTCACCGGCCAATACGCCAGACCAAGGGGATTTGGAGCCTTCAACTTCTCAAGAGCAGTCCAATGATTCAGTCAACAATGACCACACCAAGATAGACCAACCCAATCCCCAATTAGCGCAGGTAGATTCCAAGCCGATCATGATAGGAGGCATGACATACACGCCAGTTACTGCAAACCCTACGCCTTCGCTGCAGAGTGCAGCGGTTTTCTATTTTGGCGGGATGGCTCTCACACAAGGTGGAAAAGCTGTCATGATCTCTGGCACACGCATGTCTCTCGGACCATCTGGCGTCGTTATAGGAACCTCAAGCTTACCATTTTCGACTCCTGCTCCTCCAACGTCGTTGCTGGCAATCGGTTCACAAACATTGACAGCTCTTCCGGGCATCGAAGGAGGCTTCGAGATTGGGCACTCCACACTCCTTCCAGGATCCTCAGCCGTTTCCATCAATGGAATAACATACTCCATCGATAAAGCTGACTCCCTTATTGTTGGCACATCTACCATCCCTCTAGCTACCGCAGGCTCTAGCAACACGAGTAATAATGCGCTCACAGCAGGTGGAGAGACATTTACTCCACTGGGCAGCACGGCAGTTGTGGTCGACGGTACTACTCTTGCTATCGGAGGCCCCGCAATTACGGCAGATGGGACGAGGCTTTCGCTTGCCTCAAATGGTCTGCTTGTTGGATCATCAACCTTTGCCTATGCAACCCCTGTCGTGAATACAGTTACCGTGTCAGGCGCGGGTTATACTTTTAGCACGGGTATTTTACCTAGCGGTGGTGCTATCGCAACGTCGTTTCCTAGTGCAACGGGTGGTGTGGGGAGAAGTGCTGCGTCACCGGCCAAGACGATAACATCTAAGATTCTAGCCTTATGGTTTGGGATGTCGATATCTCTATCGATGATAATAAGGATATTATAGAGACGTGAGAAATTTACGTAGTCCTTAGCACCATTTATAATCATTCGTTTCTAGTTTCTCGAGTCCAAGTCTCTCCATAATTCGTGAGTGCGTGGGGCCACTAAGACTGGATAGCAAAATGTTTCTATCTTCCCTGGAGCGATGTATCTCGCTGGGCCTTTGACGCCTGTGAAGCCCGCGGGGTAGCCCCTCCATTATGGGTTAGTCAATCAATCAATCAATCAATCAACCAAATCCCTCCACTCCTATCAACAGTCTCTCTGTAGCAGCTCCAGGAAACGCACGATCGCTATACTCTGCATGGGAAGTCCAAGTATGTTGCCATGTTCGCTGAGGTGGTAGGAACAGATTTCCCTTCCCGTCTTCACATCAGATCTTCAGCCACTGTGTCTATTCGCAATCTCCATTTGGCCGTCTTCTAGTACCTTAGAATAGAACAGATGGTAAATAAAGCTGAAGACCAGCTTCGCATAACCTGGACGCTCTGATGCGACGCTTCTGTTCTTTCAGATCTCTTTGCATGTTTCAATCTTACTACAAAATACAGAGTGAGACGAGTCGAGCGCTTTTTGTAGTGTTGAATGTTCTTGTCTCCCGCAGAAAATACAATCCACGACCTCGTCCTTCCTGTGAGTGCCATCTGTGTAGACCAGCTTGATGCGATGAATGCTTCTATTCTTACTTCACTACTGATTTGAGACCTTTCACAGCTTCGATCTCGACCTTCTACGTACCCATTTTGTCTAATAGCCACCTGTTCCGGCAAGCGAGACCTTCTTGCAGAGACGCTGCACCATCACAGATCAAGACCGTCACTTAATAACCAATAAGGTTTGTGTCGGTAACTCAACACTCGCTACCACTAGTACTCATTCGGCCTAGTCATTAGTATATGAAGGCCTTCTCTGTACATAGATATCCTTCTTCCTTAGACATCATTAAGACTACCATATCTAGTGATAAGTCTCATTATAGCAGTAACTGCATACCCAGGTATTTACCAACAGTTTGGGATCAAACGGTCTTGGCGAGGCCCGACAAATCGGGCGAGGAAAACAGCGTAAGCAACTGGTGCCCCAAACCATACCCCTAAACCGACCGCTTCAAAAAATCCGTCGAACCCAGCCCTTGCAGCTCTGCCCATTCTGTATGCCAGTTCCTCGACAAAACCCCAAGGGATTGTCTCGTTGCCTTGCTTGCCGTGGGCTTCGAGCCTTAATGTCGTTACTCCTAACTTGATCTTCAGCGTCCCAACCGGTGTAAGCGTCGACCATTCATGTGCCGCCTTTCGCGCGATTTCGGCATATTGTTTGACGAGCCGATCTACCTGCTGGGGGCATGTTGGCACAAAGGCATTGAACGCTAAAAACAAAATGACGGTGCTGTTGTACATTATGAGCCGCTCCAGCCAGTCTTGGCGCTTTGCAAGGA
This sequence comes from Letharia lupina, assembly GCF_014066315.1. Taxonomy (NCBI): domain Eukaryota; kingdom Fungi; phylum Ascomycota; class Lecanoromycetes; order Lecanorales; family Parmeliaceae; genus Letharia; species Letharia lupina. The sequence continues at coordinate 23,986 of NW_023502975.1, forward strand.
ATCTATAAGGAATCTCCCTCGGTCGATCGAAGGATGAATGGGCGATTAGATCATTCGTGGGTGGCTCTGGTGTGTTACCGTATTCTTCGCTGATTGTTGATCCTTTGAGCCTGCTCTGTTTTCTGGCGTCGAGCTGCGGTCTGGACGTATCATCCAACGGTAAGGAAGAGCTGTATTTTGGATTGAACCTCGATGTCGGTAAGAGACTGTACATTGAGTCGTCTGTTGTCTTTCCCGGACATGTTTCTGTGTCCATTGTCGTTTGTCTAGGGGCCGCCGAAGACGTAGTCCTAACTATGGAGAGAAGACTGATCACGACGGTCAATTGCCGGAAATATGGATGAGCCATTTTTGCTTTATGAAGTCAGCTTTTAACCTTGAATTCTTCTCAGGAAAACTGTCTACTTATTCGAAAATTGCAATGATATCGCTTGCCACCTTATCCTGCCGTGCTTGACTTTGGGGCCCGGTCCGTCGACTTACGATTTGCCTGAAAAGCGGTAGCCCAAAGAATCTAAGATCCGCTTGCCAAAAGATCATGTCCAATGTGTCGCATAAACGTGTCGCATTCGCCTCTCATTAGAGCAGCCCCAATGGACATTATCTGCGGGTTTATATGCGAAACTAGCAGTAGCGCGGCCATTGTTGACAACGCGACCGTGATAACTAACTCTACATTCTGAATCCTAAAGCAATCTACAATTCATTCAAACAAAGGTGCGCGGTTGGACAGACAGAATCCCCTCAATCGTCGTGAGTACGCAGCGTAAGCATTCAAATATCTCAAGGAGGTAGGGTGAATCGACATTCGCAGTCAAGTTTCCAAACCAAGAGCAGCTCCGAGACCCTGAAGATGCCCGTTGCACGAGCTCTTTGCAACGTGCTTTGTGGTCTTTCGCTCTCACCCTGAGGGTCATCGGTCTCACCAACCTGCCGCGATCTCCTAGGAATATTCTATTTTCACAATCTGAGTCACCCTGGTCTTTCCGTACATGTCTGAACGAGTCTCCCCAGGTATAGGAAAATCTAACACTCTTGGTTGAACCGTCAGACTTATAGGACATAAGAAGATTCGTCACCAATGTCTGTCATGACAGAATGTTCGACATCTACGTAGCCGGTTAGATGCCCAGCACCGTCATCGATAAGGTCTTTTTGTTGCAGCATCTCTCTCTCTGATATCCAACGAATACTCCATATTCGAAAACTCCTTCCCATGTGAGATGTGAGTTAATAATTAACGAGTCTCCTCATGCAAAAGTTGACAGAGTACAAGGATCGAGGCCAGCTCGATCCAGAGTATATGTGCCACAGCAAACACAGTTGTCGTTCCGGGCTCGAATGCAGGTTTTGAGTGTGAGTGAGACAAGTAGCTCTAGAAGTGGGACAAAGGATTCATCATTCTCTTTTTGGAGAAACTTTGTGTGATTTGTTGCTTGGAATGTTGTCGGAAGTTCTACCAAGGCATGAATGGGAGTTTACACGATCATAGCTGTTGATTTTCTGCATCGTGCAACCCTGCCTGGGTTTTCTACATTGGGGTGAGACAAAATGCTCAACCGCTGATATGAAAGTCCTAGACAACATCCTTTCGAAGTAGCAGACTTTTCAAACCTTCTACGAGGGGCACTTCCTCCCTTGGGGCTCCGAGCAATCATGAGACGGAGTCCAGCGGACCATTCGAGAAGTAGCAGATGCACAACGATTTTCATTTCATGGTCACAGATGCGCATGTAAGTTTGCCAGAGGTGCTTTTCGCTTGGACAAAGTTTGGACATCCCTTCTTCCTAGCCCCGTTCATGAAGACATCCTCCGACTGCGGAGGCGCTGGCCTCCCTCAAGAAGTCGAAAGCGTGAACGCGGAGGTGGTAAAGACTACATTATCACCGCTCGCTGGCTCCGTCCTGGCATGCATTTCCCGCAGATACTCGGTCCCACCAATCAGCTTCACAGTTTCAGATACGTGAATAACGACATCATATTGCCACTATATGTCTTTATGGGTGAGCTTTGCGCCACGAAGCTATAAGCTGGTACGTTGGTCTGTTTGTTCGTGCCTACGAACAAGTTCCAGCCGGGAATTGCGTTTTGGGCTGGCATCTGTCTTAGTGATGGGGGTTGGATCATAGGCAGCGAGCCAGGTCATGATTTCTGCTTTGTGGCCGGCGCCGCAGGAGCCGGTGGATATGAAGGCGTCATAAGAGACGTCGGCGCTGACTGGGTCGGGACTGTAACTGACCCAGACTTCGTCGAGAAGATGGATCTCTTGGCTTGTTCACAGCTGCGCCAGAGAGGCAGAGAGGAACAAGACATTGCTTACTTCCACGTCCATGACGAATTGATGCTATTGTACGAGCCCAGAGGCTTGCACTCCCAGTTGTTCAGTTCCGCGTTAGGATAACTCTTGACACTAGTACCTCCTTCAGACCAACTCCATTGAGCGCTCCATGATAGCGAACCATCGCTGGAGGGATGAAACTTGACCCCGCTGGTCAGGGTTGACAATGTAGTTGCCGGACCCCGCCGGAGTGAGTTGAGTACAATCTAGGGCGCTCGAGGCGCTGGAACCACTGGAGGGACTCGAAGCAGCGGATGGGGCAGGCCGAGCTGGAGGGGCAGCGATATTAGAGGTGGCGACAGCTAGCAATGACGGGATGTAAAAGAGATGCTTCGTTGTATCTACATTGTTCTAAAAAGCATTGGGAGTGGTGTTCAGACACATGTTCAATAAGAAAAGGTTACATGCGACCAAAGACTGTATAATTATCATGGGATCACTGCGATTATGACTGACATCATGGGTGACGCAGGTTCTTGGCCACATCGTTATGAACGCATCTAGCCAGGGAAGCGTTTCTCTAACGTTTGAGACCCTTCTATTACAGCGGTATCGATTTTTGCATCCACTGTCTAGGCATGGCAATAAAGGAATTCATATCATCAACATAGGCTGTATTGCGAAGGCTTCTAGACAAATGCTCTGACACATGCCTCTCACTATTCTCCAGTAACTATGGCCTCCTCACAGCTCATAAGCGAAAGATTAACTCCTTGCAAAAAGAACTTTGTTCTGAGGGATCAGAGTAAAGGACACGGTGGCGGACGGCGAAGACAAGGCAAGGGGAGTGTCAATCTATAGCGCCCGCCGTGCCCACCGCAAATCTGCGAACGCCCTCTAGAAGTTCCACATCCCACTTGAGACTGGGCTATGTATTAGCGTGTTGCATCAGTCGACGCACACACCAATCGCAACCGCTGTCTGTCATATTTCTGCGATGTTCCTTTGGTCGTCTCGATGGGCTATGTTGGACTGATCGACGAAGCTATACGACCATTGCTACAGACATAGAAGATGCGTCCAAGGCAAAGCAAACAGTTCTCAGCCCTTCAAAAACACTGCGGAAAACCCCCCACTCACCACGCCCCCTCGTTAAGACGATATTGCTTCAGATGAACCCCTTTTTTGCGCTGCGCAGTCAAGTCATAGAACTTCCCTCCAATCCTGCCGCCATAGACAGGCCCCTGGCCGGGCCCAACCTTGACCGATTGGAGCCGAGAGTATCCTTCAAACTGCGCAGCGTCAATGACAGAAACACCACATAAGACTCTCGGATTGGTATCGTACCTCCAGTACACAGTTGCAGTGTTTCCGCACTGACAGTCCCAGCTTGAGACTTTTCAACGTGACGACACCGCCCCATGACTTGCTCTTATAGCAAAGCGTGCAGTTAGTGATATCGTCTAGATCATCCTTATCGGTCGACTGCTCATTCTTGTCTTCATCTGATTGTTCGTTATGCAATTTCTCTCGGATGTCTGCGAGTAGTCTCTCTATACCTGATGTGCCTTCTATGGCGAATTCATAACCATCAGCCTTTTCCAAGACCTTGGACTTCCATCCATTGTCGTTAAGTCTGCAAGGCCAATTCATGCTGTGCACGAAATATAGAAGGTGAACTAGGCCAAGACCGGCGTTGCGAATGTCCGAAAGATCATATTTGAACAGCGTTTTGTCACCGACGATCTCGAGTGTGATTAGAAGAGCGGTGCCGATGAGCATGGAGCGCTTTGCATTTCCCTCGGAGTCATGGAACACTACGCAGAAACATTAGCTATTCGCTTGATTTCCATGCCAATGGTTCGGGCCGCATACTGTTGCATTCCGCTATGCCATCATTGAGGAAAAGCGTCACGCCTTCGACATGTGACCACACTGCCCATGGATCTCTGTCCTTCTTCTTGGTCTTCTCCTTGAACGCGAGTAGCTTTGCTATTTAGCCCAGGACATTACGACGACAGTCCAACACCACGCGTACTATGTTCTCTATGGTCTCACGGATACCGTACCCAGTTCAGTCATTGAAGATGTACATGCCGAAAGCGTCTTGGACACGCTTTCCCTTCTGACCTATCAAGTTCGTTGCCAGCTCATATTTTTTCTTCGTCACGACCCACTTATGTGCTGTATTTCCATCCTCCAACTTCCCACGTCCGCAAGTATTTTTGTTCCCACACGTATCGTCTTCTAGCTCACAGGTATAGACCCAGCTCTTCTTGTCCTCGTTCGATTGGGCAATCTTTGATATTGATGTTTGGTCTTGAAGGACTGGCAAGGCTTCCTTGGAAGCCTGGTGCAAAGCGTCAGCTTTACATACCACAGGCATTGATAGGGAAACTTGCCTCAGTCTTCTTCACCTTCTGTGTGGCCGATGGTGCGTTGTGCTGCTTTGCTTTGTCACTGGAAGCTCTCTTTGGCGCAGGCGCAACGTCGACAATGGCGTCTGTCTCCGCAGAAGTTCATTCCGGTCGACTCATGGTGGAATACCCGGGGTTGCTTGCTGCAGTCGCAACGTGTCCATGCTTCTTCATAAGTTGTAAGCCCACCATAGATGACACCATCGTGATATTCATGAGGACCGTGGCAGCAGCAGCCGCAACGCTGTAGTCCGTAGCGAGCGGGATTGTTGATGAATAGTTGCTGCAGCACAATTAGCCTGAGGAGGATTGAGCGGGTGGGCGGAAAAACGCGAAGCGCGTGAGCAGCGTGACTCATCCGACGCCTGCACACGTGACTGTTCCTTAGCGCCTTGGTCCTTCGTAGCACTGTTGCCGGCAATGAGTAGCGCATGAAATACATGCAGTACTCAAGCATACCTAAGCAGTCACATTTTCTTGCAGTGATCAAGCCGCATCATGCGGCATCGGGCAGAGGCACAAGCTATGTTTCATGAAAAGCGCCCTCTCCGGCTTTGCAGAAACCAGAATTGGTACCCACTAGGTTGACTGGTGTAATAAGATCTACCTATTGACTTGAACACCTCTTAGGTTGCTAATAACATCCGTCGATAAGCTGGTGTCTCTCTGACATGATGGTGACCGTCTCTCGCGTTCCGTTCATACATCTGTCGCCAAAACTCACCGACCTAATACTCACTTTCGTCGCCCTCACCATGTAGGACTTGTTATATTTCCTTTGTGCTTGCCCAAATAATTCCACCTCGACGTTCTTGAAGCCTTGAACTCAATTACAGCCATGTCTTCATCTCAATCTCCTTCAAGGCCGCAACAACTTCTCTGCTACCACACCCTGTTTCCTTCATGTCGTCAAGCAAGCCCTCAAGCAAAGCTTCCGAAGCCGGGTTTGTGCAGCCAAAGAACTTTTCGATATCCACGATCGTGTTCGAGACGGCCGACGAGGATGTCGAGAGCAATTGCGAGCACCTTTGATCCAATGGCACTTGAAGCGTCCTCGACTGTCAAAAAGGAGTCTATAGCCAACTATATGTACAGGCATACCATCTTATTAGGATCTGTAGTCGGGAAGACAGGTTTTGCTAGCGTGGAATGACTCACACACATCATCACCAGATCGAATGACTGATACTCACCATTGGGATCAGTGATCCTAGGATCTATGGTCTGGCCGCGACTGCACCGGTCGATGAGGTCGCCATGTACAGCTCTTGCGTCCCAACCTGGGTATTTGCGTTTCCTGGCTGCGGCGATCCTATTGGATTGTTCTACCATGCCACGCGAGTCGTCGATGGTGGGAACTTGGCTCACGTGGGGAACGAACGCCTCGATGCAAGATTCTTCCATCATGCTGTTCATGCATAGCCGCCGACCTGCGAACTCGTGTTCCTATCACATCTACGCTCCCACTGTTCACTAATCTAACTTGATAGGCAAAGGGTAACACATCGAGCCAATGTCATTATTCCTTCGATATTAGGCTATTCGACGTGTCTAAAGACTATTACTTTTGCGCGAGTGGGCCCTACGGTAGACTTTTGGTAACCAAATGGCACAGAAAAAACCCTTCCACGAATACCAGTGACAGTGAAACAATCCCCGAGATCAAGTATCTAATCTGAGAATTTTGTGGCTCAAAAAAGACTATTTCATTGGGAAATCGATGTGGACCTTGGGCAGCAATCCTTCAATCCTTCGTTAACGACGAGAATCATTGGTGCCATTTTCGAATTCTGCCTTCTGGTGAAGGCGAAAGGCACGGGCAAGTTGACCACAAAACATGACAATTCGAGTACACACGAAGCCTTCATGCTCCACTGACTCCATGATCATTGACCTAGTCTTACAGGGGGGTCTTGTGTTTCGGCTTCACTCAACCCCTCTCCGAATTCCCAAAGAGCTTTTGAATAAGAAGATACATATAATCTTTGGCGAACTCAAACTCCTTCTTGACATCCGACGCATGCATGGTCGAATACGAGAGCCCCAAATCTTTGTAGGCATAGTAGAGGTCTTCGGCTTTGCGAAGCTCAAAATCCGCTTTGCTCTGTCCAGGGCGTCAGCCGACATCGAAATCGGCACGACGGATGCTTCCCACTGAGTACTCACAAGGGCCCCGCAGATTTCCCTGCCTCTTTGGACCTCGTCTTGCTCTGCGCTGCGGATGCCTTCGGGATCCGTATCCCCGAGACTTGGATTATCACTTCGAGACATGGTATTCTGGAGCTTGGGTTTGGGGGAAAATTTGCACGAGTCAGTGAAGAATGTTCGGAAGCTGGTGCGGAAGGCAAAGAGGGATGTAATATATGTGTACTCCTTTTCAGGTGTGGGCGCGAGAAAGAGCTTACGAATGCAGCGAAACGGAATGGTGGTGACGTGGACGAGATTCGATTTATGAGCTGTTGATGTGCTGTCCTAGATCCGAACCTCAGCGAGACACGAGCCCTTTTTATTGGCAAGCAACTGCAGTTTGGCGAGCGATAGCATCGCTGATTCTATTCTCGCAATGGCTCTCCTCTATCTGCTTTTACGGTTTTCCTTCCTCCGACTTGACGAAGCGCTCCTTATTCACCTCGTACACGTCCATGGCGAATACCTTATGAAGCTCATCAACTGCCTCCTTGACTTTGTCGAGCTGCATTTTGAAAACGGTTGGAATCTTGAACACTACCCCTGAAGTCGCCATCTCGTCGACAATGTTCTTGACTTCAGTGAACTTGAAGTTTATTTCATGCTTTGTTGGGGCGCATTAGTTGACTCCCCGTAGATGTTGCGAAGCCGAGGTCTCCTGGTGAAAGGGTTTCTTACGAAGGTTGTTTGAAGATGCTTCTTGATCGGTGGTGATATCTCTAAAGCCGGCTTATTTTCGATCGGACCCCCGTACAGCCACTCACTGTCAGCAGTCATGGTAAGCGAATGATGCTTCGAGCTTTCGGGTGAACTATGGTGAGGATTGAAAGGGCAGGGGACTCTCTCACGCCGTCTCTATGCTCTTTCTTTTAACGGCCGAGATATGTAAGATGTCGCAAACAAGGATGACGTGGACAGGGTGAGATCTAATGACTAGGCAAGCATGCGTTGTTCGAGATTTGGAATACACGTGTAACCAATCCAGAATCTGCGCCCGAGGATGCAGCTGCTGAAAACCACCCGTGGGAGACAACAATGGTCCAGAGACATACTGTAATTTCCACCGAAAGCGCTCCACACTTTGAATGGTCTAGGCGATCTTTTCGCGTCGATTACAGGCATAGCATTCGGCAGGAGAGGCGGCACGGTGAGCAAACTTCTGTGAATCACGCGCGGCGCCCCGAGTATTGAAGCTTTCTAGCTATGTTCCTACATCTCGATACCTCAACCTACTCCACCGGCGATTCTTCTTCTTCTTCTTCCTCATAATCTTCGTCTTCATCTTCTCCCTCCTCCTCCTCCTCCTCCTCCTCCTCCTCCTCTTCCTCTCCTTCTTCCTCCCTTTCTTCTTCTTCTTCTCCTTCTTCTCCCTCTCCTTCTCCTTCTTCTTCCGCCTCCACCTCCTCCTCCTCTTTCCCTCCTCCCCGCCCTTCATCATTCGCATACCGAGTTTGAGCGCGTGAGGCGTACAGCTTCAGATCGATCGCGATCCACTCGCCGCTATCAGGGTCAAACCTGACTCCCAAGAGCAGCTGAATGAGTTCATCAATCGCATCGACGGTGTTCTGACGCTGATGCCGGACCTCTTGAGGACCGACGGTGAACTTGCCACGAGCCTGGAAATGCTCGTGGATGCGGACGGCGTCGTGGATTTTGGCCTGCGCCAGCCACTGTTGTCGGAGGCGTGGTTGTCAACTTCGTGTCCCCTGTCTGTACAAAGTCTGGTGGCAAGGATACTGACGAGGGAAGCCATAATTCTCTTGAGAGCTTCGGTCAATTCTTCGTCGCCTTTGGTGAATTTCCATATCTCTGGAGTCCCTCTCTCAAGCTTCGCTAGTAGCATGGACTCCACTTGTTCGAGCTTTTCTGATAGCATTGGGTCCCTTCTATCAAAGAACATGGACTCGGGATCTAACGGCATGATGAGGAGGAATCGTGAATAATGGACTTGCTTTTGTCTGTTGGACTTCTCCTTGCACGCACTTTGTTGAGATGTATGGTTAGAACATAAGAATGAGTGGGTTTTATATGCTACGGGGAGGATTTAATACTTGGTACCTGCGAGATGTGGCAATCACGTCAACCGGACCATGACGTGATGTGAACGCACCGAGATCTATGAGTGCGCTGTGCTGTATTGTCCAAGATCTAAGTTTAAAATACGGCCAGATCCAGATCAAAAAACACGACGAATGAAACGCACGCCCCAAGCATGCCAGGGCTGGACCCCTACAGCCGAAATCCCGGCGAAAGCACAAGACTCAATTCACTGCATTTCGCAGCGATACTGCTCCTTGACCAACTCGCAAGCCATCTCCGGGTCGATTGGAAAGAGCAGTCTGGTGAGCTCCATCAAGGCGTCGTTGATCTTTTGGAACTGGTCTCCGATTTTCGGAGCCGGCAACCTGTGCAACGTCTGTTGTAATAGGTCGAGTTCCCTGATCTTAGCTTGTGCGGACGACTATTGAGGGCGTCATTGGCCGATGAACTTCCAACATTGGTTCCGCTGGCATGTCTGCTTACGAGACAAATGTATGTCAGTTTTATCCCCTCCACCGCGTGTTCATCCCCCTGTGTGTACATCATTAAGATTTGATGCAATTTTTCTAGCTGTGGGGCAGACGCCATGTTGTCGTAGTCGAATAATGCTTGGTCGATCTGTGCCTGAAGATCAGGTTGCATAGAGACCGAGTTCTCGAGGGGGGGGACGTTCTGTCGGTAGTCGAATGGTTTGGGTGGTATCTTGAGGTTTTTGGAAGGAGCTGGGAAGAGCAGGAAAGTCGGGGATTTTTGAGATTAGAGGACCCGAGGGAGGCAAGACAATCACACCTGCGAGACGGGGCAACCACTCCGGGCCAATCATGATGTGGAGAGAATGTATAATACTCTGTGAGTTTGATGATGTGCTGTTAATGTCCAAACCCGTACCTATCCGATTGGTCAAGGGTGTGACACAGGCGGCATCAAGTGATCAAGTATTTCCCCTGTGGTCTCTAAACGCCACCAAACATTCATTTGAAAAGTGCATGGGGATTCGCAGCATCGTCCGCATACATTAAGCACCCTCTCCTCTCAAGCTCCCTTCTCAGCTCCGGCATTATGTTGCACATCCACAACCCATAGGCTCATCTTCCGCACAGGATTTGCACAAGGTTCTTTTTCCAGGGGGAGGACACCTATCGTAAGGAAGTCGTGGCGATCGAGTCCTCAATCCTCGATGCTGGGACTTCAAGCGCCATCGAACTTAGGCATCTGCAAAGAAGGATCCATCAAGGATACTAAAACTTATCCGCCGGCACCGCCTCTCATCGCCATGTGCCGTGAAGAACCTGACAGACCTGTTCTCCAGAAGACAAACAACTAAACGTTGTAATCAGCGACCGACCCAACGATATCGAAACGTCGAAGAAGACGGAAGCATCACCATCAAGTATCGGCACAGCAACCCGCTTCTCAAGCACCCCTCTCAACTCCGGCACCATACCTCTCACCCACAACCGCCAACCCCCCCTCTTGCCATCCAGGGCCTTCACACAAAAATACCATCTCTCGCACCTCTTCGACTTCCATATGCAAGACTCAAGCACATACGCATCGCCACCAATCTCATACTTAGCCAATTTTCCCGCATAGTCCTCGTTTCGAATATCACACGTACACCACCCACCTCGGCCTCGGACGACGGCTCCGGACGGGCCAGTCAAGAGCACTTTGCGTACGTACACCGGCGCCCTAGGTCGCGGGATGCGCAGGGCGTAGAGAGGAGGTGGTGATGGTTGTGTTGTTGAGGAGGTGGTGATGGTTGTGTTGTTGAGGACGTGGGAGATCAGTTTGGGGTCCCTAGGTATGGCGTGAAAGAAGGATGCTTCCTTTTGGAAGGCTTCGGGTGGGCGAAGTGTCGTGCTTGGGCGATGAAGGGGGGTGGCAAGTTCATTGGTTGGAGAAGCAAGCCGTCGTCTTCGATACGAAGGGTGAGGATCTGCATGCGGGTGCCGAGGAGCTTGTTTGTGCGTTGCTGATGAAGTTGGGGAGGGGTGAAGCGGGATGCGGCGATCGAGGGATCTTCGATGTGGTGCTATCCATGACTATGAGAGACCGTGCTATGTTTGTTTACCTTTGGTCGCTGCTCAAAGGCCCGGAGAGACCAAGGAAGGTATCATCAATGTGGAGCGCTACAGCTTGGAATGAAATTGAGAGTAAGTAGAATGTCTGCCTCAAGGCATCGTGTCTGAAAAGTGCTTACACGCACACAGTAAGAGAATGAACGAATAGGCGCGTGGCACGAACGTGGTAAATGGGTTGAAGATTTCAAGAGTCTCATCTATTATCGCAAATTATTGCCCTTCCCCATGCGTGACACCCGTGTCACATGTCCCAAATGCAATGCCTCGAAAATGAATCCAAAGTGCCCTCTCCCCCACTCCATCGTCAAACCCAATGTAGTACTTAAGCCAAAAAAGCCAATGCCGCGATAGCAACGGCCGAAACCAGGAGTTTGCCGCCCATTGCGAGGCTGGCGGCTCCGCCGTGGAAGGCAATGGGGGAAGTTTTGGCCGTGCCAGTGCTTCCTGGCGTAACAACACCGGTACCAGTAGCGGTGGCCGATGCAGTGGCGTTACTGGACGTGTAGGTGTATGGCATGGAGACCACCAAGACAGCATTTGCTGGGGCAGCGACTGCAGCGGGGGTAATTGCGGGGGAGGTGCCTGACGTGCTCGAGGGGACGGATGCGACGGATGTGCTCGAAATGGAAGAGGGCGAGGTGGAAGAAGAGACGGAAGTAGGAGTGCCGGCTGGGCAGTCGGAGCCGGCATCGGCCGGAGGAGTGCATCCAATGATCTCCAAGTAGACTGGGGAGCATTGGGCGCCGAGGCTGGCATCGTAAAGGTTGTAGAAGGTGCCGCTCAGGCAGTGGTAGAAGACAGCGCTTCCGGCAATAGCCAGGGTGTTGTTGGTGCAGATGGAGAAGCCTCCGGTGTTGATGGCGTTGTTTTGTAGGTGTAGATCGTACTGGAATTGGGCATTGGCGACGATTTCACCGGTCCGCTCACATTGGTCTGTGAGGACGCCGCCTTTGAGGGTGCTGTAGGGCTCGGATGTGCAGGTCTGCGTTTGTCGCTAACATGGATGTCAGCATTGATCGGTTCTTGATTGTATCGGATGAGACAGGACTGACCTTGTGCAAGGGAGCGACGTCACGCTTGGAGGCGCCAGAAATAGGCACCGGGTTGAACTCGAAGTAGCCGGTGTAATCTGAAGAGCATCCGTCTGGAGTCTGTGCAGACACACAGGTGGCTGCTGCTGCCAGAGCGGAGAGAGCAACTGCGTACTTCATGTTTGATTGTTTGTGGTGGGTGAGCGTTCTTGGGGAATGTTTGGAATTAAAGATATTAGGAGTATTATTGTAAATGGTGGGGGAAAAGAGCGATGATGAGAATTGCAACAGGAAACGAGTGACCTGTGAAGTTATGCTATGTAGCGAGTGTGTGGGTTGAGTAAAAGAGAGTAAAGTAGAATAATGTGTGTATATGCGAGATGGGAGAAAAATGATGAAAGAGAATAAGTTAATAAAAATCAACAAAATCAGATGCAGGAAAAGAAGGAGAAAAGAGAAGGGGTAAATGCAGGTTATTATTGTCTGAGATTAAAGTAAGTCTTGGCAGGGGTGATTACGGCTTTTTGCAGGCATCTTCCCACCTTAGTTTGACTTTAGTCACTTTACTTTACTTTAGTTGGTGGCGGTTTGACGCGCGATCCAAAGCTTCAATTCGCCGAGATCTACCGTAACCAACCCTTTACCGCTTTTTCCAACCCTGACTGAACTTTGACAATCAGGATATGATGTATATGAATATCATCCCCAGAAATACTGGAGTGTTAACTTTGGTTTTTTCACACAACTCACCCAAGTAAAAGATGGTCTAGCAGGAAGAAAATACAGGTAAAGAATCCCAAAACTCCGAGATTCAGGTACGGGAATCCGCATTGCTCTTTTCGGGGGATCGCCAGGGGTAAAGCGGCCGTAGCGGGCCCACTATAAGCTTAGTAGAGTTTAGGGTCCTTTAGAGTCTGTCTCGCTTCGGTCAGGTACGAAAGTTAGCCTTCTGATCTGGGAATGGCCCCCTCGCCAAGACATTATCGAGTACCTATTCGGCATCTCTGCATCAAGTCCGCATTTGCTTCCATACACCATTTCATGTGGAGAAAATGAAATGATGATGATAAGACTGTCAAATAGGTAGTGGTGACCATTCTAGTATATGCCCCTAATTCAAATACTTCCCTATCCGTATTTACCACAACAAGATGTAGACAATCTTACTTCCTAGCTTCTGTGGCTTACACCCAACTATTATAACGATACACCGCTCGGAGCAGTGAAAGCTCCTACTAGGTACTGCACTTGCACTTATGTTTGAGCAGGTGGGAGTAGAAACTACATGAGTTATCATGCGAGGGCCGGAGCTCCTCACTACCTCAAGCCAGTAGCCGTGTTAAGCATGATCGCTTTTGACTGTCGAGGACGACTGGGATTGTTCGAGTGTAGGGATCCATTTCTTGTGGAACAATACGTGGCTTAAGGAGTATGATGGGTATTTGAATCAGATTTCACATATTGGAGCCATTGACTGTTCCGCTCGATGTTGGAGAGGTCCGATAACCACGGGTATTCTATGAGTGAGCTCATAGTGGGCCATTCACCCTCAATACCAACAATGTTTGATAACTGTTGTGGGATTATGAAGACCATGGTTCAACGAAGATGCATGCTCAAGATACAACGTGATTCAATCGAGTTCTGGAGCCAAGCACAATCTTGTGAGGCATGATCGAAAAAAGGCTTTTAGCTGTGACATCTTTCTGTTAACGGCACAATACTCGGCCCAGGCATGTCTCTCAACGATGGCACGTCCGGCTCGATAACCATTCTTTCGGGCCAAATCGACCTCGAGTAAGTGATGCGGCTAATCGAAGGCCTTGGACGTGCATCGTAGCGACTCGCGATCGCTCTCGCGTACGCCTTAACCCACGCAAAGCTCAAACTCCTTGCCCTTAAACCCAACAGACTCAGCCGGTTTGTAACTCTCTGCTTTCGCCTCTCTCTTCTTGCATAACCGGTTGTATGAGATATCGCGCCCAGACGAGTGAGACCACCACGTGATATGTCTGGAACGCGCATCGCGGTCACGAGCGGCCGGTTGAAGCGCTTAATCCACGGAAAAGTGTCCCCATCCTTTTCTGCACCTCTAGAAATGCCTTCGCAGCTAAGAGCCAATACCTTCTCTTCACAGTGCCAACCTCGTCAACGCACGTTATCAGGTAACAGAGCCATGGTATCCTCGCTAGCCATGCTGGGCATTGGCTGCACTCTTTTGGCCAGCAGTCTCGCTCTTCCTCCAAATCGCATGATTGCTACCTCAGTGCCCAAACCAGCCGGACGCTCCGTGTCCTCTCGAGCGGGCAACCTCGATCCTCTGACCTTGTTAGACCTCCACCTCAATACCAGCATCACAACCCCGAGACCCAGCGAATCTCCGGTCGGATCCTGGGCTATCGAATGCGGTCGAGACAACACTCCACCGGGATGGGCTGTGCCACCGGAGACACATCAAATTGCACGTCCGACCGACTGCCGCAGTGCCATCTCTCGTGTGATTAGGGGAGGCGAACCCTGGGAGCCCCAAATCTGGACATCGCAAGCGAATTGGTCGTTTCGTTCGTGTGGCGTCTTTCTCGCACCTGGCTGGAGTTACGCTCGTGTCAATTTTCCGAGGATTGACATGGCTGAAATCGCTCAAGAGATTGCGCGGATGTGCGTGACTCAAGAGCATGACTTCATGGGTGGCTGGGTTGCGATCGGTGGTTATTTCATTTTGTTACTCACTGGGAGGGAAGCACCTGAAAGACAGCGTTAGGGCTCCTGCTCGGGGTCATCTCTGCCGTCAGGTGTTGGGGCGGTGGTGGAAAGAGGACCCTTGGTATTCAGGATGAGACGAGGCTTCAACGCAGAGAGGGGTCAGACTCTAAGTGGCAGTTGTTACTGTCACATGATAAGCACAAAAGGAAAGATATTCAGAGTAATGAACCCTTGCATCGAATGCATTGGAATCAAATGTAGAGGTCACCCAGGGAATGTTTGAGACAAGTATTGGCAATCCACTCGCGGTAGAAGCATATCAGTGACGAACAGCAGACAAGTTCGCTGGCTACAATCCGATGTTTCATCCAAGTTGCCATTCTGACCGTTAAGGAATGATTGAGGGAAAACTAGTCGAGCGCTAGGTCACATTTAGCTTAGCTTGCCAAAATGCTGAAGCGGAAAGACACCAATTTGAAGGGCCGAGAGGGTCACACGTACTTCTTGCTCTTTTTTGATGCCTCGAGGCCTCCGGAAGGATTCCCACAGGTCGAGAACAGGGATCAGAGTGGGCTCAAGCTATTGACGACGCGACATCCCGTGGTGTCCACTGACAAAGATGTTCTGGCTGCACTCAGCATTTTCCCTACCAAGGTCGAAGTGAATGTGGCGCGGCGGCGAAATCTTTGGACCGTAAGCTGGAATCACGCAATGGATGCAGTAAGTAAGTTGGGAAGATGAGCCCTTTGATCAAATTTGATTGTAGAGAAAATCGACCTGCGAGAGGTCAAACAATCTGGCCAGAATACAGTACCCCATGTTGTACAGCTTTCACCGACGTGCATCTTTCTCGGTGCTATACTACCCGACTATATCTCTCTGTACATGGCCATGTCATCCCCATCCTCTTTCGGACTTCGCTGGGGAGGGTCCCACTTGACCTGGATCGCGTCATGGTCGTTATTGAGTACAACATTATTCTTGGACCGTAGCTGGAATTTGAGGTCGGCTGCGCCAAGAATGACCTTAATATCGAATCTGACGCGCAGGTATCTCTCGCCCTTATTGTACCAATGCCGATTCTTCAGTTTCATGTCCACCCCTTTGTCCCTGAGCACAGACTCAACACCGCATAGGACCTTGGCACCATCTTGATTCATGCTCGTAGGAAGTCGTTCGTGAGGTTCAGTCGACATGATGATGTTCGTTTTCCACGAATGATCTTCCTGGCCGGGTTTGACTTTCAACCAGTATGGCTTCGAGAAACCATCGCTGGGAACATTCTCTCCCTGGAGATCGGTCTTCATTAGCTTCCCTAGTAGCTGGATAATTAATTAACTACTTACTTGTTTCACGAACCAGTCGATCTGGTTTTCCACATATTTCTTTCCATCTCGCGGATCCAAGACTACCGTTTGACCTACGTGCGCTTTGTTCTTATCGGGTTGGTATTCCTCGCGGCATCGCACACCGTAGCTGACCCGGCAGCACCTTTCTTTGAAGATCATGTTTCCGCGGCCGATGGTTTGAATTCGGTCCATTACTAGTCCTTGGACAACAGCAAGTTGGCTTGTATCTCCAGGTCAGCGAGACAGACATAAAGCAATAACGGGTCAACCCACGGCTCGGCAACAACCACGATCTTCGTTTCCTGGGCATTAGGTCTTTCTGATCCCTCACCTGTCTCGTAGTAGGATTTGAAACGCTGTCTGACATACGGTGAGCTCCCCAGACCACCCGACAAGACCAGGTAAGACTGCCGTTGGTGTTAGCACGAGTTCTAGTCTCTGACACCCGTCCAAATCACTCAACAATTTGCGTTCGCGGAAGCTTCTTCTGCATCCTGTCAAATTGCTCATTAATGAGACTAAGCATGCGATCAATTTGGATGTCGAATAACTTCTTCAATTCTTCCCTTGAATGTTGTCAATACTCCGTCACCTGCTTTTCATCGGTCAGATTGGTAACATACCTGGTAATTCTCATAGTTGAATCCTCGATATTTACATTGAGGAAATGTTTTCCAGGCCGAAGGCCAGGCACTTCCAGTGGTATTGTGGGTATCGCAGAAGATCCCGCAGTGCCATAGGAACATTTAAACCTTTCAAACCTGCCTTGCATCATCTTATCAGCGATGTCGTCAGGTTCGCCTTCTAGATAGTCTCGGATCTTGTTCAGTCGATCCGTGACGATGTGGTGGAAGTTGATGTCGATCAAGGCAGACCCTATCGAGCGTCCTTCTACCCAGCTTAGCTGCTGAAGCTGAGTCGGTTCCCCCCTAGAAGATTTCAACTGTAGTACGTTCACATCCTATCCAGGTTTCTTGTCAACAACCACTGAAACAACCATGTCGTCATTGACGTCATACCGTGGTCCCTCCACCAGCGTCGCAGACCAGTATCACATCGTCTTTCTAAGAAAAATGTGTTAGCGAGTGCTATTTCATCGATTGGGAAGTCCGGCCAGGTTACTTCAAATTGCTGCTTCGAAGCATAGACAGCGGCAGCTTCAGCCTCGGTGAGTCCAATCCCGACTCGATGGTTGGCTCCATCCTCTCCATACCCCGCCGCCTTGATGAGCCTCTCCGTCTCGGCAATCATACTCGCGCTTTTCCAAGTTGTCGGCACACTGAATACAAACTCAGTTCGCTGAGTCTTCCAGCGCGGGAAAGCGTTGGAGAAGTATTCTTCAATGTGATCGTGCAAACAGTGAAGATAATCTTGGAACCATTCCCTCGCCTCTTCGAGTGTGGGAACGGGAGCGTCCGTCCTTGGGTCCACATATGCAGGATCTAGGTGAAGCTTGAAGCAGGCAAGTATGTCCGTGTCTTCGCTTTCTTGATCGCAGAGGAAGCCCCAAGCCTTGACTTCTCGAGAATGCTCTTTGTACTGCAGCAGTGTTGGTACTTTGTTTGCGAGTTCGTTAATCATCTTGCCAGGCCAATGCTGGAGAGTCTTGGGTTCTGCCCAATCTGGGCCCATGGAATATGCGACGCCTAAATTGACCAAAAGCCTTTAGTAGACCGAGAAATGCTGATGACTAGCATCGACACTGTATCATGGAGAGCGAACACACCTGTGCATGTCATACCGAAATCGACTCCGACCACAATCTCTGGTACCCATCCATCACTCGCCATGGTTAAGGCGCGCGCTGCAAGTAGACTTGAGTGACCTGGATATTTTCACTCGTTCGCAAATGTGCTTCGCTCCAGCGCTATCACTGAAAATGTGAGACCCCCCCACGTCGCTGTACAAATTTATTTAACAATAATTCGACGATCCCACAGCCTTATCTCCCTTGCAATCTTTGCCGAAACCGTAAAAGCCCCGCTCGTGCATGGGTTGCATAGCTAATGCACCTGAGTTGATCATCATCAATAGCGCAGCCTTGAAACGATCCTTCAGCCTCGTTTTAATCCGCCCGGGGCGTAGCCTTGCACTTATGAGGGCATTGAATTCGCCAGTATCGATCTAAACTCAATCGACTAGAGTACATTTGTCCTTCTTCGATGGCCAATCATTGCTTGTTGGGGGCCAGGCTGTCCGGCAATGCTACGTTGTTCCCGTACAGCCTCGAAAATTACAAGAAGCTAGCTTTCCCCTCGGTGCCATCGGTTTCAATCTTTCACTCGCGACGCTCGAGCTTCCTTCCACTCTACTACAATCAATTATGGCCACTCAAACAACGAGTTCTACCACTCCATTTCCTGCAGGGTCAAGTCCTGCTTCTGCTGTTACCGCCAATCCAGACGCATCTACTGTATCCCCCGCCAATTCATCTTCCCCAGCTACTAGTCAAGTCAACGCTTCTCCACCAGCTTCATTAACAACTTCTTCAACGACTCCTCCAACGACTTCTCCGTTGTCATCGGTTATCAGTATAGCAACTTCGTCCACCTCGTCTGGCGGTACTCAAAAAGCAAAAAATTCACAGTCTACCACTACTGCTCATAGTTCAGCCTCATCATCTCTCACCCCAACTACAAATCCAAGTGCAACAGCTTCGCCAAGTAATCGACTTTCCAATGGTGCTGTGGCAGGAATAGTCGTAGGGGTGGCCTTGGGACTAGCGCTACTTACATTCCTGGCAACTTTTGTGATCATGCGTCGTCAACAACGTTCTAAAGGGAAGCGGCGCTACCCTCCGTCCAAAGACAGCGGAGGGTTCGAACTTAATACACCCCGACAGCAGGATTCAACACCAATACCAAAGAAGCCATTCACAACCGAGGCATCCGGTGTATCTGGAACATATGAAAATTATCTTCCTCAGTCGGCGGACGACAGGACTATACAGCAAAAAGCGAAAGCAATCTTAGACCAGATTGAGCTTCACGTCGAGAACTATTACCGGAACTCCTCTTCCTCTGCCTCTAGGCCTGACAATGCCGAATTGGCGGTATTCGACTCGCCATATCTGCCTGCTTCTCTTGCGTCTCTCCTCCCGCGCTCGAAGAACAGAGTAAACATCATGAAACACGCCCTCGCACAGTCTATCACCTCTTCCATTTCGCCGAGCGCAAGTCCTGCGCGATCACTTCTCCCCAACGAATACGCGCTTCTGCCAAACACCATCACATCGGCCAGGTCTAGTGTGTCTACTAAAGCTGGTGAGTACCCTTTGATCCCACGCGAAATCACGAAATGTCAAACAGTCGCTAACAGTACGAAGGATCCGCCCAAATCATGTCTCGATGGCGTGTAATGACCGCCTACCTGCGACCTGATCCTATAAATGACGCCACCTACATGGCTCAGCGCGACAAAAAAATCAATGATACCGTCCAGTCTTTTGCTAAGGCTTTTGCGCCATGGAAAAGCACAGGATACAAGGATGAAGAACGGGCGCGCAGCTTGTCGGCGATCCTGGAAGACGCCGCAAATTTAGGCATATTCTTATTCTCGCAGCCATCGACCCTCCAATTCCACTGGCCATCCTCCAGCGAGGTGGGGCCTGGCAGGATCGTTGTCTCGCCGGCGCTGGTGAAAGCGACTGACGAGAAAGGGCAAGGTTTGGTAGAATCACAGGTCATGGTCAATCAGGTGGTACTAGATGCATGAAGCTGGACTTCAAGATTTTGCGTGGGGTATATAAGGTGGTGTCGTAATGGCACCATTAGCAACTCTCCCTCAAAAGCTGTTGATGGAAGAATCAGGACTCCACGCGATGATCATGGGATGCCATCTTGCCATGTGTTTAAGTTTTCCAGCCCCCCCCCCATTCCAGTCGCTTCGCTCGTTAGTGGTTTCAATAGTGGTGCGGCTGGAAATGACCCCGCGTCGAAGCGCCCGGACACTCCGCTAGTGCGAGGCCAACCACCCTGAAGCCTGAACCACCAGCGTTTGGGCAAGCTGCAGTAATCCTTTTGCCGAGAGATTTTGACAAGATCTCTGGGAATATGGGCACAGGTTCATTGGAGAAAAAGGAATCTGATCGTCAGCAAAATGCTACCCAGCGATGTACGGCTGAGAAACTCATTTATAATCATCTGCATCACTAAATGAGGGCTGCGCCGTCGATCCTACCGTGCCTGCCTCTTTCGGACTACTGGTCCTCAAGCCTGCGTCTGTAGCTTGCGTGCAGTAATAGCTAGCCTCGACTGGTGCAATTTCGTTATTGTGCATTCGTTTCGTTTGGTTTCTCAAAAAGAGATTATGCGAATCCTTCGGCGGAAACCCCACACCATGTCCGCGCAGGGGTTCTGCTATAATGCTGTCGTAGCCTTGATTTGCTGCTGCCCACTCGAAAGGGTTCTTTTGCGCAGGAATGACAGTGTGCAGTCCTTGAATGATGAAGACAGCGCAAAGCTCCTCTTGTTTCCAACCCATCGTCTCCAGCAGTCCCCAGTGTTCTCTTTCGGCCATTGATTCAAGATGGTGATCCCCGCACCAGATCCTCTATCCGCCATCAGCTCCAGCTTCAACGCTACAATCAAGATCCTCGAGGTGACCTACCAGCTCAAAGCTGTTGACGAACAGACCGCCGACCTCCTTGGCACTACCCGTCATGTCGATTTCATGGTCCAGGAAGCTCATCGCCTGCGGCGCCTCAAGGCCGGCCTCCTAAATACCAGCGAGCGCACGATGATCGACAGAGTAATCAACGACACCGAGGACGCTTTGCGAGCTGTTGGGAAATTAGTCGAGCCTTGCCGAGTGGACAAGCAAACGAAGCATGGCATTCGATTTGGGCACAGGGTCATGTGGGTCTTCAGGGACAATCCAAGTGTCAGAGACAAGCATCAAAAATTACAAGTGTGTCATCAATCTCTGACAGTCGCCTTCACTTGCCTCTATTCGAAGGATGTGGTGGTCATTGCGCCTGCGCCAGAAGGGACAAGTGAAGAGCAGCCGCCACCGTATGATCCCCAACTGAAGGAGCTGTTGGACTGGCCGAATCGGAGGAAGGGACGCAAGATTCCTGGAGAGAGAGAAGGTCACACAACCAAGGATATAAGCCTGATGGACGCAGGCTCGAATGAAATCAGCGTCGGCGGTCCATTGAGCCCCTGTCTCCTTGCTATACCGCTGGAGGATGATGGCGAGGTACCAAAATTCTCCTCCCACTTCTCCGAGATGTCCTTCGAATCACCGACCATACCTACACCCGAAGTACAACCCTCTGTCCGCCACAACAACAGCAGCCCCCCCAACCCTGCGACTACATCACCAAAATCGAACAGCCAGTCTCCTCACATCAGTGCACACAAATTTTACTCTAATGACGAGATTCAAAGTTCAACCCCTACTACCAACACGAATACACGCAATGGCTATGTCAGTCCTACGCAAAGTCTCCCAGAGATCGACAGCCCTCCCCTTGCTACCATGATAGCTTCCTACGGTCCCAACAGCCACGAGGAAGACGGTCTACGAGTCAGTCACGAACATGTCACGCATGTATCCTTAGCCTGTGATAAAAAGCCCTCCTCTTCCGCAAATGCTCCCGAAACCACACCCTTCAATGCTTCATCATCCCCTACAATACCAATTCCGGCTCTTGAAAAGGCCAGCTCGTCGTCCTCCAGCACTGGATATGACCTTGGATTGAGATGGCTCGAGTCATCAAGGTATAATAGTTACGGTCACCCAGAACCTACCGAAGGCTCAAGTCTAGGACACCATCCACTCCCAGCGAGGTTCAATAGCGACGTCCAACTGCGCACCACTTACCAATCTGATCGCTTCGATGCACTCGCACGAGCAGAGGATGTTTTGACAAGAGAAGACAGGGCTGTGAGCGTAGGGCAGGGAAGTGTGAAAAGAGGTGGACGAAGTTGGCTGGCATACCATGCTACAAGGAGCGATATGGGACATGGAATGGACTGGGATGGTTGAGTGTCCAAGGATGATTAGATGCAAGAGATATGAAGTTTCGTCAACTCACCTACGCCCATCGAACGCTACTTCAACAACGATCTCGCTAAAATACTGGTAATAGTGACAACAACAGATGGACGGAATCTGGTCTACTGGTACAACTCACGTACCACTCCGTCACTGCGTCTCTCGTCCACCCGAGTGCTTCCGCCTTTTGCCTTCTCTTCGGTCTCAGAGCACATCTCTGTTGGCTCGCCAGCCCGCGAAGTCTTAGATCGATGGTAGCGGAACTGGAGGAGTCCAACGATCGCACAAAGCATAATGCCGAAAGAGACGCCTAATTCGATGCCGACTTGGCCGTATAAGGTAGCCCTGCCAACTGAGAGCTCTAGACGACACTGGAGACAATGATGAGAGGGAGCTGTTTGAAGTTGCAACAAACGCAGAAGTTTCGGTTGGACTTAGAAAGGTAATGACAGAAGCGGCAGCTCCGGTGGCAAGGAGAAATCGTACACTTGGAATAGGAGTATGATTAAACAGTCAAGCTGGGACCGGCGAAGGAGCATGATTGCTGCTGGCCCGTGCCAATATACCAAATAAACAAAAAAATGCTTGCATGCACTGAATGCATAGAAAGAAAACGACTTATGTCTTGACTTATGTCCGAACTAGACAAAGCATAGCAAATGCGATGAGACCGGCTCAGTGTAAGGTGTCTATGAATGCAGACGGTTTCGGAATACAATGGTACGGTCAGTCCGTTACAAGATCCAGCTCCTCATTGGACGACTTAGCGCTATAGCAAAGACGAAATATCTTTCACCGCTGAGCGTTGGCCGTGGCTGTCATGGTTTCAACCGGCATTCCTTCTCCAGACTTGCGCTAGGCTCTATTCGGGCTAGCTCCTTGGCGGCTTGGCACTCTGATGACTTCGGCACACATGTTACTTAGCAACCTTCATAGTTAATATTCCATTCATATGACACCACTAATATCATTATTCGATACACGGTTCATTCCCTGACATAATATTAACTATCCAACATAGCCGTGAGCTAAGCTATTGTTGCCTGCCTGCTCCTGCCTGCCTACCCTGCCTCTGCGGGGATCTCTCGAATATCGACTACTCAATCGCCTTGTTGTGGAGGAGATATCCGGACGATTCCCTGCCTGCCTACCTGCCTGCCTGCCTGCCCTGCCTCTGCGGGGATCTCTCGAATATCGACTACTCAATCGCCTTGTTGTGGAGGAGATATCCGGACGATTCCCTGCCTGCCTACCTGCCTGCCTGCCTGCCCTGCCTCTGCGGGGATCTCTCGAATATCGACTACTCAATCGCCTTGTTGTGGAGGAGATATCCGGACGATTCCCTGCCTGCCTACCTGCCTGCCTGCCTGCCTGCCCTGCCTCTGCGGGGATCTCTCGAATATCGACTACTCAATCGCCTTGTTGTGGAGGAGATATTCGGACGATTCCCTGCCTGCCTGCCTACCCTGCCTCTGCGGGGAGATATTTCGACTATCTCTCGCTTGCCTTACCTGTTACCTGCCTGCATCAGTGGAGAGATCTCTATCTAATCCGTTATGGACTCGGATCAAGAAGAAACCCGTCCTGAATCGTCATTAACGATTCAGCATTACCAGGCCCAGATTCATGGCCTCAACACTACTATTCAGAATCTCAACACAACCGTAACACGACTTCGAGAGTCACGGGACCTTCATCGTTCCAATGCAAAGACTCTCACTGCTACAAACACGGAATTGCAGGCCAAAATTCAGGCCTTGACTATCAAAGAAGAAACGGTTACTTTAGTAGAGCCTCTGGATTCCGATGTGGATGAACAACCAATCAAATTGGAAGTTACCAAGACTGGAACACCTGTCCCTACTGTCCTTGTTGTCGGGAACAATAAGAAATACCCTGATGTGCCCTACTTCTATGGTGAAAAAGAGAAGTGGGACGAGTGGCGATTCCACCTGGACTCCAAGTTTCGGCAAAGTGCCGTATTGTTTCCCAGTGAAAAAGATAAAATGGACTACATTCGGGACCACTGCAAGTCAATTGCATTCGACGTGCTTAAGGCACGAGCAGATCCACTGAGCGAGGATCCCTACAACACCACGAAAGAGATGATTTTAGAGCTTCATGGCATGTTTGGTGATTACGATAAGCTGGCAAAGAATGACGCCCTACTCCATGACCCGGCGTTTGCTATGAAAAAGAAGGAGGCATTTGACGAGTTCTATGCTCGATTTTCAGCTACCATTGCGCCATTGGGCTACAGCGAAAGTCACAAGATCGCTGCACTACGAAGACTCATTACTCTCAAGCTCCGGTCACGAATCGCCGGTATCTCATCGTCTTCCTTCCGCTCAGTTGTTGAGCATTTGCGGAAGACTGACCAAGACCTCCGTCAATTGGAGGCTATGCATGTGGATGTGGAAGAGATTGATGAACAGGAGTTCAAATCAGGCTTATAGCGATCACCCTATTCGGAACAGCTGAAGGATCAGCTGAAGAAAGAAGGCCGATGTTTCAAATGCCTTGGCTATAGCCACCGGCCCAATCAGACTGAGGCATGCATGGCCTCAAAGGCATTGTCGTTTGAAGAGGCAAAGGCCATTATGGCCAAGGAAAAGGCTGTGGAGAAGGCTGTGGAGAAGCAATGACGGCATAGGCCTTGCCTGCAGCAGCAGCAATGGATTTCTCCTCCTTCCCCTGACCAGCAACAACCGTTCCGCCTAGCCGCATGCGGCTAGCGCATTCAAATCAGTTTCGATTCGGCAAATCATCGGACTTTGCGTTTTTGAACGAATTGGCCTCATTCGATTTCGATTTTTTTACCACACCACCTCTCAGCACCCCACACCATTACTTCAAGCACCTTCCCGGGCTATTGCCCCACATTGATACCCCTGTTGCCTGCGTCCGCAGGCCTGCTACATGAGATTTGGCTCAATGCCACGGTCGGACACTGAGAGTGTCTGCGAGAAAAAGTTCAAAGTTGTTGTTTCAGGGGGTAGCAAATATGCTTCAGGCCATAAAGGCCAGTGCACCATGGATCATGACGATCGTCTCGCTGTTGCCACCTCGCCGTCGCCATGATTTGGACCATAGGGACATGGCCATTTGAGGGAGAGGGTAATGTCATGGTTTCAACCGGCATTCCTTCTCCAGACTTGCGCTAGGCTCTATTCGGGCTAGCTCCTTGGCGGCTTGGCACTCTGATGACTTCGGCACACATGTTACTTAGCAACCTTCATAGTTAATATTCCATTCATATGACACCACTAATATCATTATTCGATACACGGTTCATTCCCTGACAGTGGCATCGAAGTTCCAAGAAAGTGACGTTGCAGCGTTCCTCGGCGTAAATGCGGCAAGTTTCTAAACCAGGCTATGCTTATGCTCATCAATGGGACGTACCATGCTCATTAGCTGCTGGAAGGCTGAGCCGTGATAACCGCGTCTTTCAATACTTTTCCTTCAAATCTTTCTCCTTCACAACTTAATAATAAGACATCGAGCCCCCGAAGCATCGAGGCAACTAGTCCTCAGGGCAATGATTTCCCAAGGAGTAAGGAAGCATGCAACGACGAACGCATTAATAGTCGAGGAGGCTACGACCGAGCTCGTTCGTTTCGAGCTCGGCCTTGGCCTCCGGGAGCAACGTTGCTCGCGGCTTTCTTGAAAACTCGCGGTTTGACCGTGTCCTGCTCTCTATCTTCTGTTCTCCCTGTCGTCCTTCTCTGACGCTGTCAAGCCTGTTGAGAATCTCCGAATGTGGTAGTGGTGAAAGTTGCGCCCTATGGAGCCCCAAACGGATAGATTACTCCCACTTGCGCCGTCCCAATTTTTGAATGTCTGCATCGACTTTCTTATATGAGATTCTATCGCTTTGGACAAGCAGCATGAACTGACCTGACCTCCAATTTTTATGTCTCTCCTTTCCTCGACATCTTTCATCAAAACCGCGAAACTCGATAATTCTCCTTTTCCAGCGAAGTCCTCGTCAACGACATCACTTAATCAGTATGTCACATAGTCAATAACCCTAGGAGCCGGATCTCTTTGATCATCTCTCGCAGAAGATGCCACCATTCACCTCAGCGTGAACTACACTCTCTCTTTCAAAGCCGACGGC
The DNA here is from genome assembly GCF_014066315.1 of Letharia lupina. Taxonomy (NCBI): domain Eukaryota; kingdom Fungi; phylum Ascomycota; class Lecanoromycetes; order Lecanorales; family Parmeliaceae; genus Letharia; species Letharia lupina. The sequence continues at coordinate 50,198 of NW_023502975.1, forward strand.
CCCTGTGGCAGTCACTCTTTTGTCTGTGTTGAGGGACCTCTTCGCTCCTGCCCCATGACGGCCACAGTCTGCATCCTTGTATTGATGGACGTGCCTAGTGCTTTCCTTATCTGCAAGAATCCGCCAGGAGCCTAATACCTTGTTTGTTCGTGCATTGCTTTGTTGATAAATAGCAATCCAAAAAGATCGTAGTCCCGATAGATCGTTCTACTTTCTATCGTTCATCTCACACTACAAATAACATAGACGGCGAATGTGTTAACATCTTCGAGCGCTAAGCCTGGCCAAGACACTAGCGCACCGCCGGGAAAAGAACACTTCTATCTTCAAACATCATTCCACCATTGTCAACTCAGTCACAGCCGACTGCTCCTCAGCTTCAGATATCGCCTACAATGTATGAATGCTGTGGCCGTTCATTCGAAGCCAAGAGTCTTCGGCAACACCTCGACAATAGCTACGCGCATGCAAACGAGATTGAATGCCGCTGGTGCTTCGCTCGATGGCCCACGCATGACGGCAAGCTTCGCTTGAAGCATGAGCAAAAAAAACACTGGTATCAATGTGAAGACTGCACCTGGATATTCAGCACCAGAAACGGGCTCCAAGAACACATTGACGAAGAGCATCCCCCCAACTACTGCTACGGTTGCCAGCGATCATTTCAGAGTCCGCACAACCTGAACCAGGTATTTCTTCCAGTCCACAGAAAATTTCTTCGTCTGACAAGATTGCCACCAGCACCTCAAGTCATCGGTACATGTCGGAAAGAATGTCAAATGTCCCTGGTGTACAAACAAGTTCACCAACCTGACCGGCGTCTGTCTGCATCTAGAGTCCGGGAACTGCACATCCGGCATCACACGCGAGAAGATCAATCAATATTGCCGCGAGGTTGACCCAAGCCACATCTTCACCAAGAAACAGATTGGATGGTATGATGCAGGTGCCGCAACTACCAATATCGCAAGCCAAGCTTCGTGGGACGGGTCATTCTACCGGTGCTACTTCTGCACCAAATGATTCAACAAGCTATCGAGCTTAGACCAACATCTCGCCAGTCCCGTACACGAGCGACCTATCTATCATTGCCCGCGGTGCAAGAGGGAGTACACTGCGCTTAGCGGATTGGTCAACCATTTGGAGAGTGAGAGCTGTGGCGCGTTTCGGTTCGGGAGCAACCCGGCTGGTCTGGGGTTTGTGAGGCAACTGAAAATCACTCAGTGAGTCTGTCCTGCCAGGTGGCAATCGGCTGGATGATGGGGGGTACTGCGAGAGCGAAGAGGACAGGACCAGTCATAGGAGGGTCAGAGACGGCAGCCGTCAGTAGAACTGCACCTAGTATGCCACATGTGTATCTTGCCCACTGTCTTAATGGACGCATCCCGCGTCCAGAGGACATCGCTGAGCTTAGGCGTATTAGATCATACTGAATCTCCCCGATCCCTCCGTTAACACCGTCGACAATCTGACATTGCTGGTAACGACTTTCCCCAACTAGTTGACTGCCATCTCAGTGCGGAACTTAGCAACTGACATTTTATCCCTGCGTCCGCTTTCATTCGCACCGGAGGCATGTTCTTAACCCTTATTCGAAAGCAGATACTTGTAGACAACCTCTTTGCTCCGGGGATTTCGTTATTTGGCTCACAGTATGTGTTGTCACATTGCTTTCCTTTTTCTCTTTCATTTTTCTTATGTCTGAGAGTTTGAGAGCTAGATCTGACAAGTGATCCCATGTAAAAGCGGACCATTGTCGACTCAAGTTTCCGAACTTGACATATTGGAATAGCAGAACAACACGCTGTCGATGTAGCGCCTGTCAAGCAGGAGGATAGATCACTCTCGCGCCATCCATTTCTGGAGCACCCGCAACGATATTTCAACCTTCATATCCGATTTTTTTGGAACAGCGGAACAACATGCTGCCGACCCTTTTCTGCTTACGCCAGTCGATCGCTGCCCAAGAGAATTGTGATGCATCAACTATGCATCGTAAAAGCTTTGTTGGTGCGATTCCCACCTTTTTCGAGCTCCTCGGTCGCACAGTCTCGAATTATTGTGCAACTTCTACCAGAGAATGAGTAATGGTACAGTCCGGACACTTCTATATTGTTGGCTTTGGTTCCGTCGTCTTTATCGCGCTGCTACTATTGCTCGCACCGCAAGTTTGACCGGGTAAACCACGACCCGATACCATAAAACCAGTCCGCTGGCCCGGACACCAGGGTTCAAGCGAGCATAAAGATCCAGGCTGCAAGGTTTGGAAGGATACTGATTGGTCACAATTCGCATATGTCCAATATGTCACGAACCTGCCTTATCTTTGCAACTCGGTCATGCTCTTTGAGAGCCTGCACCGTCTGGGTTGCAAGCCCGACCGTTTGATGATGTACCCGTCAGGTTTCTTCTCCCCTGAGAATGACAGTATCGAAGCACGGCTCCTGAGGAAGGCGTGAGATGAGTACAGGGTCAATTTGAAACCTATAGAAGTCCAGTGGAGGATAATCCATGATCGTAAGCCACCACAAGGGCAAGAATGGCAGAGATACTAAGGGCGGAAGCAGCAACATGGCCTGAGAGCTACACAAGACTCCTCGCTTTCAACCAGTCGGAATATCAGCGAGTCCTTCACCTTGACTCCGACTCGACAGTCCTTCAATCAATGGACAAGCCCTGCCTTTTGGAGCCGGCATGCGTAGAAATGCCCCCAGCCTATTGGCTTGGCTTCGAAGGCCGTGTTCTTAGCTCCCAGCTACTCCTTTTGGAGCCCTCGGAATACGAGTTTGATCGCGTCATGAGCGCCACAGAGAATGCTGGAGCCAATGACTATGACATGGACATCTTGAATGCACTGTACCAAGTCTCTGCGATGATCCTACCCCACAGACGTTACGATCTCTTGACCGGCGGGTTCAGAGGAGTTGACCACCAGAAGTATCTAGAGGACTCTCAGCAGCAGTGGGATCCCTACGCAATAATGACAGAGGCTAAATACATGCACTTCTCCGACAGGCCTTTGCCGAAGGTCTGCACGAATTCTGCCTTCTCAGACATTTAATCACTCACTGTCGTGTAGCCTTCGCTAGCCAAAACTGAGGCAGTCGATCAGAAGAAACCGCCTTGCAGTCCGATATCAGCCACCAACCAAAAAAGGAGCTGTCGCGATCAAGAAATATGGGTCGGAGCCTATACGGAATTTCGGCGAAGGAGAAAAGTAAGCCTTTGGAAGGGTGGGAGCCTGGTTGAGAAACCTGCTGACGGTCAATCCAGGAGATCTGTGACCTTGATATATAAGCTTGATGTTAAAATACGATTTGAGTGTCAAGAGGAGGAGATGGCTATGAAGAATACGTACTTCTGGCTCATTTCGAATTTATCCCATCCAAAAGGTCACAAGGAAGACCCAGCCGCTCGAATCGATCAATGACGTTCCGAGCTCCCATGTTCCGAGTAGATCGCTATCGATAGGCTTCATCGTGCATCTCTCTTTTTCTGCCATCTTGTACGGCACTCAAGTGGCTACAGCAACCTCCAACACTCTCGTTTGTAACAGGAACTATTTCCTCCGAGCTGTCGTAGCCACGCCATCCGCTACGAAATCAACATCCCGGTAGCCTCGGAACGCCCATGGCATCCCTACTCGGAGGAAACAGTTCACCTATCCTTCCTCGCGCTATGCCACTGCAACGACTGCCGGCGCGCCACGGGCGCTCTCGTCCTAGCTGGCGCATGTATGCCCACTCAATCCGTCCGCATCTCGCTCCTACCACGCTCGTCTCCCCACCCACCACTCGAGAAGACTCGCATCGAGCTGCCAAATGATGAGGCAGAGAGGAACTGGGTGCACGCTGCTGTAGCGTTCAAACCAAGCAGTGTTTTCGAGCCGCCGACCGATTGTGTCCTTGAGTACTACAAGCCCTCCGGGGGGGTTACGAAGACTTTTTGTGCGCGCTGTGGCACCAATGTGACGTTTTCGAGACATCCGATGCCGGAAGGCTGGCCGGAGATGTTGGATATATTGATGGGGACGATTGGTCGAGAAGATTTGGAGAGAGAGGGATTAAGGCCAGAAAGACACTTTTGGTGGGATAAAGGGATTGGTTGGATCAAGGAACTGTTTATTAAGGGGGATGGAAGAATGGCGAAGCATCCGTTGGCGAGGTTGACGGATGTTTCGTGGTCGCCCGTAGATGGAGAGCGTGAGAGCGTCTCAGTAAATCATTTGTGAACATTATCCGACAGGCAAACGGCCCCACGGCCACAATATTGCTTACTCTTTCGCGTCCTACCCATCTTGATCTACCTAATCCATACATACAGTGCCCAGGTCGACCAAATATGTATATGTAGTCAGCTCTCAATAAGGAGAAAACAAAAAAAAGTAACCCTCATAACTGGACTTGAACCAACTTTTGAAGTCTCCGATTTGGCGGTGCCCGGAATCGAACCGGGATCGGAACGGGTTTGTCGTGCGCAAATAAATTGACCACAACGTTACGTGCTACCATTACACCACACCACCGACGACACACAAACATTTTTCATTATTTGACATTATATCAAAGACGCGGGTGGTTTTATTGATTGGGAATTCGTCAGGTTTTCATGCTGCATAAAGCTAATGGCACGCATTTGTTCTTTGCACAAGGAGCTGCACGCCAAGACATTATCACGTGCTTTGGCGCTCGGACATGCCGTCACGCGTCTTTGCCGACATCTCGATCTTTCCTGTCTAATACTTGTATCACTGCATCTTCCATCACTTCGAAGAGCATCGTGAATCATCATGACACGTTCGAAACGGACTCTAGCAGAGACAGACGCCAATGCTGAGGTTGCACCTGCATCGAAGAGAACTTCCACTGGAAAGGCGAGGTCAAAGGAAAACGACGCGATTCAGCCGACAGCAGATGAGAATGAACCTGCTGCAAGTGATCTCACACACGTCTGCTGAATCTAGCTGACACCTTACGCTAGGTCTCCTCCACTGCAAAATCTCCTGCCTCGAAGCAACAGACGCCCTCGAAAAATAAAGAAGCCAAGGTTCCTGGAGACGCGGATGGAAAGACTTGGATGTGTCTATGTCATGTCAGAGGCAAGAGGTGTGGGTGGGACAAGAGTTGCATGTGTGGCCGATACGCAGATGCCAACCCTGCAGAGACATGGATCGTCACAAAGAAAGGATTCGAATTGCACAAGGACTGGGGACTGGAGCAATACCAACGGGACCAAGACAATTTCAGGATGCATATCTTCAGTGATTGGAGTGGCTACGGAACCTGCGAAGTGATGGAGAACATGGTCCGTACTATAGGTATCTACTACAACGGTGACACAATCATTGACGTCGATAGTTCCTGGCTTTCAACAAGGAGGTGAAGAAGAAAACCAAGGACATCTGGGCCATTTGGTCAATCATAGAAGGAATGGCGCTGTTCTTGAATAGACCAGCAGGTCTTGAACAGTGGTATGGTGAGTGATTCGGCCGTGAAACTCGATCGCACATACTCAGCACATGCTTCAAGAATCGATGACTCGGAGGGAAATGCAAAACGCGTGATGCTCTTCGGTACCGCACTTCTGACGACCATCGACATCCTCATCAAGAATAGCCTCTTCAAATCCGAAAACTCGGATATCCGAAACATCGCCTTGATACTCGGTCACTTCCTGAACTTCGTGCATGATATGAAAGAGATGTGCGTGGCAAATGAGGACGGATGGAAAGCAACAGTGCTGGAGCGAGCTGACGAGCATGAGATCAAACCTTATATGATCAGCATCAACCACATCATTAGCGAAATTAGAGAAGGTAAAGATGATGCCACGTCCGATGAAGACGGGACGCCGAGGCCAGAAATTGGCACACGTCGCGAAGGTCTTGAGAATGCAGCGAAAAGCTATGAGAGTAAGCCATGGGTTGGAGTCATTACGTTGGAGAGCCTCAAAGCCGGCGTGGAGAGATCATGGACGCACTGGGATTGGGCTACCGAAGTATGGCCTTCCCTTTTTCACAACATTTCCGCTGACCCTGCCGATAGCTCCGTGCATACTCCAAAGCCCAAGCTGTCAAAGTCGGGCCAATCGGACCCAACTACGGAAAGAGGATCGGTGGCAAATTCTATGATCTGACTATAAAAGGCAGCCAACGTCGGATGAAGCAATACAGAATTGGCCCGGAGGAGAGCGACGAAGACAGGGAGTAAAGTCATGTTCCCCAGCAGCTTTCTTATGTCCCATGTAAGGCTATGTCGCATGTAAGGCTCTGTCGCCTTTTGGGAAACCGGTGTCTAGGCCCAGAATCCATCGGTTCACTCGTTCATGGGCAGATTACCTCTGGAAAAAGATACGAGAATCTGCCGCTGCCGCGTCTAAAATTGTGGTACCCATAGCGGTTCTAACAGCCATCGGATCCGTTGTCTAGTGTTGGAATTCTGATGATAATCTCACACTTTCGTATTTCGGCTATTTGCTGCTGCTGATGATACACTCTCATGTTCGGGATGTAATCTAGCCCCTGATTTCACCTACTTTCTACTGGATCACCTCCTGCAGGACGTGGAAATATGGGGCTGATTTCAAAGCATATTTGGGTACCTAAACTGGTCCATGCCCACCTGCATGTGTTTCTCTGTGTTCTTTATATATCTACTGTCTTTGCCCCTATATAGCTGTTCAATCATTCACAGCCATAGCCGTAGCCATACGCTCCAGACACCCTTACCTTAATATTTCCCTTATGCCTAGCTCGAGTAGCTAAACAACGCCTGAGCAAGGTCCATTTACAAAGGTTACCATGTCTTTAGGCTTGATACTATATCTCAAGCCATTAGCACCTTTGATTGACGAAAAGCCTGCCGATTTTCTGCGATTGCCCCAGGTATTGCGAGATCAAGTGTACACCTACCTGCTGTCAACAAAGTATACAACAAACATGAGTATCAGCAGCGGCGCTCTGTAAGGAATATCGTGATCCCCAATTCTCCCCTTCAGCTGTGGCTGGTTACCTTCAGGTTCCTCTGAGATGCGCCTGTACATAACATCTCCACACCTCCATCCTCTACACCAATCGGCAAATCCACAATCAAGCCAGTCAGACTTTCTACATGAACAACCTTTTCATTCACATCAGCTGTGACAAAGACCTAATTTCGAAGTTGGACCTCGGTAATTGGAGGTCAGTTCTCGCACAAGGCGCAAAAGCACAGAAAAAGCCAAGGTCATGCCATGAGGACTGAATTACTGTCTGAATGCGGACTGCTCAGCGACCGTCGAAAACCTCGCTTCGTTATCACCTGCGATGAGCTTCCTGCGTTCTGCAGAAGTCTGCGGTTTCTGGATAAAGGCATCCCAGGAAGTTTGGCCTCAATACAGCTCAGGCTCATCATAGGTGATGAGTTTGGTACTGATGGGGCAAAGGTCGGAGAAGATGAAGCTACAGAGAGTCCCGGACTTACTGCTGCTGCTATTGAAAGAAGCTACGCTAGCATGAATAACACGATCGCCACTACGAGTTCTCGAGTGCGCAGGCTACTTGAGCCATTCCGTCGGCTGCACAGCATGAATAATCTGCAGATCATAGGATCGATTCCCGAAAAATACAAAGCCGAAGTGATTGCCGACATCAGCAAACCTCTGCCAAAGAACCAAGAGCCCTGTGACCATGTGCTCACCTGCTTTAAGGAAGCTATCAGCAAAAATGACTGCGGAGACTTTGCCACGTCCGTCCCGGAACTCTGAAACACGCTCAACGAGCTGGATGATGCTATAAGCCTGTACAGAGGAGATGTTGAAACGGAGATCATGGCGGGGCCGTACGCCAGATGCACCATCTGGAACGCATACGAGCATATCGAAGTTACCGCCTGGACGAAGATAGCTTGGGCCTGGCTGAAAACAGGCGACGTTCACACCGCTGACCGATGGCTATCGCGGATAGTCCAGAAGTTCGTTTACAGGCAACGAGACAATGGAAATATGCCTGCAGGAGAGCACGATATTGCCATGGTCTTCCACTTGGCATACCAAATCCTGGAAGAGCGGGACCGTATGGGTGGTCATGACAGGGTCTGTCGGTGTCACCATCTTCAGGACACCGTTAGGACGTTTAAAAAGATGGCTGCGGCACGAGCCGGAGAATAGCTTGCTCACGCAGGGATTGGAGAAGAGAGAGCTGGATTTGGCAAAGGAACAGGATATACACGATTCGATGAATATGGCCGATCGCCTGGATCCCGAGTCAGACATTGAGATTCTCAAATGGGTGTGGAACCAAAGAGAGTAGTGATATCATTGTGATTTGGGTCGGTGTTTTGGAAAAGCAAGTTCTCCTGTAGAGGAGGACTTGCATCCCCACTCCCAAGAATCCAAACTCGATATGACCCGCGGCTCTGTTCCTCAAAGTCAAAAGGCATGGGCAACCCTTGATCAAGATCAGCTACTGGAACCGCGGTCACTCGGCACAACGCACGACGACGAGGTCGTAGCAACCCAAGGACAGATCGCAGTAAGGGCCACAAACCCGAAGACTGGCAAACAAATCCACACAAACAAGCCTTTAAGACCAACTCTTGACAACAATTCTCAGCAGACATCTTCAATTAGCCATATATCCTGAAGAACCGCAGATTCTTCTTGTCACTTAATGTGCTTCATCCCTTCGGCCGGCAATCTGGCAGGCGTACCAAGCCCACTCTCAGTAGAAATGTACCCGCAGGCCAAAGTCTCAAAACTGTCAGCCGAAGGGATGTATCCTAGCGTTGCCAAGGTTTTGGATCCCAATCCTACTTCAACCTTCCAACCTTCCAACCTGTACCACGTCTCTTGCAACCTGATTCCCAATACCCTCAACGCCTCTTAGTTGACGATTGCAACATGGATGAATGGGAGGAGTACTGGGCTGCGGTCTGTGCAGATGATATTACCCGACGCTCAAAACAACCTGCTACCCTGCCTCTGGTCCCGATGTCAATCCCGTTCCTGATTACGCCGCGGGAGCTTTGGGACACTATATATCGGCACCTATTCTCAGTAAAGCACACGAAAGGTTGTCATCAAAGAGCCTGATGTAGTACTTAACTCATTGTGCTTGATGTCTTGAGAATTGACTGACTCAGCCATTAGGACTCTCCGCAGGAGGATCATAGATACAAATCCCACCCTTCGATCCTCCGTACCAATAGACAGATAGAGCGTGAGGCTAGTCAGGTCTTATTCAACGGGAATCGTTTGGTCCGCACCAATTCCTGTGGACCAATTTTATCAGCCAATGCGTTCGAGAAGCTAGGGGAAGGTCATGCCTTACCCGTTCTGGCAGCAAATGACAGCGCAAAGAGATTCAAACGACATGTGATGGAGATTGTCTTGCTGTGGGAATACGAGGACTGCGGCTATAGGTTTATCGATGACGCATACGTCGCTGACCCTGAGTCACCATACTTCGAAAACGGCTTCGTTGTTGCCGGCGATGATCTGCCGAGATTCTGCTGAGCCTTGTGGACGCAGTATCTGTCTCGTGACACATGGTCTTCGATCCAACGCTATCAGGACTAATCATCGCAATGGAGATCAGTCATGACATGGACGCAAGCACTACTAAAGGAGAGGTATACACCGAAAACCAAGGCGATATCGAGGCCGAGGCAAAGAACAAAGAAGAGACTATTACCAACAACAAACCAATTACCAAAGACGAAGCAGACACAAAGGGAGAGTCACCGAAAGCGAACATCAGCCAAAATGAAGCCACCGAAGACGACGCACCAGCGGACGACAACGATGCCAGCGACAGACAACATACTGATACCAAGCCTATGAGTCCGCGCCCAAGTCGGTTACTGGAGCCCTTCCGCAGACTGCACAGCCTGGGGGCTGTACACATTGTGTGAAAGTCAGCTATTGCGGGAATAAACCGGTGAAGACCGGGTTCAGGCAATAACGACTGTACAGAGCATGGTCGAATGGTTCAAAACCATCTAGACGAGGCCAGCCCAGTATCAACAGAATACTGAAGCAGAATCGCACGCATAAATTGCCATCTGAGTCTCCCTTGCCCCAGAAATCGGCCCGTGCAGCAGAGTCGGCCGTGAGGCAAACGTCCCCGCAACCGCATTTTTCTTTTTCCTCGGCTCCGGATTCCAACCGACCTTGGCAGATATTCGACTAGCCGATACTGGCATACAAACCCACTGGCAAGTAATGACGTCCTCTGGATTCCTCGGAAGCGGCGGCGTCGAGCGTGGGAATGCAGCGGGAGCGTTATTCATGCCGCTGGCTTGTACCGAACGAAAACACCAAACAGGACGTAGCCATGTCATCTAGCACTGACTCGAGTATCCCAGCTTGAGGGTTGTCAGTATCTTAGAGATAAGTTCTTGTAATCAAGGAAGGTATCATAGGTCAACCGGAATCCTAGCGTACAGTATATGGGGCAATGCGCCTATTCTATACGTACATGGTACGCGAAGTAAAACATCGCCGCGAGGAATTTACCGAGGCGCAAATTGAGGTTTACCAACCAGGTTCAAGAACGCCGCACCACACGAGTTCTTCTCATACAGAATTTTGAGCATCTGTATCTTCGAGCACGAATTCCTCTTCATTCATCCCCCCTAGCTGCAGAAACCCTCGCGCTCTTTGACGCGCGACCACTGCTCATCTCCGACACCTCCCAGCGGAGGCCGTTACGGATGTCTTGAAGCCGATGGCATCCTCAGGATCCGGCCCAGAAGCTCCCCACATAGACAACCTCCCGAGGCAGGCCCGAAGGCAGAATCCTATTGCCAAGCGTAAAGCCTGTATCAGTACTAATATATCGTATCATCAGGCCCTCTCCGCCTTCCCATTCCAAAACAACTCAACCAGCGTATCCAATTCATCCCCCAATCCCTTGTGAAGATAATACTGCCTCACGCCCCCATCAACCAACTGGGCATCCAAAAACATATACTGAATCTTCTCCTCCTCAAGCTTCAGCGGCTCCCTTATCGTTCCAATCGAATGAACGTAACCAGGGTTGAACGTATCCGGTACCGGTCTGGGTCCCAGCCACGTATGCTCTGGTTTCTGCAGCTCCTCATTGGTAATTCCTTTCGCGTATGTAGCGATAGAGTAGCCATTACTGAGGACTGTATCCTCGCCAAAATGCCATCGCTGCAGGAAACATTCCCCGCAGACATCGGCGACGAGATGCATGACGTCGAGCGGGACCCAATTCTCCCGGCGCTGGTCATCCCACCAATCCGCCTTCCAGTGATGCAGAGAAAGCGGCCTCCATCCGCTTTCGTAAACTCCCGAGAGGTCACCGCCCATATCCATTTGGTGAAGGCCAGGGATAGGCGTCAATTTGACATGGCTATGCCACTGGATACACTCGTGAATGCGCATATCCCCCGCGCTGGAACTAGATTGTTCCCTGCAGGCCTGGTACTCGGAATCGATCATCGCAGCCATTGGGAGGGAGAGGAAGAGACCAGCGCCGCCAAAGGCCATGAGGCCGTAGAGAACGACGGACCACCATTCTTCTGATATGCCGCCGACATATTGCTGCAGTCTGGAGTCGTAGTTGCCAAGCGTGTTGATCAGAGAGTGCATTGAAGGGAAAAAGGTGTCATCGTCCACGATCCCAATCCACTGAGTTCCCTTGTCGCGTTTGCTATACAATAGCTTAACTAGAGAAAAATACCGCAGTGGCATATCGTCTTGTTCATCCAGCGGTCCAACGAGCGTAGCCTTGATGCCGAGATCACGCATGTGTGATTGCAGCTTGGACATTTTCTTCTTATCCGGTTTTCGGTCCTCTTCTGAGTTGACAACAATGACGAACAAGTTGGCACCAGTGTGCGCCAGCCAGCGCTCGAGAAATGGTATAGAACCCTCGAGACGGCTGAGGAGTGTGGACATGCCGAACAATACATGCGAGGCATCAACTGACTCCTTTTTGGGAAAGGGAGAGACTTCCAACGACAAAGGCGGCATGCAATGTTCTAATATAGGATCTTTCCCTGGGTCAACGATCTGTAGCTTCGGGAACAGTGGTTCATCGACATTGGTGACAGAAGGACGTTGCGCTCCCAATTGGGGCCTGACTTTGATATCGCGCCGAGCATATTTGATAGGAAATTTGACATTCAGATCTTTTAGACGGCCTAACCTCTGTCGGCATGGGTCTTGTTGTTTGCTTCCTTTAGGGGCAACACTATCTTGTGGTGGTGCGGGACTGGTCCTAAAGTAGAAATGCACAAGAAGAGTGCTGGCAGCCAGGAAGAGAAGCATAAGAGTAACGATACGATTGCGAGACGAAATCATTGTAATGGTCCGCGTGTACTGACCGGGATCGACAGACAGAAATTAGTACGGTTGCGCAATGCGATAAGCCCTGGTGGCCATGGTCGCAGCAATTCACAACGGAAGATTAGCAACGACAGCGCAGAAATACCGTATATATAAACAGAGCACCGAGAGAATGCGATGCGCTCAACCGTCGCAGGTTACAACATATACTGAAGATGAAAGAGGAGACATTTTGACGGATTCGAAGGTGCGCGCGGTCTGCGCCGGTTACATTATTTGCACTTCCCCATCCTTTTAGCGTCGGCTATGTTGTATGAGGGGCATGAGAGTGAGGGCGTTGTAGGTGCAGCGGGATGCAACAATGGCTTGCATGTTTGGCCGGGTCTTGCAGGGGTTATGCTGCAACCGCTCCATTTACTACTGTTGGATTTTCGGTAGAAGTTTTCTTGCCAGTGCTTCTGGAGCGGTTACTAGCATCACCGGTCTCATGGCCACTGCCTCCTCAGTCTTTACAGACATCCCAAGAGTGAAATTACAGTACCCATCTTCTTAGTGATGAGGATAATGATGATAATGATGATAATGATGATGAATGGACGTGTGTTGATGACTCGTTATTTGCTTGGCAACGGCAAATCTAACCACGCTGTTCAACTCGCTTACTCGTATTCACTAGGATTTGCAATCTCCAAGACTTGGTCTTTATAGTTTATCAATTCACAACATTGGTGCATCATAATAAAAGAACTCGAAAAAATGTTAAGAGAATACAAAATGCGATTTTTATAGTTTTAAGAATTGTTAAAATCGAGGTAATACTGATCAATTTATATAATAGTATAATGAACTTCGACGGTTATAACTACTCGTGCGTTCGAGAAGTGAGCTACTTGATAGAGCGAGGACACCAGTAGATCAAGCGACGTCCCACTAAGTAAAAAGATCTATTGGTGTCCTCGCTCTATCAAGTAGCTCACTTCTCGAACGCACGAGTATTATTATATAATTTTATCAATTTAAGCCCGATTATAATAGTTCTTAAAATTCTAATAATCATAATGAAATGGTAAATTATCAGAATTAAATTTTGGAGATTGCAAATCCTAGTAGATTGCAAAGCCCTAGTGAATACGAGTAGATTTACGAGAAAGACTTGCCGAGGCTTCCCCGAAATCAAAGAGAGGACCCTTAATTGTCCTTCACAGGAAAATGAAGGACACCTTGGAGCGCCGATATACGCAATATGTGACTACCAAGCTCCTCATCGAAGGGACGTAACAGTTCCGGGAGTATTCAACCTGCCCCCCCGGCGCTGAACGAATAGTCAGGATGTCAGCGACGTCGTATATTGCCTTCTGGCCGCCACCGCTGATGTGATGTTGTACCAATGGAATGACCACATTAGCCAGTGCTCCGGCGAATTTATGTACCCTTTGAATTTGATCGGTCCTGGAGACACCACCAGCGAATAGCACGACGGCGAAGAGGCCGCCGGCTTTGAGCAGTTCGCCAAAGTGCCAAGATCGTGCATCGCAGTGGTTGATGACCACAAAACTCAGGAAGTGCTGGCCGAGCGGTGTATTTGGTGCAAGATGCTGCTGACTCTTGATATCAGTTTCGGAACCTTGTGTCCTCAATCCACATCCTGCGATCTTGTCCAGCTTTGTGCGCCATCGCAGCTGATCACATATTTGGCCTCCATGACCTCCTTCGTTGCTGGCTCCTCGTGGATAACATTGAGCTTCCTCTTTTGGTTCTGGCCCATCGATTTCTATCGCTCCGTTGCTGGTAGGCTTTGCGACTGGATACGACGATGTCTCTGTTCCTACCTGCACGGTTCTGACCGTGACTGGGTACGCGCTCTGATTCTCAGCTCCGCTAGGTTTGTGGGTAATACTTGGTGGCTCTACATTGCGTTGGACTTCAACGTTTATTACTTGGCAAGTGACTCCAGGAAAATCCCTTCGATGCGGTGTTGTGCTAGCAACACCCCTTGTAAGAAACGAAAGATGCCGGGGATGGTATTCGACTAATCCTTGAAGCCGGCTGGATAAGTCCATCATCGTCAGGGTTCTGTGCAAAGCATCAACGTTTGCATGGAATCTGGCGAGTGGAGTCAAAGTATCATACCCGCATCGACATCTGGCGTGGACCATGCGTCAATTTCTGGATGCAACCAAAGAGCCATCAAGGAAAACGATTGACCTCCACCATGTGACACGATTTTTTCTCAAATGTTGTTCGTGATATTGAAGCTATCAAATATCTCCAGACTCCGAGACTGTATCTCGTCCGCTTGGCCAACACGAACGTGCTCTTCGCGTCTATCGATGAGGAGGGTCTTGGTTCTTACTTCATCGGCAGAACCTGACTCCCCGTCTCCTTGGCGACAGCTGCAGAGGTCTTCTTTCCAAGTACTGTTCCACTTAAGGACCTCTTGCCATCAATTTCAGTCCCCTCAACGATCATGTCCATCCGAGTTTCGTTGATATCCAACCAATACGCAATTACAAGACTCCACCAATCTCCATCTTTCCCCTGTCAGAGAGGCAATCGCTGCGTCATGAGGTTAGCATCCTTGCATCGCTGACAGATTCGTATACCTTGCGCTCGATAGGGTCCAACGCTCGAGCTTACTGGCACGGTCGATGGCATCAGCCAAGTTTCTCCCCAAATACACATATGGAAGCTGGCTCTTGAAGATCTGGGCAGCAGTTGCAACACTGAGGTATGGTGCATACACGAACGCGCTCCATGACAGTGTGAGAGTGGGATGTGGACCCTCAAGCACGACCTATCCAAGCGACTTCAAGTAATTCAATCCTAAATCTTAGAAATTGGCATCTTGAAAGGAAACGTTCTGAATGTCGTTTTTCTTGGCTAGACCTTCGAATATCATCATCGACAGGGACAGTTGCTGCAAGGAGCAATTGGACTTAGTCAACTCCTTGGAAACTCTGGAAATGGTCCAAACCCAAGACACATGCATTTCGTGAAATTGAGCTTGCACTCTTGCTCAAAGAAGAGATCTAGGGATGCAAGTCGGCCGGAATGCCTGCTAGAAACCCCGCCCCAACCTGACCTCCAATCGCGAGCGGGTTTCCCCGGCCCGTGTCCCTTCAAAAGTACAGCACCCAATAATGGTCGATCTCCTAAAAGGCTCTTGCCTCAGCTAGGACCCTGTCCGAAGCACGTCTGACGTCTTCCGAGCTTACTAGATCTTTTTGCTGATCCGACGGAGCAAGATAGAATTGGAAGTGCAGGCGCCGGACGTATGATGCGAAACTTTGATAGGAGTACCTCTTAAAGTCAAGGAAGAGTTGGCGCTTTGGTCGTCCGGCCCTATTGGGAGTGCAGTCACTCGCTTCATCGTCTCCCAAGGAGGTGTACGAATCGTGGTTACCAGTCTCGGGAGCACGCATGATAATTTTTCTCGCAGATCGTGTGTTTTGTAGCTTTTCCAGATAGCAACGTGGCGCAGGGAGCTCGAATCCTTTATCGCCTGGCGACAAATCTCAAGTGTTTCCCGGTCTGCGGTGTTTTCGATGGTGACGGACAGGATATCTAGAGGGAGTCGTGGCCACAGAGTGGGATCCAGAGTGGTGTGCGTACTGGACTGGGTAGAGGTCAATTTGAGGATAATATCAAGTGAGATTATATTGGGCTTAGAAAACACACCTTGTTGTTGTTCCGGCCAATCAAGAGGATGAAGTTTGGTGGGAAAACATAGCAGATGGAGCCAAGGGAGGGAAAAGACGAATGTTACTTAGCTATCTGCTTGCAAAGATCAAGGCTTTTTGCCCATCTAGACGTGATTATAAGATAGAGTAGCAGTTTAGCAAGTGGAGATTTTGTACTGCGAGCAACGCATTTAGATCAAAGCTTGATGAATTGAGAGGTAGTACTTTATAGTGAAGGAAAGTACCCTCACGTGACGTCCTACATGACCGATCGGAACCGTTCCGCCGTGGAGGTTCCCATTCTTCTTTGTCATACGGCCAACCTTTCTCATCAAAAGACTGCACAGCACTTGACAAAACACGCTTCGAGATTCTAGAATTGAGAGATGCCATGACTTGTATTCTGGGAGATACTCTGGAAGCCTATGCTTCTGAACAAATGGGCCGCGCAAGCTCGAGAGCCCTGCGCCGTGGCTCCCCCCTCCATAAGGGCTGAGAGAGTGTTAAGAACTGCAAGTACCTATTGAATGGTGATTGTACCGCATAGAACCCATAATTAGTGTTTCGTTAGCGGTCCTGTTGGGAGCTTTGTTCTCGTGCTTTGTCTTGCTGTTTCACAAAGGGGAAAAACTACCATGCACGTTGCTTTCGTCGGCGCGCAATGCCACGCAAAGGCGTCGGAAAAAAATTGATTTCGAACTCAAGTGGTTATTTCTGGTCAGTCGTCTGGGACATTTTGATCAGTGGCACAGCTGTGAGGGATTGGAGGCCAGGATGCTGTCAGCGATCTGGCTTCTTTTCCACTATAAAGGGGCCCTACGGTCGATGGCGGCTGGGCTAGCTCAAATTGCCTGGACTAGATGCCCTCCGGCGATACCATCTCTTTGGTACCCGGTGGAATTTCCATTGCTGAAGACACCTCACGCACAGCCGTCGCACATCGATACACTGCCTACGCACACGTTGCAACGTTGCTGCATCCGCAATACCCTGATGATTGCGACTCGGGCAAAGAGCAAATTACTGCTCCGAGATGACCATTAGCTCGATGATTACACAGCTTTATGAAATTACGTCCGCTAACCAGATTTGCGGCACCGGTGGTTTCAGTGGGCGCACAAGGTGTGTCGGTGAAGGACGCAGCCCTTCGATCCGTATCGACAAGGACTTCGTGATGGCTCCTCCGATCGGGTCAACATCGAATACTTTGTAGAGTTTGGACGCGAGGGCGTCTTCAAAAATGGAGAGTTTGATGTGGATCATGGCATGGCGTATTCAGTGGGAACACACAGCAGAGCATGATTGGACCCGCAAATACACTGGAGAGCCCCCCTGCGATCTATATTCCACTGCACAGGAATTGGGGGGTGGTGGGAAGAGGACCGATGAAGTCGGAGGACGCGAGGTCCTTGGAGGCAAGGACGTCCACAAAGCTGTGGAGTGCTTCTGTTGTCATCGGACGGCAAGCCATGTGAAATGCTGCGTATGACGATAGCAGGATGGTGATGGTGTGTGGAGGGCGACAGAGTGGGAGAGGAGATGTGCGGAGTGAGTATTTGTGAGTGTAAGTTACCTGCCCATGGAAGAAATTCTGCAGGGCTGAGTCATGTGACGAAGACTCGAAATGGAGTGCGGCTCAAGGTTTGTTCAAGCCAGCAGCAGGTTCAAAACAAACCAACACCTTCTAGCAGCTTCCGATGTGCTCATTTACCTAGGCTCTAGGGTATACCTAAGCTGCTGCCGGCATATTTGACTTCCCGTGCCCAAGGACTGTTTCTCCTTTCGACCATCAAATACTTCTTGAAAACTCTCAAAAAATCTTTCTGCCTACCGACCTCCTTCCCTTTCAGAGAGGGTTGACTACCATCCCCATCCTGCTCTGTTTCCCTATCTTCACATCTCAACTCCGCCGCAGCATTCCATTGTCAACACTTCTTATCTTTCACGGCTCGCCAGCACGCCTTATTGCTTCTCTGCACCATGGACGAACCTGTCCCAACTGTACTTAAGTGCGCGCGATGCGGAGATTCAGCAACACTGGTATGCAAGGGTTGCAAAACAGAAGATCCCACCTCAGTGGGGCTAGTGGCGACGACAAAGTACTGCAGTGCATCCTGCCAGAAAGCTGACTGGCACCACCACAAAGCCTTGTGCAAGGCAACCCAAGCAGTCCGCGAATTCCAGTCCCTCCAACTCCAAAGACCCGAACTCCAAGGATCCGACTTCCGAAGCGACGGAGTCCGAACCCGCGAACTCCAGTCCCGCGAACCCGAACCCAGCGAATCGCATCCCCGCCAAGTCAACGCCGACGAAGTCCACCAAGCCCCTACCCAACCCGACAACCCGGCCCATCCCTGTGCCTCATGCCATTGTCTGACAACAGAAGCATGCAAAGGATGCGAAGCAGCACCCTCCGCAACCGAAGGTCTCGTCGCGAGCACCTACTATTGCAGCCCGACCTGTCAAACCGCCAACCGGTCCTTGCACGAAGCGGCGTGCACGGCCGCCCAAGCTCGGCGAAAGCTGTACGAAGCCGGGGAAGCGCTCCAGAAGGAGTACTACGGGTACTGTCAAACCCTAGTGATGACAATGCTAGAGAACGGCAGCCTCAACCGCAACCACATGATACTGCACGAATCGGACGCTGCGCCACGCACCACCGACGCCATCGCACTCCTGCAAACCATGCCTGCGAACAGTGAAGACGAGCGAGCTTACCTAGCGTGTCTGGTCGGCAGCGGACATACCGGAGAAATGGGCAAGGCCTTGAAGGAGCAACTGAAAGGTAAGTAGCAAAGCCACAACCTTGGGCCATCCCGCTGACGTGTCATTCAGACCTAGCCACCGAAATCCGCCAAGTCACCCTCTCCCTCAAGACGCTGCGGCGCCGCTTCATCCGGCAAGACTGGCAGGCGGCCAAAGACAAGCATCGC
Source organism: Letharia lupina (assembly GCF_014066315.1). Taxonomy (NCBI): domain Eukaryota; kingdom Fungi; phylum Ascomycota; class Lecanoromycetes; order Lecanorales; family Parmeliaceae; genus Letharia; species Letharia lupina. The sequence continues at coordinate 69,105 of NW_023502975.1, forward strand.
GTGCTGCACATCTTCCTGAAGAACGGCGAGGACTACGCCCTGGACATATCGGGCATACAGTTCGGCCTCCGGAGCCCAGTTACGCCGTGGGAGCGGTACGTCGAGGAGCACGTTGGGCAAATCGAGGGGTGGGAAGGTTATGTGTGACGGCATAGCGGTGAGGTGTTGTGCATTAGGATTACATGAACGATCTTTGAGATGTGGTTGAGGGTTCCTTTGGCTCTGGCTGCCTACTTGGTTCGGTTTCTTGAGGGGATAGTGGCGAGAATAGACAGCGTCATGCGTGCATAGCATGACGATGACTGGAATAACAGTGCGAAATTCTCAGAGATCGTACCATGTCTCATCTCTCATTGAGTACGAGATCCATGATGGTGCTTTAGTACTAGGCCTCTACGCACGAACAATGAACGTAGTTCTCCCGTAATTCCCCTCCCTCTACTGGACAAGCCCAGCACTACTCATCTCCCTGAGACTCGCAATGGGACAGACGTGAGGAAGTAACAATAGCAGTATGAAACCGATCAATACCACCTCACCCACACAACTAACCCTCAAACACGTTTAAACCTCAACACGCACTTCTCCCCCACAGGACCCGAAATGAACGTATCCGCCTGCTCCATGCCCCCACCATGCACAATCTCCGTCGTCCAATTCGTATAAACCGCCGCAACGACCAATTTCATCTCTACACACCATCAGCCACCGAAAAAGAAACCCAGCAGGGCAGAGAAATCCACAACCGACCTTGAAGTGCGAAGTGACTCCCCAAACACATCCTTCCCCCACTGCCAAAAGCCCAGAACCACCTCCTCATCTCCTCCCCCTCCTCACCCCCCACATCCCACCGCTCCGGGACCCACTTCTCCGGCGCCGGGAACACGGCCGCGTTGCGGTGCAGACAGTACGGGTTCGCGCTGACCCTGACGCCGCCCGGGATCTTGCCGTAGCCGTCGATGGTCGTGCCGTTGGGAGAGAAAGGGGTGAGGCGCGGCTGTTGGGCTGGCGCGGGGGCGTAGAGACGGAGGGTTTCCTGGAGGATGTTGTTGAGGAGGGGAAGGGCGTCGATGGAGCGCGGGGAGGGGAGACACCGTCCCGCGTTTGCGTTGGCTCCGTCGTCACGTGCCGGGTTGAGAAGCGGAGGGCTGAGGGTGAGGAGTTCGCGGCGGAGGTGGTCCTGCAGGTCGGGGCGCTGGGAGAGTTCGTGCATGAGGTATGTGAGGGCGATGCCGGAAGTTTCGTGCCCGGCTACCAGGTGGTCCAGCATTTCCGAAGCCGCGGTCATCATGGTGGGTTTCAAGCTGGGGGCGTCAGACTGGGCGGCTTCTCGGAGAGAATGGGCCAAGCGTCCGTAGACCACAGGCTGTGTTTCTAGTGGTCCGTCCCTCACTTTCTCCGAGTTCATGAAGCGCTCCGCAGCTTCACACATTGAGAGGCACCACCTTTCGATCTCCCCACCTGCACGTTCTTGCGGAAGCCGGACCTTGAAGGTCTTGAACTCTTCGAGCCAGTGACGCCGATATGCGGCGTCATTCATAAAATCGGTGCCATTGGACAAGCCGAAAAGATAAGCAGAGGTGAAATCCATGCCCACAGCCTGCATGAAATCCAACACATCCATCTCCCCACCGTGCTCATCAACCTCGTGCATTATCGGCAGGAACCGATCGAAGAACAAGCAATCTGAAATAGCCTGCAGATCTTTGGAGCTCTGCAAATAAGATTTGGAATAGAGGTTTGATACCATGCGTTTCTGCACCGAGTGTGGCTTATGTCCCAACATGGTGAACATATTGGGAGTGCCATAATTCACAAAGGGGTCAAGATACCATCTGTGCTTTTCGAATCCGCCGATGTAGACCGTCCGCAACGCTTCTGCACTATTCACGCTGATCTCATTCGGTGCAAGTCTTACCACCGGACCATGCTTCTCATGGACAGCAAGAAGATTGCGGACTGCTGTACTATTTCGTCGCTCAGACCAGATCCATAGTGGAAGGATGGACGCTGAAAAGTGGGCATTGGGAATCTTTGATAAGGGGGAAAAGAAGATGGGGAATAGAAAGTATTTGTACAGCAAGAGCAATAGCAGGAGGGAGACCCCGATGATTGTTAGCGAAGCCATACTATGTCGGATAAATTGTACAAGAGTGGGAGCAGAAGGATATAGCTCTTGAGATCAGTTTGCGTTCGACAAGAGACGGAACAATACAGAAAGTACACAGGGACATCGTGCGGGGTTGCTGCACGAGAGTGCAAGTGGTTATGCAGGGTCCACAATTATAGATCTGGATAGGTCAGCTTCTGCAGCTGATACAAGTATCTCATGGCAAAGCTACTGCAATCCTTACATGCCATATGCACGTCGACGACATTTGAGCGAATCAGCGTGTTCTTTCCACCCACCACTTCAAAAACACCAGCACAAAGAGAAAAGTACTTGGGGCTGCGAAGCGATGACAAAGTAGTGATGTTGAACGCCACCTTGACTGCACAGTTTCCGGTCTGCAGTAGCGTGATTACTTTCACCTGCGGCCTCCTACAACCGTGGGCCTCTTGGGTGAGATTCAAAGCCGCTAGTCCTGGAGTTGATTAGTATTGCTGGCGCTCCGACCCTCGCAACTGTGGAAGATATCTTATATTGCTGCCTACAGCATTGCGCGGTTGAGAACAGTGTATGCTGATCACCGTGCAACGTTCGAAAACCGCTGGATGAGACACTATCGCATGAAATTCTCCGTTCCTTACAGTAGACAAAACTCCTGATGCCGATCAGTCATACACTCAAGACCTACCTCCCTTACTTCCCTCACCATGTCTTTCAAAGCGACCAAAGTAGACCTGGACAAAGACTGGGATGAACTATTCGCCCCCAAATAGGCCGCATGGATGCACCCCCCACAAGCCGTCTGGGAACTCATGTTCCCAATTGTTAGCCACGGACCCAACGCCGAAGCAGAAGCCATCAAGAAGGGTTCTGCGGTACAGCTTCAAGGAAGCAGAACGGGCCCCCATGATCAATGGATCAAAGTCAGCGACACCGACACTGGCAAGATTGTAACCGGGGCGTTGTGGAAATTCTACAACTCGAATCCGTATCGGGTGCCGTTCGGCGAGTTCGACCCGACATGGTTCTCCGAGGGCGAGCCGAGGGACTTGTGTAACTCGATGAATACGCAGTTGAGGGCTTGGAGACCTGAGACCATGGCTGCGCCGCATGCATGTCAGTTTCTATCGACCGTGAAGCTGGGAACTTTGTTCAGTCCTGATCCTGACTTTTCTGTAGTACTCAAAATTTTATTCACACATCCGGAGGACCGCAATCGGGGAGTGGCTGGGCTGTTGGTGGAGTGGGGGACACGTAAGGCTGATAAAAGGGGCCTGGAAGCGTATGTGGAAGGTACGTATCTGGGTAGACGGGTCTATGAAAGGTACGGATTTGCTACCATGCAATTGGCGGAAATGCGACCTTGACGCTCGTGATGTGAAATGAGAAGTCGCATAGCTGCATGTTGTACCAGAGTATTGAGCCCTGACACAGCCTTTGCACATGCTGTTTCCTTGCTGTACTGGCGTCGGTCCGCGCTAAAAGCAATTCGCTTATTTCTGGTTAGATCGAATTTGCCTCTGACTTAGCCCACAATGACGGTCATTGATATAAGACAACCTTCGTGAGCCAGATCTTCCGAGGCCATTGATGGAGTACCTCGAAGTCTTCGGTCTCCGTCATGTCCTGCTGAATGATCCTTCCCGCACGTTTGCCCTTCCCACCGTGCCTGATTCCTTCCTCTCCGTCTCATTGAGTCCGTTCTCTCAATGGGCTGCCAATGGAGCCAGCTTTTCCCACCCGCACCCACCTATACCGCCTCCCCCATCCCCTCTCTTCTTGGCCGCGTCTCACCATAACCGGCGCCTCTTCCGGCATCGGCGAAGCACTCGCCAACCTCCTCTACTCCAAGCACGCCAAAGTCTATCTCGCAACTCGTTCCGAGAACAAATCACTCCGTACCATCGGATCCATCAGCCCAGTGTCCGGAGTCAGAAGGCCAGCTCGTACATCTTCACCTCGATCTCGCGGACCTATCAACGATCAAAGCATCCGCTGAAGCCTTTCTCGCCAAGAACACCCGGCTGGACATTGTCTTCAACAACGCAGGCGTCCTATTACCACCGCAAGGTAGCAAAACAGCTCAGGGCCGCGAGCTACAAATCGGCACCAACTGCCTGGACCTGCTCCACTTCACGAAGCTCCTGCGGCCCATGCTCGCCGTCACGGCCAAAACAGCGGCAAAATCCTCCATCCGCGTCGTCTGGGTCTCATCCAACAGCGCCAAGATATCCAGCCCGCAAAACGGCATCGACATGACCGACATCGATTATCACATCGACAAGAACGCAGTGACGAAATGCGGCACCAGCAAAGCGAGCGACATCTTCCACAGCAGCGAGTCCGCGTGACGGTATGGAGGCGAGGGTATCATCAGCGTATCATTGATGCCCGGCGCGCTGAAAAGCGATCTGAATCGACATATGCCGAAGCTGGTGCAGCTACTGCTTTTGTGGACCTTGCAGGAGGATCCAACTTTTGGTGCGTATACGGAAGCGTTTGCGGGGTTGAGTCCGAAGGTGGATCAGGGAAGGAATGGAGCGTATATTGTTCCTTGGGGAAGGTTCTATTATGACTTGAGGAAAGATTTGGTTTTGGCGATGGCAGCGGAGGAGGAGGGTGGAACGAGACTTGCGGAGAGATTCTGGGAGTGGAGTGAGGAGCAGGTGGAGGCATTTGTTGTGTTCTGACCTGTAATTCTGCGTGAGTGTTGGGGTGTGAGAATCTACTGAAAGAGAAGTTTTCTTGCGTAGTGGACCATGAGACGAGCACGTTGAAGGAGGCCATATGGCTTGAGAAAGCTTGCTGTAGCAGGGAAGTAAACAAGGCTTTGCTGTCGAGCAATGCAAAAGTCTCGAACATATTCATTTCTTGGTATCACTATCCTGCCGTTAGCATAGACCTTGGCCATAGTCATAAAGGGGCATACCTGAGCTTCTAGAAACAGACATGCCGATGAAGCCTCCGTGATGAAGCTTCTCGGCACCATGTGCACCACATGTCCATCCATCTTCTCCATTGGTGACAAAGAATGCCCCGCGTACTGGCCTCTCAGTATCCTCATTATCTTGCCGCACTTCGCATCCATCATTTTTCCTACCCGCCATTTATTCATCTTTCACCCCATCCCCCTCTGGACTCCGACTCTTATTCCTCGCACCCCTTCCTCCCTTCCCTCCACCTCTCCCCTGCCCCTGCTTTCCTTCCTTAGGCGGCGGTCTCACAAAGGCGAAGTCCACCCCGATAGTCTGATCGAGCAGCTTCGTACCATTGGCGCCTTCAATAGCCGCTTTGGCATTCGCCACGGTGGGGTATTCGACCAAGACGTAACCCTGTGTAAAGGCGCCATAAGTCAGCCCAGACTCTCGCGGATGATCTTCCTCAACCTGTTGTATACCCATCACCGGGCATGCCAACTGCACTTGCTGAGCCGCCAAAACTTGGCCATGTGGTGTAGGCGTACCTTGACGTACCCAGTCCTCCGATCCAAATTCATATGCAGGTTCTTGATATCACCGTACTCGCCAAACAGCTCCTGCAAATCTTCCTCACTCGCCTCCTCATGCACGTTGGTGACGAGTATAATCCAGCCCTCGATCGAGCGCACGGCTACAGCTCCGGAAGAGGTGTGCTGATCGGTCGTGGAGGGTTTGGAGCCGTTGCGGGGCGGGGAGCTGTCGATTTCCATATCGTTGGAGGCCATGGTTGATGGAGCTTATGGCTAACTGTAGGATGAGGGTGGGATCGTTCAGTGCGTGGGGTTGGTTGCGTGAGAAGCTGCTGCTATCTACTTGGGTTAAGGTCTTGGCGGCGTATCCGCAATGACGCTAGCAACATTCGCCTTGGCACATTGGGTTTTAGGGCACTGTCTGGGGCGAAGTGGAATCTTTGAGCTGTATCATGAATGTCCAACTACAGCTACCAGCATTTATTACAAGTGCTACAAGCAACGGCCCTAATCTAAGCCCCAGAAATGCATTCTGAGTTGCTGAGGCAAAACCCAAAGACAGCAAATAAAACACGTGCAAAGAGTCGTCCTTGGGAAGGTCATAGCATATCTACAATCCTGGGGAGGGCTACGGGCTGGAGATGGCAAGATTGTTGCAATGTTGGGGCGGCGAGGTTTGGACGCACCATAATGAGGGCCCCGTTAATCCCAAACGTCCCCAATCCACTCTCGTTCTTTCCTTGCCTCAATCATTCATTGTAAAGTAGAGGATTGCCAGTTCAGGAACAAGGACCTCGATTGAGAGATGAGACGACTAACCATGTTGCACTTACATAGAGCAGCACCGCCGAACCCATTATGAGCTGCTATCTATTATTTGGCGCGAGACCATCCACCGCGACAGCTACATCCTTCAAGGACGACTGTCAGTCAAGACCCCAAGTCAGACGCAATCTCCCAGGTGACCAGCAAGTCCACTCACCCCGATGCCGTCATCAAGTATGTTGTGCACGTCGAAGCCGAGGTTGTAAGGGTAAATCCGAAATGAGCTAAAGGTACCGCTGTGATGATCAATGAAGCACACTCGCCGATGCGTAATATTGAGCCGATGACTTATCTGTCTCCATCTCCTGCTATCCAGCCCAGTATGATACTTGCATAGGAGGTCGATTTATAGAATGATGAAACGAATTGTTGTAGGACTGACAGCGTTATGATATATTGAGGCATCCGAGTGGAGATTGGAGTCTGCTGTGGTAGTTGCTTGCCCCAGGCTGTTGCCATGTTCCGAACTCACTATCCAATAGGAGCGAATGCGTACCTGGGCATCTGTGCCATCTTCTCTTCTGGGCTGACGTCGTTGTCTGAGTATATCAGCTTCATATTCTTGTCCTTTTCCTTCTTTCCCTTTTTCTCCTCGGCAGGCTCTTCGACCTTAGGCAACTCTGTTTTGGTCTCTACAGCACCCGCAGCTTTGTCTGCGTCTTTGGCTGCGCCTGAAACAAGATCATCCAGAGAAGTAGCGTTGGCTGAAAGAGGGGCCGGGAGCGAGCTTGGCGGAGGTCCACTACCCGCTGGCCCACCAAGACCTCCATTTTGACCATGCTGCTGTTGAGCATTGTGAGAATGATCTGTAGGAATGGGCGGCCCAGGCAGCTGTCCTTGGTGCATCTGCTGCATTTGGAAAGCGTTCACTGGCGGAGCACCAAAGGAAGGTCTTTGAGGCAGTCCAGGTGCTGGCGGCAAGCTTCCAGGACGCTGGGGTATGTTATGCTGCGATGGTGTATGATTTGGTGGAGGCTGGAATTGGTTTTGTTGGTATGGAGGAGGCGGAGAACCGCTGTATGGGCCATTCTGGAAATTTGGAGGCCCGTTCTGGAATTGGGGTGGAGGCCCGTTCTGAAACGGCGGTGGACCATTTTGAAACTGATTCGGTGGTCCGTTCTGGAAAGGAGGCGGCCCACTTTGGAATTGTGAAGGACCATTGTGGAATGGAGGAGGGCTGTTCTGAAATTGAGGAGGCGGTCCATTCTGAAATTGGGGTTGAAAGCCCGGCCCGCCTTGCTGGGAGAATTGCTGAGGCGGCCCAAAGCCTTGATTTTGAGGTGGACCGAAATTTTGCTGTTGCGGGGGAAATGGAGACTGCGGTTGTTGAAAGGGCGGTGGTTGCTGAGCGTAAGGTTGAGGAAAGGCAGAATAGGACGAGTTTTGAGGTGGGCCTCCAAAAGGCATTTGCTGTTGTTGCTGCTGCTGGGGAGGATAACCTGGCGAGCCGGCCTGCTCAAAATCACTTAGCCGAGGTTGGATGAATAGGGTCGTCGGATGACTCACATAGTTGCCAGGACTCTGACCCAAGCCTGGGCTCTGATTACCTTGCGCCATCCCACCCGGCGTGTTGGCTCCACTGCTAATCCCAGCTGCCTCTTCTACCGCCTTCTTTGCTTTGTGTTCTGCCAGGCGCTTCTTCAGATCAGATGGAGACTCGAATTTGGGTTTCTTGGCTGGGCCTCCTCCCCCTGCAGGTCCAAGGTTGCCTGTCGCAGCTCGGCGCTCAGCTTCAGCCTGGGCGAACTGTTGTAGGACGCGCTGATTGTGGCTTTGGGCGACATCGTCCGGAATACCCTCCATGCCAAAAATCTCGACATCCAGGCCTGATCGATTGGGTAGCGCATTTTCAATGATGGTGAGGGTTTCCTTGTGGACTTGAGTCATGTGGACCGACAGACCTAGAAACCGCGTTAGCTGAGAACTTGACAGCTGGTGAGAGGACCACATACCGCCTGCCGTGTTCAGTCTCCGTGCGCATCGCTCGCACTTGAAGTGTTTGGCCTTCTGGTGATTGATGAGGATTTTAAGATCGTCGAAGTCCCGCTCGCAGTAATAGCACCAGGGCCTCGCGAGGGTCTCTTCGATGTCAGGGTGCTTACGCTTTGCTTTACCCATGGCTTGTTGAGTCAGCGGCTTCTCCAAAGGGGATCGATACCTGCAAAGAGTGTAGGCAAGCTCTGAAGCAAAGGGTTGTAAGGCTCTGAGTAATGTCCAACTCGAAGACGGGATCGCAGAGATGAGGTTCAGAGCGACGCTAGCTGACAGACCTTACTTCTTTAGGCCTTAGCCTATAGCCAAGTTTCTTCAAAAGGTTTTCTCAGAGCCTCTCCTCCTTCCCTGCACTCAATCATCTAGAGCGAGACTGGCCCTACAGCAAGAATTCTCTACATTTTACCGCTAGAATGCCTAGAGGGTCGGATTGAAACCAGTGTTCGGCTTTCACTTCTTCTACTCGGCGTTCACTTGACCTATGCCCGATTATTATCTCACAATCGAAGTGATGCATATTCCCAGCATTCAAAGGGTCGCATTTGCGTTCTAGAAAGAATAGACCTTGCGTAAGGATATCTTACTGTGGCTGTTCATTTCGATTGTTATGAGTACGAACATCTCCCGGTGCCTTGACTTGTCTTCCACAGGCATCTTGTCGCTTCCTAGCATAGCAACAAAAGATATTCGACCCCTTAACCCGCTTCTGGGATACCGCAAGGCTGCCACTCAGTGTGCAGATACCTAACAGCCTCCGCGTCATGCGTTGGACTGCGAGGTAGGTCGATCAATCTATCAGTTGCAAGAGGAAAGGACCATCATAGTTCATGCCTTCTTCTCGAAAGGGAATACCACGGGGGCATGACTCCAAGCTGTCCTACATACCATCACGGTGTACGAATTATTGGATCGTAAAAACGGAAGACATGGTTTCCTGATTTTGTCGCAAGCAAGTGTCTACCTAGGCAAGAAGTTCTCCACAAATCCCCTCTCTCATCCATCCATCTCAGCCGCAAGCTGTGAATCCATTCGAAGTCATCACACCGTTCACAATTTTGATGCCATCTTGCCTCTCCCTTCTCAAACCCAACTGTCCTCGTCGAGCGAGCCCTGCGTTCCTATTTCGGTATGCACTGTCAATCAGTCTCACATCTTTGGGGCTGATCAACCAACGCTTTTCCTCGGCATCGAAGCGAGCAACTTCCGTACCCCGTATGGTTGCCGAACATTCTCCTTGATGCGCTCATTCACAGAGAGCTTGATCCTCGTGGAGACCTTGTTGTACACGCTCTTTGCTGAGAAGACCACCAGCGTCTCCGATTTTACTACCTCTTCTGAAATGGACTCAAGCGCTGATTGCGTCATGCCAGTCGTGCCAAGCTCGATCATTCGTAGTGTTTCGCAGCTTGACACCTGTGCCTTTACACTGTCCACCACATCATCTCCGAGGTAATCGTATCGCATGCCAAGATCTTCCGGTGCAAAGCTTTGGTCCATGTGCATGGTTATGAGTCGAGGATGGCCTTTGAGAGCTTGCAGTATCGACTTTGGCGCCTCGGATTCCAGCCCGCAGGAAGCGAGAGTTAGACGAAGTAGTGATTTATTGCCCGCAAGGCCTTCAGCGAGTACGCTTGCGCCAGTGTCTGCCATGGGGTTGGCGCTTAGGTAGACTGACTCCAATGTGCAATGTGGGGATGAGGTAATCCGCGAGACTCTTGCATGCGGAATAGCCTATCCCTACGGCATTCAGGTAGATATGCCTCAGTGAGGTGGGGCTATGGTGATTTGCCAGAAGTGAAAAGAGATGAGCAACACCTCCGTCGCCCAATTCTGTCTGATCGAGATCGAGGGTGCGTAAGTTCAAGGTCTGAGTGATCGATTCGCACAGGGCAGTAGACGCTTTTGGAGCAAGTGGATTTCGCTTGAGCCAGATATTAGTGATGGAAGTCGAGGTTGTCCACGCAGAAACAAGGCGCTCAAATCCAGCAAGGTCAATGCGATTACCGGCAAGGTACCAGGTCTCCATGCGGTCGGGGTGCGCAAGTACAAAGTCCGAGATCAGCCGGGCACCCACAGGCCCAATCATATTATTACCGAGCAAGAAGTGGCGAAAGAAGTTATTGCCCTCCAGACCGATCATTAAATGAGAGATATTGGGTGGGCCGAGCACCCTAGCAAAGTCAGCACCAAAGTCCAAGCGAGGCAAACAATAGGCGTTTGTTTCCGAGGATGAGCGACAGAGGAGCCGAAATGTGCAGCTCGGACTGCTCAACACTTCGTCGTGGCTTGGTCTCGCAAAGCTCAGTGCCAAAAACAGGCTGCGTTTTGTGGGAACCAAATATAACAAGTCACACGATAGAAGAATACAAGGTTGGCGTCAACAAAATCTTCGTTTTGATAACTTACATCTTGCAGAGGTCCATACGTCCATCTTCATTCAGTATCCCTTTCGGATTCAGCCATTTCGACACCGTAGTATGGCTCCTGGCCTTTCAAACCCTGAAGGGATAAGGGTCAGCATGAGTTCATTGACGCGAAACTTTGGGTTATAGCAGGGTCACGGAGCGTGGGACCAAGCCGTCTGCTAGCTCTGCTGACTCGAAAACGGATCGATCGGGAAGAAAGCTGTTTGAAAAAGCCGATTTACAATCAACGTATCATGAGTACCGCCAACACTCACATGGTTGAAGAACGCTGCCAACCTCTCCTCATCACTGATCGTGACAGACATAGGCAGTGCAGGCGCTCCGGTGAGAGGAAGTGGACCCTTGACTCCGTCCCACGGACCTTGACGAAGAACCCGCTGTTTCCACTCGGGACGGTGTCTCGCCTCGGCTCTAGCCTGTTCTTCCGCTTTTTGCTGGGCTTGTATCGCTTTCCGAACGAGCAAGATATCTCTCTCGTAATTGATCACCTGTGCTATGTTCGAGTCGGAGTCACCTGGATACAACAGCCCCCACAACTCCAAGTGCGAGAGCGGCGCTGTCTCGATCTAGCAAAGTTCGGAGATCAGCATACCCATTCGGAAAACAAAAGATATGGCTGCGAGGAGCAACAACCCCGTCATGTCCCGCGGAACCCGTCTCCCGACTCTCCGAATCGTACGTACCTGCGCGTCGTCGACGAGGAGCTTTCAGACATTCCGTGTCTAGCGTTCCACCACGGTATAAGGCGCCGTAAGACTGGCGGATGAGGCTAGCCCAGTACTCAGCACCGTGGGTGGAGCAATTGTCCAGGGACGAAGGGCGTGTTTTATCATCTTGCCCTCCGACTGAAGTGATGGACAGAGACAGGCTGTTTGCAGAGCAGTCCGCATCGCCATCGTTAGGCAAGGTGGACTTTATTAACAAATAGTATTTGGACGGTGACACATCTGGTCTGTAGCCGTAGCCATGATTGCCATCTGCCGTATAGTAACAGAAACCAGTCAAACATGACTTAGACCAGATCCGCAGATGAGTTCATTCATTACCATTGAAACCGACAAGAGTCTAAGGAGCCATAGTATTCCGACTCACTAAACACAGCCCCCTCGACCCCATTATACCTCAGCCTAGACGCGTGGCACCATGCCGATAAGACACAACTTCGTCTCCAACTCCATCCAGATAGCCTACCCATCACATCAACATCAAACCACCAATAGCCTGTGCCCTATAGCACAAACACCCGCTCCCACAACACCGGCCCCTGATCAATCAAGTGCTGAGATATCGAAGACAATGCCATCAAAGCCATCGATCAACCTCACGTCCTCAAACATCGAGGTCCCTCATAACTCCAGTCCGATCCAAACCAGTAAAGCGCAGCTCCTTTACGACTCTTCCGAGATCGAAGCGGCGCAGCGAGGAGACGCGGTGGCTGGGGAGATGAAGGCTGGGGAGGGGGAGGGGTACGGGTATCATGTCATTACGTTTCTGAAAGGGGATGATGGGCGTTTGTGGGAGTTGAATGGGGGGATGAAGGGGGCCGCTTGATAGGGGAAGCGGCGAGGGAGCGTTGAGTGGGAGGGCGCCGGATTTGGGGGTGCGGACGTTCTTGGGGGATGAGGTTGGGTTTGGTCTTGTTGCTTTGGCGCCTACGGAGGTGTAGCTTTTATGTTTATAATACAGGTACGAGTACGCACGTGCGATGTGGAAAAGGGACTATTCAGGCTTCGGTCCTTTCGCTTCTTTCCTCACGCTGCCGACTCCAAGCTCTCCCTTCCCGTGCTTACTTGCCTTTTCTTTATCGACGCGGACATAGGGTCGGTAGCGTGGCTCCCACATTTGCTCTCGGATCCATTCTTCGAGATCTTCGTCGTTCTCTGGGATCTCTTTTTCGGTAGCTAGGTCTTCTTCAATGGCTTGCTTAATGACTGCCTTTGCAACGTGGACGCTGATTTCTCGTACATCGATGACATCTGGCACGAGCCCTTTGTCTGGGTCTTTGAGAGCAGGCGATTGAGCGGCTATGGCTTTTACTGCCGCTACAAGCATCTTGTCCGATAGGAGGCGTGATCTACACAAGACGGCGCCAAGACCGATGCCGGGGAATGCAGTCGAATTGTTGCATTCAGCTGCAGAGATGATCAGCTCTGGTCCTGCATGGAGGGGTTGTCTACCGCTCACTTACCAACTTCATACTTCTTGCCATTGTACTCCACAGGTGGGAAAGGACTACCAGTAGCTATCAAAGCTTTGCCCTCTGACCATTCATTGATGTCCTTTGGATCCGCCTCATGCAACCGAGTAGGATTGCTCAAAGGGAAGATGATAGGTCTTTCAACATGCTTCGACATCTCCCTGACTACCTCTTCGGTGAAGGCTTTTGGTTTCGTTGATGTTCCGATCAACACATGTGGCTTGACTTCCTTGATCACGGTAAAGAGGTCGTTGTGGTCCTTGCCCTGCCACTCTTTGTCATCGCGAGCGAATGGGCCTTGGCCGATCGTGAGGTCTTCACCCTGGGATTTGAGCAAGAGTCCAGGTTTGTCAACGCACCTTGCAGGAGATCGTGAGCGAAGATCAATTTTGAATCTTTGTTGTGACTTACCAGATTTGCTTCGCTGCATCCTCCTTGGACTTGCCGCTCTCAGCTGCAATGGCATCTCGAACTTGATCCGCGATGCCGATTCCTGCTGTTCCAGAGCCAAAGACCACCAGCCTCATATCTGTGAGTTTCAAGCCGCTGACATGGAGACCCGCCATGATAGCAGCCAGTGTGATGACTCCTGTTCCTTCTACGCAGTTTTCGGAGTCAGCACTGTTTACTCGAGCTAGGAAAAGGAGTTGCAAGACAGATCTCTTGAGTGAAAAGGTCTTCCTGCTCCCGAAACATGTCTGGCGACTCAATTCCATTACAAAATAGGAATAACCAGCTCCGAAATGTACGTACGGACGTCGTCGTTGAAGCAAGCGACCTCTGGCCTGTACTTGTCCAGTATTCTTCGGGCATTGGTCAAGCCAAAGTCCTCGCTGTCACTTGTGAGCAATGTATCAGGTATTCAAGCGTTGCGGATGCTACTTACAAGTGTAGATAGGCGCCGGGATACAACTTGCGTACGGACTGGACGAATTTGTCAACAAATTCATCGTACTCTTTACCACGTACTCGCGGTCGTCGAAGACCAAGGTAGAGATCATCGTTCAGTAGTTGGTGGTTCTGGATTATGGTCAGCTGCTTGTTACCATCTCGAATAGAGAGGTGACGCACGTCTGTACCGCAGTCAAGGACGACTGGCAATGTTCGAGAGGGATGAATGCCGGCACAAAGAGTAGTGAGAACGAGTTTGGCAACGGAGATCAAAATGCCTCCAACGCCTGTGCCAACCATGAGCGGGTGCCATGAAACTGGAATCGGTCCTCCCTACCTTGGTCACCAATGCCGAGAATCTGTCCTCTGGTCAACCCTTTCCGAACCAAGTCAACTGGGTCCATGGAGAATCACCTCTTCACCATCAGTCACGACAATATAGTCAATGTCCTCAGGATCACCCCATTGAGCCAGATTGTCCTCAATCCGATCTTGGTCGAAGATATTCAAAAAGCAGCCTTCTGGTCTCCTGAACACCTTTGAAAAGTTCTGTATGGCATCACCTTCGGTAGGCGTATATATGATACCGAACATCTCTTTGAGATGCTCTTGTATAAGCTGAAAGATGCGCAAAGAAAGCGGCCGTCAGTATCTTGCGACGATCCACGCAAGCAGAGTTCAACGAACTAGTAAAGGAGTGAGGAGGTAGATTAGGACACGTACCTTATAGTAAAGCACCTCATTCTGCTCTTTCATACTCGTCATAAAAGTATTCTTCGCCAACGCGTCGGTACGGCTGCAATACTGTCGATAGGCTCGTTCGACCTGCGCTTCCAACGTCTGTACATTAGGAGGTAGTAGGCCGTAGAGCTTGAAGTCTTTGCGTTCATTGGATGGAAAGGCGCTACCTTTGTTGTGGTAGGGGGAACGGAGGAGTGCTGAGCCCTGGATCGGTAGTCAGGATGGGTTGGTTGAGAGAATGGGTAAGGGAGTTGGGCAATGAATACAGTCAAAGCACATTCTTCAGGACCAGAGGTTGACAGAGGGAGATGGCCAAATTTGGGATTTTTCTTATCTTTAGGGTAAGAAGAGGAAGACATGTTGCGGGAGGAGGTCTGTAGGAGAGGAGGGTTGATCAAGCAACTTTGGCGGGCTGAGGTCAATGACTTTGTTGTACGACGTTTTAGGATGCTGCTATGTGGTGGTGTAATAGATGCCATGAAGGAGCAGGGAATAAGTCGGGCAAACGCATTGTTGACCCTAAGAGCCTGAGGCTTCTCGCAAGTTGCACGGAAGAGCTTACGTCACACCGTAAACTGGGAAGGGTCTACTTAGGACCTGGCTTTACCACTGGACTACTACTGATGTTTTTTCAGTCTGAAGCCGCAACGGAAAGTACACATCCTTCTGTTATTGTATTGGGGTACAGCTACAGATAAGGGTTGTGACGGGATATGCCTGGAGAAGGCTTGTATGGTAGTATGATACTGCAGGTCATTCTTATCTGTAGCCAGTGCATGCTACATAAGATTGAAAAGATCTATCTTCGTCCAATGGAGACGCAACGTTGGGAAAGAAAGCAATCCTACGCTGATCCGTCCAAAAGATGAAGTCCAAAAACGCGCTCAGGGCAAAATGCCACAAGCGACAGGCTACAATCGGCACTGTTGCTATAATCTGACCCAATAGGAGACATTCTGGATAAGATCTTTATTCCCGTCCACGGCCATGACGCACTTAGCCTGATGTCTGCATTTTGCGCTTTCCGTTTCGCACGGAAAAATCTCTCGCAGTCCTTGCAACTGCCACCAATGTTATCCAGGCTGCTGATACTCTCCACGACCATTTTCATCATTGTTCTGTCTTCCCTAGTCTCACACGAGCAGGCAAGAAACCAACATCATGCATCGCGCCGAGGACTCTCCTTTGACCGCATGGATGCCTTACCCTTTGTCGCTCCAACATTGCTCAAGCCTCGAGTCACCTTTGTGCCATACCTCATGGGCCCAGAATGGATAGTCGACCAACACGATTTTACCTGTATGCTACCAATCGGCACGGCCGCCGCGGTTATGCAAGACTTCTATGAGGACCTCGCCGCGTACGCGGCCACCACATTGACTCCCGCTTCATGTGGTTACCAAATATGGCTTGGGCAGCTTTTACTGGAGGTTGTGGCGCCGCCTAGGGTCGTCGTCAGCTGGATAATCGTACAGCACTTTGCGTTGGATATGCTGAGGATGACCAAGAGAGGTTACACAAACACGTACCAGATCAACTTTATACACAGGCCCACAGGGATGATGGTGACGTTCAATCTGTACATGGGATTGCTGAGGGCGGTGACGGGAGGCGGGTCATAATCTCAGATAGAGTCGGGTTAGGACACCGGGATTGATGCCAATGCCAAGCTTCAATCGCTCTTTGGGCGTTCTCGAGTGATGTATTGATTGGTGAAGGGCCCTTCCAACTATGTATCCGGTTCGGGTTTTAGCTCCATGGGCTCACAGCGTCTTCTCCTTAGCATCCCCATTCTCTCGAGCTGTGTATAGGCTCCATCCAACGATGCCGTTTTGTACATATAGTCTCCAGCCCACGATACCCAAATACACAACAGTAATCATATCCAAGACATGCACTGCCCACCAAATATGCTGTGATCCCAAAGCGCATGTCGAGTACTGAAACTTCCATTCTTTGACGTTGGGGTCGAACCAGGCGCTCAGCAAGCCAGCATTTCCACCAAAGTCGCCCATCATGCTTCGGACCGTAATTTCAGGGATACCTGGAACGGCACCGTGTCGAGAAAAGCTTGTCGTGTTCCAATCTTCCGCAGCCCAAGCTCTCGACGCGAAATCCTCATGCTCAGGTAGGTAATGGTAGACGCCGCAGCCTTCGTGATCGTGGCCGGTCAATATTATGCCCTTTCTGCCAAAGCCATTGCCAGGAGCTTCTAGGTTCCCACTCATGCCGTAGATTCCCTCCAGTATGTTCATACTTGCATCGTAGCTGAGATGATTTTGCTCCTTGACCCCAGCACCGTACTGTTCCTGGTGATAGGTGAAGTAAGGCCCGTCCACGCACACGCCAGCTTCTTTGTAGAGCGGTAGATGGGTGAGTAGGATGGTCCCGCTGGTCTTGTCCTCGACAGGCCGCGAAGACGAGATGACGTCGTTCATGAACTTATAGGTGTCGGCTTGAATACTTGAGTCGAGCGCTGGCGGGTCGAGGTTCAGCGAATTGAGCACAATGAGCCTCAACTCAGGTACTTCCTGACCTTCCTCCTCAGGAAAAGGCAGCCTCAATCTTGTCTCCCAGTTCGCCTTGCCAAAGACCCTCTCAAATCTTTGAAGCCTGTCCGAAGTGATATCACCAGCGTATCCGATGTCATGGTTTCCAGCCACATTGATGACCCTATTCACCCATTTCTCATCCAGACCGATGATCTCAGTACGAACTTTGTCGGTGAGCTCGTCCTCAACCCTGGTGCCACCATTGAACACCCTCTTCCAATATCGCGTCCCCCGTCGCTCGAATTCCTCATCAGTGACCCATTGACTCCCAATCAAGTCTCCCAGCACAGCGACGTGTGTCGGGTGCGTAGACCAGTGCAGCGAGCGGTAGATGTGGGCGAGGTAGTAGTCATTGCCGAAGAGGTCTAATCGCTTGCGGTAGGACTGGAAAAGGCGCGGTATGTCCGTGTAGATAAGATCTCGCCAGTGTGCCAGGAATATGTCCGACCGCTCCTCTCGGGTTCTGCCGGTCTTTATGTCTGACCAGACATTCTCGAGACTGGGAAAGGAGCCATTGGTGGTTTCGTGGAGGGACGAGTCACCCTCTAACTGGGGGTCTCCGAGTACAAGGAGACGGAAAGGTGGGACTTGGCCTGCGATGTAGCTATTGGAGGTCTGGGCGTCCTGTTGGGCGGGTGGAGTCGGGAAGCTGCAGCCTTTGAGAAGCGGGTAGAGATACAGGTAGCATGTCGATAGATTTGCAACTGTGTAGAGGATACAGCAGATAGCTATAAAGATTTGATGCATGAAGGATAATTTCCTACCTGTACATGTGTGTAGGTTGGATGGTGGGTGAAGCTCAGGGGAGAAGTTAAGATGTTGGACAGAGCTTCAGCTGGCGATCGCATTGCTAGCTCCAAATCTACACTATACAGTCAAGCCTATTAACAGCTCACAGTAGTCATGGCTGCTCTACTTTGGCGCTCTACATCCATTGGCAATTCAGCAATTGGCCCCACAGAATCGCATCTATGCACAATAGACAGAGACACAGCTGGTGACAGCGCCTCCATTTGCAAACATCCCCACTGATTTGAGCTGTCTAGACACGGCAGAGGCTATATCAAGCTATCATTGCTCATCTTCGTTCTTGCTGTTCCATGCAATTCACCATCCTCACATCACGACACCCGAATTGCTTGCAATACGCTGGATGCTTGTTAGCAGAAGCTTCGCACGGTGGACGGGTAAGTAAATACCGGCCACAGCTCTGCCGCCTCCTTTCCTACGGGACCTGTGATAGCCGACCCCTTCATTTCACCTTTTGGATTGACAATCTGTAGGATAGCTGCGTCAGCGTGTCATCGCTCAAAGGCCGCGATTGACCGTTAGAACGTCCCAGCTGCTGTCATGCCAATCTTGCCGCTGATCCCATCTCTTCTCGTATAAGGTCCACCAAAGCAATCTCAACAGTCTCGTAGCCTTAGGATTCACATCCACGCAAGGATGACCACTCACCACACCAGCATTATCCTCGAAGTACAGATAGACGCCATCCGCCCTCCTCCACGGCTTGCTCTGCCGTACCACCACAGCCGGCATGACCTTCTTTCGCAGCTCAGGCTTTCCTTTCTTGACTGTAGCCATCACCATGTCACCAACACCAGCAGCGGGAAGACGATTGAGACGGGCACCGATGCCTTTGACGGAGATGATGTAGAGATTTCGTGCGCCGGAGTTGTCGCAGCAATTCATGACAGCGCCGCTGTGGAAGCCAATTCAGTCTAGATCTAGAGTGCAGGAATTGGGCGCTATTGGTAGGAAGTGGTGCGTACACTGGGAGACCGAGAGTCATCTTGAGCTTGTTGCCCGAGGCACCACCGCGTCTGTAAATATTCAAGTCAGCTAGGAGCCTGTTATGGAGGATACGTTGATAGCCGTGCGTACCCTCTCTTAGCCATCTTGATTCACTGTTCGTAGAAAAGGAAGATGAAGTCTTTGTGGTTGTCGATAATGCTAGATCTTTGTGTGAAAGACTTCGGGTAGAATTTCGCGCTATGCTCGCACGGGCTAGAGTGACACCAAGCCTAAACAGAAATAGTACATTGAGCTTCAACATCACCTCATACCATGAGCAAAGACAATTCTTTCAAATTCCATCGATTTCGACTTAGAATCCTCCAAACACACAGTGTGATGCTTCTTTGACCCTAGAGCCTAAGATTGTATTGGATTGCGACCATAGATTGGCGAGGATACGACTCGGACTCCAAGGGACGCCATCGGTCCTGAACTTGCACGCTTTAGGATGGCAGTCCATTTTCCACTACTGGTATGTTCTAATACTTCTGACAGCTATTGACATCGCCCTACCATGACCTCATAATACTTTAGAAAGATACGAATCCAGCTATATATAGGGAAATCGTCTGCTCGTATCCATCCAGTTATAAATAGCGGCGAGCTCTCTCCAGATCCTGCCCCCAAATCAGCAATCTCTTTTGAGTACCGCTTTTCTCGCATCACTGCTGCTTCTACTCTGCCATGCCTTTCCTTTCGTCAGCTTCTCTTCTGCAGTATCGTCAGCGAATTCTGTTGCCTTGAGGCCAAGGATTGGATGACGCACCCATTTCATCCCACATGATGTCAGCGTTACGGTTGCAACGAATACTCTCCTTACTCAAAGAAGACCAAGACGATCCACAGCAAGACCAGAGATCATCGTCCTCAAGGTCAGATAGATCAGGCGTGGGCAGGCGCGGTGGTGATGGCGCCTTAGGCGGCATCTTCAGATGCGCCATTGGCTTGGCGTTGGCGCAGTCGACAGTACAATTGACTGTCGACATATGTTCCAAGCATACTGGTCGTCTCGAGGGCCTGCGAGCTTCTCGCCGTGAAGCTGTGGCTGCCTTGGGCTCAATGACGTGATGTCGAGGCATCGGTGACGACGAACTTTTTGCGCTTTTTGTTGCGGTAGGTTGGCTTGATTTGGCAGCTCTGATACTCGAATGCTTCTCCTTAATTACCTCTTGTGGAAAGAGCACGAAGTCATCTGGCGGCGGCGATGCCCTTGATTGGTGAATCATGACTTCTTTCGAATGTTTACTCTTTTTGGTTTTGACGAATTGAGTCAATAAGTTTTGGTTGATGGAAGTTGTCTTGTTGATGGTCGGGGTGGTCGACGACATGGTTGGGGCGGATGAAATGGGAGGGTGGGGTATGAGACGGCGAGCAATAGGACACGGACCAAGAAAAGGAGGGTGATACTCGAAACAGGTATGTAAGATCGATGATAGATTTTGATGATCTTTGATGGCCCACAAATGCTAATAGTGGGTGATGGTATCCAGGTAGACGACCGTGGAAAGGATGAAAACAAAAGGAAGAAGGGAAAAATTTGGGAGGGGGGCCCGGGTTTTGTTGTTCAAAACCGGCTAGGGTAAGCGAATCCAGCCAATCAGGCACGGTCTTACTTTACAGCCCACCCCGATTTTACCCCACCATGGGCTCATCAATTATCCTCCACCGCTCCGGGACTCTACGCTGGAAACCGAGTTGGCACTGCAGCCTGCAGATGAATCCGACTCAGAGTGAAGGATTTTGTGACGATCCATCCCGTGGCCAACATATCACGTGATCTCGGCCATCATACTTGGAGCGCACGATTATCGGCGAAGATCGACACGCATGGTCATAGACTAAAGACTGCGCAGCATTTTATCCTCTTAGGTCATCGCGCTCCCCCATTCGTCTCGCACTGTTGCGTAGAACAACCTCTATTGTCTAGCACAACGCGTGGAAGTGACATACACCTCTCCATAGTATCTTGAGAATTCTCTATCGCAAAGGGCCCTGGCTCCGGCAGAATCATCCGGTTCACATCACTGCTGGACGCGCCAGCATCCATGTCTCTTCTAGATCCCCCGCACGCTGCTCCCTACTTCTATCACTCATACCAGCGACTCTTCGCTGGCTTCACATGCCACCTTCGTGCCTGCTCACTGGTAGGTCCTACTCACTCCATATAGCACCCATGGATCCTACAATTCATCTCGTCAGGCCATGCTCCCCCAAGCCGCTTCGTACTATGCCTGACTGTCACCATTTGGACCATTTGTGTCATGGTTTCTACATACCAAGACTCTTGGCATAGGTCTTGGCGGCCGTACATGTCATGGTTTCTACCTACTCCTGTTGTCCAGAAGTGAGTTACTTGATGAAGCAAGGACACCGATAGGTCCTTCCGCTTAGCCGGATATCGCTCGATCGATTGGTGTCCTCGCTTTATCAAGTAACTCACTTCTGGACAGCAGTCTTGGCATGGACCCTTGCTTGGCACAGGTCTTGGCGGCTCTACGTAGTCCACATTTCCCACTCATATAGACCATCATTCATATTATATCACACCAAACAGTTCACACAGCCATCAATCGCTACACTTTGCTGCATTTCCCACCTTCGTCCCCAGCTGCGGCATATGCACTAGATTGAAGGCACTGGCAGGCGCCTACCATTCATCATTCTAGATGGCTTGGAGCCTATTTCACATGGGCCTTGCACACCATCTCACATATCTGTAGACCTCATTTCGAGTACCTGTTCTCCAGCAGATTCAGGTTCTGGTTACATGGCTTTCATCCATGGATCCATATTCTCGAGACGTTACTTCGTATTCTTTGTACGTACATTTATCAGAAATATGTAGGCTTAGCTTCATGAATTTCCGGCTATTGCACACTCACTGAACAGGCCGCAGGCAATCATGTAAACGACGTCGTTCGTACATTCAACTGTATATTCCAAAATCATGTATAATGCAGACATATTTAATACAGATTATGATAAGGTCCCAAATGTCAAATCGTGCTCATAAGATTACCAAATTGCTAATCGGAACTCCCTGCGCCTGTACCGAATACCTCCTCTTTATCCCCAAACCCACAGCTCTCTCAAAGATTTCATAAGTCCTGTCCCCTCCTCCCACCATAATCATCGCGATCGGATGGTGCCTCGGCAGCCCACTAGCCGTTGTCTGTAGACTCTCCAGCAAAGGCCTTATCAGCCACCCAGAAGGCAGGCCTGGCTCATCTTCGTAGCTGACTACGATGACGAGCTGTAATGACTTCTTCGATGGGGCGAAAATGGGTATGTTGCGTAATTTCTCGTCAAAGCTACAGCCGCCGCGCTTGATGACTATGACTTGATGTTCCTTTGGTACGGAGGTGGGGAGTCTGCTCTTGCAGTTCTCGTTGGTGACGTAGATGCTGTGCCACGGGACGTCACCTTGAGGCGCGCCGTGAATGTCTGGCCCTAAGGCATCGTCGACGTCTGGTAAGGGTGCCAGTCCAACGCCTACGGGTAATATGGCAGCAACGTATTCGCGTGGAGAGTGTTTCAGCTTGGGTAAAGGAGGGGCCGGAGTTGGGTCGACGATCAAGGAGGCGACATGCTGCAGGAGGGAGCTGAAGGCTTGTTTCATGTTCGAAGCGACTTCGGGTTTAGCTGCTATGGAGGCGCCGAGGACCAGCTCTGAGCCAGAGGTTGAGCTTTCGTTGTTGTCGACTGGATCACTAGTGGGTCCTTTGGGTTCAGCCTCTTCAGATGGTTGAACGTCGACTATGAGGTCGAGCATGGAGGTGTCACGGATTCTTGTGAAGTTCGGATCTAGAGGGTTGACTACATTGGATGCAGTATCTTTGGCGATGAAGATTCGTTCATCCTTGCCTAGAAGAATGTTGTTGATTGCTTGGACCCTGTATTCTTTGCCGATTGCACCATCGTCAGTCTCGAAAGGCACATCTTGGATCATACCAAGTCGCACACCGCCCATGGAATTGATTAAAATCCCATTGCCAACGCGCTGAAGGAAGCCAGGACCCATCAACATGTTGGGTCCCGTGGGAAACGTTATGTCGAAAGTATGTTTAGCTGTTATTTTGGAACAAGTAGCATTGTGAGGGATTAATTCTAATGGTAACGTCCACGGAAAATATGTGTAATTAGATGGCGACCGTACATCCGATATAGATATGCTTGGGTGGTCACGAGAGTACTCAGCGAGTGGCGACTCCACGTTATCTCGTGTCGGCATTAGGTGCAGACGCGCAAGGTTCGCAGCATGGAAAATATCAGCCCTGGCAGCTGTGGCAGAAAGGCTGAATGGAAGCATTGCTGGCGGCATGGGACAAGTGAGAGCACCTTGAGAATCGTCGCCATCACCTTTACTGTACATCCCAGTTTGCCGGCTTCTTGAGTACGAAGATCTTTCACTGATCCGACGGGGAAGGATTAGTGGATGACCTTCAGTGCTAAATACGAAAGGTGCATCAAGCTTGTTCAGCGGATGATCCTCATCAAAGAGCAGGAACAGGTACTTGGTCGTCTCCCCAAGAAAGAAGCTCTCCATCCGATCGCTGAGGTCGCCATTTCGTACATCCTGTAGACCAGCCCAGCCACACTTCGTCCAGCAACGCCTCTTGATGTCTCGAAGAGTCATCTCGCCAACATGTAGATACCAGGGATCGTGAGTTGCGCGATAGAGATGATAGGTGGACTCAATAAACTCAGGTCTCCCTCCCCACCAGCTCAAGCCACTTTCGATGCTACCGGTCGATGTTGACCATCTCTCTGGCAAGGCTGAGTAGCGAGTCCAAAGTGCGGTGGCGAGAAGATGCGTCTGGGTTGCTTCTTCGAGATCGCCGGTCGTGGCGAGTAAGCCAGGATAGAAAGCACTCAGACTATCAAGCCAGAAAGCTCGAGACGCACCGGTGTAGAGGTCGGCTTGCACGTAATGAGGGTGTATGTACATATCTCCGCGGTAAAGGTGCCGTTTGATGGAAGCATGCGATTCCTGCCAGACACGACCGAATGCTTCAGCTGTTTGCTGTCCTTCGGGCACTGGTTTCGTGTGTACTGAGGTCGGAGTTCCTTCCGTCAGATTATGAGATTGGTCCCTTGGCAGTGGCGAGCCGGAGAGGAGGACACTAGCTTTGTGTGCGTATTCGTAGAAGCTGTCGATACCGGCACCTATGCCTGTATAACCACTCAACCACAGCCCAGACTCAGCATCAATGCCAGCACCAACAAGACCAATGCTACTCTTCCTCTCCCAGACCGACCAAAAGGCTCGTTTTGCAAGTTGTTCGTAACGCGGATCGCCTGTCAACCGGCTCAAAGTTGCGAACTCTAAGACCAAACTACCAGCTCCTGCACTGCATGTCTCGGTCAATTCTGCTTTCGAATTCTGGGTTGCTTGACATTGACCAGTCTCGGCATTCTGGTTAAGGGGAGAATTGACGTAGAATGGCACACCATGCCGAAGGTTGACTCGGGGATATGGGATACCGGTTGTAGTATGAAACGCTGGTAATGTGCGGCGAGCAAGGTCCTGGGCAAGCCGTAGAAGCTGCCCGTCATAGACAAACCCGTTTGGCCACTGGATCGGAAGCATCTGCTCTGCGCCGCGATCATTCTGGCTGGAGCTTTGATCCTTTGGATGGTAGCCTTCGATGGGTAGATCTCCAACCGCGAAAAGGTGTGCGCTCAAAAGTCCGCCAACACCTCGAATGACCGTTTCAAACACCTGAACCTTGCTGTCTACGTCGAAGCCTGTTGCACGTTTGCCTTTTCCAGCCTCGCCGCTAGATCCATCGCCATATTGCTCGACCAGAGCTCCGACACCTTTCTGAAATTTGGTCATCGCCTTATTCTTGCTTCCAATTGTCGACGGCGATGACGCCAGTATAGCCAGTGTGGAGAGGCTATCGATCAGAGTCAAGGAATAGTTTCCCAGGGCATCGTTAAGCTCAATGTGGGCAGGGTTGGCGCGATCCCGCGTCAATGGTCCGCAAAAGATAGGTTTCAGCTCATCCTCTGGGAAAGCATGCTTCATGTAGTTGTCGAAACCATGATAGAACATATGCTCAGCCTCAAGTCTGTGGTCGGTCATTAGCTAGGCAGCGTTGAGGATTGTTACTGCTCGTACCTCATTCCTTTGATTTCGCCATCGGTCATGGTCCAACCGCCGTCTGCCCAGAGGCAAACCACGAGGAGACATGGTAGCAAAAACAGTCCTTGAAGGCGAGTAATGCGACTGCCTTCTGACTTCCAGCAACGTAGGGGCATCACAGAGGGACAGGTGAGGAACTAAAGACATGGGAAGGGCGCGTACTGGGTAAGGACTGAACATTGCATGCCAGCTTAAGAATGGTAAAGCAAGTATAAAGCAACGTGAATTGGATCTGCTCGCTGTAGGATGCAAGGAGGACACTTTGACTCTCCGATCTTGCATGAGACCTCCGCCGCTCGGCTGCAGACGCTGCTTTGAGACTAGCTTCAATATGGTCTTGGCATCAGATGTTCGTGGAAGCTTTGAGTCAACGCGGTTGAGTACCGTAATACGAACAATGGACGCAAAGACGGACAGGACAGACCCCCTTCCATAGTGTAATATACTACGTACTCCGCCATGGCGACGGACCTTACTGCGAAGGTGTTGGACGTCCTGTCCCAGACCGACGAACCAATCCTGAGCACCGATGCCTTCCCTTCCACGCCTTCGTCGGAAATCAAAAGTGCGCTAGACAGGCTGAAGTCTCGAGAGATGGTGGCCTATGAGACGCTGGACAAAGACGAAGCTATTTTGACCCCCGAAGCTGAGGATATCGCCGCCAATGGTAGTCATGAGGCCAAGGTGTTCGAGGCGGTGCTACAAGCTGTGGAGGGGATGAAGATCTCGGATCTGCCAGTACGTTGGCTCAACTGTATGCCAGGTCGACTGGAAGTGAGGTACTTCATAGTGTGCTGACCACGTTGGCAGAAAGCTGTTGGCCAGGAGAGCGCAAAGATCGGCCGGGGTAAAGCTTTCAAAGAGGGCTGGATTAAGAAGGACAACGACATTCTGAGGGCCAATGTAAGGGCAAAAGCTTTCGTTTTAAGACGCACAGCTGACAGCTTTTTTAGAGAGAGTCGATAACAGACACATCTCGCGAACAACTCCAAACAATACAAAGCACTCGCACACACCCCGATCCTAAGATTCTCAACGACCTAAAGAAGCGAAAGTTGGTTACTATGCACAAAGTCATAAGCTACAAATTTAGCAAAGGACCGAAGTTTGCAAGGCAATTCGTCAAAGAGCAGACAGATTTGACGGCAGAAATGCTGGCTAGGTAGGAGGGTTCCCGCTTGTGCCATGGCGTAACAGAAGAGCTGATACCATGCAGTGGGACCTGGAACACGGTCAGCTTCAAGCCATACAATTTCAAATCTATGGGTGCCCCAACCGGTAGTGGGGCTCTACATCCTCGTACGGACCCTCACTGCTCACATCAGCAGAGGAAGAGGCTGGTCTGGCTAACATTCGCCAATAGTGAACAAAGTACGGCACGAGTTCCGACAGATCTTCTTTGAAATGGGTTTCGAGGAAATGCCAACAAACCGGTATATGCGGCCCGACTTCAATGCACACTCTTTACTGAATCTACTAGGTATGTCGAGACCGGCTTCTGGAACTTCGACGCCCTCTTTGTCCCCCAACAACATCCCGCCCGCGATCAACAAGATACCTTCTTCATCTCCGACCCACCCTACGCCGACAGACCCCGCGAAGACCCCCAAGAAACCCAACACCTCCCCAATGGATCAGCATCCGAACCTTTACCAAAAAAGCCTAAGCAAGACTACGAGCAATATTTCGAGAACGTGAAAGAGGTCCACGAAACTGGCAAGTATGGCTCCATAGGCTATCGCTATCCCTACAATGACGACGAATCCCTCAAACTCGTCCTCCGCACTCACACCACGGCTATCTCAACCTACATGCTCCATAAACTCGCCGCCAATCCCCGGCCCGCACGCTACTTCTCGATCGACCGCGTCTTCCGCAACGAGAGCGTCGACGCTACACATCTCGCTGAATTCCACCAAGTCGAGGGAGTCATTGCCGACTACGGCTTAACCTTAGGAGGACTCATAGGCTTCATGGAAGTCTTCTTCGCGAAAATGGGCATCCACCGCTTGCGTTTCAAGCCCGCCTACAACCCCTACACCGAACCCAGCATGGAGATCTTTGGCTTCCACGAGGGACTGGATAAGTGGGTGGAGATAGGCAACAGCGGCATGTTCAGACCGGAGATGTTAGAGCCTATGGGTCTGCCGCCAGATATGAGGATATACGGCTGGGGACTGAGTTTGGAGAGACCGACCATGATAAAATACGGCGTGAAGAATATCCGGGAGCTGCTGGGGCACAAAGTGGACTTGAACTTCGTGGAAAGTAATCCGGCCGTGAGGTTGGAGAAAGATTAGCATGCTCAGGTAGTAATGAATGACATTCTTTGATTGTATCTAGTCATGGTGTTGCTAAATGAGTGTTTTTCTATCCCAACTGCTGAATGAGTGTTTTGATTTCCATACCCTTTGACTATCCCACTCCTCCTCCGCCCAGACGCTGTGATTGAAATGAAAGCAATGCTGCTGCCGCTTATTAAGTAAAATGTCCGCAACCATACCCAAATTTCCTACCGTATCCTCCAGACACTATGCATGAACATAGAACGGAAGCAACTGTCATTCGTTGAGCATACATAATCTTGACGTGTTCCCTCCATCTTCACTCAAACAATGTGCGTGCGAATCAAATGAAAGGTACATGTCTTTCATACATCGTCCGACTATCGCCTTCGCGGTAGCATGAGCTGATGATCCATCATTTCTTCATCCGTGTAGACCCTAAAAGAGCGCTGTTTGACGCCAGCCGTAAGTCTGTTGCTGGACGCAGCTCTGAGGGACTGCCTCTGCATGCTAGCCATGAGCTGCGCATTGGCATTCATGTTGGGGATTGCATGTTCCAAAGCTTTTCGTGCGCCAGATTGGTCGTTGAACATCTTATAGATGCGTTCGCTGCCCACGGCAAGTCCCTCGAACGCCAAGCCGAAGAGCGCACGATAGATTACGAAGTAGCCTTTCGCAACGTCACATGCGCCTCTCTTGAGGTCAGCCACTCGCCTATTCCTCTCTGCCTGCCGGTCCAGCTGCTCCCGCCTTTTGCGGACGCCAGCGTTCTGGGCGCGGTCGATGTTCATGGTGTGTTCGCGGGAACGACGTACGAGTTGCCGAGGGTTCTGCGGCTGCCGTCCGCGAATGCTGGCTAGGGGGCCAGCTCTGACGACTGATAGAGCTTCCACTCTCGGGCTTCCTCCCTTTGGGGCTTTGCCAACTGCGGGCAAGGGTGCTCGTAGAACAGGCGGTTCTTTAGTTCGATGGCCGAGGATTCTGTCACTAACGTCGAGTCTAGTATGAGCGGATTTCTTGTCTTTCTCTCCCTTGCTTGTCTTCACTGCAAACGGATTTTGACGCGTGGCGTCTTCGTAGGAAGGCAGGCCGGCGTTGAAGTTGACGCCTTGAACATGGGTTGGCTTGCAAGGCTTTGGCGTTCGTACCGCTTGTGGATTCGGTGCCGCTGGTTCTTCTCTCTGCACAATAGGCCGCCAATTCTTGTAGCCAGGTTTTCCTGGGGCTTGCTGCGGGCTTTGACGGTTTTCGGACCTATTAACCCGAGCAAATGGGGTTAGCTTAGGCATGTCGGCTGTCGCTTTGGCTTGGTCGAAAGGAGTCTGTTGTAATCTTGTGGCATTTGCTGTCCCGTGAACGCCAAATGTACCGGTGGCAAAACGTGTCGGTGTTGCCACTGGCATCAAAGGTGTCGGCTTGATCCAATCGTAATCTTGCGCCTCGACGATCTGTATGCATTCATCCAAGGAACATCGACCTTCGGGATCTGGAGCCAGCATACATTGAATGAGACCCCCGAATTGATGTGGAGGGTTCCTAGAGGCATTTTCGAATGTAGTATTAAACATGTGGTCTTTCTCCGCGGAAGGGTCTCACTTCCCAACCCCTCTCGACTTTGTCTAGGTCGAGCATTGAGTAAAACACAGCTCCTAGCGAGTACACGTCCAACGCTGGTGTATGCAATCCATATTGCCTGAACGCCTCGGGTGCGCAATATGATACTGTTCCACACACACCATACAGTGATACAGTGTCATTCAGAGAGGTCGCCCAACCATAATCAGCGATCTTGATGTTTTCTTGGGAAGTGACCAAGACATTTGCTGGTTTCAGATCTCTATGCAAGATCAGATTGGAATGCATGAAGCGTAGACCCTCAGCGATCTGGAGCATTACTCGCTCCGTCGTAGACATGTTCGGCAGTGGCAGTATAGATCCCAAGTTGCCGAAGTAAAGAGGCATTGCGGTTAAAAACATTGGCAGCGCTTTGTTGTCGGAGTGGCTGAATAGGATGTCGACGAGAAAGGGCTACACAGAATTAGCAAGCGTCATCAGTCCGTGGCAGCAACTTACGTGACGCAAACTTTTCATGAATTTTATCTCCTGCATAACCATCGCTTTGTGCTCTTTGGACCTGGTCCGCTCTTCTTTGATAGCAATGAATAATGCTGTGTTCCTTTCCATGTACCTGTACACATTCCCGAAGGCTCCACTTCCAACACGATCCATCCGAAGCCAGTCGTACGCGAGGCCGTCTAGCTGTCGATCTAGCATTTTCCTTGTGACTGGAATGGGTTTGTTGAGGCGAAACCAGTCTTCGCGTCGTCGGACTTCTGTGTTGCTGACTGGTGCTCGGATCTTGAACAAATAGGGACCGATCCTGACAGCATGCAATCCTTGTACGGCCTGGCGACGACCATGGACAGTCTTGATTGACTTGTGGCGTGGATCCTGATCTTCTTCGACCTGTGTACCCTGCGTTGAACTATCATCTACTAGCCAAACTTGGGGACCAGAGTTGAGTTGAGCGTAGACCCTGCAATGCACTGGGTCGACAACGTCTGCCGGGAGTAAGAGGTGGCATCGAGGATCGGATCCAAACCCAACCAGTCCTACCAGCTCTTCGATAGATTGATCGTGGGCGAAGGTGACCCTCAATGCTGGCTTTTGTACAGGCTGTCCTGACGAACCAGGGATCTTGATTGTCACTACCTGGTATTCGCCTTGAAATTTGACGGGTAGATCTGTCTCTTGGGTAAGGTAGAATGCTACGATTGGCTCGGACGCCTGATCTGGCACTGATAACACGCCACCCTGCTTGTTGTCACTCATTGTTGCTGGGGGAATACCCAACGGTCAATTGCCTGAGACCCACGGGCCTCCAAGCTGGAAAGATTGAAAAGGAAGAACGAAGGATCGTGGTCGTTGAAATCTGTTGCGGTGCTGGGTGAGGGGTCGAGGCAAGCAAGGTGGAATGTTTAGACGGATAGAATTCTGGCTGTGGCAGAAGGCAGTCAAATAGATACAAGAAGATGGAGCACAGCGCCGCTATCCCGTATTGGGCATGATCCGCGTTAAGAAATGAGAGGTTGACGAGCACCCAGCACGAGATGTTTCGAAAACATGAAGCAATGTATCAAACACTTGGAGAGCTATTCTTAACGCTGCGGTTATGGGAGATCCAGCTCGCAGATCTCGAGCCATGATAGCAGATGTCTTGATTTGATCTCGCTCATGCAGAAGTAAAGCAAAGGTAGATACCACTTGGTACGCTGGTGTAAGCCTGAGCTCGTGCAGAGACATCGTTTGCAGTATCTGATCCACAAGAAAAAGTCTCAATTCTAACGCTGTTATGCATGATCGGAAGCAGCATGGAGTGCGTAGAGCAAAAAGTCTAGGGAGCAGCGCTCGGTTATCATGGATTCCCAGCTCGCGGTGTCAGGAGTTTGATGAGTGGGGTCAAATGAGCAAGAATAGCTAATCGACATACGAAGACTCCTGCAGATATCTACGTACCAACCAAAAACTGCAAAATTAACACCCGGAAGGGATGACGAATCATTTCAATCGCAGAAAGACAAGTTCCGAGGCAGGCGGCAACATGGTTGGTCGTGGTGGATTTAAAAGTAGCGTGGGCGCTAAGTGAAACGCTGCCGCTTGGCAAGCTCGGGCGACTATGTGAAGCCTTAACATCCAACAAACCGGTATAACCCCAGAGTAAGTGAAACACTGGCTGGAAATAACGTAGGCTCTCTTCATAGCAGCGGATCGTCCTGCCAACTCTTGTGCATGAGACGAGCCCCGAATCTCAGCCCCTCTTCTCAGCCCCTCTTTGCATTGCAACAACTTGCGGAGATAAATGCCGCAAAGTCTCACCACCAAAGAGTCATTAATTCTTCCAAGTCCCATTCACAAAGTTTCATCAAGATATCATCATTGAACTGGTCCAAATCCAAGGTCTGCCAGTTGTTGGACGTTGCACATTGTCGCCTCACCAGCACGTACACCTGACTCCAATCTGAAATTAGTGGCCACACTGTATATCACGTAACCCTCGGTCAGTAAAGCCAGCGATTCAGAGACCAATTGTTCAACTCGAGAGCGAAAAAATGAGCAGAGACATCTTTACGGATTTTGTTGGTAGCCCGCCCAGTAGGGTCAGTTATGGTTTCGTTGAAGGCTTCCCTAGCAGGGCCCAAAATGAAGGTTCAACACGCCTGGTCCCAAGGGATCCAGATATGCAGAGGCTAGTGGACGCAATGAATGCAGAGAGGGACGCCGAAAGAGCCCGCAAGGAAGTCGAAATGAACACGCCCGAAAACCGCCAAAAAGCCGCCGAAGCGGAGATGGCTGAGAGGGAGCGCAAAAGGATTAATTTTCATTTTGGTCGGGCTATGCCTATGTTTATCAACGAAGGCTGGAAGCATATTGGGGGAGATTTGGCTGACGAAGAAATACGAGTCTACACAACTGACTACGAGCGACGCAGATTTTGGGGTATCAAACCAGCTGGCATGTGGATGTATGACTTTTGGGAACAAAATGACCCAGAGGTTAGCAGATATGATGACTTCATTGCAATAACCTGGGCAAATCCTCTCATACCGCCGCCTGTCACAACATACGATGAGAACAATTCAGACGTCTGGGCCGGACCAGGGCCAAATCCTGAATTAACACCCCCAGAGCCACCTGTTGCAAAAGCTCTACCGCCTGCCGAAGCTGCTACCAAGCCGAGAAGACGTCAGCAGACACCAGACGTTAATCCTAGTCGCAGAGTCAAAAAATCGACTACGGTACCGCCCAAAGTCAATAAGAGTACTCGAAAGTCTTTGGCTGACAAGGTTCATGCTCGGCAACCGGGATTTGGAGATCAGGTGCGAGAAGTGGGAGTGACAGCTCGCGCAAGCGGCAGGCCAACTCGAAACGAGGCAGCTGTAACTGCATCAGGCGCTCAACAGGAGACAGCTAGGGAAGACCGTCACTCAGCGCACTCCAGGCGTCCGAGAGGCCGCCCGGCCGCCAAAGCAAACCCAGCCGCGAAAGATGAGACTTCTTTAGCCTCTAAGCGTCCCCGAGGCCGCCCGGCCGCCAATACGAAGCCGGCCACAAAGGATGAAGACGAGTTGCCCTCCAAGCGTCCGAGAGGCCGCCCACCCGCCAAGGCAAAGCCGGCCAAGAAATCGCCAGAGCAAAAGAAGACTCCCGCTGTCAAAGGAAACGCAAGGGTCACAAAAGCCTCGCAAAGAGAACGGCGCCCCTCAGCTCGTTCTACTCATAAGATGCGCACTAGGGGAGAAGGTCCTGCCGAGCTTCTACAACTCGCGTAGTCCGCTTGGCTAGCAGAGTCTGGCTACTCCTCTCTTGGCTACTTGTCGATCTCCAGCATCAGTGGATTGATTATACTCTTCACTTTGCAGGCTCCTGCTCCCTTGCCCGAGTATGAGGAGCTGCTATGTGCGCGACAATTGTGCAAGTATGACTAGTAGAGCTGGTCTCTAATCTTACTTTGAAAGGCTTTGCAATGGCCCTAATCTCCAGAAGTGGGATTCTAGAGCCTAGCAGACCACTTCGGAGGACGTCGAGCAAAAAGGACGCATAAGCTCACAGCTGTAGCCGCACGCACTCATAAACATGAATTCATGCCACCAGAGGATTGATGAAACAGGGA
Organism: Letharia lupina; assembly: GCF_014066315.1. Classification (NCBI taxonomy): domain Eukaryota; kingdom Fungi; phylum Ascomycota; class Lecanoromycetes; order Lecanorales; family Parmeliaceae; genus Letharia; species Letharia lupina. The sequence continues at coordinate 102,191 of NW_023502975.1, forward strand.
TTCTTTGTTCAAGGCCACCTCAGAGACCTTGTCGAGCTGTATATTGGACACTGGATATGTCGGATCCGTTCTTTCCACTACCACCTCCATCATATCGAGCCTAGGATTTCGCAAATCCACGATGGCACGATATTATTCTCTCACCCTAGCCTTCAACACCCTCCACTCGTTAAAGATCGTCCTTAACAATGGTAGCAACACCTCGGTCGATTCAGGCCTAGCACTAGCTGTCCTCGTTACATTCGCCCACCTCGCCTTCGTCCAGCACCTACACGGACCCTACAACACTCACTATCAGAGAAATCTACAGAGAACACTACTCCCACCGAGTGCAGCATCTCCAGAGTCTCTTAGACGCCCACCTCGCCTTGTCCAGCACCTAACCGGACCCTACATACACTCGTCTACAGCGATCCTTTCACTAGGCCATTCGTCCTACCACCATGGCGAACATTAGCTACCCTATGCCAGGTTTTACAGCAGAGCAAACAGCCTCCCTACAAGCCATGATCACTGCCGCAATCGATGACGCAATCAGTCAGGCTATGCCAGCCTTCGAGACCAGACTAACAGCTTTCGAGACCAGACTGACAGCTATTGAAGCCAAATTCCGCCCTGCTGAGTACCAAGTTACCGCTCCTCAGCATAGGCCATGGCAACAGTCAATTGTGGAGAAAACTGCGGAGAAAACTGCGGAGAAATCTACGGAGAAGACTACGGAGAACAAGAGCACGGGCAGCAGCAGTCCTATTCAAGCCGGCACACTCTCCATCATTCCACACCAGGCTACTATGCACTATTGCGGAGAGTTTACCATTCGCCTCGGTAACGCTCCACTTCTCGCCTCTCTTCTCGCCTCTCTTCTCGCCTCTTTTCTCGCCTCTTTTCTCGCCTCTCTTCTCGCCTCTCAACTCGCCTCTCAACTCGCCTCCCCACTCGGCTATATTCGATATGCGAAGGATATGGAGGCTACAGGCCAAGGATAGGTGCATGGATATGTGAATGGCGCATGCTCTATGTAGCCGGTTAGGGATTCAGCATTTGGGCATGGGAATTTCAGAGAAGAATCGGGAGAAGCAGGCCTATGGCACCTGATGTATCTCTGGCATCTCTATGTCTACAGCGAGGACGCTGTCATTTTTCTTCTTCGGTGGCATTTGTTACGGATTCCTCCACTAGGCGTCCGGATTGGGCTTAGTGCCTTGGCACTGCGGCACTGCAGAGACTTCTTCTACTGCAGGCCTCTTGTAGATCAATTATCACACCACACACACATTATTCATGCATATGATTCCACTTAGGATATTTCCTTAACAATGATGGTGCTAAATGAGTGTTGTGATATCGGTAGCTGCGATCCAGTCCCCCTCCTTTCATAATCGCTTAACTGCTACGACAGAATTTAGCAGAAGTCGTGTATAGAGATGAAGCTCGATTCGCAACAGGAGAAGGCTCTCTTTCTTTTCATTTACGCATATCGTCGTGGCTATCGACTGAAACGAATCGGCTCTTCCGGGTAAATTACATTTTCATACCCCTTTATCAAATCTTAGAATATGAATTAGCGACTTGCTATTCCTCGGAGTATAACTAGAGGCTATCAAAGTTACTTCTACTTATAATAAGTAGAAATATAATAAGCTACTAGTTCTTTGAAAGCATCTTATCTATTTCGACTTATAAATAATAACTATTTCTTCTTCTTCTTAAATAGTCTTATAGTAATAATATTATATTAACTATATTCGATATAGAGTCTTAGCGAATAGAAACGATCGAAGAACGCCTTCTAATAGTGGTTTATAACTATATAAAATATCTTTTAAAGTTATTATAACGATAATAATACCTCAGCGTAGTTATTATAACTTCTATCTATATTACGAAATCCGTCTCTAAATTAGACGAGCTGAAATCGCTACTATTTAAAGTCTTAGTTATCTTCTTAATAAGTAGATAGCTAATATAGACGTCTATTAAAGCGCGTTTAAACTTCTTTCTAATTATAACGTCTATAGAATTAGACTTAACTATAATAGCGTATTATATATATAGAAAGCTACTCTAGAGCGTATAATAGAATACGAAATAAGTAGCTTATAAAGTATTATTGCTCCTTTAGAGAAGTAACTTAGAAGTCGTTTTTTTTCTACTTATTATAGGGCTAATATAGAGCTGAAGAGATAAATAAGTAACTTATTTTATAAGTAGAAGTAACTTTAATAGCCTCTAATATATAATTTATTTTTCGACTTTTTTTTCTACTTCTATAAGATTACTAGTCGAAAAGATATAATATAATATAGAATATTAATCTATTATATTATACTCTAATATAATATAAGTTATTAAGATTTATAGAATCTTATATCTAATATAATATAGAATCTTAGCGATATATATTACGATATAATATATTTATAAAATTATATTATAATATAAGTAAAGGCCTATAAATTAAATTCATAGAGTTGGATTTTTCATTTTTCTAAGTCAAATGAAATTGGATTTTTCTAAGTTAAATGGAATTTTAGCCCTAGCCCTAAGTTAAATCGAACTCTAATCGCTTGCTATGCGTTTTTAATCTACTTTCATTACTATAAAATTAATTTAATCTATGTGATATATAGATATATATGTGCGGAGAGAGGCGCGCTAAGGCCTAATTAGAAAGGTATATTAAGTGTGAAAGATTGATTTATAATAATTGCCTATAAAAAATAGAGAAAGGCCATGTTCTTATGGCAAGAAGTATCGAAATACTGGAAAGAAATGGAGATAACGTGCTAATTAGTGGTGTGAATCCCATAATATCTCCTATCGTAGTGAAATCTTTCGAATAATGAAATAGCTGTAGACATCGAACGGTTTTAATTCGTTCAAAGATACATCGTCCGATGTCCCTCCTACAGAGGCTTAATTGACTATGATCGTCGCAGTAGATCCTCCTCTTGTGAGCGAAATACCGGAAAGAAATGGAGATAACGTGTTAATTAGTGGTGTGAATCCTATAATATCTCCTACCGCAGTGAAATCTTTCGAATAATGAAATAGCTGTAGACATCGGACGATTTCAATTCGTCTAAATATGCATCGTTCGATATTCCTCCTGCAGAGGCCTAAGTTATTGTAGTGATGTACTATATTAATGCAGTGGGGATGACAGGCCAAGTTGCAGTGGTGTTCTCCGCTTGCTGAGTGATGATTTGATGTGGAACCGTGGAGAGCATATGACGTGGGATCTTGGAGAGCTGAGCCGTGTTCTTGGTGCTGGGGGCCTTGTTGCCGCTTGGTTTCTCCGCAGTGTTCTCCATAGTGTTCTCCGCAGTGTTCTCCGCATTTGCCTGTTGTAGTTCCTCCTCTTGCGATGTTCCTCCTACAGAGGCTTAATTGACTATGATCGTCGCAGTAGATCCTCCTCTTGTGACGTTATTGTAGTGATGTACCATATTAATGCAGTGGGGATGACAGGCCAAGTTGCAGTGGTGTTCTCCGCTTGCTGAGTGATGATTTGATGTGGAACCGTGGAGAGCATATAACGTGGGATCTTGGAGAGCTGAGCCGTGTTCTTGGTGCTGGGGGCCTTATTGCCGCTTGGTTTCTCCGCAGTGTTCTCCGCATTCGCCTGCTATCGTGACTTCTCTTACCCTGGCTAAGTGGATTGGTGTGAGACCGTGGAGAGTAGGCCTATTGTGTCACTGCTGCTGATGACTATCTCCGCAGTGTTCTCCGCAGTGTTCTCCGCATTCGCCTGCTGTCGTGACTTCTCTTGCCCTGGCTGAGTGGATTGGTGTGAGACCGTGGAGAGTAGGCCTGTTGTGTCACTGCTGCTGATGACTATCTCCGCAGTGTTCTCCGCAGTGTTCTCCGCATTCGCCTGCTGTCGTGACTTCTCTTGCCCTGGCTGAGTGGATTGGTGTGAGACCGTGGAGAGTAGGCCTGTTGTGTCACTGCTGCTGATGACTATCTCCGCAGTGTTCTCCGCAGTGTTCTCCGCATTCGCCTGCTGTCGTGACTTCTCTTGCCCTGGCTGAGTGGATTAGTGTGAGACCGTGGAGAGTAGGCCTGTTGTGTCACTGCTGCTGATGACTGTCTCCGCAATGTTCTCCGCAGTGTTCTCCGTATTTGCCTGTTGTAGTTTCTTCTCTTACTTCTTCTCTTATAGAGTATTAGACTAAGTAATTAGCTGAGTAGCTAACTGAGTAGATGACTAAGTGACTGGCTGACGATCTAATTGAGTGGATTATTGAGCTGATAGAGTAGATAGTGTTAACTAAGCGGCTAGTCGAGGAGTATATAGAGGAGAACGATAATTGTAAATCCGTTCGGGCTCTTTTTGAGGGCTTTCTAACGCGTTTATAAGCAATAGTAGATAGCTGTTAGGCTCGCTTACGGCCTCGATTGCTAATAATAGCGGATTCGCGTTAGTAAGGGCTCTAAGAGGCGGGTAAAAGAGGTGTATATGCCTAAAGCGTTTAGTAATGTTTCCGCGAGAGATATCGAGGACGATTATATTTATATTGGTGGAATTAATAAAATTAATAGAGTGATAGAAGAATAATAGTTATATAAATAGGTGAAAGAATTATTATTCGATCTCGAACGCGTTTAATATAATTATCATATTTAAATATCTATTTAATTCATCAATAGTAGATTAAACTTTATTATTTTTACAGCGTTAGAAAGCGTATACTAAGCTTTATAATTTACGAAATTATAAAGAAATAGTATTTATAGAGAGCTGATTATTTTAGAGTATAAAACTTCTATATATAAATTTTTAATAAAAGAGCTTAAGAGGGCTAGCGAGCTAACTTAGTTAGTCTAGCTAAAAGGCGTAATAACCTCGAATTTATAATTAACTATATATATAAATTCAAGATTTTCTAGTTTAGCTCTATCTTATTCTATTATATATACTAATAATATATATATAAAATATCTCGATTAGAATTTCTATATTTAGAAATAATTATTCTAATTATTATTCTAATTAATAATTACGTTAAATTAATAAAATATAAAATTAAATATAATTATATTTTATTACTTTATATATATAAAAGAAAGCGAGCTATATCTACTAGTAATAAGAAAAGCTTATCTTTCTCTAATATTAGTCGCGTGAAATTCGTCGATACTTTATAATTAAAGTTATCGACGATAATTTTATACGCTTATTATATATTTTCGATATTACTATCTAATATAAAATTATATATATTATAATTATAGTCTTTTTATTAAATCGTTAATTTAGAAAAGTTAATATATTTCTTAGTATTCTCTTAAAAGTATTATAGCTTAATATAATAAGCTATATTTCTTTAAGCTATCTTCTCGCGATATATAAAAAAAAGATTAGATATAAAAAGTATATAAAAATATATTTAATAATTCTAGAATAAATTAATAATATCTATAATAATAATTAAAATTAAGAATTAAATATATTTAAATAAGAGATAGCTTTATATTACTCGTATAATAGCGATAATAATAATTAAGATTAAAATATTAATTTAAATAGCGTAGCTTTTATAGTAAACTTTTTATTATTATATATTAGATTAATTATATATAAATAAAGATTTATAATTTTATCTTCTAGATATAATTATATTTAATATTTTAAGATTTTTATAATAGCTTAATACTTATTAATTAGCGCGTTAATACTATTATATTTAAGCTATAATAGCGCTTATTATTAAATTCTATATTACGCTTTTAAGTAGTTTAAAAAATAAAATCTATTTAATTATTAGCGCGTATAATAGAATTATTCTTAATACTTATATCTTATTTAATTTCGATATTATCTATTTTCTTTTAATTTAAGCTTTTATCTTTATTTATATATATAATAATTCGCGTAATAAGTAAAACTTTAAACTTCTTCGTAATTACGCTCGCGTGCTTTTTTTATATAATATTATTAAAATATAAGTCTACTAAAATAATAATTAGAATTAGAATTAGAAATTATTTATTATTTATTTATTATATCTTATCTAATTTATTTAAAAGTTTACTTCTATTTTAATAATAATATATTAATATATTTAATTTTATACTTTTTAATAATTATAGTATAATTAATAGCTAAGATATTAACTTTCTTTATTTTTTTAATTAATTTCTTCTTAAATATAAACGTTTTTATTCGCTATCGCGATCTCTTAATATTTTTATTTTAATTAAACTTATTCTTCGCTTTTTTTTTTTAGCTAAAAATCTAGTTATCGCTTAATTAAGCTACGTTAAAACTCTTTAATATTACTATTATTATTAATATTTAATACTTATTATAATAAATTATTAAACTTAGTCTCTTCTACTTTAATCGCTATAAAAAGATAAATTAATAGATATATATAAAGAAATTAAAGGGTTTATACGAATATCTATAGATATTAAACTATTCTTAATTTTAATTAAAGCTCGTTTTATTAAAAAGTATATTAATTCTAGTAAATATCGATATTAGAAATAAAGAGAATATATATTATATATTATTTTAAGTATATTATTATAGAGTTCGACTTAAAGAATAATTATTTTTATAAAAATAATAAGACTTAAAGAAAAGAAAATAAGAATAAAATATATAAAAATTTTAATAAGTTATAATAAGTTAATATTAATTAAATTAAATAAAGATAATTACTTACTAACTCGCTCTTTTAAATCTTTTATCTTTTAATCTATATAGACTATAATAATAATTATAATTACTATAAAAGTAATTAAGATTATATTAAATAATAATACTTAATAAGCGTAATTCGCTTAAGCTTAAATCTTTAAAATTAAAGAGAAAGTATTTTATTAATATCTAATTTAAGCTAGATAATATAAAGTAATCTAAAAATTTAATATACGCGATAGATATCTAAGCTTTTCTTTTTCTTTAAGACTTTCTTTTTTATATTAACTCTTCTTATTATAAGACTATCTTTTTTATAAATTAGACTTCTATTTAAGTAATCTAATATTATTATAATAATATTAAAAGTATAATATAGTTATTAAATTATATATTTATTCTTTATCTTTTAATAACTTTAAGCTAATATATAAATAGACTACGCGAAGAGCTTAACTTATATATACTTAATCTATTATTAATAACTATTTAAAAAAGCTAATATTATTCTAAAGTATTAAATATAATATTAAAATAAAGAGTTTATTAGATATTATCGCCGCTTTAATCGCTATCGCTATTACTTTAATAAATATTACCTCTATTTTAATAAATATCGCTTTTACTTTAATAGATATTATTTTTACTTTAATAATATTAAGATATTAATAGAAATTAGATAATATATTCTTTTAATTATTATTATACTTATTATATATAACTAACGCGAGCTATAGCTTAAGCTTTACGCGAGATTTATCGCTATTAAAAATTAACTAATCTTATAATCTCAAAGCTTCTCTTTTAATATCTAATTTGTTAAATTATATTTAATTAAGATCTATTAAAGCGCTATTATATTTAAAGATTTACTTTTAAAATATTATATAAGATAATAGAAATCTTTCTAATTCGTTAGTTTAAGAGTAAATCTTTTATTATTATACTTTATAATTAACTCTAATAATTTCTATTTAAATAAATATTTATCTTTATATAATATATAAAAAAAGAGTTATATTATAGAAAAAAAATCTAAATCTTATAATTATCTTAGTTAAATTATTTAAAATAAAGAAGAAAATATATTTATCTTTAGTTATTAAATTAATTAATTATTATATATATAATTATAAAATATAATTATATATTATTAATTACTTTAATAATTATAAAAAGTATAAAAGAAATAAAATTATATAATTAAGTACTTATAAACTTTTCTCTTCTAAGTATTTATTTTAATTTAGAGTTTAATCGCTATTTAATTAAAAAAAGAATAAAATATAAAAAATATATAAAAGTATATTTAATAATTTTAGAACGAATTAACGATATCTATAATAATAATTAAAATTAAAAATTAGATATACTTAAATAAAAGATAACTTTATATTACTCGTATAATAATAAGAGTAATAATTAAGATTAAAATATTAATCTAGATAGCGTAGCTTTCGTAGTAAATTTTTTATTACTATATATTAAATTAATTATATATTAATAAAGATTTATAATTTTATCTTCTAGACGTAATTATATTTAATATTTTAAGATTTTTATAATAGCTTAATATTTATTAGTTAGTATATTAATATTATTATATCTAAACTATAATAAAGCTTATTATTAAATTTTATATTGTACTTTTAAATAGCTTAAAAGATAAAATTTATTTAATTATTAACGCGTATAATAGAATTATTTTTAATACTTATATTTTATTTAACTTCGATATTATCTATATCCTTATAATCTAAACTCTTATCTTTATTTATATATATAATAATTCGCGCGAAGAGTAAAACTCTAAACTTTCTTTAAATTACGCTTATATACTTTTTTTATATAATATTATTAAAATATAAATCTATTTATTAGAATAATAATTAGACTTAAAAATTATTTATTACTTATCTATTATATTTTATCTAATCTACTTAAAAGCTTATTTCTATTTTCTTATTAAATCTATTAATTAAATTAAAATCTATATCTTATTTTTATATAAATATTTAATTATATATTAAATAATATCTTATTATTTAAGACTTTTAAATATAATCTAGCTAAAAAAAGAATCTATTATATAAAGAATTATAAATTATAATATATATTTTTATAGCGATAGAGAATTCTAATTATCTTTCTAATTATTATTATTTAAAAATAATTATAATAGCGAAAAATATTTATATTCTTATTTTTAATCTAGAATTAAAATTATATAATTAATTTATTAAAATTTTAAATTTAAATAATCTATACTCTTATAAAAATACTTAAATCGCTTAAATATATTAGCGATATTCTTATATATTAATTTAATATTAATAAGCTTAAAAGCCTTTTATATCTCTTCGCTTATCTTATTAAATATAAATTTATATTTTATTATATTATAATTCTTAGATTACTATCTAGTCGATTCTAATAATAATATTTATTCTTTTTTATTCTTAAGCGCTTATACTATATAATTTCTAAGAATTATATATTTTATTCTAATAAAAAATATATATAAAGAAAAAAGATAGTAAATTTTTTTAAATTTTATAATTAAAAATAATTAATAAATAAGTTTAATATAAATAAGATTAATATATAAATAATAAGTCTATTTAAATATAGATTAGAATATTAAAATTAAAATTAATATAAAAAAAAACTTATATTAATAAATATTATTTTAATAATTCTTTTTTAAGAAAATTTTTATAAGTTATATAAAACTCTTACGTAATAAAAATAGATATTCTTTTAAAAATTTATTATATCTTCGAAAATTTCTAGATATTTAATCTTCTTTCTAATAGATTTAATTATAATTTATTATACTCGTTATTATAGTAAAAAGATATTAATAAATATTTTAATCTTTTATACTTATATCTTTTCTATTAATATTATTAAGAAATTTATATTCTCTAAAAGAAGTTAAAAGTTTTCGAATTACTTAATTTTTTAATTAATAATATTTAATTATATATTAATAATTATATCTTTATCTTCTTCCTTTATATCGAGTTACTTATCGCGCTCTATATTAATATTCTTAATAAAATCTAGAATTAAAATTATATCTAATAAATTTAATTATTTATAAAATTTATTATCTTTAATATAATATATAAAATATTATACGTAAATATTAGTTATAATATTAGAAAGATATTAAAATAATTATAATAATAATTAGAATTTATAATAAATATATTAATTATATATAATATATTCGATAATTCATTTTTTTTATTTTTTTTATTTTTTAGAAGTAGCTATTTAATATTTAAAGGAAATTAGAAGTTTTTTCTTAACTATAAATTTCGCTATTATATTTATATTATTCTATTTTCTTAAAATTACTCTTAATAATTTATATATATTTAAACTTATTAAATATTAACGCGATTTTACTATATTCTTATTTTTAGAATATTTATCTACTATTTTTCATATCTTATTATTATTTAAGCTTTTAAAATATTTTTATTTTTTTTAAAGATAATATAATAGAATAAATTAAAGTTATTATCTTTATTAATAGTATTAACTTTTATAATATTAAAAAATAATAAAAAATATATAAATTTATTTATTTAATTAAATTTTTATTTAAAATAATTATAACGATAACTTTTATATAAAAAGTTTACTATAAAAGATTAAAGAATATATTATAAAGAGTATATTAACATTATAATAAAAACGATAAAAAAATTTAAATAAAATTATATTATTATAAAAGATAATATAATTAGAAAAAGTATTAGAAAAGATTAAAATATAAGAAAATTTAAAAATACGCTAATAAAAAAATAGGCTAATTTACTAGCGCGTTTTCGCGTTTTTTTAAAATCTTATTTATAAAAATATTCGATATTAAATTTTAATTAAATTTTTTTAAATTTAATAATCTAAATAGAATAGTTAAGAATTATTATTAATAATAAACTTTTTATAGCTTTTATATAATAATAAATATCTATTTTAAACTTCTAAAAATTTAGATTTAAAAATCTTATAAAATAAATTTATCTTTTTTAAGATTTTATTTTACATTTTCGATTTATTATACGCGTTTTCTCTTTTAAGAAATAATTAGAAAGATAATTAGAATATTAATTAAATCGCTTATTTTTAGAATACTACTTATTTTATACTTATATTTAAAAAAATATAATAATAAATATAAATATTTTTAATTAAGAATTTTTATTAATAAACTCTTAACTAGCTAATTAATTTTTTAATTTTAAAGAAATATTAAGTTAGTTAGAAGATTCTAAAAGCGATAAATTAGAAAATTCTTAAAATAATTAATTAGAAAGTTTTAGAGATATTTAATTAGAAAGTTCTAGAAATAATTAGTTACGAAGTTCTAAAGATATTTAATTAAAAAGTTTTAAAAGTAATTAGCTATAAAGTTCTAAAAGTAATTAATTAATAGATTTAAATAGTAATTCGCTAATAAATTTAATTATATTAAAAAAAAAAAGATAAACTTTATTATAAAAGAAGCTTAAAATTAAAAACTTCTAATATATAATAAGAATAATAATATTATAATCTAGCGATAAGTTTTATAACGAATTTATATAAATTTATTAATTTTAATATATAAGTAATTAATGCGATTAAAAAAAGAAGAAATAATTCTTATAATTCTAATTATTATAATAAAAAAAAGTTTAAATATAATCTTCTCTTTTTTAATTATTATTCTAATTATCTAACTTTCTAAATTAGATAAACTTAGAAATATATTAATAAGAATAAAGAGTTAATATATATATTCGATAACGATATATTTAGCGATAATAATAATACTTTATTTTAAAATTAAGCTAACTTTTAATCTTAAGATATTATTTATAAAAATAGAAATTTTAATAATATATATAATAAAAATATTAAAATTATAATAGTTAAAGAATATCTATTTATAAGTAAATTATTAAAAAAAAAAAATATAATAAAAAAACTTAGAAAGAGGAAATTTACTATATTTTCAAGATTTCCCATAACGACTATAATAAATAAAAGAGTATCTTAAATATTATTAATAATAAAAGCAGCTAGAAAATTAAATAATAAGATTTTTAAAAAATCTATTATAAGTAAAAAGAATATAGATAAGAAAAAAAGCGTCGCTAATTATATATCTAAAGTAAAGAAATTATATAGATTTTATTTAAATAGTAAATTTAGTCTTATATATATTTCTAATTATCTTTCTAATTATAGTCTACTAGCTATCGCCCTTCGCGAAATTAAATACTTTTAGAAATTAATTATACTATTAATTTTAAAAGCTTTATTTTAAAAACTTATTTAAAAAATTTCGTTAATTATAATAGATAAACTTAAGAATAATATTAAATATCGTTAATAAAATTCTACTATCGAGGCGATATAGAAGATAATAAAATCTTTTCTATCTAATAATTTTTTAAATAAAACTTTTTATTATTCTTATATAAAATTCGCTAATAATAAAATATAGATATTTAATTATTAATAATTTATAATAAATACGTAATATTATAAACTAAGAATATATTACTTTTATATAAATTTCTAAAATTATATAATATTAAGCTATATATAAGTATAAAAATAAATTAAAAGCTTATAATTTAATTTAGATAGACTATTAAACTATTATAAATAATAGAATAAAAAACTTTATAATTAAATTATTAATTTTCTTAATTTATAATATAACTCTTAATTATAATATTACTTATAAAATTATATTCTACTTTAAATTCTAATTATCTTTAAAATTAATATTATATAATATATTTAATTTATAATTTAAAAGATTTATATTATATTAAAAAATTAATATTATTTATTATTATAAAATTATTTATATTATAATTATAATTTTAATATAAATATATATTATATTTTCTTATCTAATTAATAATAATTATATATTTTTATAGATTCTTATTATTATCTTAAAAAATAAAAGATTTTATTAAAGTCTATATATATTTAATTATTATATTAATTCTTAACTTAGAATTCTAATTATCTTTATAATTAATATTATATAAAATTATTAATTTATAATTCTAAAAAATTATATTATATTAAAAAATTAAAATAAGTTATTATTATAAAATTATCTATATTATAATAATAGTTTTAATATAGAAATATATTTATTATACTTACTTATTTAATTAATAAATACTATATTTATATAATAGATTCTTATTATTATCTTAGAAAATAAAAGATTTTAATTAAAATCTATAAGATATTTATTTATTATATTAATCTTAGATTTATATTTAATTTAGAATTCTAATTATCTTTATAATTAATACTATATATAATATTTAATTTATACTATTAAAAAATTATATTATATTAAAAATTATATTCTATTAAATTATAAAAAAAATCTATTATAATAAAATTATAAGTATTATAAATATAGTTTAAATATCTTATTTTCTTATTTAATTAATAAGTATTATATTTAATAATAGATTTCTATTAGTATCTTAAAAAATAAAAGATTCTATTAAAATCTATAAAATATTATATTTTTTACGAGTAAAGGCCTATAAATTAAATTTATAATTATTTTTTTAATTAAGACTATCGTATTAATCGAAAAGATATAATATAATATAAGATATTAATCTATTATATTATACTCTAATATAATATAAGTTATTAAGATTTATATAATCTTATATCTAGTATAATATAGAATCTTAACGGGATATTCCACGATATAATATATCTATAATATTATATTATAAAATAGTATATATATGAGATATTTCGACTGAAATTTCGATATTTAGAAGTATAAGTAGCTATTCTAGTTATTATTCTAGTTAACTATAACTACTACTATCATCTATTATAACTGCTACTATTATATCTATTACTATTATATCTATTATCGAAATGTAACTCCCGCGTATCCCAGTCACCATGTTTTCCAGCTACTTAATTTTGTACTATATTTAGAACCTGGCTTCGGAGAGGTTCTAGAGAATTAATTTGTTTATTCTATACATCACATATCTAACATTCTAACAGCTACTACTATTATGGCTATCACTATTATAACTACTACTATTTATTATTGAAATAGTCTACTATCATATGATAGCCATGATAGTGGTAGTTATGGTAGGGGTAGTTATGGTAGAGATAGTTATGGTAGAGGCGGCCATGGTAGGGGCGGCCATGATAGGGGCGGCCATGATAGGGGCGGCCATGGTAGGGGCGGCCATGGTAGGGGCGGCCATGGTAGGGGCGGCCATGGTAGTGGCAGTTATGGTAGATAATAGTGGTAGCCATGATACCGTGGGATATACCGCCAAGATCCCGAACCCATACCAGAAAAATAGTATGGTATCCGACCCTACCCATACCATATCCGGGTACGATATGATATTACTTGGTATGGAGTATCCCATGGGATATATTATATCTTTTCGGTTAGTAGGCTATCGAGTAAATAGATAAATAATCTTTAATAAGCGAACTTTAATAAGCGGGCTATCCGGCTATCGAGCGAACTTTAATAAGCGATATTTAAATTTCTTATACTTTAATAATTATTAAACTAAATTTAAAAATTCTTTTTTTATTTAAAAACTCTTATTTCGTTTTATAATTTAAAAAAAAAATCAAAATTTTAATAAAAAATAAAAAAGTTATTCTAAAATCAAATAATATATATCTATTTTTTAATTAAGACTATTCGATTACATTTTTTTTATAATTATAGATATTAATTTATTTACTTATAATAACTTAATCGATTTAATTAAAGAGCGTAGTAACTTTAAATTTATAATTAATTATATATATAAATTTAAGATTTTTAAACTTAGCTCTATCTTATTCTATTATATATATTAATAAAATTAATTATTAATCGCTAACTAATTTATTAATATATAATTAAATTCGCGAACTTTTCTTTAGATTTAAACTTAAAGTCTTCTTTAAGTTTTTCATTATATCTATTTTATTCTTCTTTATCTAAAAATCTTATAATTTTATAATATTAATTATTATCTTAAATTTTACGCGAGCGTTATAAATTAAAATAAAAATTATAAACTTTTTATATACTACTTCTTTCTTTTTTTCTTTTTTTCTTTTATTTATTATAATATTATAATAATTAGAAAAATATTTAGAAGTTATATTTTATTTTCTTCTTATAGAGTATCTTTTAAATACTATCGTTTATAGATTTAATAAATATATATATTATAAAATTAACGTAATAGTAATTTTATATAGCGAGAAGATAAATAATAATAGAATTATAAATAATCTATTATTAAAAGTAAAAGATAAAATTCTTTATTATTATAAAGTAAAATTAAATTTATAATTTTAATTATATATATAGAAGTAAACGATATAGACGATCTTTAGCGAATACTTCGCGATAATAATCTTTTAACTAAATTCTTCTTATTTTTATCGCTATTAAGATCTTATAATTATTTAATTAATATTAAAAATTATAAGCGTAAAGCGATAGAAGAGCTCTCTTAAAATTCTTATATTATTAAATTTTATTAATATACGATAGCTCTTAAAGTATATAATTTACTTAAAGCTCGCTTATAAAAAGTATATAATATTAATCTTAATATAATATTAATTATAAGAGATAAAGTTAAAAATATAAATAAATTTAAAAGTATAAGTTTAGAGAAGTAGAAAAAGATATTATAAGAGGTTAAAGATATATACTTCTATAAATAATAAGATTAACTATATCGTAATATTATTAGATATTAATATATATAATTTTTTTATTTAATATTCTAAAGGAAAAATATATATCTATATTAGCTATATAATTAAGTCTAGATAATTAAAAATAGAAAAATGCTATTAATAATAATAAGAGTATAACCTCGTAATAAGAAGATTTAATAGAGGAGGAAATATTAAATAATCTTATTTATCTCGTAATTTTAAGATAAATAAAAAAAGAGAAAGAATAAGAGATAAGTATATTATTAGATAATAACTTAAAGCTATTAATTAGATTATCTAATATAATTAAATAATCTTATAAATAAAGATTACTTCTTATCTTTATAATAATTTAAAAGTTTTAATAAAGGGCTTATTAGTCTTTATAAGCGAAAATAATATATATTAACTCTTATAACTATAAATCTTATTATACGATTAAGATATATAAATATAGAGATTTTATAATATAGAACTATTCTTCTAAAATCGATTATAAGATATACTATTATTATTTCTCGCGTATATAAAATTATTAACTTATAATTTTTAAATTAGAAAAATATATAGTTATATATAGATAGATTCTATAATAAATATTCTTTTTATTTATTACTCTCTCTTTAATAAAAGTATATTAAAAATTATCTAAACTAATTAATTAAAATTTAACTTATTATTTTTATATATTTATTTTAATAAGATTAAATATATAGTATAAAGAAATTTAATAGTATAGTAATTTAATATAAATAATAATAATTTTCTAGATTTAGTAGACTCGGCTAAATAATAATTAAAAAATTATAATTATACGCTAAATAAATAAAAGTTAGATAAAGATAACGATAGAGTAGAAGAGATCTTTTAAATAATAATTAATAATTATAATAATAAAATTTTAAATCGCTTTTTATTTTTATTATTAAAATATAAATACTTAAGTATAAGAGCTTAAAAGAAGAGATTATAATAGATTTCGCTATCTATTAATTAGAAAAATACTTAGAATTTTATAATATAAATTCTTTTCCCTTATATCGAACGCTAATTCTTATATTATATATTATACTCTTTATTTAAAATCTAAATTATTTTAATACTACGATAAATTTAGAATTTAAATAAAGAAATAAATTATAGCGTCTAAAAATATAAAAATTTATAATAAATATAAGAGAAGATAAAAATTTCTTAAGTAATTATATTAGTTAGAAAAGATATCTATTACTAAATAAAATAAATATTTATAAATTATAATATAGATATTAAAAAGCTATATAATAAGAATCGCGAACGAATTTTTTTATTAATAATATTAATTTTATAGCTATTAAATAATATAATAGCTTAAATTTATATACTCTAGCGATATTTCTTATTAAAAGATAATAAATTAGCTAATATTATTAAAGAGATATTAATTAATACTTCTTATAGATAGAATTAATAGAGAATAAAAAAAAATCTAATTAATAATAAGAGGGCTATTATCTACTTTTAATTAAATTAATTATTATTAAAATCTTATTAAGATCTATAGTATTTCCCTTCGAAGTTTTAAAGTTTATAAATCTTTTTTAAGATAATTAAGAGGTAATAGACTTACTAATATATTATCTAATAATTCTTTATTATTAATCTCTTAATTCTTTATAAAAACTATTTTTTATACTTAATAATAGCGAAGCGATAACTTTATATTATTAAGTTTTTAATTATTTACGCTATCTATCTTATAAGCCCCTTTAATATTTCTATTAAGAGTTATAATCGATTTTAAGATATAATTCTTTTCGATTATAATATCTTTTTTATATAACAAATACTTTCTACTTATAGATATACCTAGAAATAAATAATACTTCTCGATTAAGATTTATATCTCAAATATTTATATTTATTAAATATATATTTTATTCTCTTTAAACCTTTTTTTTTATTAGCTTTAATATTTCTATTAAATTTATTCTTATCTTTCTTTCTTAACTTTTTAACTTTTTCTTTTTTAATCTTATAAATAATATCTTAAATTTCTACTATTATATTAAATTCTTATTTTTAATTTAATTTATACTAAATTCGTTTATAATTATTATTTAACTTATAATACTATAAAATTCGAGAATTCGAGATCTTATTTTATACTTTCGATATATATACGTAATTAATATTATTACTTAAGACTCTTTATTAAAGTAATTATTATTACGCTCTAAGCGTTTCTTTACTTACTTATATTTAATATTCCTCTTCTCTCTTATACGCGTAATAGACGTAATTAATTTTATAATCTAAATCTCGAATCTTAAATTTTATATAAAGCTAAAATAATACTTTATAGTAATTAAGTATAAATTCTTAATTTCCGATATTTAGTTAGATTTTAAGCGTACTTTTATAGATTAAAAAGAAATATTTATCGATCGATCTTTAATCTCGATATCTTTATTTTATTAAATATCTTTATAAATAAAGCTATCGACGATATAAGATAATAAGAATATAGAAATAATAAAGATTTTATACTCTCGTAGATTATCTTAATAAGCTTTCGTAAAAAAAAATTATATTTATAAGTTATTTAAATTCTTATTCGATCTATAGACGCGTTTTATAGTTCGACTATATTCTATTTATATACTTAAAAATATAAGTTAATACTAAGTACTATCTTTTTCTTAATAACCTTCTTATTAATAGTATAGATTATATTTAAATTCTTACTTCTAATCTAATTTATATTAAGATTATTTATAATTATTATTTAACTTATAATACTTTAAAGTCTAAAAATTCGAGATCTTATTTTTTATATTAGAATTATTAGCTATATATTTATTTAAATAAGAAGTTCTCGCTAATAAAGGGGATATAAAGAGATTATTATTAGAAGAATAAATTTATATATTTTTTAATAATTAGAAAGATAATTAGAATTCTATTCTATATCGAGTATTTTAACTCTCTTCTATCTAAATAAAGTACTTTTAATTATCTTATTCTTATTTTTTACGTACTTTCTTTTATTATATATTAATATATTATTTATATAAGCTTTATATTCTTTATTATTAATATAACTCTTTTATTATAAATAGTATAGAGATTACTAATTATATAATTTATTAATAAAATAATAACTTAATAGAAAGCTAATATACGATAAAATTCTAATATTAAAGTCGCTTTAATAGCTTCTTATAACGTATTTAATATAAAAATCTAAATTCGTATAATACGATAAGGTGATAATATTATATTAATAATCTCTCGTATTATATAAGCGAAAGGTCTTTTTAAAAGAAGTAAATTAATTAATTTCTAATATCTTTTAATCTCTCGTAAAGTAATAGCTAAAATATTATTAATTATATATATATATTACTTATTAATATATTATATTATTATACTTACTTTCTTATTTCTAATATTAATTTTTAATCTTTATAAATAAAGATCTCGATATACTCTTTTTTACGATCTTTATATCGAAAACGCGAATAACTAGAGATTTACTCTATTCGATTTTTTTCGTAATTATCTTTTTATAATTAGAAGACTTTAAAATTTTCTTTTAATTTAAAGCTCTAATATAAAGATTAAATAGATAATTATTCGACTAATTATTTATATCGTTAAAAAGATTATTAAAATTTATATTATCTTTCGAATAGATCGACTTAATATATAAATTAATATCGCTATCTCTATATAATAATAGTATAATAAAATTACTATCGAGATTAATAATTATTAACGATATATTATTATTAAATTAGATTAAGACGAATAAGATAAAATAATTACGATATAAAATATTAATAAGAGAAAATATTTAAGATATTAAGAAAGAAAGAAAGTGTTAGAAACTTAATAGTATATATAATAACTCTATATTATAGTATAAAGAGAATACTATCTATATAGAATTATTATAAGTATAGACTTTATAGTAAGATAGAAAGATCGAAAGGTCTTAGTACGCTAAGCTTAATTAGGCTATAATATAAGTAAGATCGTAAGGTTATTAAAATCGTAATATTACCCCTTCCTTTAATTTAAAGCTTCGGCGACGACTATTATATAGTAGATATCGATCTTATAAAAAGTATATCTAGACGTATACGAAGTAATATTCTTAAGTATATTAACTTAGTATTTTATTACGAGGTTAAGATTTTCTTATAAGTCGATATAGCTGCTATAAATTAGTAGCGCTAATAGAGAAGATTATTCTAAAGATTTTTTAAATAATAAATAAAGATTAACGACCTCGGGGTGGTAATAGTAGAAGTTTACTACTAGATTTGAATATTCTACTACATCCGTGAATAATTATTAGAATAGATTTTCCTCGATCTCAAGGCCTCTATATCTGATTTTATATATTAGATATCCCCTCTTACTAGTTAAGAGATTATTCTTTTATTTATCTAATTTAAATTAAACTATTTCTTTAATATTATAGATTTTATTTTCTTTATTAATATCGATAGATAATAACGAAAACTCGATCTATTCTAATAATAAGTTATTATTATTAAGATATAATAGCTATAAATAGAAAATAAGATAAATGCTATTTATAGACGTTGGAAGTTCTAACTCGTAAGCGAAATTATTTAAAGTTTTAGTGATTCTAAATAGTTCGAAATTTTTATAATTTAGTAATTTACTAGAATATATAATTTTAATATTTCTTCTATTAAGTATAACTATATCTTTAACTCTAAATTTTAATATCGAAAATTAATAATAATTAGTTTACTTTTTTTATAAAGCTTATAATTATTCGAAGTAACTTCTTAAATAATTTTTTATAGTATTTATTTTCTCGATAAACCTATTAACTAATTTAATATCTCTCTTCGCTCTTTAATTAGCGGATTAATCTTAAAAAATTAGAGATTCTATTCTCGAGTAAAGAATATATTCTTTAATAAGAAGAAATAATAATATATCTAATAAGGCGTTCTTATTAAAATTAGCTTTAAACTCTATTATTAATAATAGATTTATTTAATTATCTTAATTATAATTAATATAAACTCTAAGATATTACTTTAGAATAGCGTTAGCGTTCTTTATCTATTTATTAATTTTAAAATAAAACGTAATAGAGAGTTTAATTTTAGTTTTAATCCTTTTATATAGTCTTCTTTAGAAATATACTATAAATTGGGTGCCTCGATCGGAGATAATAGTAAATAAATATTCTTTCTCTCGTTATATAAATTCGATAAAGATCTAAACTATTATCTCTATTTTTAGAGAGTTTAAGAGAATAAATTTCTTCTTCTTATTAAGTCTATTTATAACTATTATAATATATTAATAGAAGTATCTATATCTAAGATAAATAGATAATAATATAATGAAGTTAATAAAAATATCTTATTAGTATTATTCGGGAATAAGAAGGGGTTTAAGTAGATCTTACTTATTTTCTCTATAAGTCTTAGATCTTTTATATATAAATATAATAGCTCTTAATATAGCGGATAATAAAATCCGTTATTCTTAGTTAATAGTAAAGTCTATTTACTTTATTATAGGTTAATAATCTATTAGCGTAATCTTCGAATAGAGAGTTATAAATATCTCTAATAATTTTAATTCGTAATTTGAGAATATTCGATATATATAATCTATTATTAATATATAATAACTCGTTATAAAAATAATAATTATCTAATTTTAGCTTAAGATTATTCTTAATTATTTTAAATAATAGCTTTCTCTATTTAGATATCTTTAATTAAATAATTTCTTAAGCGATATTATTATAATTATAAGTGTTTTTTATTTAATATAATAATTTAGAAGTATTAATAGTAGAGACTTCTCTCGATTCTTCTAAGAACTTCTCTTAAGAAATCTCTATCGAGGCCCTTAATAGTAATTCTTTATTAGACTTCTTATTATTAATATTATCTTATTCGCTAAGTTTATATAGCATTACAATTAGAGAGATAATATTTTCTCTTATATCGTCTAGAAGTATAATAGTAAGATATACGGCGTTTTTAATATCTCTATTAAGATTATTATCTTTAAGAATTATATGATATTAATAACGAGTATAATCGTTGTTCTCGTTTTTAAATAGATCTCTTACTCGTCGAATAAGACTATTAGATTTAATACTTTATTTTCTTAAACGATAGATAATATAAAAGTTAAATTTGAAAAGAAATTTCGCTTATCTTACTTAACGAGAGTTAAGTTATTTAAAGAATATAAAGTATTATAAATTTTTATAATTTAAAATAACTTTAATAGAATCCTCGATAGGGGTATTAGTTAGCTTAGAATATTATTTCTCGAAGATCTATATTATAACTATAAGTTTCTTATTATAGATATTATAATTATACTCTATAGAAGATATCTTTTTAAAGAAAAATATTATAGATCTAAGTATTTTATTTTTATTTTCTTATAATAAAATAGTAATAATTATAAAATTAGATACGTTTATTTCTAGCTAAGTCTTTTTATTTAGATTAAAGTAAGTAAATATAGAGATAGTAGTAAAAGCTTTCTTAAATATTTTAAAAGCGAGTTATTTAGAGTATTCTTAAGCCTATAAATAAATAAAGTCTTTCTTTTATTAAGTATAAATAAGATTTATTAGAGATACGACGATTTTAGAATATCTCGTAATAAACTTTTAATAGAAATTAGCGAATCTTAGAAATACTTATATATCTTTAATATATCTAGATTTCTTTTATTAAGTAATAGCCTCAATTTTCTTTATATCTATTTCTACTTCTTTCGTAATAATAATTAATTCTAGATATTTAATTTTAATAATATAAAAATTATATTTATTAATATTAAGATAGAGATTAGCTTATCGAAGTTTCTCTAATATCTTTTCTATATATTAAATATACTCGTTTTTAATATTATTATAGATAAGAATATTATCTAAATAGATAATATAGAATATATTTAGATATTTATATAAGATATTATTAATAAATATCTAAAAAGTAGTAAGGGCATTATATAATCCGAAAGATATTATTATATATTCGAATAGGCTATATCGAGTAAGAAATACGATTTTTTTCTCGTAATTCTTTTTTACTCTAATTTCGTTGAAAGTGGCTATAATATCGAATTTACTATATATCCTCACCGCGTATAGTTTAGCGAGGGTCTCTTTAATTAATAAGAGAGTATTTCGATTAAGAATAGTAAGTGCGTTAAGGGCTTTATAGTTTATATATAGCCTAAGTCTCTTATCGAGTTTCTTTATAATTAGAATAGATGCTATATAGAGAGAAGTACTTAATTTAATATAGCCTTTTTCTAATATCTTATTAATATATTTCTTTATAATTAATACTTAATTTCTAAAAAGTCTATAAGCCCTTTTCGATAGTGGAATAGCTTTTTTTTTTAAGATATATTTCGTGGTTAATAGAGCGATAAAGGGAAGTTTATTAATTTTAATAGGATTTTAAATATCTAGCTATTTATAATATACTATAGAAATTTATTTCTATAGCTATTCTATAATTAAAGATTTCTTTCTTAGCTTATAAAAGAATTTCTTATAATCTTCTATCGTAATAGCGGCGATATTAATAATAAACTTCGCTTTTTTATCGATAGAGTTAAAAAGTTATTTAAAGTCTTAAAGCTATATAATAATAACTTAATTCTCTAATTTCTTAGTTATCTTAATAAAGATATAGATAAAGATCTCTACTATATTCTTTTTTTTAAATATAATCTTTACTATATAATTTAAGTTCTTTTTTAAAAATTTATTATTACTTTAAATAGTAATAGGTTTATTATATAATAAATAGTTAAATATATAATAATCTAAATTAAGTGTAATAATTCTAAATCTAAAGAATATATAAAGATTATACTATTCTAGCTATAGTATTTCTAGAATAATATTAAATCGTTTTAATAAGATAATTAAGTATTAAAGTTCTTCTATATAATCTTCTAAAATAAGTTTTATTAAGACTATATATATAATATTAAGAATAAAGATAGATTTATTATCGACTAATTATAATCTATAAAATTATATTAATACTACTTTAAATAGCTTATTTACTTTAATAAAAGATATATTTATAAAGCTTAATATTAAAGCTTTAGTATTCGAGAGATAATTAGTCTTAATCTATTCTATTAATATAATAATTTTTCTATAAAAGTCTAATTAGCGTTTATTTTATAAAGAGACTTTGATAGCGATAGTATACGCGGATAGAGAGACGAAAGCGAGTATTCTTTCTATTTCTAACTCTTTAATTCTTATATATAAGGCTTCTAGGTCTCTAGCGACGACTTAATTAGAAATGTTTAATTTTCTAATTCTTATAGTAATTCGACGAAGATATTCTCTTTAACGCCGACGGCTTTTAGAATTATATTAACTTATTCTTTTATTAATAGATCTATATTCTTATATAGAGTACTATTATCGCTAGAATAATATCTAATCTTTAAGCACTTAAAATATCTATCTTCTTTTTAAATTCTATTTATTAATAATTTAAGATACTTATATTTTTATATATAGAAATTTTCGATAATAATATTATTATTTCTTTTAGTAAAGAAAGTATTACGCTAATTATTCGAGGGGATAAAATTCTTATTAATTTTATTAATTTCTTTCTTACTTTTTAAATCTAATATATTATTAATAGTCTAAAGGTTTATATTTAATACTTATAAAAAAATAATTAATTCTCGAAAAGTGCTAAAAGACTATCTTAAAATTCGATATCTCAGACGTATGAAGATTAATTATTTTAGATTAAATATCTTATAAATATTAGTAAACTCTAAGAAAGCGATAGCTATAAAAAATCGTATATAGAAATCCTTAAACGATTTCTTCTTATCTATTACTTTTATATTAAATTTAGAATTAAATATCTTAATATTCGATTTGATAATCTTATTATATATTTTAAATATATTATTTAATTTATTAATTATTTCTTAGACGATTTAATATAGATCTAAGATATCTTTATCTACTCTTATTTTAATAACGTTATACGCAGTAAACTTATAATAATTCTATATATAATCGATTTTCTTAAGTTTAGTAGAGAAGATTATAGCGCTTTATCTAAACTTCGCTTTAAGATATTAACGTCAGCTATCCCACTTATTTCAATTATTAATATTATAAAAATCCGAGATATCGAAATATCGTTTATTTAATTCTATATTCTTTATATAATTCGTAATAGAAGTATAGTATAAGTTTCAATAGAGGCTATTAATAGAAATACTCGACTAACGAGATATAATCTCTATATTTTTTTTATTAAAGTTTTCTAAATTAATTAATATATAAGATTATTACTTTTTTAACTATTACTCTTTACACTTTAAGTCTTATTTAAATTTCTTATTTTCTTTAATAAGTTTCGTGATATTAATGCGATATCTATTATATAAACCTTAAAGTCTATTATTAATTTCTCGCTTATAAGATAATTAATTATTATTATTACTTAGCTAAGTAATAATTATTAATATCTTTATCTTAGTATAAGCGATATTCTAGCTAAGTTATTTATTTTATTATTAAAATATCTTAATATTACGATTAGTAGTTTGAAAGCTCTCTATTAAAATCTTTAATCTATTATATTAAATATTAGAAGTATTAATAGCGCTTTTTATAAAATTCTATAAATTAATAATAGATATAAAGATTATAATAAACTCTTCTTCGATAATATTCATAAGTTATACTTCGATATAATCTAAATTAAATTCGATAATATATCTTCTAGAGATAAGACGCTTTTTTTTTACGTTATGCGGATAATATAATAATATTTAAGACCTTCTTATCGAAGTTCTTAAGTTCTTCTAGACGATAATATATCTATAACTTATCTATAATAATTTAACTTTATATATTATCTAAATTTAAAATTAATAAATTTATAGCTAATATTAAATTAATAAAAGTATAAAGAAAGTTTATTTCTTTTAGTATATTAAAGATATTTATTTTCTTTAGATTCTTATTTAATCTAGCTAGATTAGCCTTTATATAAATAAAAGATTTTCTTTTAAATAATCTTTTAAGTAGTAAGCTCCTTTAGCTATAACTACTAACTTCTTAATAATATACTTTCTTTTTAATTATATCTTTAATATAACTAATAAATAAATCGCTATCGCTCTAAAAGAAAGATAAATAATATTATATTAGAGACTTAATAATATATATAATAACTCTATATTATAGTATAAAGAGAATACTATCTATATAGAATTATTATAAATATAGACTTTATAGTAAGATAGAAAGATCGAAAGGCCTTAATACGCTAAGCCTAATTGGGTTATAATATAAATAAGATCGTAAGATTATTAAAATCGTAATAGAAAGAGAGAATTTCTACTTATAGCTTTAATATTTTAAAACCTATCTAGTATTATACTAGCGAAGTCTATTAAATTTAATCTATTAAATTATATTATATAATATAATAATTATACTTCTAATTATTATTATAATTATACTAGTTAACTTTAAAGAAACTAATCTTTTAACTAAAAGATTTATATCTAGATATTTAATAATTATATATTAAAATATACTTACTTCAAATTCTAAATATAAATATCTTTACTCTCAGATGAGATAAAGAAGCTATAGATTTAAGATCGAATATTATTAAAAATCGCTTACTATTTTCTATTATATTTTAGCTATTTATAATTATTAATATACTCGTTAATAAGAAAAACGTATTATTATTATACGAATTTAATCGCGATACTAATAATAACTATAAAAATTAAAATTATTAAATATAGAAATACCCGTTAATAAAAAAGGCGTGCTATTATTATATAAATTTAATCGCGATACTAATAATAACTATAAGAATTAAAGTTATCGAATATAAGAATACCCGCTAATAAGAAAGATATATTATTACTATATGAATTTAGTCGCGATATTAATAGTAATTATAAAAACTAAAGCTATCGAATATAAAGATATCTATTAATAAGAAAGACGTATTATTATTATATAAATTTAATCGCGATATTAATAATAACTATAGAAATTAAAGCTATTAAATATAGAAATATAATCTTTAATTTAGTATAGATTCTAGAATGAAAAGCCTCTTTTATTAGAGCAATAATATTTTTATAAGTATATATCTATATTTAAATTAATTTAAGAAGTTTTATTTTATAAATATAAAATATATAAAGTTATTAGATTAAGTATAATAGCTAAATATTATTAATTAAGTATAATAAATAGAATAATAATTAGAATATCTTATTCTCAACTTAGAATAGTTTTTCTTTTATTTATTATATATTTTCTTTTTATAAAAACTACGTCTAGACTTTAATAATATTATATTATTACTTATAAGCTTATATCTTATTATAATTATTTAAGAAATTATATATCTTTTAATTATAAAGTAATTTTTTTTATATAAAATATATATAATTAAGTCGCTAGATATTAATTAATAATTTTCTTTATTTATAATTATTAGAGAATAAGTTATATTATTAAAATCGCTCGCTAATTTTATTTTTATAGCTTCTTAAAGTACGCTTAATATAGAAATTTAAATTCAAAGCGAATTAATTAAATTTAAAGCTATATAAATTAAGATCTTCTTTATTACTTAAGTAAATATAATTTAAAAAATAATTAAATTTATTAATTTTTATAGTTCGCGAATTTTCTTTAATATATAGACTTTAAAGTTTAATTAGTAATAATATAATTAGCGTATATAATTAATTTATTATTTAATTTAAATATATTTAACTATATAATTATATACTTTTTTTATTTATAATTATACTTTTTAAACTTTATATATAATCTTCTAATCTTTATCTTCGCGAAGTTTTATCTTTACTTCGCTTTAATAATTTAAATAAGTCTAAATTAGTAATTAATAAATTATTAAAAAATTTTTAAACTTTCGCAATTATTAAGTTAATAGCTTTAATAAATAATAATACTATATATTAATAAATTATAATTAATATTATAATTAATTATTATATTAAGAGATATAGCGCTATTAGATATATACTTACTTTATAAAAATAATATTATTAATTTAATTTAATTATAGAGTATAAAGAAAATAATTTTATTTTCTTTAGATATAAATAATATTATAATAAATAAGTATATTATAATATAAATATTATAATAATAAAAAGAATTTTTAAGAAAGAAGAGAGTAGATTAGAAAAGAATAATATTAAATATTTATTATCGAGCTAACTAATATTATATAACTAAAATCTTATTAAAATAAAATATTATTTAAAAATAAATTAAATTTAAACGTTAATTAGAAAGCTAACTAGAAAAAGAGATTTTTTATTATTAATATATATCGTAGAGCTATATATAAGCGGTTTTTTCTATATTTTAAATATACTTTAGATATTTATAGCTATATATATACGCCCTCTCTTATATTTTATATATTTCGATATTCTTTATATACGCGATATATCTATTAAAGATAATCTTATTAATTTAATTAATTTCTATTTAATTTTATATTTACTAGTTATAAGAAAAGCTCTTTATTTTAATATTATAACTTTATTAATTCGTTATTCTTAGATATCGAGTTATTTATAACTTATAATTAATCTACTTCCTTTTTTCTCTTCTTTTATTATAAAGATAAAAAAAGATATTATTTCTTTTTCGTCTTTATCTATAACGAACTAATTATTATTTTTATAAGATTAAAGATATTAATTTAAAGACGATATTATTTAATTAAAAGCGAAGAATATAATATTTTAATATTTTAATATCTAAGTAAAAGATATTATAATATTACTTAAATAAGAGAGAGTTATATTAATAAAAAGATTTTAAAATTTAAAAATAATCTTAATATAGTAAAAGATTTAATTTTTATATATAAAAGATTTAGATAATAACTAATTTAATTAATTAAATTATTAAAGCGCTTAAATTAGATTTTAATTTTATATTAATATCTAATAAAATTAATTTAATAATTTTAAGATATTAATATATATTTTTATTAATATAGCTAGCGATTAGAATATTAATTAAATAAATTTAATTTTTAATTTTAATAATTAAAATAATAATAATAAATAAATATTAATATTAAAGTAAATAAAGTATATATTATATTAAGTAGAAAAGCGTTAATAGCTAAACTAATTAGAGTTTTAAATTAATAAAATTAAATATTAATTCTATATTAGCGTTATTATATATTCTTAAATATATAACTACTAATTATAATATTAATTAGAAAAAATTAATCTCTAATTTAAAATATCGAGAATAATATAGTAATATATTATTAAAGCGATATAAATTTCTATTATAGCGAGAAGATAGAATTTATATATTAAATATTAATCTTATTTTATTTATTTATATATCTCTTTTAATTTCTCTTTAAATATCTTAATTTTAAAATATCATTTAAATCTTTATTTAATATAAACTCGACTTTTTTAATTAATAATATTTAATATAAGATATTAATAAATATATTTCGACGTAAAAATAATAATAAATCTTACTTTCTTTTTAATATTAATAATAAAAAATAATAAATATAATAATAAATAAAGATAGTATAGATTATATAAAATTAATCTAAATCTAATAGCGATTATTAATCTATTTATTAAGGCTTAGAAATTAAAAAATCCTAGAAATAAATATAATTTAACGAATATATGCTTGTCGATTTCGAGAAGCTATATATTATTTATTATTACTATAATAAAATTCTAATTTACTTATTTATAAATTATAAAATAAGTAATATAATAATATATATTAAGTCTAAGAAATATATTAAGAAATCTAATTTAAGTAGTTTATAATAAATAAATCTAATTAATAATTATAAAAATTAGATATATTTCTAAGTTAGATAATATAAATTATTAATAAATAAAATAATAAATAAAATATCTAGTTTACTATTTACTCTAGAAAAGATAATATTAAAATTCTCTTATAATACTAGAAGACTAAAAGTTTATACGCGAAAACTTCTTAAAATAATTTCGTCGCTAAATTATAAATACTAGTATTCTATTTATAATTATTAATAATTCTAAAATACTATAACTTTTACGCTATCTCGATCTTAATATATAATTAAAATTAATATCTATTATAAAGAATTGATTAATAAAAAAAGCTATAAAGCTAGAGATAAGATTATTAAAAAATTTATTAATCGATAATATTAAAGTCTCTTTAATTTTAGATTATTAATTATTTTATAATTATTAATTATTTATAATAATTCTAATCTTTTTTATTAATATTAATTAGTAATAGTATAAGATTCTTATAAACTTTAAATATATCGAAGATAAATATATTAATTAAAAACTTATAAGTATTATTAATTTAATTCTTATAGAATATAAGATTTAAATTTATATATTTAAATTTATAATTAATAACGCTAATAATAATAATATACTCTTCGAAGATTTAATTATTTATCTTTTTATTTTCGTAATAAATAACTCGCTTAATATTAAAGAATTTAAATTAAATTATTTATAATATATTCTCTATATAATATATATTATTTAATTAATCTTAAAAATATTTCTAAATAATATTAAAGTTATTTTAATAAATAAGAAATTTTAAAAAAGCTAAAGTAATAAAGAAGATAAAAATTAAGTTTAAATAAATATAATTAATTTATTAATAACTCTAATAAAAATATAATATTTCTTATTATTATTCTAATTATTATATTATTAATTATATTAAAATTTAAAAAATCGCTATATATATTAATACTAGCGACTAATATAAAAAGATCTTTTTTATTTTATAAATTAAATAAGTTTAAGATAAAAATATTTTAGTATTAGATGAATATTAATCTTTTAAAAAAAAGTAATATTATTAAAAATATTCTTTTAAGTTTTTTTAAAATATTAAGATTCGCTAGAATTTAATTTATTAGATATTAATTCGCGCTTTACTTCTTTATATTAATATTATATACTTCTTAAAAAATAGATTAATTATCTATTTAAAATTAAATAATAAAAAATAATTATAAATAAAAATTATAATCTAGATATCTAAATAATTTTCGATTAATTTCTAATAGATTTAATATTTAATTTAGCTTATTAAATCTTTTTATAAATTTATAAAATTAATAAATAGAGAAAAGAAGATTATAATTTATTATATCTTTAATATCTATAATTATTTATTTAATTATATAGATAAAGAGCTCGAAAAATTAAGAAGAAAGAGAGTTTCTTAAAAAAAAGAACTTCTTAAAATTTTTAAGGCGGTTTATAAGAAATTAACTATCTACTATAATCGAATTTAATTAAATTTAAACTATCTATATAAATAAGCTATACTTTTATATTTAAATTATAATAATATAAAATTAAAAAGATTAAATTAAAAAATTAATATTAGAAAGAAATTATAGATAAAGATCTATTAAAAAGCGCTTAAAAAGATATTTTAAAATTATTAAAATATTAATATAAGTAATTAATTATAAAGAGCTAAGCGAATAAATTAATTAAATAAAAATACGCTTAATTAAGCGATAAAATTCGAGATTAAGAATTTAGATAATAAGAATAAATATAATTAGCTTTAGTAATATAGAAGAAATAATAAGTCTTCTAATTATTATTCTAATTATAATCTTACTTCTAATCTTTATAAAGCTTCTTTTAATAATCTAATAAATCTTTTAATTCTAGAGTAATAAAAGAAATTAAAATCTAAATACGTTATAATCGCTCGAATAACTTATAATATTCTTTATTCTCTCGCGAAGGCTATTATATATAAGCGATACTTTTTAATAATTAAAAGATATTATAATACTTAGAAGTATTATTTATTAATAATATTTTATACTCTAATAATAATTCTTTATATAAAATATCGAGAAAATAAGTTTAAATAGACTAAATTTAATCTTAAAGAAAATTTTAGTATATTAAATTAGACTAAAAGAATTAATAGTACTTTATATAAAACTTAGTTAACGTTTATAATAATTATATTAATAAAGATAACGAGCTTATAAAAAGTACTTCGATAAGTCTAATATTTATAAATTTATTAAGATATATTATTAATACTCTATAATATATAGAGAGATAATTAATAAATTTATAATTAGAGAGAGTTAGTAATAATAGATTTAATCTTAATAAAGAGATTTAAAATAATTTAGAAAGTAAATTTATTTATAAATAGTTAATAAGTTTAATTAGATCGAGATAGAGTAGAATAGAAGAGTAAGATAAAATTCGAGAGAAGAATAAATATAAAGTTTATTAAGCTTATTTAACGCGTTAAGATAAATATATAAATAAAGATAATTATAGAATTTTATTCTTATAATATTTAAAGATTTAAAATTTAGAATATTCTTTTATATTATAATTTTAAGAAGAAGAATAGAGACGCTTATAGTTTTAATTATTATTCTAATTATTACTATTAATAAAAAGATAAATAGCTATATTAAATTACTCTTTATATTCCCTCTCTCTTAATAAAGAAGAATAAATATATTCTATATATCTTAGTCGAATTATTCTATAAATATAGAAATCTTAATCGAGATATTTTATATATATATTATATTATAATATAATCTTATAGATATATTATATCGTAAGATATATCGCTAAGATCTCGAATTTATATTAGAAAAATAATATAATATTCGACTCTACTTATATTATACTCGAGTACGATATAATATTACTTAATATAAAATATTTTATAAGATATATCATATCTTTTCGACTAGTATTAATAATAAGATTACTATATTATTCTATTATAAGTTTAAATTAATAAATTTAATTTATAATCTATTTTTTTAATTAGAATTATTATTAAGAAATAGTTTTTAATATTATATAATATTAATATAATATAAAGTTATTTCATTAATCTATATAGTCTATAGATATATATATACGAAGAGAGATACGCTAAGATTTAATTAGAAAGATATATTAAGTATAAAGAATTAATTCGTAATAATTGTTTATAAAAAATAGAGAAAGACTATATTCTTATAATAAGAAGTATCGAAATATTAAAAAGAAATAAAGATAATATATTAATTAGTAATGTGAATCCTATAATATCTTCTATCGTAGTAAAATCTTTCGAATAATAAAATAGCTGTAGATATCGAATGATTTTAATTCGTTTAAATATATATTATTCGATATTTCTTCTATAGAGATTTAATTAATTATAATCGTTATAGTAGATTCTTCTCTTATAATATTATTATAGTAATATATTATATTAATATAGTAGAGATAATAAACTAAGTTATAGTAATATTCTTCGCTTATTAAGTAATAATTTAATATGAAATCGTAGAGAGTATATAACGTGAGATCTTAAAGAGTTAAGCTATGTTCTTAACGATAGTAACCTTATTACCGCTTAATTTCTCCGCAGTATTCTCCGTAGTATTCTCCGTAGTATTCTCCGTATTTGCCTATTATAGTTCCTTCTATTACTTCTTCTCTTATAGAGTACGAGTAAAGGTCTATAAATTAAATTCATAATTATTTTATTTGATTAGGGCTATCGAGTTAATTTAATAAGCGATCTTTGATAAGCGATCTTTGGTGAACGATATTTGAATTCCTTGCGCTTTAACAATTATAAGACTAAATTTAGATACTCTTTTTTTATCTCAAAGCCCATATTTCGTTCTATAATTTAAAAAAAAAAATCTCCAAAATTTAATAGAAAACAAAAAAGTTATTCTATGTATTAATAACGTACACCTATTTTTTTGATGAGGGAGACGCGGGAGGGGGAGATTTTGATGGTTGCGGACGCTAATTTATTTACCCGCGATAACTTAGTCGATCTAGCTAAAAAGCGTATGAAGGTCGATATCAAAAGTTCTAAACAGCGCTAAAATACTTGGCACTCTTGATATTCTTGGTACTTTCTATATAATTACATTTATTTAACGATAATGCTTTATATAATTATATATATACTTATTAGCTCGCTCGGCGGAGTCGTATAATCGTATATTACCTTTCTTACGATTTTTTCTATACTCGTTATTATCTTTAAGACGTATTATCTTTATAATATATCTCGATATTCGCTCTATTTACTTCTAAATTCTCTTTTAAATAAGCTCGTAATTTTAATAATATAGTTATTATCTTTCGACTTTCTTATAAGTTTTTAATAGGTCTTTTTAAATAGTATAACGTTTTATTTATAATTAATAAGACTTAATTATATTAAGATTCGAAGAGTTATCGTATTAGACTATTTTAACGATATTAAATTTAAGTCTTATTATTATAATTAATACTCTAAGTATTAGATATATTAATAAAAGATAATTAAGATAGAGAATAGTAAAAAGATTTCTATCTATTATACTACATAAACGAGACTTATATACTAAAAGTCTTTATACTCTTCTTTTATTCTTCTACGCTATAATTAATACTTTAATATTATCGCTATTATATATTCTATTAATATCGCTATTATATATATACTTCGCATATATATACTTCGTATATATGCACTTCGTATATATATACTACGTCGCTATTATATAGAGTACTAGTACTTATTAAAATAAAGAATAATAATACTATTTATGAAATTTATAAGTATATTAAGCACTTAGTTCTACCTAAATCCTTATCTTAATATATCTAGAACTTTTAATATCGATCTCCGTATAGAATCCGAATTTATAATTGACTGCACATATAAATTCAAGGTTTTTAAGCTTAGCTCTATCTTATTCTTTTATATATACTAATTAAACTAAGTAGCTAGCTGAGTAACGAAATAATAGATTAAGTTATAGTAGTATTCTCCGCTTACTAAGTAATAATTTAATATGAAACCGCTTCGCTTACTAAGTAATAATTTGATATGAAATCGTAAAGAGTATATAACGTGGGATCTTGAAGAGCTGAGCCGTATTCTTGACGATAATAGTCTTATTATCGCTTAGTTTCTTCGCAGTGTTCTTTATAGTATTCTCCATAGTATTCTCCGTAGTATTCTCCGCATTTATCTATTATACTTTCTTCTTTTATTTCTTCTCTTATAGAGTATTAGACTAAGTGGCTAGTTAAGTAACTAACTAAGTAAATAATTAAGTAGAGAGTTTTAGATTACTTTTTTTAGATGTAAATTTTTCAGATCGTGGGAATTTCAGCGATTTACTATTAACTATTAATGATAAATCGCTTATTTTCCTACGATTTAAAAAAAATTTACGCTATTTATTAATGCTACTCTAAGATAGTATTAATAAAGAAAATCGGCCTATTTAATAAATTTCTTATATCGATATTCTATATCTCTTAATAAGTCTATTTAATTAAAAGGCCTTTCTTCTTATTACTACTACTATTTATCTTTTATTACTATTATCTCTTATTACTATTATCTTTTATACGTCTATATCTTTTCTATCGTCCTTTCTATCGTCCTTTCTACTACGTCGTCGCGAATCCTCTCTTCTCTTCTCTTAATAACGCGAAAGAAAGCTCTTACGGATAAGTTAGAATTAGAATTAATTTCTAAGAATTAGATACGAGAAAGATTATACGATTTTCTTAAATAATAATTAAGCGAATTTATTATAAATTTATTAAAGAAGCCTATTTAATAGTGGGGGTATTTATTAATTTAAATTAATTTATTTCGTTATAGCTAAAAGTTTAAATATTTCACGATTTTATAGTAAAAAAAAAAGTAGTTTAAAACTCTCTAGTAACTAGCTAAGTAATTAACTAATAATTTAACTAAGTAAATTATTAAGCTAATAGAGTAGATAGTATTAATTAAGCGACTAATTAAATATCGCTAACTTAAGAGAAGTATATAGAGAAGAATAATAGCTATAAATTCGTTTAGACTCTTTTTAAGAGCTTTTTAACGCGTTTATAAGTAATAGTAGATAGCTATTAAACTCGCTTACGATCTCGATTATTAATAATAAAGACGTTAATAAGAGATTTAAAAGATAGACGAAAGAGATATATATCTTAGATACTTAAGAAGTATCGAGAGTAAATATATTTATAATTAATAGATTAATAGAATTATAGAATAAATATAATAAATAGATAATAGAATTATTATTCGATCTCGAACGCGTTTAATATAACTATAATATTTAAATATTAGTTTAATCTATTAATAGTAGACTAAACTTTATTATTTTTATAGCGTTAGAAAGCGTAAAGCGAGCTCTATAATTTAAGAAATTATAAAGTAATTATATATATTATAAGCTAAGTACTTTAAAGTATAAAACTTCTATATATAAATTTTTAATAAGAAAGACGCGAGAGAGTTATCGAGCTAATTTAGTCGATCTAATTAAAGAGCGTAGTAAACTCGAATTTATAATTAACTATATATATAAATTTAAGATTTTTAAGCTTAACTCTATCTTATTAATATATACAAGTAAAGACCTATGAATTAAATTTATAAAGTTGGATTTTTCTAAGTTAAATCGAATTTTAGCCCTAGCCCTAAGTTAAATCGAACTCTAATCGCTTGCTATGCGTTTTTAACCTATATATAAATATATATATACGAAGAGAGGCGCGCTAAGGCCTAATTAGGAAGGTATATTAAGTGTAAAGAATTAATCTATAATAATTATCTATAAAAAATAGAGAAAGGCTACGTTCTTATGGTAAGAAGTATCGAAATATCGAAAAGAAATGGAGATAACGTGTTAATTAGTGATATGAATTCTATAATATCTTTTGCCGTAGTGAAATTTTTCGAATAATGAAATAGCTGTAGATATCGAATGATTTTAATTTGTCTAAATATGTATCGTTTGATATTTCTTTTATAGAGGCCCAATTGATTGTAATAATAGATCCTCCTCTTGTGATGTTATTATAGTAATGTATTATATTAATATAATAGGGATAATAGGCTAAGTTGTAATGATATTCTCCACTTACTGAGTGATGATTTGATGTGGAACCGTGGAGAGTATATAATGTGGGAACTTGAAGAGCTGAGCCGTGTTCTTAACGATGATGGCCTTGTTGCCGCTTGGTTTCTCTGTAGTGTTCTCCGCATTTGTCTGTTATAGTTTCTTCTCTTGCTTCTTAATGTAGTGGGGATGATAGGCTAAGTTGTAGTGGTGTTCTTCGCTTGCTGAGTGATGATTTAATGTGGAATGGCTAAGTTATAGTAGTGTTCTCCGCTTGCTGAGTGATGATTTGATGTGGAACCGTGGAGAGCATATGACGTGGGATCTTGGAGAGCTAAGCCGTGTTCTTGACGATGGTAATCTTATTATCGCTTAATTTCTCCGCAATATTCTCCGCAGTGTTCTCCGCAGTGTTCTCCGCATTTGCCTATTATAGTTTTTTCTCTTGCGATGTTATTAATGTAGTAGGGATAATAGGTTAAGTTATGATGGTGTTCTCCGCTTGCTAAGTGATGATTTGATATGGAATCGTAGAGAGTATATAACGTGGGATCTTGGAGAGCTGAGCCGTGTTCTTGACGATAGTAGCCTTATTGCCACTTAATTTCTCCGTAGTATTCTCCGTAGTATTCTCCGCATTTGCTTGCTATAGTAACTTCTCTTATATTAATTAAATAAATTAATATGAGATCGTAGAGAGTAGATCTATTATATTACTACTACTATTAACTATATTCATAATATTCTTTATAATATTCTTCGTATTCGTTTATTATAGTCTCTTCTCTTATTTAATTAAGTACTTTAGCTAAGTAATTAACTAAGTAATTAATTAAGTAAATAACTAAGTAACTAACTAACGATTTAATTAAGTAAATTACTAAGCTAATAGAATAGATAGTATTAATTAAGTGGTTACTCGAGTATCACTAGCTTAAAAGAAGTATATAGAAGAAGACGAAGACGATAGCTATAAATTCGTTTAGACTCTTTTTAACTTTCTAACGCGTTTATAAGTAATAGTAAATAGCTATTAAACTCTCTTATAGTCTCGATTATTAGTAGTAGCGAAATCGTCGAGAAATAGTCTAAAGGCGTTAGTAGAGGCTTAAAGAGGCGGGTAAAAGAAGTATATATACCTAAAGCATTTAATAACATTTCCGCGAGGGTATCGAGAACGAATATATTTATATTAATAAATTGATAGAATAGTAAAAGAAGAATAATTACATAAATAAATAGGTAGAAGAATTATTATTAAATCCCGAACGCGTTTAATATAATTATCATATTTGAATATCTATTTAATCTATTAATAGTAGATTAAACTTTATAATTTTTATAGCGTTAGAAAGCGTAAAGCGAGCTTTACAATTTAAGAAATTATAAAGTAACTATATATATCGTAAACTAAGTACTTTAAAGTATAAAACTTCTATATATAAATTTTTAATAAGAGAGACGTAAGAGGGCTATCGAGCTAATTTAGTCGGTTTAATTAAAGAGCGTAATAAACTCGAATTTATAATTAACTATATATATAAATTTAAGATTTTCTAATTTAGCTCTATCTTATTCTTTTATATATACTAATATATAAAAGAATAAGATAGAACTAAACTAGAAAACCTTGAATTTATATATATAGCTAATTATTAATTCGTTAGGTCTACGCTTTTTAATTAAATACCGCGAGTAAATAAATTAACATTCGTAATTATCAAAATCTCACCCTCTCATATCTCTCTTATTAAAAAAATAGGTGTATATTATTAACATATAGAATTACTTTTTTGTTTTCTATTAAAATTTTAAGATTTTTTTTTAAATTTTAAAGCGCTATTTATGCTTTCCGAATTTTTAAGAATTATAAAATTTAATCTTATAATTATCAAAGCGCAAGGAATTCAAATATCGCTTATCAAAGTTCGCTTATTAAAGATCGCTTACCTACTTACTCGATAGTCCTAATTAAAAAAATAACTATAAATTTAATTCATGGGCCTTTACTTATACTAATATAAAAGAATAAGATAGGACTGAACTAGAAAACCTTGAATTTGTATGTGCAGCCAATCATAAATTCGTCAGGTCTACGCTTTTTGGTTAGACACCGCGGGTAAATAAATTAGCGTCCGCAACCATCAAAAATCTACAAAAATCTATGTGCAGAAGTCTTCCCCTCTGAAATAACCAGCTCCCTACAGATACTGTTACTTTATAATTTCGTAAATTATAGAGCTCAGTATACGCTTTCTAACGCTGTAAAAATAATGAAGTTTAGCCTACTATTGGTGGGTTAAACTAACATTCAAATATTGTAATCACACCAAACGCGTCCGGTAATAATCCTTCCACCTGTTTATGTAACTATTATTCTTCCACCACTCTACCAATTCTACCAATTCCATCAAAATGAATACAATCGTCCTCGGTACCCCTCGCGGAAACGTTACTAAACGCTTCAGGCACGTATACCCCTTCTACCCCCCTTTTAGAGCCCCTACTAACGCCTTTAGGCCGTCCCTCGACAAATCCGCTACTACTAGTAATCGAGGCCGCAAGTGAGCTTAATAGCTACTTACTACTACTTATAAACGCGTTAGAAAACCCTCAAAAAGAGCCCGAACGGATTCACAGCCATCGTCCTCCCCTACATACTACTCGACCAGCCGCTTAGTCAATACTACCTACCCTATCAGCTCAGTAATCCACTCAATTAGATCGTCAGCCAGTCACTCAGTCATCCACTCAGTCAGCCACTCAGTCTGATACTCTACAAGAGAAGAAGTAAGAGGAGGAACTACAATAGGCAAATGCGGAGAACACTGCGGAGAACACTACGGAGAACACTGCGGAGAAACCAAGCGGCAACAAGGCCACCATCGTCAAGAACACGGCTCAGCTCTCCAAGATCCCACGTCATATGCTCTCCACGGTTCCACATCAAATCATCACTCAGCAAGCGGAGAACACCACTGCAACTTAGCCTGTCATCCCCACTACATTAAGGAGTAAGAGGAGGAACTACAACAGGCAAATGCGGAGAATACTGCGGAGAATACTGCGGAGAACACTATGGAGAACACTGCGGAGAAACCAAGCGGCAACAAGGCCCCCAGCACCAAGAACACGGCTCAGCTCTCCAAGATCCCACGTCGTATGCTCTCCACGGTTCTACATCAAATCATCACTCAGCAAGCGGAGAACACCACTACAACTTAGCCTATCATCCCCACTACATTAAGAAGTAAGAGGAGGAACTATAACAGGTAAATACGGAGAACACTGCGGAGAACACTATGGAGAACACTGCGGAGAAACTAAGCGGCAACAAGGCCACCATCGTCAAGAACACGGCTCAGCTCTCCAAGATCCCACGTCATATACTCTCCACGGTTCCACATCAAATCATTACTTCGAAACGATGCATATTTAGACGAATTGAAACCGTCCGATATCTACAGCTATTTCATTATTCGAAAAATTTCACTACGGCAGAAGATATTATGGGATTCACACCACTAATTAGCACGTTGTCTCCATTTCTTTCCGGTATTTCGATACTTCTTGCCATAAGAACATGGCCTTTCTCTGTTTTTTATAGGCAATTATTACGGATCAATCCTCCACACTCGATACACCTTCCTAATTAGGCCTTAGCGCGCCTCTCTCCGCACATATGTGCCTGTATACCACATAGATTAAATCAATTTTGTAGTGATGGAAGTAGGTCAAAAACGCACAGCAAGCGATCAGAGTTCGATTTGACTTAGAAAAATCCAACTCCATGAATTTAATTTATAGGCCTTTACTCATATATTAATAAAAGAATAAGATAGAGTTAAGCTTAAAAATCTTAAATTTATATATATAACTAATTATTAATTCGAATTCGCTACGCTCTTTAGTTAGATCGACTAAATTATCGCGAATAAATAAATTAACGTTCGCAATTATTAAAATCTCGCTCTTTTACGCCTCCCTTATTAAAAAAATAGATATATATTATTAATATATAGAATTACTTTTTTATTTTCTATTAAAATTTTAAGATTTTTTTTTAAATTTTAAAGCGCTATTTATGCTTTCCGAATTTTTAAGAATTTTAAAATTTAGTCTTATAATTATTAAAGCGCAAGGAATTCAAATATCGCTTATCAAAGTTCGCTCACCAAAGATCGCTCATCAAAGATCGCTCACCTACTTACTCGATAGCCCTAATTAAAAAAATGATTATAAATTTAATTCATAGGCCTTTACTCGTTCTATTATATATATTATTCTAACACATAGTATTAAGATCTTATTTCTATTAGACATGCTATCGCATACTAGAATTTTGTCTAACTTTGAAATCTATTGACGAAGGGAGGTCTCTAGGGTTCGCTATGTAACCCGTCGAAACCTCACCTCGCTTCGGGGTCGAGGTGGGCTCTCAAGTCCCCAACTTACCGCAACCCGCGATAGATCTGAGAGTAAATTTCTTCCACGCGACCGCGTTGGTCCACCGAGTCCGTTCAATCAGCCCTCAAAGCCATTACGGTGCCTCAAAATCAACTCTCTAGGCAGTCTCTGGCGGTATGTGAATGTGCATGGAGCATTTTCCTTTTACCTATTCGGTTTCGAACATTTGCAGCTAGCAATGCTACGCCACTACCTCGGCCCCGGCTACGGCATCTGCACCGATGAATTGTCCCATCTGCAAGTCAACGAGTCTAGCGAGAGCGAGCCAAGGGGGCGAAGAACGACACTCTTATCAGTGGAGGCTCGGGTGTGCGCCGAGCCGGCTCGACTGTGTCTTCGACTTCAGAGCTGGGCCGTACTGTATACGAGAGTTTCAGATTTGGCGCTTGAGAGAATAGAGTGTGTCTGGGTTTGTTAACATTTCGTAGCGGAAGAGGATGAAATGTTTTAACTGATCGAGTCGAGCTTGGATGAATATCGTACGAAATCGAAGAGGCCGCGAGAATCAAAGCGTTATAGGTGTCGCCGCTGCAATTTTGTCTTTTAACTTGAAGTCTTAGATACTGGCAGTGATGGCCCAGCAATTGTTATTACAAAGTGGTTGGATCTAGGATCAGGCTTGACACCAATGGATCCGAAATGGAGGGTCCTCACAGCTCGGTTCCCAGACCGCGAGAACGGGAATGACCACGCAAGCGAGGCTGAAAGATGTAGACTGGGCTTTGAAAAAGAGGAGGGACCAACGCAACAGGCCATCACTCTTCGCAATGCGTCATACTTAAGTGGCCAGCGATACAAGGGTACAATGAAAAAGTGTTTCTGCGGAGAATGGTTTTTTGCAAGCTGATCGGCGCGTGTACTGGTATCATTTCTCAGACATACTGTTGCTGTCTCTGGTTTTCCTGGGATTGATGTTATGTGCAGTGATCGGCTGGCAGAGTTCCTACAAAATTTGATAGTCCGCATGCTGTGAGAATCAAGGCTATTAAGTGCGCATGATTCCAGTCTACACAGCAGTCCTTGACCTGTAGAGTACGAACGTTTTCTCGGTCATGCCGAAGCCGCCGGTCGAATTTTCCTCAAGACCACGAGCCGCGTTCAGCGCGCGGTCGACTCTGGTGTCTGCCGGCCCAGTTTCCCTACGCCGCTGCAGAATCTGCCATATTGGTAGCGGATCGCGGTGTGTCGTTTAGCTAGGTGTTCGCGACAAGCTCAGCGACGTAGGTAGCGAATGGTGACAGGCAGGGAGCAAATTAGTAAGCAGTGCGCGTCCGACCGCCTTGTTTAATTTGTTTCGGATGTGTCTAAGGGGGATTGAAAAGGCTCTGCTGCCTTGCTCCGAGGTGACTATTGGCCAATGGCACTGATAAATGTGGGGTCTGACCCATCATTCCGGACAGCGAGCACGTTCTGGTAATTTGAGCGCTACTTATGATAGCTACTACTTGCATCTCAATGGAGTTGCCGTCTGAGTTCTGGAAAATTGAGCATCACACCTGTGCAAAACCTGAGTTCAATGCACTCACACTGTTACCCACTCTCCACTCCAGATCAAGTGGTCATATCCAATAGCTTTTCCCAGATGACCCTCCAGCTTTCCTACCGAGCTGAACCCATGGAGTCCCTCAGTGTCACGGCAAGCACCATTACCCTCATTGCCACCGTCAAAAAGACTTTAGAAGTCCTTCAAAAGATGCGTCACGCACTCCAAGGGCTAGATGCGCTGATCCAGGAGGCTTCTGATCTTGCGGTCGTCCTCAGGGACGTTGAACCCTTCCTTCGAACCTCGGAGCCCACTCCTCAAGACGGTGCAGAGCCCCAACCACAAGATCTTGGCCTTTCCCAGTGGTCGGAGCGAGCAAAGTCTACGCTGAATGAGATAGAGGTCCTTGCAATGATCCACGTCAGCTCAAAAGGCTCCGGTTCTCAGCTCAGGGGCTTGTGCAACAACGCGAAAGTTGTGTCTCAATTGAACACAAAGCGCCAAGACTTGCAGACTGTCAAACTCAATCTGAATATGATCCTCTTAATCGTGAGCTCGTAAGATCATAAACCATCAACGTGCTTCCACGAGGGTCTCTGGTGGTTAGGCGGCATCAAAGCTCGACAGACTGACGCGATTTTAGCTTTCGATCCTTTCGTATCGAAGCTGGCGTACACCGGCTTCTGACAATGAATGCAGAGTCGACAGCTTCACAACGAAACTTCCAAAGGGTTGCATTCAATGCATTGCTCCATCAGGGCCAATCGATGCAGAACATCCGTGGGGAGGGGCAATTCAGTGTCCGAAAGACGCAACCTACAAACCTTGAACTATTTCAATGCTGGGAGTGCGCCCTTACTGCCGACGGGCGCTCCCTCCAACGACCTTGCTCTAGGACCTTCAGGTACTCATAGCCCATGGTTGCAGGCTGAATCAGGGTGGCAAGGTTCAGAAGTTGGACATCCACGTCACGACAGTACAAGCAATCGCCGACTCCAACCTCGGCGGGAGTGCGATTGGGGTTGCAATTGCTCGTGTCATGCACGTCGGTCGTTGACATCTCTGGAGCGGTTAAGCTCGATCATAGGCAACGTTTCAGTCAAATTTAGAGCACCTAGAGGCAATTCCCCCTGCGATCCAGTATCCTGCCGCCGAAAGTCTCCACCCATGATACAGATCGACTATCTCTTCTCCCCATGGATGCTCATGGCCATTACTTCAACCACGATAGTTGTCCCCAGCTTGCATTCCTGGAACATCACCTTGCGAGTTTGCAGAGTCGTTCCGGATTCAGCCATCATCTTCCGCTTTGCTTTGGACGGCAATCTTCAAGGCATGAAGATGTTGTTTGATGCAGGATCCGCTTCAGCACATGATGTTGACGCTAGCACTGGAACGTCTGCTTTACTGGTGAGATTGCATGTCACTGTACAAGTTTTGGTGAGCTGATTTTGTAGTATGCTACCGATAGAGGCCATATCGACGTGTGGAGATTTCTTCTAAAAGCAGGAGCAGATTGTTGTCAGGAGACTAAAACCCACCAGTAAGATGTCCTGTCGGTAATGAAAATGCCCTTTTCTGACCTTCTGAAGCTCACCGATGGATGTCGCGTGTGGCCGTATCTTAGGCGGAACGGCATCACCGGAGATCACAACAGCATTGACCGAGGACTTTGATATCGAAGAACACCT
The DNA here is from genome assembly GCF_014066315.1 of Letharia lupina. NCBI lineage: Eukaryota > Fungi > Ascomycota > Lecanoromycetes > Lecanorales > Parmeliaceae > Letharia > Letharia lupina. The sequence continues at coordinate 146,300 of NW_023502975.1, forward strand.
CGAGGAGCGACAACTTCCCGTTCTTCACAAAATTGTTCTAGGTCTAGCTGAGGCGGATTTAGAAACCCAGCTGCGATTGTCAACTATGGTTAAGATCGACGCATTAGACTACCAAGGCCGCACAGCGCTGAGCTGGGCGGCCATTAGAGGAGACAGTGCATCCCTGAATCTACTCCTGAAGTACGGCGCTGACCCGAATGTCGTCGCCTACAATGGCGACGCGCCACTTCGTTACGCGACGAGGGCGCCTGACCCACGCTGTGTTAGGCCCTTGCTTGAGAGTGGTGCGGATGTCAATGCTGTGAACGCATGGAAGGGAAATCCATTGGCATACACCACGGCGTTTCGAGACGACCTTCGGTACTTGAAACCCTTGTTGGAGAAGAGCGTCGACATGGAACACAAAGATAGGCACGGACGCTCGGCACTAATGCGCGCAGTCCTCAACAATCGTCCAAACCTAGTCAAGTGCTTGCTAGGAAATGGTGCAAAGCTTGCAGAAGCCGATGCTTGGGGTTTCCGGCCGCTGATGGTAGCTGTTGAGCGCAAATTCCACGCAGTTGCTCACATCATTCTGCAGAGCGGTACTTCCGAGTTGGGCGTGGAACCCCTCTCGTCTGTTCTCGAAATTGCTTTGGTCTCTGGCGACCGTCAAACCGTCGAGATGCTTGAAGGACTTCAGTCACGAGTACTGAACGCTGGTGAGGAGGATTCTGAAGTTGTAGGAGCTGCCACCAACGACTTAAAAGACCTAGGAACACAGAATGTAACGTCCCCAGCTCGGACTGCCTTGCAGGCATGGCCTCTAACATTCCGCAGGATACGACACAGCTTCAACAAGCTGCACGAGCCCTTACAACTGGTTTCCAAGCTTCAAAACCCGCGGTACCTGTTTTAGTGTTCAGAAAAGAAAAGGTAAAAGCTGCTTGAAACAAAGAGGGGGAGAAGAAAAGAGTGCGTGACTACAACGAACAGGACAGGCGCTCTTCTGATTTATAGTCACGCGAAGATGCTTAGGTGTGCGCTCCATATCTCCAATTATCTAATTAGCGTATTCACGAATGCTTGACTTCAAGTCTTGCCCATAACGCCATGAGTACTGTACGTATCAAAGAGCAAGGCAAATGAAAGTCTATATTTCGATTATTGCAACTCTAGTAGTGTACCGTCGGGTTAGAATCAAGCCCCGAAACCCCAAAATTTTCGAGCGTGAGATGAATTGTCCTAGCAACCTTGAGCGTCCTCGGAATCTATCCTGCAAGGAACCGGATATTCTCTCACCAGCCGGCACGGTGGGATAAGGCTGCAGCGTAGACCAACGGTATTCTGATCCACGGCTTCGTAGATTTCGTTACAGTCATCGTCGTAGTTTTGGAAACGGCTCTCTGAAATCGGAGAGACTTCAGCTGGAGAAGATTGATGGATACACTTCATTGAATTTCCGTTGCAGTAGTGATTCCTATACAAGATGAAGGACTAAGGATCCGGGCGCACTTTGTTCACCACCTTGCGGGTTGGTCCAAGTCCTAGCACAGCGAATCCCCTCTCCAAGTTTAGTATGAGGCTTTTCCATGAATAAGCATTGCATTGGAAGATGTGGATGCCTACATCGTGCAAGACGGACACTTTATGATTCTCTCTCCGTGGACCGCTGATCCGCTTAGACACTGCGGTCGTGGTTCTGGCCTGCGCCGTACGCTGAAAAAGATACAGCTGTTTTGAGACAAACACTAAGCCTGATCCTGCCGCAGCGTCGCCCAACCCTTCCTCAAGAACGCTCCAAATCACAGGTGGCCACGTGAAGCTCTTTATCGAGACGGCTTCTTTTGAGCCTCCTCAAGGGAATGGGTGATGTGATGGCCTTTCGGAGCGGGGCCTGCACCTCATACTCTCAGCCTCAGAGTGGTCTGTCGTTTTCTAGCCACGGCACCGCGCAGATAGACACCCGGCCTCCTTGAGCTTTTTATTGCCTTGAAAGCCATGCAAATGCCATTGAGGTTTGTCCCTCCTGATATTCAGTCTCACTACTGGGATGTAGCGGCGGCCATAAATTCGGCGTGGCATCATCTCCAATTCGGTCTCGAGCGCCAAATCTTGTCATGGCAGAACTCGAAACAATCTCTCTCTCGCAGCTTTTGGAGGTCGACCCTCAAGCGATGAAAGAGCTTGAGGATGCAGCCACTTTGCAAGGTTTTTTCTACCTCGATCTGCGGGGATCAGAAACTAGTCGGACACTCAGAGACGTAGACGAGTGTGTTGAAACAGCAGGCGAATTCTATGCCATGCCGTTTGAAGAAAAACTGGGGTATGACATTGACAAACTGGGCATGCACAAACTCAATGGGTAGATACATCAGTCGCATCACATACTTGATCTCAGAGCTGAGAGTGTACCAGATACAAACCGGAAGGCAGGAACGCGGGAATCGAAAAAGGTAAACAAGACGGCTTTGAAGCCTATCTTGTTCGTCCTCATGTGATCACATGATGAGTCTCCATTGATAAACGTCTAGGTTCCACGAGACGGGATGTGTAATCCGCTTTTTGATGGGGGAAAAATAATGCTACCTGGCCCTCTTGATGCACACAGGAGTCTTCTCGAACGTTTGATGAATGATCTGCACGCAATAGGTATTTCGGTTCTTCGCGCACTAAGCCTTGTGCTGCGTATCCCCGTCGAGCGGAGCCTCGAAATGAGCCACCGACATCATTGCTCATCAACGAGTGCCCTTGGTGTCCTCAAATACCCTCGGCTATGGGCCGAAAGCCCTCAGCTTGGCCACGGTGCACACACAGATGTCGGCTCATTGACCCTGCTCTTCTGTTCGGAACCTGGACTTCAGATACTCGATCCAAAGACCGATCAATGGGCGTACATTCGGCCTAAGGATGGCCACGCCATAGTCAACGTGGGAGACTCTCTGCGCTTCCTCAGCGATCATCGCCTACGCTCTTGTCTTCATCGCGTAGTTCCACCTGTGGAGGGGAAGATTACAGATCGCCTTTCCTGCGCGTGCTTCCTAAGGCCTGAGTTGGACGCTGTGTTCATGGACGACACGGGAAAGTCTTGGAAGAGTGTCGACTGGCATGACGGGAAATATAAAATGTTTCGTGCACCGACGGAAAAACAGCAGCAGGATTCTGTTCTGACGGGCAAAGCCGGCTTCTTGGGGTCTTGGTGCCCTGACAGTATATGGTCGGCGTGAATCGATTTAGTCCTTGAAGGGCTAGTCACATGAACTGAAGAGAATCTCCGTAGCAGATAGCACTCACATATACACACGATACAAACACTCTACTACGTCCCCCTATTATCCTATTCTTGCACCGCTATATGATAAAGCGATACTCACCCTACGCTAGATGAGAGGTAAGTCGAACAGAATGGCGAGCTATGGCATGGGAGTAAGCAAGAAGGGCCCTTACTTTTCCGCGGATCCCTACTCTGGTACCCCAAGTCTGGGTGCTGGGAAGGCAATACTGATTCTAAATCTCCATGAGATTGGATAAGAAAGACCTCGATATACTAGCATCACTTCGATTCGTCGCGCAAGCCTTCGAGAGATCTGGTTCTTGATGATCGCAATTGCACTCCTCTACGATGTGGCCATGGCCTTCGCTAGAAGTCCCGGTGGTCTCCCTATCGGCTACTTGTTGACCTAGCTGGAGTTCAGCAATGTCAAGAATATCGCCAATCCACTCCTCTGGACTTCAGCCTTCCCCTCACGACATAGTTCTCAGGCCGATTGGAAACGCCATGGTGTCACAAAGTTGATTTTGTTCGCGCTGCTCGCAGCCTCCCTAACAATCTTGACAAACCTGATGGGAGCTGCGACAGCAGTCTTGCCCCTACCCAGTCTTCAATGGGTCGAATTAGAGCGGGTTCCACAGCAGAGACACGACGGAGTCGCGTTGAGCCAACCTCCCCAAGGCGACGTTGTTTTCGCCGGGAGCTGCAATGATGCACAATTGGAGACTGGCAACTCAACCTGCACTACTAACGTATACCGGGCCAAGCCTAGGCGAATGGGCAGCGACGGCGCTATCATCAAGTAAACAGCTCGAGCAGCCATTTGGGATGGCCATCCTCGCCACCTCACAGGACCTTCCTTGGCAGCTCGTTATTTTCATAGAATTTATCGAATTGACCAGGCCGTGCATATCCGTAGCCCAACGCCTTTCCACTTCCCTAGAATCCCCTTTGTATAGAAGATCAGACGTCGTCTTCTGCGCATCGCTTCTCCACCCTCTCTTGCACAACCCTACCTATCACTTGCAGGAATGTCTGTATCCAAGCCCAGCATGTCTCTCTTCCTCTGCAACTACATCCTCAGCTTCTCCATTGGGACTTCTGCACACTGGCACCCTCATCGCCAGCTCGACAACGGCCCCGCCGCCCCCGTCCATGCCAACGCCGGTCCGGCGTATGGTCCTCCAACTACCCCTACCAAACCCTTCGACAACGGCGCGGTTGCGGGACGAGCGATGCTTGCTAATATTGGCCCGCAGTAGTCGTACTAGGGAGGTGGGCTCAGGCATCTGAGGGTGTGTGAACGCCTGCAGATGGTCTTGGGACAGGCCCTGACCCTTTGTCAGTAGAGACCGTTATCCATCCAGCCACTCTGTATGTGCGTGCCGATAGCTCAAGCTTCATTCTCCGGGACAGCTCTCTCAAGCCATCCGCATAAATCCCTAACCTCCGCTCCCACCGTACTATGTCCCATGCCCTCATACAACTTCGCCTCAACCCTCTCCCCTTCCCAACCCTCAATCTGGTCCTTGTATCTCATAAACATCCTCTTCGGCACCAACTGATCTCTTGATCCATGACCCAGAAACCACTTCGTCTGCGATGTATCCTGTCCCTCCTCTTTCCTGTCCTCCATCATCTTCCCCACCCTCCCGCTCAACGGCAGATAGCCCGACAAGCCCACCACCCCACCCAGCTTGGCTTTGTACCTGCTCATGAGTCCGACGAGCAGGGAGATGGCACAGCCTTGGCTGAATCCACCAACCACCAGCCTTTCCGCTGGCACCCCAGCTTCGACTTCTTTATCAATGAGCCCGCAAATATACTCCACACTCTTCGTCATCCCCTCTTGATCGTCCTCCTCGTCATTCTCCTCAGGGTCGGGTTCTCCAGAACGCTTAGGCATTGGTATAGGTGAGAATTGCTTCGGCATGAACCAGGCTTGAGCCATGACATCACGGTTCTGAGGCGCGTTGGGTAGGATCCATTTTAGGTGGGGCAGCTTGTGAGCGGCGTGGAATTGGGAAACAAGATCTGTGAAGAGAGACGAGGTCAGTCAAGTTTGAGACAAATCGAGGGAAGAGCTCTGCAGGTTGCGCACCTGTCCAGCCATTGGCATCGTCACCGAGGCCATGTAGGAATATGATTGTTGCGGGAGAAGTCGAGGAGCTGGGGGCCGGGATGATTATGGATGAGTCGTTGGACATCCTTTGAAAGAAGGGTCTACGTGGATGCTTCACATACTTTTGGAAGGTAGGAAATCAGACCTTGACCAAAGGCATCGAATTTCTCGGATGGCTTTGCCAAGCAAACAGAACTGCCGCTTTATATTCACAGCAGCTGGTGGCACGAGGACACTCTCCTTTTCATTTACGCACATTCTCGTGGATATCGATCAGAGTAAGATAGCTCTTTCTATCGGAGAGTATTAGATAAAGAGAATTCAACGCATTAGGGATACAGTTCCCCTTGCAGATGAAATTCAACACTAAAGTATTCACCGCGCCTGAGTTGTAGGATTTCTACAATTTCATCCAGGTTTTTAGCCCTCTACGCATGATTTCTGCTACATGCTCTTACCACCGCGCGAGCCTGGATGATTGCGCCCAATTGTGATGATCAGGTAGCAGCTCGCTCCTAAAGACAACCCAAAGGTAGTAATCACAACAAATCTAAGGGGTGTTTGGAAGAGAAGTTATACAGCATTCTACATATGGTGAAACCTCGCATCTTGATGTATGCTAGCTAAGGAACCAGAACTGCACACAAACGAGACACCGTTCGAAGTTCCCTTCGCTGATAGGGCAGGGGAGTCCACCAAGGTTGTACACCATTCCTGACAACAACGCGACCCACATCCATATTCCTCTGCCCTTCCAAGACGGCCCGTACGAATTGGCCAGCTGTGGCAGGATCTCCTGCACCAAGAAATTCGCTCACATCCTGCTCGTTACCAAGCCCCGTAGCAAGTCGGCCTGGCGAGATACACCATACCTTCACCACATCTTCCTTAAGCATGCGGTACCACTCTGAGAAGCGATGAAGACAAGGTCAATACAACTCTTGGCTAGACTTTGAAGACTCTACTGCGAGTGGACGGGAATTCCTTCATGACAGCATTGGCCGCTTGTCCGGCTTTGACGAGCGAACTTCCGCCAATAGGTACCTCGTAGGCTACTTCAGAGTTACAAAGCGCTCTGACCATCTCGAAGCCCATACCAGTGTTTGCTCCCGTTACCAGGACTATGATGTTTTGGTCCATTGCTTGCAATTATGGCTCGTTCGTACTTTGGTGGTGGTGGATGCGATGACAGAAGACTCAGTGTTCATGTGTAGTGAAAGAGGAGAGAGTGCCTACTGGTCCTCTCTTCTGATAGCAAGCCCCGGACTAAAAGCCGCTGGATGAAACCCCGCTACTTCCAAAGTACGCGGCTGTGAGGCGATCGGCTTCCTGCCTTGGTGGCAGATACTGGAACAGCACTTTTTGGAGGGGCAAAGGGACTGCTGAACCGAGGATCAGACTGGCCCCAATGTTTTCTTCATACTCAAATATGTCATCGTCTGGTGTGGTAGCTTCGCCAGGTATGATAGCGGATCTAAGCCCTGCGGTATCCTCTAGCATAGAAGACCAGAGTAGAGTTGAGCCATTGAAGACGAGTCCTTTGGACATTGAAACTCCGGGCTCCATGCTGGATTCCTCTCGGTTCACCTGTTGCTCTGCCACTTGGTGAGAAAACACTCTTCCCATGAGGGGCAGAGCCATCTCCATGTTGAGCAAGTTGCTGGACAAGCCGCTCCAGATGCTCAAGCCGAGCTTCAGCTTGCAAGCGACGCTCTCGCTCATGTTCTAAGCCATTTGCGAATCGCTGGTATGTGCAGGACGCCTCATCGCCTCTTCTTGCGCAAGGGGTACATGGTGTACAGCGGTCGTGTCTCAATTTCCGTCTCCGGCATTCAGTGCAAGCGAGCAACTCTCGATTCCTATAGTGTGTCTTCGTGCAGATTCCATAGATGGTATATACCGGCAAGTGAAGTCCACCCGTCAAGAAGGGCCTAACAATTTTAGTTCTAGCACCAAGACGTGACGCGGGGAGCTCATCTCCCACTTCTACGTAGAAAATCAGGTAGGAGAGGCGGAGAATCTCTTTCACAGAGGGGCACCGCTTGATCCACAGTCGAGGAAGTTAGCTGCTGCTATCCAGTACTTCAAAATCAATTGCAGCTAAGCAAAGGTCGTCACGTTTTCTAGTCTCCCATCTACGAGCCGACTATCCCGATCAGTACATAAGGGTTACCTGTAGGGCTCTGAAGTCCGATTCTTACCTGCACATGCCAAGACTTCTGCGTCAAAATCTCGGGTGAGTTGTGCTTGAGTCTGCTTCGGAATTATGCCTGACCTGAGCTCACCCTGGAGACTAGGGCTCATTACAGCGTCCCCAAATTACATCCCTCGTTCGTAGGGTCTGACCCAGATTACTTCGCTTCGGCATACTCTGTAGTCTTTCTCATGAAGCCAAGCAGTCCTGTCTCGAGCTTTCATGTGGAGAGGTCTAGCCATGGATGTCTAACAAATTTGTACAGCATAATGCGATAAGCAGACACGACCTTCCGCTCACTAGTGCTGTCTCGCTTGATATCCCACGGAAACTACACGCACAAATGGGTTCTAAACGATGATTGGCTGGATCCTGAGGCTCGGAAGCACGTAGACAGCGGTCCACAACGCAGCTCAGCCTAGAAAAACTTCCGCTACATAAGGTAGAAGACCTGGAGTCTAGATACAAGAAGACGCTGAAAAACAAGGCGCGGGTGGTGGGAAAAAAGTCCAACCCAATTTCTTGCGACGAGAGGAACAAGAATGAGGAGCAAGAAACAGGAGGGATACCACCTATCTAAGGCTCTTCCAACATGGCAATCTCGGCTGTATTGCGATATGTGTGCTGCGCCTCCCCCTCACTAGCCCCCAGTCAAGCTGTGGCGAGTAGAGACCTCTCTGCAAATCTGATCGATGACTGTCTTCAAAATGCTGTGTTCCCTCTGTGACGCCATATTCAGGGCGCCCATAGAATTCACATCCCGCCTTTACAAGAAGTTCGTGGATCTTCATCGAGAGTCCGCAGCTTCAGAAAATTGTTATATGTGCGATTGCATATGGCGCAGCTTCATTGGTGACGACGAGAACGTTGAGGCAACTGATGCTGCAGATTATTTTACCACATACAGGTTCATTGACCAGTCCCGTATGCATGGTCATACCGGTCTTATTGCGCTCGTCGTAAGTTTCAATCACAGATCTGGACGAATTGGGAATCCAACACGAAGGTACTATCCTGCTTTCTACGTTGAGCCTGTAGCAGGTCAGTCACAATCACTGTGGGATCTCAAAAAATATCTAGCTAATACCATGCTCTGCGGAGCATCTGCTAGACGGATACCACGTTCCTGATGTCACGAGAGATCGATCTACGACCAACACAGTTTCCGAGGAAATTTGGACACTCATCAAGCAATGGCTGGGGCAATGCATCAATGGACATGTGAAATGTAACGAGCATGTTTCCCGTATAAATGCTAGACTCCCGGCTCGATTGCTCGACTTATCAAATAATCAGCTACGTCTTATCCTTACGAACGAGACCACACCAGATGGCTCCTATGCAACGTTGAGTCATTGCTGGGGCTCTGGCCAATACTTCAAGCTCACGACAGCTACTGTTGATCAGATGAAGGCAGGTTTCAGCAAAACCTTGCTATCTCGGACTTTCAACGACGCAATTCGTGCTACGCTGGAACTTGGCCTAAAATATCTATGGATCGACGCCCTCTGCATCGTCCAAGACTTCAAGTCTGATTGGAGCCAAGAAGCTCTTGCAATGGCAGATGTTTATCAAGGAGCTCTCTGTAACCTCGCAGCAACTGGCTCCGCAGATGGCCATGGCGGTCTCTTTCACGACCGGAATGCTAACATGGTGTCACGGTGCATCGTTGAGACAGATTGGCCTGAGAGTTCTGTCCAAAAGCTAAGGAAGCAGCCTGACTGGGGAAATAGCAGGAAAAGATTATACGAAGTTCGATCTGATGGATTTTGGAGAATGGAGCTTGAGCGAGCACCTCTCTTGCAACGAGCGTGGGTGCTCCAAGAGCGTCTTCTCGCGCCACGCGTTATTCATTTTGGTGCTCGACAAGTGCTATGGGAGTGCCTGGAAGTGGAGGCTTGCCAAACCTATCCTGATGGCCTACCGTTCGAGTACGGTCCGCGACGTTTCAAGGGACTGGACCCTTCTGTCGACGGGCAAAGGATACGGCGTAACGTGGGACCGACTCACATAGATACTAACCGGTTTGATGCCTACTATCTGTGGGATAATATCATCGCGTCTTATTCGGAAGGCGCATTATCGCATGAAGAAGACAAATTGATCGCGCTGTCTGGTGTGGCAAAATACATGGAAACTATCTTGCGCGACAGGTATCTCGCCGGCCTATGGCAACAGTGTCTTCCCTCTCAGCTCCTCTGGCGTTATGACTCTCCGGGTACACGGCCTCATAAGTACCGCGCGCCTTCCTGGTCGTGGGCTTCCGTGAACCCTCAGACCGATCGCGGCCTTACGGCTGGTCATTGCTACGACATGGGTATCTTAGCAGAGGTGGTCGAGGTCAAGATCGAAAGTCCGGGCCAAGATACCACTGGCCAAGTCACTGGAGGCCACCTGCGACTGCGCGGTCCCCTTTGCACGGCTCAGTTCCTCCCCCGGAAGGAAACCGATATCAGCAGGCACTCCCGCGTCGGCGTGCGGATGGGGGGACTTGAAAGGAGCGGAGTAGTGTACGAGGACGTACTTGGCGAGCTGCAAGCGTCAGAAGAAACCACCGGAGGCCATCAATACCACTTTTTTGCCATCGAACTCCAACTAGGCAATCCCAATACGCTTGTAGGACTGATGCTTCAGCCGACGGGAATACCAAACGGTCAATTTCGACGATGTGGCATAGTGCACATGTCTTTGACTGAAACCGAAACTACTGTCCCAGATATGGAGCAAGAGCCTTGGCTCCAGTATGAAGAAAGTCACGGCGGAAACATTTATACTATCACTGTCATCTAAACAAGTAATTAACCCGTTTCGATTTGGTCAGATCCATACTCTTTTTCCCACTCCTAGCGTGAACTCGACTCTCATCTAAACATGGAGTCATTGACGATTATGTTCGAACCGATACTCGAGGTTATTAGGTTCAGAATCACTTCGCCACTTCTCAAAAGTCTAGTGTGGCACAAAATCTCAATTGACTGGAACAGTATAACGGCGACAATTCTCTACCTACCAAGCGAATGCCATGATATCTGGAACGCAGTCGCCAACCCAAGAACGGAGTCACCATAAATTACTGTAACTTCGGTCGCCCCGCGCCTCCACATCTTCGTTCTTCTGTTCCACCATACAGAATCACACCGCTCTTCCAGCCTTTACTCTTTGACGGTACACCTCGCGCTCAAGTGCGTAAGGGTGTAGCTGAACAGGCTTTCGATCGCGTAGATAGCGCACACCCTCTTCCGCTTCACACGCCTTGTAGGCAACTCTTACTGACTCTGACAAGGTAGGCTTGTCAACATCGGCGGTCGATTTTCGAATTTGCTCATCGCCCACGGTATCATGCATGATATGGTTCTCCTCTACTTTTCCTACCGGATCTTCCCTCATTGTCTCTGGGTTTGAACTCGAACCATCATCACTACCGTGACATCTATCAATCTTCGTCCGCGAGAACGAAACAGGAACATTCCCACCACCGTGCCAAAAAGCCACCTGTGTCTTCAAAGCCGCCTGCTCCGACTCCAACTCTGCTCTTCGAAGCGCGACGTCGGGGCCCGGGTCAGGGAGTCCGGCGAGCCCGCGATCTCTCAGATCGGCGCTGTTTGGCCTGCGCGCGGTGCCGATGACCGCGAGGTATTTTTGGGGCGCCTTTGTCATTGAGTTTGCGATGGAGCGTAGTGGGTAGGTTACCGCTGTGAAGGGGATATGTGGATTGTAAGGTGGGATGAGTCAGGTTCTGCGGATTTGGTGTCGAGACAGGAATGTAGCGTGGAAGACAAAGGCGAGATAGGGGAGATGAAAATTTATAGGGGTGGAGAAGAGAACAATGGATTTAACGAAGCGTACTTTGGGAGCTGAAAGGCGACATTGTTTGCGAACAAAGCTTTGTACAATAAGCCATACCTGACGGACGATACTGATGACCGAAGTTTCGGCGCTCCAAAGTGTGTTGTTCTTCTCCGAAGTTGAAAACGTCTTGCCAGGCTTGGACCATTGAGAGCAGCGTTTCATTAGTCAAGATTTCCGCTCGAAGGTACGGGTCATACGATCCTTAGCCGTTTGGTGAAGAACAGGTCAGCTGAGGGTCGTACGGCTGCACACCGTTGGGGGGTGGACTGCTCAATTTGAGGGCCGATCTGTTGAAGGTCAGGGTGGGATGACTGCAAGCCGTCTGTGGACGCAGAGGCTAGCTGCGGGTCGAGATTGCGCAGCGGTCAGAGAGGGAGTTGTCCATTCTGGGGACATCAGTATCAACGTCATCAGGCTCGTGGTCTTGGGGCCGTAAGCCTTCTAATCGGAGATGTTGAGATCCACTGCCAATGCCCGAGCCAGTCTAGAATGCAACCAATCAGCTGGGGGCTTTGCTCCTGTGCTGCAGGCGAGGCTGCACTACTCCATGCGTCATTCCATCGCGCACCAGAAGGGTTTCCGTTTCGCCTTACGCACGTTGGAAAGTGTACACAGATTTGGTGTCTTTTAGCAAACTTCCGATCGCATATGATGCACGGGTGTAAATGGCGCTGCGTTCTGTTGTGTTTTCCCTGCAATATCTCCACTCGAGAGAGCATCTGCCGTCGCTGCGCTTCTCAAGGCGGCATACCTGGGATCAGACCTGTATGAGATCAGCAAGAGACGACAAAGATTGTTTGGAAAGACGTCACACCTCAGATTTCCGGCATCATCTGGCGTAAGGCAGTCGTCCCAGCGCGCTCCATTCGGATTGCCGTTCTGGCCGACACAAGTCACGAACTGGCCTCGAAGCCGTCTTAGGTCCCTGCAAGCTGAGCTACAGATGCCGTAGATCATCCTCGTCTGCGTTTCACGACCAGGTCTGTCGACCGCCCGAGGCTTCATCTTATACTATTGTTCTCCCGGCGGAATCTTCGAGGCAATAACGACTCCGTGGACTTTGGCCAAGTTGTTCACAAATTCGGGAGACATAACCAGGGATTTCAGTGTTTGCTGCATGTTGAGGGACGTGGCCGGAAAAGTTCGGACCTCGGGGACACAAAATGTAAGAACAAGCTACGGAATTGCTGCGAGAGCAGCGAGTAGACAGTAGATCGGAAGTCGAAGTATATAAATTGTAGGTATAGATTTAAGGATCGTAGTGTAAATCAAAGACCAGAAAGTATCAGAGTCGGAGAATATAGTCTAGAAAGGAACGATGTGATTGTGAGTTAAGTCTCGGTGAATTGTTGTGTATTTTTGTTGAGCCTCGTCTGATAAGGCAGACTGTTTAAACCACTCACTAACTCACAGCCAGGTGTAAGGATGAAGCTACCGTCTTCAATACCTGTATGTTGTGTCCCTGCCAATCGTAAGGAACTTTACCTTCATGTGACGAGCAGGGTCTCTTCGAAAGAGCATTGCTTTGTGAGACACCAACGGTTCATCGTCATTAGCCGGTCTAAGGCTCGCCTGGCTTGTCTGAAATCAAGTGTAAATTTGTTCCTCCTACGAGGTACTACGCTCTCGTATCTGTTCCTCCTTCCAGCCCCACTCCTCCAACAATGCCTGCTGTACGTTCTGTCTTGTCCATCCACTGCATCGACTTGTTTCACGCATGAAGTCGAGAATAGCTTCCTGCTCTCGCCGATCCGTGAACCAACTGTCGCAGATGATGATAGCAAGAGTGGCTGTGAATCTGGCAACGATGAAGTTGTTGCAGACTGCGATGCCGACGAGGTTACGCACATATGACAGCGCCGTCTTCTGCATCTCTACGGTCGCGGACTTCATTCGAGGTCCAATCCGTGGCAGGTTGGGATCGTGGGTTGTGAGCAAAAGTTTTGATAGGTAGAAGAAATGAGCTGCGGCGACATGCTCATCTGTCGCATAACAGACTTCAGGAAAGTATCTGCTGTTTGTTGGGTCTCGTGTGCGGAAGTATATCGGATCGAAGCGGGTAGGGCGTCTGCTCTCCCACACGTCCATCATCTTGCAAAGCTCGTACCATCGGGCATGTGATGTTTCCTCGCCAAAGGCCCACTTCGATACCAGAGAAGCAATGTACAAGGTTTGGTGGAACCACATGTCGTCGTTCTCAGACTCGTTCTCGAACTCGAAGTTGCAATTGTTCAGATCGGTGATAACGCTGCGCTGATACAAGAAGGCGTTGTATATCTCTTGGCGGAGATGTAGCCAGAAGACTGCCCTACGAAGTTGAGACGAATTGTATGTAGCTTCCGGATGGAAGAAGATGGAAGTTCCCTTGAGATGCCTTGGCAAGTCATTGCCAGCTAGATGATAAAGACTCAACAAAGGATACGACCAGATGATTGAGGAGCAGTCTTACACTCAAGACCGTCATACAGATGTAGAATGGTCGTCGTCATAAGTACGCAGTCATCGTTGGCGTGATCCGGGTCGCTCAACATCGGCACAATCATGTTCAGGCATTTGTCGTGGTAGGTCATTGCGCTGTACAGATCACTTTGGCCGCTGACTCGGCTATGATGAAGAGCGGCAATAGCGAGAATCACGGTCATCAATAAGGGACTTGACGCTGCCATGCATGTCGCGATCTTGCCGAAGTGTCTCTTGCTATCGCCAACGTCGAACTTGAATCTGAGTCAGCCAAGGCTCACGGTACTGAGAGGATGTTCGTGCTTACCCATGGCGCGAGATGAGTGACCCAATGCTGGAGTAGCTTTCCCTCTTTTAAGCTTTTCAATGGACACTCCAGCTCCGGTGCGGGCAGCACACTCTCTAAGTAGGATACACTCGTGTCGGTCGGTAGCTTCTCTCCAAGCTGGGATACCTCTTGCAATGAATGGGCCGGCATTTCCGATGCATCTTCGAGGAGGACGCTACCTGGCGGGTCGTAAGGCACTTGCTCCAATGCTGCCAAATACTCTGGTGGGCCATCGTCTAGAACGGAAGCCTGAACAGCTGGAGTCTGAGACGTCGATCCAAGCACGAACTTAGGAGACGACTGCTCCACTGGAGCGGGCCGAGGCTCCACATCCAAGCCCACGGCATCGAACACATTGCTCTCTAGTTCGTCCGTTGGTGAAGCGTCGGCGCTGCTGTCGCTTTCTGTGACGAATTGGATAGTCCCATTGGTGTCAATCCACGTCTGATCGCTGCCGAAGAAGAACTTATATTTGGTACAATCCGCACGAGTGATCTCATCTGAGGGGCACACGAGATGCCGGAAGCGGACATTAAGACGAACGCAATCTCTACCACTCTTCTCGCATTCAGCGCAGGTAGATTGTGTGTCGCAGATTAGATGCCGCACCCTACAGCCTGCACATTTGGCCATATTCTCCTGGAGGAGAGGATCAAACCGGGCACAATCTGCGATAGTCTTCTACCCAATTCAATGCTCAAGGAGGTTTCTCTCGTACTGTGGGTTTTTGACTCTCAAGCACTCTCGCGTCAACTTTGGGCCCAATTCCATTATGTTACGATGCAATCGGCCCACAAAGGGCAGACGAAGAATTCAATATGTTACGTATGCATGAGACTTACGAAGTTTGTGCTGTTGGGTATGCATAACTGAAGAGAAAGAGGGCCGGCTTTTTCGATTGAACATGGCAAGTAGAATGGCGAAGGAAAGTCTTCCGAACGGCGCTCAGGACGGAAACTTTCCGCACGCTGACCGAGCAACTGGACACTTCGATATCGCAAAAGGAAATTGACAACTCCCCTATGCTTGTACTTAGATGGTCCCATTAGCACAGCGCAACAACGTCTACAAAGCCCACAACGACTCTCACATTCATCATGGGGACACCAAAACCCTGCAGCCACGGCCACACACCAACGTTCGAAATTTCGGAAACGAATCTTGATACCGATTTTTGTGTCGGATAACAGAGAACAGGGTACATTCGAGCACTTTCAACCCCTCGGTGCAATCGAAATTCTGCCTGTCCAGAAACACGAACTTGGCTGTTTCGAGTCTCAACGTCCACCTCGCAGGCGCACAGCGCTACTTTAGCCTCAGGAAACGTCCTGGGAGCAGGGAAACGGTTACTGCGCTAGCTTCGGCGAGGGTATGGAAACTCCAAGCGACGGAAACAAATGCTCGTGCAACGGCTGTTGGAGTCTTCGGAATGAAGACGACAATGACGATCACACAAACGCTCCTACGCCCGATGTCATCCGTTGCGAATTATGCGGGTCGAAGCACATTGACGATCAGCTTGGAGACTCTTGCAACGGCTGATCTCGTGACACTGTTTCGTGTGGATGTTTCGTGTGGACGGGACTTGCTTAAGGACCCTCGAGGCTTTCGGTACAAACAACTCAGCGCGCAGATAGGTAACGGAAACGGGTCACAACCTTTTCCCTGTTTGCACTGGAGTAAGCTGGAAGACCAAAACACAAAGTGAACGCTCCTTGCTCGACGCAAGATTGACACACTTTGGGTGTGACCTGTACCTGGAGCATGGATGTATCACACATCAGCTTGGGGGAGATCTTGCTGCTCTGTGATAGAGGATCAGATTTGGAGCGTCTCAGTTTAAGCGAAAGTTGACTGAGTACAGTTTGGATATGAAAACATGACCTATATACACGCGCTATCTCCAAGCACTATGCGACAGCAGTAGTAGAATCAGGACGAGAACCGGATGTCTCGGCCATCATATTCCTCCATGACCGAGAGTTCTAGCGCTACATCATCATCTTCCTCGTCGAAGACATTCCATGGTTTCTCAGTTTCTGAGACACCTTCAGCGGGACCGTGAATGGGACGCTTTCCCTCTTGCTAATGCTGATCGCAAAAGTACCCACCCAGTCTAAGGTCGGGTATCTGAGACACAGCACGAAGGCCGCATCGTTATCTGAATTGTTTTGAGCTAGGTTGGGCATAGCAAGCCCTAGCCACCCCGACATCGCAACAACGTAAGTATTACGCTTTGTGCTTTGAGTCCACCCCATTTGGCTCACATCATGCGGTAACCCCTTGTTTAGCGGTACCACTTCAGGTTGGTCTATGATGGCTGGTCTTGAGATATTCACAGTCAGTCGAATTTGCATGTGGGGTGTGTAGGCAAAAGCTCTGTTTACCTAAATCTGACGTTAGGTGGAACAGCTCGTGGGCCGTCGTAACACTTATTGACCTCATATACACCTTAAGCAGTTCTGGCGCAGCTTTTGTGCCACTGCCTGGTTCCCAATAATAGCTAACTGGGGAATTGCTGGACGCAGATGGACACAGACTGAGATTCCATCTTGTCCTATGACCAATACCCTTGTCGTTGTAAGAAGCGACGTATCCATAGGTGAACAACTTGCCATTGACTATAGCATTACAGCGAGTATGATATGGATCCTCCTCAGAAGGTGGGTAGTAGCCCGTGGCCCTTAACTTGTCCCACAGCAAGCCAGGAAAATATTGGCCGTTTCTCACTATGAAGTCAGAGACATGAGTGGACTTTGGCAAAGAATGAGAGGAGAATCAAAAGAACATACATCGCTTACTCTTCCAATTTTCTTTCTCCGCGGCCAGTGGAGGATTCGGATTTTCTTTGCCGTCTGCACCGACCTCGTTTTTTGTGTACATCAACCAATCATCGTCACAATACCAGTTGGTCGGATAGGATGACGGGTTTTTATGGGTCAAAAACGACACGACGGAATCGATATTCCCTGTACCATCAACCTCAATCAGCACCTCGTAATTGGGGGATGCGGGAATACAAATCATATACCTCGCACATACTGGTAATCATGCCAATTGTCCATATCTACAGCGCCGAATGGATCAAACCTGAAGCCAAGGAATAGGAATAGAAGTTGTCGAAGCGTTTTCCCTTTGTCTGTACCATCCACACTGTCATACCCCAGTTAATCTGAGACCCCTTTGGTCATGTTCAAAGCGTCGTTGAGGGCTGCAGGGGAGAGGTCCATACCATCCCGAATGGATGTCCCGAGGGTTCTACTACAGCCACCCGGCCCATTGGGGTCCGGAGCGCCGGTGAAATTATTGTTGAAGTCTGCCAGAGTGATTGGGTCTGACGTTTATACAGATGAAATTTGCCAAGGAAATGGTGAAAGAGCGATCAACAGGGAAGAAATCCATCTGACAACAGTTACGAGGCTCATGGCGGAGACCGAAGCTGAAATGTGATGAAGGTGATGTAGAAGATCCGGAGAGGGATGTGAAAAAGCACATAAGATGAAACGGCGTATACGCTAGGTGGGAATGATGATATTGCGGAAGATGAAGACCATCTTCTACTTATTGAGTCAAGGATAGCGATATGTCGCTGCTGAATTTGACTGAAGTATGAACGAGAGCCTCGCGTGGTTTTCCCCGCCTGATGTTGGCTGCGCCTTGCACTTTCCCCAGTTCCTCGCTACTTCTTGCCTCGCAGCCCCGTGGCGTCTTGATCAAGCAGACCAGAAAGAGTTCTCCCCTGTTCCATTATTCGACATCTTACGGTACCATCCGCCAGCGATACCTGAGATTTTTCGCCATAAAATACAGCTTCCATGTTTTCTTTAGGCTGCCTTGTCGGGGCTCCACCGGGAATATAGAAGGGGATCTCCATGAAATCGAAGGTGGGGTGGATACTGGAGCTGCCGAAAACGGAGCAGAGGATTGAGAAGATGCTGAAGTAGGCGAAACAGTCGGGAGATGAGGTACAAGAGCAGCGAATTTCCTTTATTCTGCATCTATTGGTTTCGTTGTAGGCACGAAGTCATTTTCACATTAAAGCACCTGGAGAAAGAAAGGTCGACATTATACTCATCTCGCATATTTCACCAGAGTGGTGAGTGTGGCGCCCGGGTGAAAATCGTAAATGCAAACGTCCTTCTCTACATACTAGGTTCGGGTATGATACAGCGTATGCATGGAGGCCTCGCTATTTTCGTCGGGACCAGTGGACCCTGAGACTGGCGACTTACTCGTTGATTACGGCAGTAGGGAGGCTGTCACCCGAAGTCCTAAGCGTTCAAGGTATGCAAATTTGCTTTCACCCCAACTGCTCGGAACGCTTCTGTAGAGTGAGTGGGTGGTCAATGAGGCAGTTCCGATCAGTACGTGGTAGATGGCCGTATATACTATTTATTTAGAACCCTTCTGGACAGCGTATCCCAAGCGCTTATTCTTTTTCTAACCCAGAATCTGTTCGACAAAGTATAATATCTATGACTGCTGCAACGTCATGCCGACCAATGAGGTGTTTGCCTGACACACATGTAGTGAATGGGTAAGGAAACAGAGAGCGAACACAGCGCGACGACCTCCTCACTGGGATGACGCTCATTATTCTATTACTTGAATGAGCTCGCAGATTGTAGCCTCATAATCCGTGAATCCGGGAGAAGCGTTGAACGAAGAGGACTGCCCAGGCAGCGGTGTTGCTGAGTTATGTAACGCCAAGTGCTTCGATGTCTTAATACCCGCTAAATAAATGAATATATTGCACTTTAGGCAATTTTGAGTTCTTGAGAACGGCAACTTGGCCGAGTGGTTATGGCGCTAGTTTCAGGAACTGTTAACAGTATCTACTAGTTCGAAAGAGCGAGGGTTCGAATCCCTCAGTTGTCACTACATTTTTTGCCATCTTCGGGATCCCAAATTTATGCTTCGATGTCTCTGTCATGACAGGTATCAGCGATGTCTCTTTTTCTGCGGCGGAGGGATCCGCCAGGGCTTGGCGGCAAGATCGAGGCTAGCGCGCCTATCCCACATTGCGGCGTCCAACCTTGTTCTCGAATGGGCAATTGCATCATGCATTTCGCTTCTTCTTTCTTACTACTCTATCAATTGAGCAGCGAAGAGGGCATCATACTCCAAACTGTACAATATGCGTCTTCCTCACTACATTTGGGTCTTTGGTAGCTACTGCTGAGCTGCTGGCAGTTGCTTCCTCTCTGCTTTCAGTCTTTGCATTTTGCACACGATGATTGTGCGGTCTCTGAATCGTGGCAGCGCTGCTGCACCATGGCTCGTCTTCTCCATTATATACCTCTCTGCTTCAAGCTTTGTCACTGCACTCCCAGGCCAAGGAGGGGCCGAGTCAGTATCAAATGATGAAGCTGTAGCACAACGCTCGCTGGTCGACTCAAAACCACTGTTGGGCGAAAAGGGTCTGCCGCAACAGCATGCATTCACTGCTGACCACAACGCGCCGTTACTCAGGGTTACACCACAAGAACCCAACACATACCCTTCAACCTACACCGCCCTTCTCAACGCCCTCGAGACAATGGAAAACCACTTCTTCGCCGTCGCTTATGGAACCTGGCCCAAAGCCATTGATTGGACAGCCGCAGTAATGGGCACTCAAGTCTCTGCAACCCTCTCCGCGATGACATCCTACGCTCAAACGCTCAAACCCTCCTCTCTCCTCTGCATAGACGAAGCACGCGACCACGAGAACCTAATCAACCGTTACTTTACCCAAATTACGTCTTTTTATTTTGGCGAGAATGCGTTCGCTTTGCGCACACAGGCCTACGATGATATGTTGTGGGTAGTTCTCGGATGGTTGGAAGCTATAAAATTCATCAAGCTACACTCCTCGCTGCACTACGCCTCATCCGACGACAAGAATGCGACATGGTACGCCAGCCAATTCATTCCCCAATTCGCCCACCGCGCCCGCCTCTTCTATGATCTCGCCTCTCGCGGCTGGGACACTACTCTCTGCGGTGGTGGTATGCTCTGGAATCCCCACCTCGCGCCTTACAAGAACGCCATAACGAATGAACTCTACATCGCTGCTTCGGTAAGCATGTACCTATACTTTCCTGGGGATAGCGATCCCTCACCTTTCCTCACCCATACGGGCCTACCGCCTGCGAAGGCACATGATGTACGATACCTGGACAACGCGATGGAAGGTTATAAGTGGTTGAAAGAGAGCAAGATGAGGAACAAAGACGGGTTATACGTGGATGGCTTCCACGTCACCGGCTGGCGAGGCGGAAAGAATGGGAGTAACGGGACAGGAAAATGTGATATGAGGGCTGAAAACCTGTACACATACAATCAAGGCGTTATCCTATCGGGGCTGAAAGGGTTGTGGGAAGCTACGGGCTCAAGATGCTATTTGGAAGACGGGCATGAACTGGTGCGCAACGTGATCCGCGCGACTGGATGGGAAGACCGGAACACGGAGCAACGATACCGCTGGGCCGGTCTAGGAAGAGGTGGCGTGATGGAGGAATTGTGCGATTGGAGTGGGTCATGCAGCCAGAACTCGCAGACGTTCAAGGGGATCTACTTTCATCATTTGACGCTATTTTGCAGTCCACTGATCCGCCAGGAATGGGGCGAAAACGGAGAGACTTTGCTAGACGATGAAGAAACTAAACAGCTGCACCATAAGAGCTGCGATGAATACGGTGATTGGATACGCCATAATGCGTTCGCTGCATACCTGACGAGAAACCAAGACGGCGAGTTTGGAGAATGGTGGGGTAGGCCTGCAAGGCGGCGACGGCATGGAGATGCAGAGGACGACGAGTTCGAGAGCCCGAATACACAAGGGACGGATTATAGGAATGAGGGCGTGCCGATGGATGAGATATGGCGACTGCCGGAAGACGATGTAATGTACAAATGCGATATGGACATGGACCTTGGGAATCAGGAAAGGATTTGGCGCGATTATGACGGGCGTGATAATGAAGTGAGATCCCACGACATCAACGACAGAGGAAGAGGCAGGACGGTAGAGACGCAAAGCGGAGGTGTGGCGGTCCTGAGGGCGCTCTGGAGACTAGTGGAGTCAAAGCAGGAGGGGGGATGATATTTAAAGAATATCTGGAGAAGAACGATGTAAAAACATATCTCCATCTATCCATATATATAACAAAATACTCCGATATCACAGATATGCATTCATTCCCTCAGACACGTATATATACACATCATCTGCCAACAACAAACCACCCCACAGACCCTCCCTCCTCTTCCACAGCCCCAAAAACCCACATGGCAGAAACACTCGCTACGACAAATCCCCTTCCTTCAACTCCAACAAGGGACACCCCAATCAATCAACCAACCAACCAACCACCCCAATCGATCAATAAACCCTCCAAACCCCCCGCAGCAACCAACACCACGCAGCCTGCCCACCCTCCCAACTCCACATCTGCAAACTCACCACGACCTACCTCGCCCAAGTACCTCAGGTGGCCCTCTAGACTCGCCCTTAATCTCCCTCTATCTTTTTGCGAATAGGGTCTCGCTTGCCTGGGTGCGGATAGGGGGGCGCTTTTCCTTCTGTTCTTGGTTCGGGTTGTGGGGAAGTGGGTGGGAGGGCGCGTGCGTTTGGTTGTGGGGGGTGGTTGAGTGAGTGCTTGGGGGGGGGGTAATGTTAGGTAGGAGGTGGGTATGGGTGGGGATGGGCGGGGATGGGGGGGAGATGGGCGGGGAGGAGGATTGGGGGAGGGGGGAGATGGGGAGGGGGAGGGGAGAATGGGGGGATGGGGGAGATGGGGAGGGGGAGGGAAGAAAGGGAAGTAAGGAGGAAGGGTGAGAGGGAGGGAAGAAAGAGAAGGTGGGAGGAAGAAGGGGAGGAAGGAGCAGGAGAGAAAGAGGAGAATTCCGTATTTTCGGCGTAAAGTCTTCCCCTTTGGTAGCAATTCGGGGCCACAACCCAGATTCCGGGAGCAGAAAGCTCCTTCGGTCCTCCGGTCCTCCAGAGCTGTCTTGTTACGTTGGTGGAATGCCTTCTGCTATTTAGAGATGTCTTGTCTCTCGGTCGATCACCCAAAAGAAAAAGTAAGTACGCTACGAAAAAGAAACATATCAGGAATGAGCGGGAACGAGAAAGAGAGAAAGAAGGGACAGAAGAAAAGGTCACATCGATTCAAGGAGGTTTGGGAGATGTCGAAGGTGGTGAGAAACCCTGTGAATTGCTAAAGCTGTATCAAAGAGCGAATGACGCCAAACGTTCCCCGGATGGCTGAAGAGCAGTAGTCTATACGATATCTAAATGAATGTCCAAGTCCAACGCCAATGCCGAATGAGTGAATATCCAAATCTAAACGCTTAAAATGATTGTATGATTGTATGATCGCTGACTGTCTGTCCTAGATCTGACACGTCTACCAAGATGATCCTTGGCCCTTGGTCATAGTTGCCATGGTAGTCGAAGGCTTGACAGGAGCGGCCTGAGTAACGGAGTTCTGCGGCGGGCTCGATGTCTGCTGCGATGCTGCTGGCGATGTGCTCCAAGCCTGCTGCGATGTGCTGGAAGCCGTGGTCGAGATGGCAGTCCAGGCCTGCTCTGTCGTCGTGGAAGCAGGCGCGGGTGGGCTGAAGATTGGTGTGGTGACGGTGCATTTTCCGCAGGTCGTGACTGTGTCTGTGGTGAGGAATGTGGATGTGCTGGTGATGGTTTCGACGGATGTGCTTCCGCCGTTGTGGTGGGTTGTGGTTGAGACGGGGCAGCTGGTCACCGTGGTGTAGACGATCTCGGTGGTGATGACGTCCGTGGTGGATGTCAGGACGACGGGGGTTTTGCTCTGGCGGTTCTTGGTCATGGTGCTCATGGTGGTGGGCGCTGGTGTACTGGAGGTGAGGGAAGTTGGTGTGCCGGCAGTTGATGATGCGGGCTTTGTGGAGCTGGGAGCCGTGGAGCTGAAGATGGGGCTAGAGACTGTCATTGACGAAGTTGCGGAGGTAGCTGGGGCAGAGCTGGAGCTAGAGCCGCACTCAATCGATCCACAATCCTGTGGGGTCAAGCTGTATCCAAAGCTGCATTCGACGGCGTAGTAAGCACCATTCTGGTATTGTCCGACATTGGTATCATAGGGTGAGCCATATGTAGTTGTATACTCGGCGCAGTGCGTACCATCAATCTGACCATTAGTGTAGCCCAAGTAAGCATTGAAGAAGTTGCAAGGCATGTAGGAGCCATCCGAGTTAGGGTGAGCTTTGTCATAGGCAGTGTTCTCGAGACACTGCTGGGCGCAGAAGGCAACATCGAGCTCAGTACCGGCTTCGAATTTGACACCAATGTAGGTGGAACCGGAAGGTGCTTGGATGGCGCCGTTGAATGTGACCGGGCCTGAAAATCCGGACTGCGCTGCTGGTGAGGCTGTGCAAGTGTAGGCTTGTGTGCTTGAGCTAGATGTTGACGTTCCAGAGAGCGAGATTGAGGGCGAGACTGAGGGACTGCTTACGGTTGCTGGCGTGCTTGAGGCGCCGGAAGTCTTGCTGCTGGATGTAGATATCCATGTGGGGGTGCTTGAGGATGATCCAGATGTCTTGCCACTGGATGCGGAAATGGACGTCCAAGTAGGTACACTTGAGGATGACCCAGAGGTTGACCCAGATATCATGCCACTGGATGCAGAAGTGGACGTCCAAGTAGGTATACTAGATGAGGACCCAGAGATCTTGCTACTGCTGGATGTGGACGTCTCTGTATGCGTGCTGCTCGTGCCGCTGGAAAGACTAGTTGATGGGGTAGAGCTAGAGCTGGACCCAGCTGTCTTTATGGTGACTGGGGTGGAAGTTGATGAGCTGAAACTGGATCCCGTAGATTTTGTGGTGACTGGGGTGGAAGTTGATGAGCTGAAACTGGATCCCGCAGACTTCGTGGTGACTGGGGTGGAAGTTGATGAGCTGAAACTGGATCCCGCAGACTTTGTGGTGACTGGAGTGGAAGTTGATGAGCTAGAACCTATGGTCTTCGACGTTACTGGTGTGAAACCCGAGGAGCTAGAGCCCGAAGTCTTTGTGGTAACCCATGTGGAGCTTGATGAGCTAGATCCTGTAGTCTTTGTATCGGCTGGTGTAGAGCTTGAAGGGCTTGTCCATGAGCCAGTAGTAGAGTGACTTGGGAATTGGCTACTTGTGGAAGCGATAGTCGAATGACTCGTAGATAAGCTGCTTGGGCTGCTTGACGGACCGGTCCATGGGCCAGTAGTTGATTGACGGGTGGACTGGCTGCTAGAAGCGGTAGTCGAATGGCCAGTAGATGGGCTGGTCGATGGGCCAGTCGCTGAGTGGCTAGTGGATTGAGTTGGAGTAGTCTCGGAAGAGCCAGTCGATTGAATGCTGGAATGAGCGGACTGGCTTCTCGTTAGAGAAGTCTCGGAAGAGCTAGTTGACTTGGTGCTGGAATAAATAGGCTGGCTGCTCGTTGGAGTAGTCTCGGAAGAGCTAGTCGATTGAATGCTGGAATGAGCGGACTGGCTCCTCGTTAGAGAAGTCTCGGAAGAGCTAGTTGACTTGGTGCTGGAATAAATAGGCTGACTGCTCATTGGAGAAGTCTTGGGCGAGCTAGTCGATTGAATGCTAGAATGAGCGGACTGTCTGTTCGTTGGAGAAGTCTCGGAAGAGCTAGTTGACTTGGTGCTGACAAGAGTAGGCTGGCTGCTCGTTGGAGAAGTCTTAGGCGAGCTAGTCGATTGAATGCTCGAATGAGTGGATTGGCCGCTTGAAGGAGATGTCTGAGACCAAGTTGATGGTGTCGTAGAATGGCCGCTGCTTGCCGGCGAAGACGACCAGGTTGGAGCAGTAGAAGAAGCGCTGCATTGGGTGGTATGATCAACCGTAACAGTTACGGTGACCGGGCCTTTGCAAGTGGAAGAAGCCGCGGTGGAGCCGGTCCAGCCGGTGGCACTGGTGGTAGTAGCCGTTCTCCAGGAAGCCCAAACGGCGTCCTGGCCACGTTCTTCAACGTTCTGCTCGGCAGCACGTGGAGCCGCAGCGGCTAGTCCCAGAAGGGAAGGGATAATGACGTGAGAACGCATGGCGATGCGAACGTGCGAAGGTTTGGGTGGTAAGAGGCGTTTGCTGGATGGCGTTGTCGTTCTAGCGATGCAGTTTCTATGGTAGAACGGGTCGAATGCTCGTGGAGTGAGAGACTTAGAGGCTGTTGGCTGTGTGATGAGGAAGATAGAGAAGGAACGTGGGCTCGTGAGTCCCTCTTATAGAATCCACGCTTCATGCTGGACGGTTGATACTCGTGCTCGTTTACCGGCCTCACGAGGCGATCCATTGCTTGCAAAGTCTAGCTGGTCTCGTGGACACGTTTTGCAAGAAGTCAAAGAGACTTGAAACAGAGAGACGTTGCCAGGAACCAAAAAGTGTGGAGAACGTGTGCTTTCAGGTACCCACAGTGGCAAAGCCCTATTGAAAGAAGATAAGAATTCGCTGTCCCCACTCCGATCAGCCACCAGGGTTAAAGACCCATTACGGCTGGCGGCTGGAGGCGTCGGAGTGTGGAGAATGTTAAGCATATACAAGACACTTAGAAAGGCATGATGTAAAGTCAAGAGCATATACAAGTCAGTCATACAGTAGTACCCTTGATCTCGACTGCTTCTAGATGCCCCGAACTAGTCGGAGAAGATAATAGAAAAAGATGAGAAGTGCTGATACATTGACATGGACAAACACGAAATGGCTAGAGTCTTTGAGATGAATAGACATGCACCATCGGCCCTGATGCTACTGCCTTCTCCTTGCCAAGACATTCAAGGCTCGCGAGGCGGAAGAAGGCTTGGGCGGAACCATCCGGATGCATCACAAGGCCTCTGAGTACGCCAAGTAACGTTGAAGTCGCAAGTGAGAAGCGAGAGGGCGGAGCGGGTGATTCGGGGAAAGCGATGCTAGCCGGTCTTTGCGCGATGGCCACAAAGTCTAAAGCTACCTTGAGCAAAAGAACTGTGTAGCATGGAGGCTTATCGTTGAGGTACAGTCTCAGTCTTATCGGAAATCATGGATTTGTGGCGTCGAACCTTGCCATTCAAGATATATGGTTTTACCCAAGAAATGTTGACCGCTTATCGAAGCCAAACGTGTTGACTGCGGAGGCAAATATGCAGCGCTCATAGCATCCAAAGCTGCGGTCGTAGATCTCGAGAAGAGTTAGGAAGCGAACCCTTCTACTATGTGAGCCAGAGCTGAAGAGGTTCGAATAGGTATGGGCGGGCTCGGTTGGTTGTACCTGATCAAAGTCAGAGCTACTCGCTGAGGGTTTGATTGATCAGCGCTGGTCATTGGGCTGTTCCGCAGGTATGTGCAGGTACACGTCGAACGATGACATGGCCATATGTGAAGACACTTTCTGGTACCTACAGCCTCGATTTCTCGGATGAGGTCAGTCAAATTCCAGAGCTCACAGTTCGATCAACGTCTTTGCCCCAATAACGGGTTTTCCTTCCAATGCTAAGAAGCACGAGGTTGTGACTCTCGGACCACCGAACGTGGCGAAGTTGAACGGTTCCGATCTTGAATTTAGCGTGTGCAAAAGCCCTTGTAAACCCAAGGCTCGATTTCTTCACTTTACACTCATAAGTCTGAAGAATTTAATTTTGGGCTACTCTACTATTTCGATCCAGGTAGATAATACAAGTAGGAGAAGAGGGAATCTGAATCTGGAACCGCCTCGCGTAAAATCCCAAGCATTCGAATCATATATTTGTTGATAGATTCTTGATAATTCAGCTGTAGTGTAATGGCGGCGATAAGAAAAATATTGTATCTATGGGAATGTTTACGCTTCAAATTGCATTTGTGACGTTGATAATAAAAGGGTTTTTGCATACGCTAAATGCAGTGGATGCCAGCCATGATTTTCGATCCAGATTTTCCACAGACAAACATGCTTTCATCAATGTCGTTGCCACGTGGACGGCTTTGGCCTCGCCATGTTCACGGGGTCACGTGCTGCCTTTTTGTACCACGGCTGACCTGAGCGGCGTGTAAGTGGCAGCCACCCAGGCATGGCATGTTTCAGCTTCGAGCAATTGAGTCAAGAACTAGTAATTGTAAACGACTAGGAATTTTGAACTTCATACTTTGGCATTCTTGGGAATTGCTGGCCAAATTAAGCAGCGTGACTGATGGACTTTGACTGAAGGCTGAATGAGTACCGGCTAGCTTTTCGCATCCCCAAAGTCAGTCGTCTGTACATTTGGATATCGGAAGGCTTTTGAAGATCAGGAGTTTGATGGGGACCCGAGACACTTTGATCGGCTGATTGCTTTACGGAAAGCGGAGGTCTGACCTCGTTAGGATGAGGCTTCTGGAGGCTTTTGCGAAGAGAAGTATTATCCATTTGAACTTTATGAGCCTTTGAACGATCCAGAGAGTGGAGTTGTCGGAAAAGAAGACGCGTAGGGGGGCGGGTGTCCAATAAAGATTTCTCATTCTCCATACAGTCATCGGAGATCTTCTCAGCCTTGTCAGCATTGTGGCACAAGGAGGTGAATACGCCACGAATCAAAAAAAGGTCACGAACGATTCCTACCTTTTTTCTTCTCCATGAGAGAAATCCATGCAATGGTCCGCCTCTGTGAACCATAACGCATTGGTGAAAACACAAGGTCCTCCCGAGTCATGTTACGGCCATGCACCGACGGGCAATGATGCCGCACAACCGACAAAGCAATTCTAACCGATCGAACAACTGATGACAGATCCGCAAGCGTTCATGTCAGTGACCAGCACAATTCACTTTGTGCGTCGCTTTTCGTGTCTTTCAGACTCGGCGCCCGTACAACAAAGCCAGGGTTGCAGTCCTCAAACCTGAAGCAGCAGCATGCATGAGTGTTACCCAGGCGTCCTAACGCATCTTGTTGAGGCAGGAAACGGAAATGCGGCCTGTTTGCCAGCCAGATAAGAGGCATTGAGTGAAGCCAGCGGATGATCGTCCGATAGCTCGTGAAGTATTTGTCAATTTCGGGGAGTGGCCACTGAGCCCACAGAGTCAATCTCAGCAGAGCCCAAGCCTTAGAACGTCAGAATGGTAGAGGTTGTCCTCCTGATGGTGTAGACTGTTACTGCCGTGGCGGAAAGAAAACAAAGGAATGTCGTGTACGCCATTCACCCATTAGGTAATACTTCCGAGATTCTGGTGTCTGCGAAGAAAAAGCCCCTCATATCTTCATTTTGGGCTGTGAAATGGTCGGGCATGGGATAGATTAAAGAGTGGTCTTACTGGAATTTTTTATACTTGGCGAAATTTTCAATGGCCGGGAGGAGCCCCGGAGGATCCCCGGTCTTCTGATCACCCTGCCGCACTAGAGCCTAGTAGGTATACTCTCCTAACATCCCGCCGCCAGCGAAGATGGAAGGTATTAAATATATACCCCACGCGTCCATGGTCAACGTGGGGGCGAAGCGTGCAAAGATGCAGCTCTATTGGTCCTGTACTGATGTGACTCCCGCTCGGACCTCAAGGGTCCAGATGTCGAAGATGATTCCCTTTGTTCTTTGTTTGCGATTATGACTTCCGGAGAAAGGAGAAGGTGGCAGCAAGGTCTTATCAAAGGCGCCGTGGCTTGCAGACACGTACTCCACAGAAGGCGATCCTGGATGCATACTACGCCATCTGACTCTTCCATTCGCTATCCTCTCTCCCTGTCATCGAGCTGGTACCCTTTCTGCGGCATCCTCTTCGGAGAGTTTTACAGGCGAGACAGGCCTGAAATCTGGTTGGCGTTCCTACGCTAGACTCCGTCTGGACGAGCACACAACTAACAATCCATCCCGCAAGGGAAGAAAAAAAAGTTGGGATGGGTGAAAATACCGGGACCACGCAAAAAACCACTCAGCAACACAACCCCCAGCTGTCGACTCATATCCTCTAATTTTCAGAGCTATATCAATCCCTCCTTTACCGCTCTTCCTGCCCCTTCTTCTTCTCCTTCTTCTTTCTCTTCTTCTCTTTCTTTCACCATGCCAGATTCTACCTCCTCACATCCACCCAGAAACCGTCCAGATGCCACGGAAACCTCAGGACAGTCCTCCCATCAGCCCGCCTCCTCCTCCCAACTCGCCGGTCTTAAGATAAGACTTCACAAATCTCTACGCCAGTTCCCGGACTTTCCTTCTCCCGGCATCTTATTTGAAGACATCCTACCTCTCTTCAGTGATCCTACCCTCCACCAAGACCTCATCCATGCTCTCGAGCTCCACATCAAGACCAATTACGCTCCAGGGCAAAGACCGGATATTATTGTGGGCTTAGAGGCAAGGGGCTGGCTGTTCGGCCCAAGCTTAGCGCTACGCCTTGGAGCTGGATTTGTGCCTGTCAGGAAACAGGGCAAGCTGCCGGGACCTACAGAAACCGCAAGCTATGAGAAAGAGTACGGGCAAGACTTCTTCCAGATACAGGCGGATGCGATCAAACAGGGACAGCTGGTACTCATTGTAGACGACATCATTGCTACTGGTACGGTTACGCTCCTAAGCAAAACGTTCGTTGGTTGATAGATACCACAGGTGGCTCCGCTGCAGCAGCTGGATCACTGGTTGAGAGGTTGGGTGGTGTACTGCTGGGCTACGTTTTCGTACTCGAACTTGACTTCCTGAAAGGCCGCGAGAAGCTCAATGCTCCCGTCTACACTTTGCTCTCAAGCCAGGAGGACAAGTCTGGAAAGACTTGAAGCCGATTGAATCCCGCGGAGATCTCACAATATCTGTTCCGTTGGAAGACATGCCATGCTACGTCACCTGCCTGCTGGATTTGCCGATGGCAGCTTTTATCGCCGCACCTTTTCATGAAGCTGCTCCACATACATTATCGGACAAGTGACCAACAAAAGGATTCGTCATCGCGGGAACCACAAAAGCTATCCCATCCAAAACGGACCTCCACAATCGTTCTACAGAGAGTATTAGCAAGATCATTGCGAAGTCATCTAGACCGATTCTCTCTCTTTGGAACCCCTTTCTGACAATATATCGGAACTTGCGTGCTACATTGCATTGCATTGCGATACTCGCTCAGCGCGGCCTTGCACTTTACCTCTTTATCAGAATGATCAACAGTGAGATGCCCTTATCGGACTCCAGGGCTGCAGAACATTGAACCAGGTTCAAGAAAGGCACAGGTACCGACCGCATGGCCTGAGTCTCGGTCCCAGCTACCCCTTGAAGCTACCCCGACTGAAGAATGGCTCGACCAGGCACCTTTATGCAATGAAGAATACCTACGTATTCATCGTCGGATCCGACCCGGGCGAAATTATGGCTGCCACACCTCAAAAAGCATTTCTGTTTGTTCAATAGATATTAATATAGAATACTATCTCGGCTCCTCGTGAAGTCCACTTCCCCCAGATTCATTCCTGTCCTCTTATCCCCTTCGATTGCGTACAAATATAAATGCTACAGTATTGTAGAGTACTATCAAAATCCCTATCTCCTCAGCCCCACGAGATAAGCGAGACCTCCCAAAAACCCACTTACCCACCCCCCCTTTTCTCTCCCGTCCCCCCCGAACTGTCACACCACACGACCCAAGACATGCAGTCCCCATCCCGCCAAATCTCCACCCGATCCGTCTCTCCGGACCCGGCACACCCTTCGGCAAGCGAATTTGGGCAAATCGGACCCCAACAACCTGAGCCTCGACCCTGACACCAGAGCCTGCCTCGGCAAACAAATGGCAAGTCGGTGCAATCAGCACCAAAGAGAGACGCCTGTCCTCGCACGCCCCCATCCCCCAACCAAACACCCACCCACCCACCACGACGCCAAGTTGACTAATCTCCCGAAATAAAAGCAAAAACATCCCACAGCCGCTGGACCCTACGTACGTGCGTCCCACAACCCGACACCCCCACTATCGAAGTAATTAGGTACCTACCTACCTACCTACCTACCTGACCAAACAAAATCCCCACCCCCACCAGTCCCAAGCACTCATCACCCCCACCGTCATCTACCCTGCCCCGCCGGCAGCATCGGCTCCAAGACCTCGCTCTGCATCTCCGCCGTCCACGTCGCTGGGCAAGATGACGATTGTGCCTGACGGACACGGAGGAATTGTGCGGCGATGAAGGCGGGGTACGGGGGCTATTTTAGAGGGGGTGGGGTGGAGTGTGAGATGGCGTGTATGGCGTTACCGTGAAGGGACGGAGGTTCAAGGGGCGAAGAGAGGAGAAGGAGAAGGAGAGGGCATCGATGAAAGGAAATGCTACACAAACAACAACGGTTTCAAACCCCCATACTGCCGGATCAGGGCAAAAGTTCCAGATATCGCAGAGAGAGGCAACATTCACCAAAAAGCTGCTCTCCAGAACCGACCATCCATCCTCGAAACATTATGGCGTCTCAAGACGGAAGCGACAGCCTGCTTGCAACTCCCAGGCCAACAGATCCCCCCAAAGATCCCAACCCGTGTCAACTCATCCCCCAACCACTCGCACGTCATCCATTCCATCCATTCCGTCCCGTCGCCTCTCCGCCTCTCCCACCCGACTGATTCCCACCCCGTCCCCGTCCCTGTCCCTATCCACCAGTCCCACCCCTGCCAGCGGAAGCATCCGCCTTCCAGTCGCCCGCCCTCCGCGACCCGGCCGCGCCCGTATCTCTCCCGCCTGTAGCCCATCACGCACGCTCCCCGTCAGCGCGGCGCTGAAAAAAAAAGGACCATACGAACGCCGACGCAGCTGAGTAGATTGGATGCGCTGGGCGTCGGGGTTTGGATCTCTGGTATGGCGGCGTTTTGGATTCTGGGCCGGAGAATGGTGTGGAATTGGGGGGTCGGGTGGGGTGGGGTGTTTGTGTTTGTGTTTGTGGGTACGGATGTGAATTGAGATGAGATGTGAGAGGTTGGATGAGAGACTTGGAGCAGGGAGGGCGGAGGCATGCTTTTATGGTTTAGGGTTGCGGTTGGAGGAGAGATAGATGTGTTTGGCAAACCGACTGCGGAAGAAAAGGTAAAAGAGAGCTCTTGTGAAAGGTCAGGATTGGTGGGGGACTGGTGTGAGGCAGCTGATGTTGAGTGATTTAGCAGTGGAGAGAGTCATTGACGTCGCTTGTGCAATTGCAAGCCATCACGAGATGATTGAAAAGGGTCGGATCGTGTGAAACGTGAAGATATGCTTGCTTATTGGATGCATTGGTATCGTCGGAATGTAAAGGCCAAGGCCATGAAAGCCATAGGGTATCAATCACCAAAAGTCAAACTCTCGCTCCTTGCGTTCTCAATTCGCATTCCCTGATCAACACAGCTGCCTGCTCCGGCCCATAACCAATGAACACTGGACCCGTGAAGAGCATGCGTGGTTTGTCATCCCCAGGCTCATGTGTCCCGTGACCAGTAGCAATCCTGGCCGTATCCCCAACATGTGCATCGCGGGCTTCGGCCTGGGCGCCCTTGGGTGTAGGAGTCGAAGCGTTCTCACCTAGGTTCAAATGTGGAATTGTGGTGGGGACGGAGATCCCCCAAGGCCGGCTTGGGGACTCTCCGACTCTGATCTCTTTTAGC
The DNA here is from genome assembly GCF_014066315.1 of Letharia lupina. Taxonomy (NCBI): domain Eukaryota; kingdom Fungi; phylum Ascomycota; class Lecanoromycetes; order Lecanorales; family Parmeliaceae; genus Letharia; species Letharia lupina. The sequence continues at coordinate 179,029 of NW_023502975.1, forward strand.
GGTCTGTCAAAGTGCCCTTCCCTGTCATTCGACCCCGAAAGATGTGTCTTGGTGTCATTCGGTATGTCTGCGCCCTCATGTACCACATCGACATTATGTGCCCAACTCTCCACCTTCCGCATTGACTTCGTATCCAGAGCCGCATCGTCCTCTTCATCGTCCTCTTTACTGGGCAGTAGTGGCTGGTGCTTCACACCCAATCCTTTGATCATGTTGGCCAGATTCCCATATTTGGCGTCCAGCTCTCGAATGGTCTGTGAGTTGCTCTGATATCGCCTCACACATACTTCATGACTTCGCGGGATCTCGTGCTTGTGATTCTCGAAAAATTCTGCAATCTCCTCGGGAGAGCGTTCGTCGAGCATACGTATAGGACACTTGGAAATCGATCCCGAAGTCGATGGTGGAGGAGATTCGTGTCTCTGGTGGACGTCCTCATGAGGGGCACGAGCGAAATGCTCTTGGGTATGTGGTGGCGTAGGTAGCGAGTCAGGTCGTGGAATCACTGAAGACTCGACCTTGATAGTCTTCTGTTCGCCCAAATGAGACATCGCAGCGAATGGGCACTCGGCGTTCTCTGAGATCTTCTGATCTACAGCAGGGTGGCCTTTAGGCATTGCATCTTGCTTGGGGGGTTCCTCCGCGAAATCTCGGGTCCGCTGTTCATGTAACTTTTGAGCGTTGTAACGACGCCATAAAGGTCCTTTCCCATCAGTGACTGTCTTCCAAGCTTCCACGCCGTCTGCAATTGCCACGGCGTTTTCTTGGTCTTCTATCCCCATAAAGGTCTGTTCCTCTCCAGATTTTGAGCTTGAGTGGTGGCGTCTTGGCCCCGAATAGCGGTCCTGCTTTTCCTGGAGCTGATCTGGAGAGCCATCCGCAGATAGAGGTCCGTCGAATCGGGTCAAGTACTGAGCCTATAGCATTAGAACCAGTCAGCAGTCGCAAATACAAGGCAACCAGGTAGAACGAAACCATTGTGGATGCTCAGAAATTATCGGTATATTGTCGATCACCGTCACATTAGTGACTCTAGATCTAGAGCTATCGTGTAACATCATAGCAAGGCGGATAAAACGAGAAAATGAGGGGACGAAGATACCTCTGCTTGGACGCGAGCAAGTCGTCGCTCAAGCTCTGTGTTCTTGTTTGCCAGCTCCTGGACCTGTTGTAGCATCGCACCGAAACCTGTAGCCAGCCTTACTAAAAGCTGGCTATGCTCTTCGTCGTGTGAATTAACCATGGCAGTGAATCCAAACAGAGGTGTGTAGATAGTGGGATGATGAAGATTCTCTTGTGGAGCAGGGCGCGACTTCTCTATCGAATTGTCTTTGGGCCGACTTGTCTCCGGCGCTAGAGTACTCGTAGCGGATGATCTCCCGATGAGCTCGGATCTCCTTCTTCATTCTCATCTCAGCCAGCATCTTGCTCTGCAAAGAGGATGTTTCCGAAAGATATTTCGTAGGTACATCATTGAACGTCGGCCTGTGGCACAGCGGCAAGACCTATCTCAACGGAGACTTTTCACTTATACACACTCGGAGCCAATACCGAAGGCAGGCTGGCAGCAACCATGCGCGCTTTGGAACTTCCACTGACTACTGAAAGCCCCCTCGCAAGTAGGCAGCGCAATGAAAGTGACGAAGAATTCAAGGCCTCCTAGCGGAAAAACCTTTCCCCCTTGGAAGGACATCTCCCTTTCTCTTCGTCTTGATCATTTCCTGCCTAATCAAAATAACTATCTTGTACGGGGGAAGAAAATAAAAAGCACCGCAACACCATTGTACCCGCGCCATTAGGAATCGAACCTAATACGAACTAAATACCTCTCACAACAGGGGAAGGACCCTGGCAATAATGGTTGGTCAGCAATTGCTCTCGCAGACTCATCGCCTCGCTCATCAGCATTCATGAACCAGCGTCATAAATTCTCAGTCAACTCGGGCCGGAAACGTGAAGTCTGTTGCCGTATGTTTCAGCATTCTGCTGACTTTTCGTCTACGTGGAGCTGGCAGCTCATTGTTGTGATAGCACTCAAAGGAGCCAATATGACTCGCTCAGACACCGTGCGAGTCCGAACCACAAGAATGCGTCCTAGCGTATGTTCACCACTGGTCTATTGTTATTTTTCTCTTCTTCTTCACATTGACCCAGCACTGATCATCTTTGACAAAATAATAGATCGTAAGTCCCTCTTCCTTCCGTCATCCTCCGACCCCGACTCCGAATTTGCCAAAGGCTTGATGTCCTCACCCAGCTACCGACGCTACGAGAGCACTAGGGCCATCTACGAACCCATACCCCATTAACATCTCAGGCGGCTCGGTACATTCCACACTGAGAGTGCTAGTCCGGGTTCCGATTCGTTCGAGCTATTTCATGCTATGGACTTGTGCATTAGTCTTCGCGCTAGAGTATCCGTTCACAAAGAGCCTGAAGCCTTGGTTTGGGCTCGGCTATGTAGCAACGGAGCTGGTAGATGAGTGTCATCTGCCCTTTGCTATAACTGCCGAAAGAACCGGTACCAAACTGGAATACAGAGCCATTCAACCTCAGAACCGGGGATTTGACGTGTCGAGCCCTTGGTAACGAAAGCAATGCAAGGTTTTCGGGTTGCTGGGCTCCTTACTTGTATGGCATGAACTTCGTCAATATATTTCCTTATTCTCGGGAACGAAGCACATGTCGAGGTCATGCCCCACAATATCGGGACCCAGTACGAACGAAGGGGCCCCTGATCAGCCGTTGAAGTACTGAGTTACTTACTATCATCATGCACTTGGGAAAATTGGGTCCGACGTCAGCTTCTTTCGTAGGATGCTCAGAGGGTAGCAGAGCTTCCAAACAGAGAACAACCTGTAAACGAGGTGGCTCGACCAGGTTCAGAGCGCTCCAAAGAATTGCATACACTGGTATGAGGTCCTGCTCCCTTTTCGCTGTGTACCTGACCGTCGGCGCTTGCTGGTGCCTAAGCGTAGCGCCAGGATCTGGACATGCAATAGCGCCGACTTGCACTCATGCGTGCATATCAATCCCATCACACTCTCTCCTACACAGGAAAGTCTTGCCTAATTCTCGACGGTTAGTGGTTTGAATCTTTTGCATGCAAGAAGATTGCTTTTTTCGGTGATGTGTTACGCATCCAGTTAGGCATTGATACGTATGCTGCAAGTCTTTGGCTAAAGAAAAGGTCGATCGCGCCCCTTTCAGATGCTGTTATCTCCCATCTGTTGTCCGATCCGCACCGCTTGCGCATCTGTCAACTGCACATCTGTGGGGTTCATTAAACCTCAACGTCTCTGCATGCGGATGGCGGTGCGGCGTTCCCCACAAACCTGGCGGTCGTTGCGCAAGTGCCTCCTCTAGACGCTGTCCATTCAAGTTCTCCAGTATCTCACAGGCTGCTGTGCATCGCTCCATACCTTGTACCACTCTCAAGGCTATGTTTTTGCCAACGCACTCGAATACCTAAGTATCATGTCGAAACTGATTCAAATTTCGTCTGGGTGCAAAACTAACAAGTCTGTGCGTTGTGACGGGCATATTGCGGGGAAACTGCATGTCAAATTATCCTGCATGCTTGTTCAATATGCAACTTGTGGGTTTCAGTGCTCCAGCATTTCGGTAATTCCGTCTGGTTGGTGCGCAAGACTGGTTAGCTCAACGATTTCCATCTCCCCACATTGGCAGGGGAGGTGGTTTGACTTCCGTTTTGCCAGCGTTCTCGAAGTTCACAAATTGGGTCCTTACTGGAAAGGGAAATATTTCAAACGACTATACTTTTCGATCGACGTCGCAAGATAGATGAGAAACTCAATCTCAACGGCCAACGCGCAATTGAGATTCTCTCGTGCTTTAGCTGGCCACTACCCTACGGTATTGTTTGCGCGATGTACCTGTCAGTCTTCCCTAATATCCGTCATGAGATTCAGAAGTGATGGACACCGCACGGCCAATCCGTTCAGCCCGTGTCCCGAGCGGATCTACACGCACTGAACAGTATTCGATATCTGACTGCAAGCGACATGGAAAGGTTCCTTACTAGCGATCCTTAATCCAATTTTCTATATAATTAAGACTTTCCGCCTACGGATAGATCCCAAAAGATTAGAACCAGGGTCGGTGAGAACCTTCTGCGCATAGATCTGTTAGATATTTACGGCTGTCTCGGCGAGTTTCGTGTCCAAGTGGCCGCCATAAATATCCGACACGATATGGACACAACATTCAAAGATGAAGTTCTACCTAATGCATCCATCAGCGAGATGAATAATATGCATTCCACCCCTTTGACGTCACAAAGCAAGGCTTCTACTCCTAATCGTGGGCTCAAATCACCCGCATCAGAGACCTCGACATCGATGACCCCCACGATCGTTCCAAAAGCCAAAAGACGTGGACTTCTGAGTCAATTAACGCTGATTTCTGAATTGGAAAATTCGAAAGAGTACAGCAGAAGCATCAAATGGCTCATCACCTTCACCGTGTCAGCAGGAGCTGCAGTCATTACCACTGTAATATTCTAAACGCCTTTTGCCTCCAAGGAGAACATGGAATACTAACCTACCTCCAGGGCGAAAACATCTTCTACCGTAAGTGCTTAGCTCACCAATATCAACAAGCAAACTGCACGGCTATCTCTTGACTAATGTATACATCATACTTTAGCTTCATTGCAAGATACAGCATCGGACCTCCACACCAGTCTCAACCTAGCAGACTTGACCCTTTCCCTCTCCAAAATTGGCATAGCGTTCTGCCCCCTCTGGTGGTCTCCCTTTTCAGAGCACTTAGGCCGGCGCACAGTTTACATTGTCTCCTTTTTTCTTTTTGTGCTGTGGAGTGTACTAGCCGCAATTTCAAAAAATATCGGCATGCTTCTCGCCATGCGGTTTTTGAGTGCTAGCGCTGCCTCATCCTTCCAATCAGTGGGTGCGGGTACTGTTGCAGATATGTGGGAGCCCAAGGAACGCGGTGCTGCAATGGGTATCTATTATATGGGAAACCTGGGTGTGGGCTTGGTGCTGGGCCCGCTGCTCGGTGGAATACTGACAGAAACGTGGGGATGGAGGGCCACGCAGTGGTTTTTGGCAATCTACGGAGGCGTCGTCTTGGTCCTTATCATTTTCAATCTGCCCGAAACCTCGCCCAGGCAGACAATCATTACCGTCCGACTCGAAAGATCTCGCAGCAACTCACAGACTACTGAAAATGAGCCTGCTCCTCCAACAACACGCTTCAATCGAGGCGTTGTCGGCGACATTCTGATCGGACCCTTCCACGCATTAGAATACCTCCGCTTTCCCGCCATAACAATTACAATCTACATCGCCAGCATAGCCTTTGGTACTACCGGCCTGCTCAACATTTCCTACCAATCCACCTTCTCGCGTCCGCCTTACTCGTTATCGCCAACAGTCGTAGGGTGCATTTACATACCCATCGGCGTCGGGTGCCTTTTGGGAAGTGTTTATGGAGGCAAATGGAGCGATTCGATCATGGCGCGGGAAGCGAGGAACGCGGGAAGGTACAGAAATGAGAGCGAAGGCGGGGGCTTGATCTACAGGCCGGAAGACAGGGTAAGAGAGAATGCGTGGCTGGGCGTTGGGGTGTTTGCCTCATTGTTGATTTGGTACGGATGGGTGGTGCAGCAGGGTGTCGTTTGGTGGGTTCCCGTGAGTCCCCCTTTCCCCCCCTCTACCCCTGTGCCTCACATTGACGACCAGCTAATAACTCACACCAGATGATCGCTGGCTTCCTCTTCGGCGCCTCCAGCATGATACTCTTCGGTCTCGTCACCACCATGGTCACCGAGCTCCTCCCCAACAAACCCGCCTCCGGCGTCGCGCTCAACTCCATGGGTCGCAACCTGTTCGCCTGCGTCGGTTTTGCCATCGCGCAGCCGCTGATTGACGTCATGGGTAATGGGTGGTTGTTCACTGCTGCGGGGACCGTGATGCTGGTGACGGGAACGTTGGCGGTAGAAGGGTTGAGGAGGTATGGAGCAGGTTGGAGGGAGGGGATGAGTGGGAGGATTCCTTGATGTTTGAATTTGGAGGTGGGGAGGGATCAGATAGGTGATCATACTTCCAAAAAATCTGCTGTTGTTGGTAAGGTATGCGCTGATGCACTACTCGAAAGAGAATTCCATATTACGGTCGCAGAAAACCACAGGCAGCAGATGAAGCACCAATACGCTTACCTCCTGATAACGAAGCCGCCTGAGCCAGCTTCCAGGACGGCAACGTTGGCATTCATTGACGGGCGCGCATCTTACACATTACAAACTCTCCGTTACTGCAGTTCACTTACTCAACTACCTCAGCCCTTACCTTGAAGTCTAGCTACACCTCCACACCGGCCCCCCACCCCAGCAAACTGAACAACCCATCCCCTTCCCCCTCCCCATCTGCTCCTCGCTCAACTTCCAACCCATCCGCCTTATTCCCGAACGCCTCTGTACTAACCGCCGGCAGAGCAATACAAATACCCTCAAACACCGCCTCCGGAATCCTGACGCACTCACACAACCTCGCCTCCCCACTCGTGTCCCCCTCTCCCCTGATCCATATCCAGAGCCAAATCGACAAGGTCAGAACATGCCTTGGATACATCATCCGCTGACTCCCGCCCACTCTACCAATGTCGTGGACGGAGCCCCGAGCGGTGATTACCCGGTCGAGTTTGCGCGGATGCGGTGGGAGATTTGGGCGAGGTTTGTGGGGGGCGAGGAGGCGAGGGTGGGGATGCTGGTTGTGGGTCGGCTGCAGATGATGCCGTATGCGTTTTGCTGTTAAGGCAGCTGGTGTCGGAGCAGGGGACGGAGATCTAATGCTTGCCTAGACTTTTTGTTCGGTGCGAGATTTTCTTTTGTGGGATCATTAGTATTCCTTTTCCTTCCTGTACGATCCGCCCTTAGATGGGATCTCTTATTACTTATTCTTCTTACCATTACCCAATCCTCTCGCGCAGTCGCGTCCGTCATCGCCTCCATTCATCTTTTGCCCTCGCATTTCTGGCTTCCAAGCTGCCGTGACAGCCGTCCAAATGACTGCCGACAGCACATCACTGGTCAAGATCCAACTCACGCCTCAGCGTCAGGTAGATGGGAATCCCGCGACCCGATGCCAGCGCCTTCAATCCTTTCAGCTTCATGGTAACGGAGATGAAAACATGCGTAACCATCTACGGCAGTGGCAGTGGCCCTGGCGTCTTCGCATTCTCGACCTCCATTCCGCTTTCATCTTTACCAGCTACGCGCTTTCGCCCATCGTTCTCGGCACTCTGATATATACTCACCACCTCCTCCGGAATAACGGCATACTCAGCAATTTTCTCCAAACCCCGCTTTCGGATTCAGCAGCACTCTCAACCTAGTACCATTCATCCCAGCTTGTACGATGTTTTGGCTGCAATAGTGACGACTGAACAACCTTGAGCTCCACTTCTGATGCTCAAGGGACTTTCAATCTTGACTGCTGTAAGATTACCTCGTCACAACATCGAGTCTCGAAACAGCCCCATCTCACTCATGGTCATTCATAGGGATAGGTTAAGGTAGGTAACCATCAAGATTATGTGGCCACCTATGAGGTCTCATTAAGCATCATGAAGCTTTAGTGGGGGAATGATTTGATAGGTAAGGTAAGGTAGAGTAAGGTACTGCCCAATGATGTGCCAGTGAGCCTTCCGAAGGCTTAGCGGGAACTGCGCATCTGGAACCCGGCTAAAAAGCTTCCATCGTAGGGAAGCTACACCTAAAATAGCAAAGCTGGCGCTAAATCCCGGCTCCGTTGATGAGCCCGCTACATCCGCTAAACCCTTTCTAGAAAGACTTGACGAGGGAGGGGGGGGCAATGACTACTTTATATAGCTATCGTTGCAAGGCAGAAAGCAGAAGCACTGCCCGCCGCAAATCGAGCCTACGTGCTGTAAGACGCATCAAATATAAATGTATACCTATATCCTCTAGGAGCCACCACACATAAGAGTATGCGCATATCTACATCTTCTCTCTAATCACGAAGAGCATTAAAAAGAATCGAGATACAAACGATGCCCACTTCAAAAGCGACGGCAACCGAGAAGAATGGCCTTCCCACTCCACCCAACGATTCGCCCCCACCTCCAGCCTACACACAGGGCGAATACCACTCTGAGGTGCCTGATATTACTGCAGCCTTCTCCAATCTCAACCTAACCCCTTCCCCCAAACCAACCCCTGACGTCTGTATCGCACATCTCAAGCTCCTCGAAGCCTTTCATCAGCTTCGTGAGGATGTTGCCTTTGAAGATGGTCGTTTCGGCATTAACGATGCTTTCGCCGATGCTGGCGAATCCGACCGGGAACGCGCCGAACTACTGACAAAGATCCGCGAGAAGCGCTGGCAAGTCTACGTTCACAAGGCTTCCAAACGATTCGAACGATGGTGGACCACATGCGTTGAAACCAACGACGAGACCAAAAGGCTTCTTGGCCAGAGCAAGATCCCCATTGTCTTCAGTCAAAGCCCAGATGCTGGTCAGCGGTTGGAATGGAGCAAAGACCATTTGCCTCCTCTTGGTGAGTCTTGTGGAGAGATATGGTCCATGTAAATGTACTAATCTCAGTAGATGTGATCATGGTTTGGCATGCATACATGCTCAACCCAAGAGATTTTCTCGAAGACTGCCTCCGTCAAGGAAAGATGAAATTTTGGAGAGCTGGCTTGCCATGGGCGGTCATCGACCCCTGCATCGATAACAATACCTTCGAATACAGCGCAACACAGGCAGCGATGGAAAGCTTCGAGGATTCGACAGGCTATAGATGGAACAGTCTAAATGATCACCCCAATGCCACTATCGAATGTCCATTTTGCAGACGAAAACTGTATCTGCCGCGGACAAGATGGGATTCGCAACGTGCATGGACAAGAACAAGCTCACGGAAAGACGCCGAACTCTACGGAGAATTGACCGCGGCAGGAGTTGCAGATAAGAGCTTTGAAGTCCAGTGCCAATGCGGCATCGTCATCGATCACGAAATGCACAGAACTCAAAAGTTCCGAAGAGACATACAGGCACTGCGTAATCTGGATGTCCCAATGCCCGGCACGATCTTGAACGAAACTGGTGTGTATTCTCTTTTTTCGGGCAGGAATCTACTTTAAGCACTCACGCAATTTCAGGCATTGTAGAGGCGTCCGTTGCTTCTTTATTTCCGAATCGTCTCATTGACGGACCCAGGAAATTACTATACACCAAGCTAGAAGCACTCACTCTCCCTCGGAATCCCCCCAACAAGAAGATGACCGACATTCGCAGAGAGATCGAAACTTTTCTAAAAGACAAGGCCTACATCAAGAGTACAAATAGCAGCACTAGCCACGTCCTTAAACGCGCAGAGAAAATCGCGATTCGCCGCATGATGTCTCGCTACTGGGACAATTCTTCTCCTTTTGCTCTCGACCTCGTCGGCGCTGTCATCCGTCAATGTTCATTCATTGAGAAAATGCACTCAATCGACTGGATTCACTCACCAGCGGCCACCTCCACCATGGCTCGTCTCATCCAGAAGTACACTCGCTACATTGACATAATCGCCTCTCACCCAAGTCACACCGCGGTCCCTACTCTCGACGTTGACCTGGCATGGCACACGCACCAGCTTTCTCCACCCTACTACTACGCCTACACAGTAGCCAAAACCGAACGCTTTATCGACCACGACGACAAGATCGAAGAAACGATCTTGTCTGACGCTTTCGAATGGACGAGTAAAATCTATCAGAAAACCTACAACGAGCTCTACTCAGAGTGCACATGCTGGTACTGCGAAGCTATCCGAGAATCCCACACGTCTTCGGTCAAACGCGTATTTGGAGGCAACAAGGCTATCGAGTCTCAACTCGACCGCCTCCACGCCGGGAACAAAGACCCCAACACATCCCCCCACATATCCGCCCATAGTGCAATCAAAGCGGAAAAGGACGTCAGCCGAGGCATACGTGACGCCAACGTGAAAGCCAAACTCGAGCGCGACTATCAAAAAGCTTGCAACCATGCCCGCAAGAAGGGCCGCACGCCGCCCACCAGAGATCAGTACAGTGGTCCTGATTCCGCAATGGCGTATGGGTACCCGATATACATGCCCTACTATGCGCCGTACATGGGCGATCCATGTGTTAACAGTGGACTTTATGCAGCGAATCCCGGATGTGCGAATTTCACGGCAGGCGCTCCTGGCAACTGTTGCGCGGGCGCTTGCGGAGGTAGTGTCGCGGCTGGGTCCTGTGGTGGAGGCGGATCTGGGGGTTGTGCTGGGGGTGCAACCGGGGGTGCAGCCGGGGGATGTGGTGGGAGCAGTGGTGGGGGGTGTGGAGGAGGCGGGGGCGGAGGATGTGGCGGTGGCTGCGGCGGTGGTGGTTGATGATCTGGGAGAGATTGAGATCTACAGTTCAGGAGTTGGGGGGACGCGTCTTGATGATGGGGCCTTGGAATGCTCATTGCGCTTTTGCATGGGGGCGTTCAATTGGCGCGCAATTTAGGGATTCATGCCCCCCTATCAGGCCCAATAGAAAGTTCCTATCCATCCGCTCTCCGGACATCTCAGGAGATAGCTCTAGGTATCTAGTCACTCCCTGCAGGGTCGCCTTCCGGAAGTAGGTAGGGTTATAGTGGATCCCAGCGCTGTTCAGGATTATCACCGATCTCAGTACAAAATATCTCATCATCTAGTGGGGCCAAGACATCGCATGATGACTCAACAATGAGTATGGTCAGACAGAAACTCTCAAATGTCATCGGTCGACTGAATCTTGATTCTTTTAGGAGTATCAAGCAAAACAGCAGCACACGGCACCATCAGCGCCAAATCATGCGATACGCCAGATCGACTTCACTCAGTCTTCTAGCGAGCTGATCCTGGCGAAACTGGATTCAACCTGTGTGAAGGGACATACCATTTCCACGTGCAGGATGCCAGACATGCAAGACCCGGCGGATTCAAGGCAAGCCACTCGCGGCATTTAATCTTACACTGAGGTAGCTAACCCCTCGCCGCAGTGTGATGGGGCCTAGCCAGTATGTCATGGATGTATGAAATCTCAGTGGTTTTGCTATGGTAGGAGAGTTGGACAAGCTTGCTCCGTGGTTCAACATCGAAAACTCATACGCAAGCGGTCGGAAATAGGGATGCGTAATGACTGACATTTGACCCCTATGACAGTGATGTGACGGTTAAACGTTTGACCTGACAGATGACAGCGCTAACCGTATACAGTAGGTGTCTAACCGTGAAAGATACAAGGCTAACAAAGACGGGCGTAGTAGATAGAGGCTTGGCGTTATAAATCCCTAGCTCGGTAAGATATCACTAGTGATACTGGATTTCAACCCTAAATACCTCTGAATTCTACCGTTTACCTCGAATCTCACGCTTTACCTTACTACAAGCCTTTTGCAGTGCGGTCATTTGGCTATATATGACTGTCAGATAACCGAGTAGGTCTGACCTGACGTCACGTGTCATATGACAAATCCGCATCCCTAGTATAGACGCAGCACCATCCATCGTGGAGGCTCCTATGAATCCAGTACGTTGTTCGGCGAGCATGGCTTGGCTTGAGTACGATAGCATCGTTGTACGAATTGCCAACGTTCGTCAGCGGTTATCCACGATTGTCAAGGAGACAACTTGCCCACAGCGCACATCTCATGAGCTCATTTCAATTGCCGAGGAGCTCAATAGAGAGGCGCGAGACATTGATACCGCGTTGCAAGACTGGACAACCCAATTCCCAAGCCCCTGGTGTTACCAACGACACACTCTGTCAGACCTTCATCCGTGGCCCATGAGAGATTTCTATTCCCCAGTAGTCTACAGCTACTCAACCCCTGCATACGCAGCCCTCTGGAATCAATATTCCGCTACGAGAATGCTTATCAATAGTACACGCTTGAGGGCACTTGAACTCAGTCGCCCGAGTTTAGACGACTTCGCTTATGAGCACCGTTTGGAATGTCTCTCCCATATTGAAATCATGACCAATGACCTAGCATCTGGCGTACCCTTCTGTCTTCAAAGATTCAAGGTCACAGACAGTCCCAACTCATCCTCTCATCAAGATTCGATCAGGTTGAACACGAACGAGGATATCAAGCCATATTTGGCTGGTCTGATAATATGGCCTCTGAATATTGCTTCGAGCCTTGGAGATGTGGATGTCAAGCGCGGGTCGTGGTTCAGGTCTGAGCTCGCACGTCTTGGGAGAGTAGTAGGCTCCGGAATTCTCGAATGTGCCGAGACTGATCAGTGGCTTAAACCTTGACGAATAGTAGATTACGATCATATCGAGGATCACTGATTAGACTCCGCAAGTCTCCGTGGTGACCAAGTATATATACTCGCCGGAGCCTGGCTACTGTCGCAAATCACGCGTCTCGTATCGTTGCTTGGGATTGTTACACCTGTGGTTTCTTATGTTGGTTTATGGTTAGTAGCAATAACAGATGGATTAGAGCGTTACGGAGCTATTGGTATAGACCTTTTACTACCTTCAGTACATAAAGTGAATGGTATAGGCTCGCAGCACGCTAGAAAGGTGAGAACCAACAGTATGTCAACATTTTCCATTACCTAGTCAAGGCGTTTACTGCAACATCGTCAAACCCGAAGAACAAATTTGCACAGTCCTTCGTGCCTAAAGACCTCTCATTATGGCTATGGCGCTCGATCTCATCATGATGAAATTTGAGTCTCCAAAGTACGCAGCCTTCGTTCAACGGTCGCAATGTTCTTCTTACAAGCGCCAACTTCGGACTGGGCTTCGAGACCGCTCAAAAGTTTATTCATCTTGGTGCGGACTTGGCAAGAGAGCTCGCGAAGGCGTGGCGTCCGGCCTGCTCTGTGCCTCTTTTCGATGGTGCAATGCACCACCGAGGAGGAATCCAGGACGACAATCAGTGGCGTCACGTCGGGGGAGAAGGGACATGGAAGGCCTTGGTGCGACGACAGAATCGATGAGCAATTTCACAGAATCGGCTTGGAGAGAGTGGCAAGCTGACAAGAAGGCAGACCGGCGCCATTGCTCGTTAGTGAAAGGGCAAGCACTTCGAAGCTAAGTTAAGGGCAGATTCTCCGAAGATTGATGTGTCAGAAGTGGAGCAGGCGATGTCCGGTCTTCTCGCCTCCTCCATCTTTGCGTGTGTGTAAGAAGCCAACTCCCCATCCACCAATCATCAGCAGCTGGGCGGCAGAAGCCCGTGTAAGGAGCATTCCAATCCCTATGAGCACACACGCCGTGGGCACGCCCTCGTTCGCCTTCTTCGCGCCAAGTGTGATAGACACACAGGGTCGAACATCATGCCTGCCGGAAGCATGAACTGCAGCGAACGGCCCTGCAATTCCTGGGAGGCGACTTCTCTAGAACGATTGGATGACACATGCGCGATTTTACGATGGATGATTGGCCTCGATAGCAGGGACGCGTGACAAGGGAAAAAGGATATTGATCCTTACAGCACCGGTGCGGAATACTCGATCGGCACGACCGAACTGCCTCTCGTGCTGTAGACTCTGAGTAACGAGCAGTGCTTTCGCTCGATGGCTATGCTCTCTACCTAGGTACCTCCAATATGGGTTGATGGAAAGTTACCTGATAACAACACCCCAGAGCAAATTCGATCCAGGGTTGTGCGGGTTTCGTACTTTCTTGCTGTCATATCCTGGATTGAAACTTATCATTGGATGCTCGTATTCGTTTACTATGCATGTATCATGCATCCTGCATGCACAGACGCTCTAGAATTGCGGGGAAGGACCCTGCCAACACTTCTCATGCACGCCAAGCACGCCATATCCTCCATCATAAGCCCGAAAGTGGCAGTCAGTCCGAATGGATGGATGCGCTCGGAAACGAGAAAAAATTAGAAAATATTTGTCGAGGGTTTGAGATTATCCGTCTTGCGATTGGAAGGAAGGATCGAGCATTCCCAGAGACGGCCGGGGTTCCGTGACAGGCCTTAGTGCGTCTGGAAGATGCCGATTCAAGGTCTTCAGACACGGAAGGTGAGAGTTAAAGCGCGCAACGCTCTTTGATCGTATCTATGAAACATCTTGGAAAAGTAGAGGGATATTGTGTTGATTCTCAAGCAGCATCTACATCTTCGTGCAAAAAAGACTCCAACGAGAATTTAGATTCTCAACTTGCGCTAAGAAGGATAATTCCCTCACAAAAAATATCAAACTATCACCAATGGCCCTCTTCCAGCTCTTCCTCCTAGTCGCCTCCTTTTCACACCTCATAACCGCGTCCCCTCCCAAAGTAAACACGACAGCCTACCCCGCCTCCGCAGTCATCACCCGCGACATCTGCATCATAGGCGGCGGCTCCACGGGTACCTACAGCGCTATCCGCCTTTCCGACTCCGGCAAGACCGTCGTCGTCGTCGAAGCCAAAGACAGACTGGGCGGCCACACAAACACCTATACTGACCCTAGTACCAACGAAACAGTCGACTATGGCGTCGTATACTTCCACAATCTCGAGGTTGTCAAGGAATACTTCGCCAGATTCGACATCCCGCTCACGGTGGCCCCGTCCACGGTGCCTGGTCAGGTGACTGAATATGTGGATTTCAGCACCGGGAAGATCGTAGCTGGGTACGCTCCTCCAGATCCGTCGGCCGCTTTGGCAGCGTACGGTGCTCAGTTGGAGAAATATCCTTATGTGGAAGCCGGTTTTGATCTCCCGTATCCCGTGCCTGCGGATCTGCTACTTCCGTTCGGTGATTTCGTAAAAAAATACAACCTCGAGAATGCCGTGGGGTTCCTATTCAGCTTTGCGCAAGGACTTGGGAATTTGCTGGATCAGTATACATTGTATGTGTTCAAGAACTTCGGCATTGGTGTCTTGCAGGCTCTGCAAACCGGTTTCTTGACCACCGCAAGACGAGACAACAGCGAGATCTACGAAAAAGCACGAGCAGAACTCGGATCGGACGTCCTGCTGCAGAGCCACGTCATCGCAACAGACCGAAGCGGCGACGACGGCGTGAAAGTCCTAGTGCAGACACCTCAGGGTGTGAAACTGATCCTCGCAAAAAAGCTCCTCATCACCATCCCGCCCAAACCAGACAACCTGAAAGGCTTCGACCTCTCCACGAACGAAAGCTCCCTATTCGCCCAATTCCTCAACAGCGCCTACTACACCGCCCTCCTCCGCAACACCAACATCCCCTCCAACACCACCCTCACCAACATCGGCCCCAGCACACCCTACAACCTCCCCTCCCTCCCGGGGCTCTACAGCATCTACCCAAGCCGCGTCTCCGGCCTCTACGACGTCAAAGTCGGCTCCGCGTTCGCACTTCCCGACGCCCAGGTCCAGGCACTCATCGTGGAGAGCGTGCTCCGGTTGCGCACCGCCGGGACTCTGAACGCGACGGCGCCGGAATTCGCGGCGTATGCGAGCCACACGCCGTTCGAGCTGACGGTGTCGGAGGAGGCGATCCGGGGTGGGTTTTATCGGGAGTTGTACGCGTTGCAGGGGCAGCGGCACACGTGGTATACCGGGGCGGCGTTCCATACGCATGATTCGTCGCTGCTGTGGCGGTTTACCGAGGGGTTGATACCTGGTATACTGGCGTGAGGAGGAATCTTCCGGTCGACGGCTGTTGTACTTAGCTTGCAATACCGAATTCAAAATGTTTCTTGTTGTATTCCGACAACAATCCTTCTTCCCGGCAATCGTCTCGCTGATTCGTGTTATTTGGGCTCCATTCCCTTTTATGCGACACATTGCCGACCCCCTTAGCTGACATCGGATCATCGCGTCGAGGGCCATAATCTCGAGAACTGTCAACGCCATACCTACTCCTCCAAGCCCACACACACGCAACTTGACGGCGCCGATATTGCTTAGAAAATCCCAGTCCGTCAACCACGGCGAACTTTCCCCGCTTCCCTAGATCCAGACGTCGACGATGATGTCCTGAGTGCTTTAGTAAGCCTTCTCGTAAATCTGTCCTCAGCTAATAGCAGCAAGAGAGTACATCAAACTGTAACACATCAGTCCTCCCGACTACATATCTGTTGCGCAGGATATACTCTGCTGGCTTCGCTCGGTGGGATCGCAGAAGGCGAGTCTGCAGCACGGTGCCCGAGCCGCGGGAGGATGCAGGCGGGTGGTGACAATTTGCTTCGATGGTATGCAATGTAGATGCTTGCGGCAATTCGCCACTACCTCAACGGTGGGGATTGGAAAAACGAACTCACGTCGTGTGTTTCTTCCGGAAATGTGGGTTTGAGGATTAAATCGGTCGGGGAGTATTAGAACGGGGGATGTGTATACTCCATGACATGGACTATGAATTCTGGCCGTAGTGTACCCAGTCTAACCATACTATTCTTGAACGAGACATCTCCATAGCTTGGATATGTGAAAATGTGTACTTTAACCAATACACGCATATACCAATTTCCACTCTCAAGAGTTCTGATCCAAATCCCAACGGGATCGGCCGCAGAGAGCGCGAGGACTTGGCAGTACGACTTGCACAAAGTCCTTTGGGGGCTAGATCTGTTCGTTGACATTGACTTGACCAAGGCAAGACCGTAACGACTCATCTCTCTCGGAGTACCGACAATGGGGCACCGGGGCGAGCCTCCCTACTGTGAGTTCATGAACGAAGAGGTTGCTGTGATTTACCAGGACTATTGGCTGCCCATAACCAATTCCGGGCCGTAAGAGTGGTTATCAGCAGGACGAGGCAGTACGTGAAGGCATCCCTCTTCATAACCATCCCTTCCCAAGGTCTAATCTATTCCATCCGTTCAATAGCAAACGAAATCCTCCGCACATCCTTATCTAATTTCACATAACTGCTGAAGATCTCCGCCTCGTCCAGCCACGCCTCAACCATCCATTTCGTCCCCGTAGCTTCTCCAACCTCACCCCACAGCTTCTGCAACGAGGTCCGATCGTGCAAATACATCTTCCCCTCCTTCGTAGGCGAATGTTGATGTTCTTTGGGGACAATGGCGCCGATTTGATAGCCGACTATCAGAGACCTGCGCGCTGGATTCAACAGCTTTGTTACGGCCTTCCCTGCTTCGACTTGGTTGTTCCAGCCCCAGAGGTGGAAGAATTGCGAGGCGTAGATGATGTCGATGCTGCCAAACAGGTTCTTGGCCGCTGAATCCGACTTGAAGATATCAGCCGCGAGGAAATTCGCAGATGGGATCTTCGCCCTGTCGAGGAAGAGGTCATATCCCAAGTCGACGAACGGCTTTTCGATTTCGATGCCGTAGACGTTCTCCGCCGGTGCGCCGTCGAACACGAGCTGGCGGAGATCTTGCGCGAATCCGCATCCCACGTCGAGGAGTTTCTGACCCTGCTGCAAGCGTTCGAGGATCTCGGGGTAGCGAGGTTGCTGCAGGATGCCGAGGTGGAGGAAATGCCAGTTCCCGATTGAGGGATAGGGAAAGATGTTCCAAGCTTGTGTTCGCTGAGGTTCTCCGTCAACCACAGAGAAGCGTTAGGTCTCTCGTAGTGAGCATACCACTTCATGGAGATGCGATGTGATGCCATCAGGACTGATCCCACTATACTGCTCCAAAATCTTTCGTGCCGACTCGTTGATCTCTGGAAGGTCCTTTCTGTACCAGGAGACGTCGGTGGTGTGCCAACTAGGTGGCATATTCTTGCTTTCTCCAGACATACTGCTCATTTTAATGTTAGAACAATGATGACAAGCAAAGCGAGAGGAACGTTGTTGGAGAAGAAGTGAGACAAAAGGGTAAGCGAACGAGAGACGTTTGCACAGCAGCAGCCGAGGTAGTTTCCTGGCCAATCAGAGATCTGCACTCGAAATCTGGCACATGCCAAGACCTTCTGCGCCAAGATCTCGGATAACGCCCCGTCTGAAGGTGTGCCCAGACAAAGCGCTCGAAGCTACTTCAGAATTATACCTGTCTTAGCCCCAGCTTGGGACCCAATGCCCCAGTAGTGGTCGGATTTTCCGTGTACGCGTCAACAAGAGGTCCATGGTGATCATTTAGAGATTGCATGGGCTTCGTGATCAAGAAGGGCCCTAGGCTAGCACTGACTTTGTCCTGGGCAAGGGCAAATCGAAAGCGGTCGACCGGAGCATAAAGGCCTGACCTGGCTCCTTGGCTTCTCTGGTTTCTTAAGGGTCTCAAAGAAGTAGCTTTCCGGGCAGCCGGCAGAGTCTTGAGTCAATGGGTAGGCAGAAAGATCGAGACTCGGAATTTTCGTACCTACCTCAAGAGGTCCGATACTATAGCACTGGAGGTTGAACGGTAACGACCCTTAGATTAAACTTCCTCTATCACTGCCAGATCAGACAAGTTTCGATGAGCAGTAAAACTTGCCAACATAACGTAACTCTTTTGGTCGGTAGTGTCAAATGAATTGACACTGATATGGAACCGAATTGATGGGGTCCACCATGTGAGATCATCGAACCAGCTGATTTCGTTCTTCATTGGTCTATTCGGTTTGCTAAAGTTTTCCACACTATGTCTGTGCTAAATAGTGACGTGCGAACAAATGACACTATGATGGTGGGTTCTTTTTTAGGTCTAATTGTTTAGGTATCAGATCTGACATTGTATTATGTTTGCAAGAACTTTTTGATGACGACAAAGAGCGAAAGCCACACCTAGAAAATAATATAGAAGCTTATCCATTAAATGAAAGCTCGGTGGCTTATTTCAGAAAATACGAGATCTTGCACGGCCACAGCCTCGCAGAATACGACAGACACAGAGGTCCTTGCGAGAGAACTTCTGAGGAAAGACGACATAGCTCTGATTGTATGCGCTCCTTGCGAATCGATAAAGATGACCGAGGGCCCATTGTGTATGAGAAAAATGGTGTGGAGGTTCAGATACTTCGTGGAGACTTCAAAACGATCGTTCAAAAGGACTTTCGGAAGAAGCTGCGTCCTCTGAGCATATAAGTAAGCCTTTCCCCCCGGCCTCCACTGCTTCAGGAGCAGGCTCCATGTTGCCTAATCAAACCATACATGTGAGTCACTATTCTCATTATCGGCGTGGTAGATCATAGATCCGTTTGATCTTGTCTTTCGCTATAGTAGGAAGCTAACCCGCGTAAAGACGGATGACATAGATCTAGATGCTTTACATGACGACAAAGGGCCGTCAATAAAAACCGATGTATCCTTGGTTAGTCAATGCCTTTCTTGCCGATGATCAACACTTTCACAGGTTATAGCAGGGAATAGCAACTCGAGTCTACAACTTCGCGAACAGAAGGAAGAAGCAAGCATATCTATATGGATCTCAAACACCGCCACTTATGACGAAGACTGAAATGACCCATAAAAGGGAGCAGAAGGAGATCCAGCGTTGTATATACTCTTCTCGCTACTGCCGACCAGTCCATATTCTAGCATCTACGGCAGCGGATGCTTTGGCAACTGTTCTTAATGACTTGGACCCGAGAGGTTTCGCCGAGACCACCTCAGCTATCTCGGAATTCATCCACAAAGCCAAGACGATCAGGGAAGAGAGAAAAGACAACCTCATAACTCGCAGAGAACAGCTTGAGAAGCTTCGGAGCCTACAAGTCGACCTAGCCATCAGGTTTGACAGAAGCCATGTTCGAGATGGAGAAGTCGTGTTAAAGAGAATATGTGATCTCGCAACAGCCGCCCACAAAAAGAGAAGGAGAAGCACCGGATGAGAGACTTCGAACTTTTAATGACAAAAGACTTGTCGGGTGAGATCTCTACAAATGGTTCTAGCTTAGATACGCGAGAACATTTGCAGTTGGTTTTCAACCTTCGTTCACTTACCTTGCCGGGCTCACGCTTCAGACAGACTGTCGGGATCAAGGCGGTATTGAACGTTGATCACTCTCAATTTGGCATGATTCATCGTTATCAAGCCGAGACTTCCAGCTATCTGAAATACAGGGCGCCAGGGCGCCAAGGGTCATGTGACGTCGTCGGGCTACATTGTCACACTTTCCTCCGTAGTACTCTTAGACTAACACAAACAATTTTCCTACCCCACACTTCCACAGTATAGTCATCAGTTATTCAGATACTCCGTTTTCTCCGACGCTCGCGACAGTTGGGCTTGTCAGAATACAGGGAGCTCGCACAAGCGGCAATCCTCCTGGATTTTCATGCGTGTGACAGATCATCAAACAATCGATCGGAATCTGTCTCGGACCGAGCTTTTGAGACTCTGTCCGGCCTGAATGACTGCTATAACAGCACTGTTGGGATTTCACTAATAATGTGCTACCCTTGAAGAGCATACGCCTTCGAAATATGTGAAAATGCTGCATGTGAGGCTGTGCCTACGTTGGATAAGTCATGTATGACGGGAATAGAGAATTTGGGAGGGGTGTACAACCAGCAGCTACACTCCGTCGAGTCTTTTAAGGCTACCTTTTCCAGTTCTATGGTGCCTAGTCTTCGACTTCTTCCTTCGACTGTTGGCAACGGCGATGTTGAGTCTTTCAGACATAAGGCAATCTCGATATTTCCAGCGCGGCTCTCCTCTTACCACGATGTCGATGATAGAACAATGGGTTTCTCCGAAGATCGCGTGCCCGCAGCTTAGAAGCAGTGTATGCTGGCCGCGATCGGTTGTCTTTGACCAAGCTGCGAGAGTTCTGTTCAGCCCGAATGGCTGTCGCATTCTGTCAGGACACCATTACGAATGTGGCTACCCGTGAAGATCGTATCACATCTAGGTTTGGCAATTGCTCCATAGGAGGCTGTACCCAAGTTGCACGAGTCATGCGCAACGAAAACAAAGGATGTTGGGGCGTGTAAAGCTAGCGTCCCTGTGCAGTTGAATCCTTAACGCGACGTTTCCCAGTCTTTGGGAGGCTAGTCCGCGTTAACTTTCTTGTAGCCAAGATGTCGACTCTTCCAGGCGCGAGGCACCCTCGGTGGCTCCAGGGCAACTCTCGCGCCTACAACAATATTGCTGACGAGTCAGTGGCAGATGACCATGAAGTGATAGACTTCAGCATGTAAGTCATTCCGTTTGAGCCTCGGCGTAACTTTCACATTCTTGTCCAGGCTAAGTCCGCCAGTGCTGGATCCTGGTGCTGTTTCACTTCAGTCTTGCAGTACACCCTTGATTAGATTGGCCGATCCTAAGGTGTTGCGGTGATGCTATATTACTAGTATTAGCTTCGATTCCTAATGGCGCTGGTCCAATGGAGAACGTTTTTAGCTTATCTTAAGGCTGATGCAGTCAATGACGGTTCATTTGGCGACTTTCGCGAGGAAGAGCACCGGAAACCAAGATACTTTCAGGGCTGGCGTATGGGAGTCACCCTTTGCGCCACGACCGCAGGGACTGTATTGATAGTCAACGTTGTGTTGACTGCGGTTGCATACAGCAAATACCCTGTGGCTGGGGGACTTGTAACTCTTCAAACAGGAAGTTGCCGAAAGGACCAAAGAGCTAAGTTTATGGCTTATGTGGCCACAAATGTCTGAAGCAATTAAGTGCAAGCAGTTACTGCATGCAATGCCTTGCTTCGCCTACTCGCAAGGAAATTGACAAAGCGCACGCTCAGCAAGTATGGCTTCGTATTGGCGTCCCTAGTGTACGAATCTGACAAGGAGCTCTCGACAAAGGACTCTCCTCTGGCTTGTCCTTGCAATTCCCGCTATACCACTTCATCTATTGTACAACAGCGCCGTTTTCTCGACTTTGGTCTCGCAAGAATACGCAGTGTTTGCAGCTTCACCGGAGTTGATCAATAGTACTGTTCACAATTGGTCTATTCCCGTGAACAAAGACAGCATGGAGCCTCCCAACTATACTCTACAGGATTTCTGAAACGCACTGAACCGGGGAAAGTTGGACAATGAAGCGTGTAGCAAAGCATACACCCAGACGTTCGTGTCGGCTCATAGAGACCTGCTAGTTATATCCCTCGATATCAACGCTAGCGTGCCAATTAGATTCGTTTCAAATTCCTTTTTCCGTTATGGAGTGCAATATTAATGGATCCACAATCCCTATCAGCAAAACGAGAGAAATTTCAATTGCCTCCTGCAGCATGCAGCAAGCTGGGTAGTCTCTGGTTATGAGGGATATACGTACCACGTTCAATACTGCTTCAGCAAGCCCACTGAAGAGCGCTGTCAGGTCCAATTCAGCATAATCATCATGGGTATCGTCATATGCTGCAACTTAGCCAAGACCTTATGCATGCTCTTGACACTGCGGCTCCAGAGATGTCAGCCTTTGGTGACACTCGGTGACGCGTTGGAATCATTTTTGCGAAGGGCGGACCCTGCTACAGAAGCCGTGTGCTTGGCAGGGAAAAGGGGGTTTTTAGGAAAGAAGTGGGGAAACGCCCCGATGAAGTGGAAGGGTCTGCGGCATCAGTGACTATCAAGTGCCAGCTGGAAGCGATGGCTGACCTGCAACGTTCTGTGAGTGATAGAAGGTTCTTCGCGCGTTTTCTCCTTCCCTTTCAACACCCATACCTTGCAACCCTCTTTTGATGATCTGTCCGCTCACCTTTCTTCAGTTGCATCTGTTTCCTTATAAGTGCCAGCTGTTTGCTCGGACTGAAGCTCTGGCATTTAAATTGGCCCAGCCCAATGCTGCCAAGTGTGCCAAGCTTGTCTTATCCATGGCAGATGGGTTATGGCACTGTCACCTTAGAATCAATAATGATGTCCTCAGGGAGCTTTCCCGGTTCAAGTGAACTTCTCTACACAAATCTTGTCGCTAACTCCCCTCAATTGCTGTTGCCTTTCTCGTTGGTCGCATACAACAGCCTCTTCACTTGTATGCTTCTCGCCAACGAATGGAATCAATATGCCCACAATCGCAAACCTCTTCGCGTGACGAGTCCCAGCGGCCTCCAACGTTCCACATACCGTTTGCAGCTACCATACAGATATGGTGTACCCCTTGAAGTCATCTCTGATACGCTGCATTGGCTAGTCACACAAAGCCTGTTTCTGGCGCGAGTGGCTTTTTTTGATGACGGCGGTCAAGAAGACAACGGTGCCTCCTACTCAACAGTCGGCTACTCATGCATAGCCATCATCAATGGCATCATACTCGGCGCCATTGTCGTCCTCCTCGGAATTATGGTCGGCTTCAGAAGATACAAACCCGGGATCCCACTTGCCGGCAGTTGCAGTGCCGCCATCAGTGCTGCGTGTCACCCGACTGAGGACGATGACGCCGCCGATAAACCCTTGATATGGGGTGTAGTAAGCACGAAGGACGGCGTCGGACATTGCTGTTTCACTAGTTTCGAGGTGACGGCGCCTGTCGTGGGCGAGCTTTACGGTGCTCTAGATAGACAACACTGAGGATCAGAATCTGCTAGAGCAAAGCGGCGAATGACGTTTTGTGACACAGCGGAAGGTAGGCGTGCAATGAGACGATGTGGTAGTTGTATGCGTGTGCGGAATTGTGGTGTTTCTGATAAATCAATCTTACCGTTGCTGGATTTAATATCTACACTTCCCCAGCGTACCATTCCGGTGCAAAAGCCATGCTTCTACGGTAAACCCCGACTGCTGGACTGGCTCTGAATCCACTATCGTAAACAATTCAGCGACAACTTCACAACGTTCCGTTTCATTTACCGCTCTTCATCACGACCTCTTGCAGGTTTTGACACATTCAGGTGGCCTCACCCCAACAGACATTGTCTTTTCTAGTACCTCTACGTTGAGAACCCACACATTTCCTGTTCTAGGCCCCAAACGGTTGTCATCGACTGTAAGATTTGAACTCGATCAGACTCCGCTCTGTTTGCTTGAGATTGGCGGTTCAAATCGATTCCTGGCTGGTTACCGGTCCATTTGGGCATGAAGGCGTTTCCCAGACCCAGACTTCCAGAGACCCAAATGCTTTCCAATGCCAAGTAGTCTGGGCTTGATGCCTATATCACGACATCGCTCTCAAGTTCCCCTTCCCGAGATGCCGCAGCATTGCAAACAGAAGGTTGCAGTAATTTATCGTTGGTGTTGGTCAAGAATGTCGGCAATGTCGAAGTTTGTTGAAGCAACGGAGTTGTCATGCTCTCCTCACCTGTGTCAATCCAGATCTGCTCCTCACTGGCGCATCTCTTGAATCCCGATCAGGAGCCCGATGCTTCAAAGACAATGGGAACACGCACTCTTTTTATTGTTTCTTTTATCTTCTTTGCTCATGTTACCGTTTTGAGGCAACGATTTTTGATACTCTTCCTCGTACGAGGTATTCGGATTATGCTTGGCGACTGTTGAGTTAGACAAGTTCAGATCAGTATCAGTGACCCAGAAGTTGAAAAATTGTTTTATGTACAAAGAACATGAGCTAGATCCGTTCCCAGTGAACTCCCAAATCTAGAGCTACGGACATGCTTCTCTCTCGCTCAGAGACGGATTCAAAACAACATGTGGTATCATAGATGCATACATCTGTCGTCCCCACTCCATGCGCCAAGCCCGCTGATGCTCTAAACCACCTAACTCCATGCGCAATGCCTAGGATGATTGATTTCATCACTGCTCCGAGCGCTCCACGACCTCTGTTGCCTTTTCAGCCGTGACATCCTCCTTCTCGCGCTCATCGTGGCCTTCTTCCTTCGCAAACTCGGGGTCGTCGAGGGTATCACCTTCATCCATTGCGTCGTTGCCTGTGTCGTCAACTACATGCGCCGGTACAGTAGGATTGGCAGCGACGGGTGGCGGTGAGTCTGGAGGAGTCGCTTCTTGTGGTCCTGCTGCTGGCCCAGTCCCATTGGCTATTGGCTCATCAACCATATCGATGTCTTCGTCTTCTTCCCGGTCGCCTGAGGACAGAGAATCTTCCCGTGGTCCATCGAAAGTTTCGGCTTCGCTCTCATCACTACGAGGTCCTTCTGCATCTGATGCGGTATGTGAGCCCACTCCATTCGCACTGCCGATGCGACTGCGACCACTTCGTGCAGAAACGACGCCGCTGATGTCCTTGTCATCAGCTGCGGCCATCGGATTTTGGTAGTCCATCATATTTCGCCGTCTTTTAGTTGCATTGGGCTGTCTTCGGACGCCGTTGGCTTCATTCTCGTCTTCATCTTCGCTATCGCTGAGCTCGCCGTCCTTCTCGATGTATTTATCCCATCGGCGTTTGGTGTATCTGGAGTCGGGATTCTCATCCTCGTCGAGATCGTCAAGCTCAGCGTCAGCTTCATCATTCATACCCTCCGGATCACGTGGCACGTCGGTCATTTGAACCGAAGGTGCGAAGGTGGTGCGTTTGAGATTCTCGATGACCTGAACTTTGATCTTCTGGAGGTATTCCATGGAGTTGGCATTGTCCATGTTCGACGGCTTGACGTCCAGTTCGTAATCAGGTGCATAATACTAAGGTGGCGATCAGTAGAAGATCAAAAAGTCCATAGTCTCGATTGTTTACCTCGTAATAGTCATTGTACGGCAACTCAGGCCCCATCTTCTGCCCCACAAGGAGACCTGTCTCATAGGCCCACGTACGGGAGACATTTCTCATTGTGTAACCACCTCCACCAAGAACCAGAACCGGGAGATTGAAACTCTTCACGTAATTGACGCAGTTCGCGTGCCCTGCCATGCTGAGGTTGAAGCACCCGAGACGGTCCCCTGACAGACTGTCACCCCCGCATTGTAGCACGATAGCCTCTGGTCGGTAATACTCCATAACATTCTTGATGACAGGCTCGAAGATGGCTTTGTAAGATTTATCGTCGATACCGTCTCGTAAAGGAAAATTGACGGAGTAGTTCTTTCCTTGGCCGACACCAATGTCTCGGAGTTCGCCTGTACCGGGAAAGTATTCACCATACTTGTGGAATGAGACGGTCATGACTCGATCCGTCGTGTAGAAGGCTTCTTCAACCCCGTCACCATGGTGCACGTCGATATCGATGTAAAGTACGCGCTGGTTGTAGCGGAGAAGTTCAAGAATACCAAGAACGATGTCTGAGTTACAGAAGTCAGCGTTGGGCCCAGTCCATGAGGACGTAACTTCATACCATTTATATAGCAGAAGCCACTGGCTTCGCTCTTCTTTGCGTGATGGAGTCCGCCTGCCCAGTTGACCGCAACATCGCATTTGCCGCGATTCAACCTTGCAGCACCCTCCATGCTGCCGCCTGCGCTGATGCCGCAAAACTCGAAGAGACCGTCAAAGACTGGGCAGTCGTCTCCCACGTTGAAACGGCCTTGCTCTTTTTGATATGCTTCCATATTATCTGGCGTCACTTTCTTAAGGAATTCGACGTACTCATCCGTGTGGAATTGAGTCATTTCGAGATTTGAAGCCGGTTTGGCGCGCTGTGAAACATGTCAGCAACCTGTAGATAGTGGAAATCACACTGGCACTCATGATGGAGAAGGAAGATCGGCGCAGTGCCCCCGCAGATTTCTGACAGACAGAGGGGAATATAATGAATGTGCAGATTGCAGAGCGGTTTAAGACTTACATAGATCTCCATCTTTTTGTATAGACCATAGTTCATAATCAGGCTGTGAGCCATTCGAATTCGGTGCGGTTTCATGGGATGCCCCGCAACATAGGCATAGTTGCCCACGTCCGAATCGTAGAAGTACGCAACGGTCTTCTTATCGGCACCAGTTGGCGCCGTGAGCTGCACGTCCACGGGGGCAAAAGACGTCATGGCTGCTAGTTCCCTTGCCGCAAGTTTGGTGTGTCAAGAAGGAGTCGTTGTAGTGCTGTGATAATTATAACATGGAGGAGGAAGAAAGTCCAGCAGTGAAAGCGAGCATGAGACTAAGGGTAGGGCTGACGGAAAGTCGGTGGTTGGTCATTTCCCTTTGGGACTAGCAGAGCATTACTAGCGTATTTTGCGGAGCTCTGATTGAGCGCGCAACAGTACCTACTCCATCACGAACTTCAAAAAGGAGCAAACTACGCCAAATCTCTTCACACAGAAACGTTCATCTATATCTTAGAAGAAGTTCGCGATGGACCGCCTCAACAGCTTGATGCGAGGGAGTATGATGGGTGGCAGTTCAGCGCCTCCAGGTGCCGTAAGTGAGCCCAAGTCGGAGGGGACCATCGAGCATCTTGCTTCACGTACTCCTTGGGCGTATAAGCTATGATAGCAACGTACTGACTTGTGTTGCCGGTCAAGGACTCCAACCTCGTCGATAATTCGGAGACAGTCTACATATCCTCCTTAGCTCTCCTGAAAATGTTAAGGCATGGCCGAGCCGGCGTACCCATGGAAGTCATGGGGTTGATGTTGGGCGAATTCGTGGATGACTATACTGTGCGCGTCGTTGACGTCTTTGCTATGCCCCAGAGTGGTACAGGTGTCAGCGTTGAAGCTGTGGACCCTGTATTTCAGACTAAGATGATGGATATGCTACGGCAGACAGGCAGGCATGTGGATTCTGGCATATTCTCAGAGTTACCGGGCTGACCAGGATGCAGACCAGAGACTGTCGTGGGATGGTACCATTCACATCCTGGATTTGGCTGCTGGCTATCTTCGGTCGACATCAACACGCAACAGTCTTTCGAGCAGCTTACTCCGCGTGCTGTAGCAGTGGTTGTCGATCCCATTCAATCAGTCAAAGGCAAAGTTGTCATCGATGCTTTTCGATTAATCAACCCCCAAACCCTCATGATGGGCCACGAGCCCCGACAAACGACATCAAATCTCGGTCACTTGAACAAGCCATCAATACAAGCGCTCATCCACGGTCTGAATAGACATTACTACAGCATAGGTATCAATTACAGAAAGACAGGTCTTGAGGAGAATATGTTGATGAACTTGCACAAGCATGTCTGGACAGAAGCATTACAGATGGACGACTTTCGGGAAGAGGGCGGAAAGAACCAAGACAAACTGAAGAGGCTGGTCGGGCTTGCGGAGGGCTACGAGAAGCGTGTGAAGGAGGAGACCGAGCTTACGAAGGATCAATTGAAGACGAGATATGTCGGCAAGGTTGACCCGAAGAAGCGTACGTTGGATTTCCTCGTTGACGATGGTGCCTGCATGCTAAATCGTTCACAGATCTGGAAGACGTTGGTCAACAACTGATCGAAGACAACATCGTGTCAGTGTCAAGGCAAATGATAGACAAAGAAGCTTCCGTAGCAAAGACCAACGGAGCGAACGGCCATCAGGATGGGCACCAGACTGGAAGCATGGATGTGGACGAGGAACTATGAGGCAACATCCACATTTTGAATGCCACAGATTTACATCATAGATAGCGACGGCGCCTGGACCATTGTGTATAGCATAGCATCATCTTCAGTCAATCCAATTCTCTAGGGTAATTGAGTCTTCTCCGTGCTCTACAAATCGAGAAGTCTTGATCCCCATCATCCTCTCCTTTCCCACCAACCTCTGGAACCCTCACTCCAGCATTTCTCGTCACTTCAAGCAACCTCTTTACAAGCGGGCCCTCTCTTTTCACAGACGGCCACCCATCCAGTTCAACCCGTACGACGGACGGAAGACACTGCAGCACATCTCCAAGAAGACTCCCAGAGAAGCCCGTAAAAAAGTCCCTGTCGATCCTAAAGCCGTTGAAAATATCATGACTCGGATCGCACTCCACAAAGACCTTCACAGTCCGCACTGCTTCCATTTCTTCCAGACCCAGGCGGTCGTCCACCCGCCACGACCGAGGCGGATTACTCCAGCCTGGACCCAGCCGCAATTCCAAAGACACCAAGGCTGCGCGATATCGTGCCGGTAATCTCGCAACCAGAGGTCGTACTTTATGCCCGAAGAAGCGGTGATTGGTGGGGAAGATACGGAAGGTGTGGCCGCCGTAATAGACGGGGTAGGACTCTTCGTGCAGGCGGTGGGAGGTGAGGAAGACATTCATGCGGTGACGGGCGGCGCCATAGTTTTTGGGGTTGAGGTCAACGATTTGGTCTGTCACGAGAACGAAGCCTAGGATTTTGAAGCGTAATTCGGATGGCAGGTCAAAGAAGCGGAAGGGTTGGGGGAGTCCGGGCTGGGGAGCAATGCTCAAGTCGGCCAGGGCGTGAGACAGCGAGTTCATTGATGTTTCCATTGTATGGCTCTCTGACTACTTTGCCCCCTCGGCGCGAAGCACGCTAAGCACCTAGCGCAGATACTTTATACGTAGGATACCTTAGTCTGAGGAACATGGCATTGCTCGGTCTTAGGGGGCAACGTCAGCGGTCACATGATATACGACCCATGTGGCATGTTAAGCTCTGATAAGTAGGCATCATGTTATGATGATAAAATCTCAAGGAACGTGTCACTGCGGGGTTCTCCGGGGGGGCCATCATTGGATTTAATCGACAGGTAAACACCGAGCATCTCCTCAAGGAGACCTTTCGTTAGTCTCAATTACTTTCATAAATTCGACCTTGCGCCATACACGAGGAGTGTGCCTCTAGGATTGTGATCCAGCAGCAGGAAGTGCTTGAGTCCTCTGCCTGCATTGGCTACTAGCTAATTGGACCCGTGAATCGCGCGGTTGAGCGGCGTTCTGATATATGGAAGACCAAATTCCCAATCGTAGGGACACTGCTTGAGACAGTACCTCTGGTCATCGTTCCAGAGTCTTGTTGATCACCTCAAGAGAGCCACAATCGAGCGTGCATCGAACCATGACTTTGACAAGCACAAGCTCTGTACAGGAGCTCGTAAAGTTCGCTCGAGAACTGGCCATACTATCGTAAACACTACGCTAACCTTCCGATATTGTGTCTGAGCTCAACGAAATTGCAGTACTGGATCACGCAAGCTTTTGGGCAGCCAAGACAGGCTACCGCCTGGAAACCAAGTCATTACCGCCCCATTGACCAATGGTGCTGTGTTCAGGACGGGAGGTACAATTGCGGTTCCCAAACCCTCGTACGTTACGCGAGAAGAGCTTCATAAAGGAGCCCAGTCCTGGGCTGCATGCCTCGTTCGTGCGGGCCTCCAGCCAGAGACCGTCTTGGTAACTTGCTTTATGGCGGGGATCTGTACAAGGGCTTTCTGGATCTCGATCTTGCCTTGACAGACGCCCCGACCCCAAATTCTCACTTGTCAATTGGAGTTGCCCCATTCGAGAACCAAGCCTGGACATTGCGAACCTACGCTGCGACTGTGTTAGTAGCCATGCCAACCCAACTTGACTGCGGACAGTCCCCCTCCGACAGTCCCCCGTCCATACTAATGCAGCCTCCCGCGTACGATCTACACACTAAGCTTTAGGCCCCACCTAATTTAGGTGAGAGGCCGCGCCAGCCCTATACATCACTTATAAGAAACTTCAAGTTCGGTAGTCTCAGTAATTCAGACTCACGGCTAGCCGGGGTACCTATAACCAGCTCTACACTCGTGCCTCGCTTCAAAGACTAATCATATCGCAGGCTCATTACGATATATCCCTTTCTTAGAGTCTAAGTAGAAAACCCCCGAATCGCTACATTAACCGTTAATTTATGTAAACCCACTATAATAATTACCCCGTTAACGGGAAGTTACAACTTCCTTCAATTTTCCAGTCATTATCATATAGTCTTTTAATATTAATTAAGAGAGTAATAGATCTTTCGAGGTCGCTAAATAAGTATATAAACTTTTTATTATAATCGAATAGCTCGTTATTATTATATAAGCTTATTTAGATATATATTCTCCGCTAATAATTATAGTACTTATCTTTAGTCGATTATTTTTTAATAATTAAATTCTAGACGATAATATATTATATTTAATATTATTAAAAGATTATATAATAAATCGAGTATAATAATTAAATTATAAGTTTAATCGTATTAATATCTAATAAAAATCGAGTACTAGAGTTATCTCTTCTATATATATATTTATTAACTTAAAGATATATTACTTAGAAGTTAAAGAAAGTATAAAATATATATTTTAAATAATTTTAACGCGCTTAATGCGTTTAAAACGAATTTAAGCGAATAAGAAGACTATAAAAAACGCTTAAATACGCGATTTTCTCTTCGACGATAATAGCGAGATATTTTCGAATTATATATACTAACCTCTTTATAGCTTATAGAAATATTCTTTCTTTTAATAAATACGAAGTTTTAAAATATTTAGCGAACCAGTTCTAGAGTAAAGAAAAAAAGTTATATATTTAGTTTTTAGATAGTAGAAAGAAAAATATTAAGCGATATTTAATTAGCTTATTCATAATGATAACGCAGACCTTTCTATATTTAAAGACGTTTTTTTCTATATTTCATATACCTATAAGAGACTCCGACGTTATACGAGATATTCTTATTTATCGATATCGTCACTATCAATATCTAACTTTACACTAAAAAAATAAATTATCTTCACTTCGCTCTTCGCTCTACTCTCCGCAAATTCAACCGCAATTACTTTCATATATATATACTTACTTACTTATTTATTTATACATATCGTCGACTATTTAAAAAATAGAGAGAGACTACGACGTTTAATCGAAGTAATAAATTAACTAGTAAGACTATAGCATTTTCTCTAATACGCTATATTATCGATCTAGCGAGTACTATAGCGATTACCTCGAGAATATATACTTTAAGAAAATTTCTATATAGTATCGCGTTTATTAAGATATATAGTATTCTTAAGTATTAATGCTATTGCTATAATTAAGTTAGCTAAGTTTTTTAATAGAATGAAATTAAAAGCTTACTTCTTAATTACTATATCATAGCTTCTAATTTAATAAAGACCTATTTAACTATATTATTCGACTTTTTTTAAAAATTTCAAAAAAGACTATATTACGTAGATGCGTATTTTTATTAAGAATCATATATACGCAGAGTATAAATATTATATATCGGGCGATACACCAAAAAAATAAGTCTTGACAGGGTTTTCTACTTAGACCCACCTCAAGGCCGATAAGGTCAAGCTAAGACTACAAGTTCGAATGAAATCCTCCCACTTTATTGACTTCGAAATAGTCGTTTACGGCGACGACGTGATACTTGAGATTCGTTATAAATAACTCGAAGGCAGTATAATAATAGTAGACGTAGGGCCTATATCGCAAATATCTATTGCTAAACCTATCGAAATGTAGCCCCCGCGCATCCCAGCCACCATGTTTTTGGCCTCCGCGCATCCCAGCCACCATATTTTCCAGCCATCTAATTTTATACTATATTTAGAACCTGGCCTCGAAGAGTTTTAAAGAATTAATCCGTCCGTTCTATACATTATATACCTGAAATTCTAACAAAGCCGTATCATTAGCTACATACACCAAAACTCGCTAATATATGTAAGAGTATTAATAATAAGCCACTTACTCACCTCCTTCCTAGAATATCATCGTCAGTAGACCGCCAAACTCGGCGAGAAGATCGATATCGAATAGCCTTATAGATAGCTGAAATACCCACATTTCTCCCATACCTCCGCATCCTATCCAAGTTCAACTATCAAGACTATTCGTATCACTCATCTTCTTTCACTTATCATGAACACCCTCCAATATGCTACGACCGTTACAGACAGAAAGAAATATACTTTCGCTACTTTCTCAGCTGCCCATAAGCGTCCTCCTATCAACGGCGAGGTCTTTTCTAGCAAGGATGCTGCAATCCTACAACCTTCCTGGAATTGTGGTAAAAGTTATCGCTAGAAACCCACACCATAAGGCCTCCCTCACTCATTAAGGTGCAACGTCCTATTTGGATATTTATACCGTGGAATGAAAGAAATATCGACAATGCACCCACCAGTCAGATATCCACTATGCCAAGGCCTATGCCAAGCCGGGTGGCTGCGGGTATAGCCGGTAGGCTGCATTAGTATGGACGGGGGACTGTCGGAGGGGGACTGTCCGCAGTCAAGTTGATGCCAACCGTCATGTGCCGGCTCGCGGACTACTTGATCGAGCACGAACAACATGTTTCTAGCGTTCGGCTTCTGCTCTACATCGGAGAATTCCTGCACAGGGACCAGAAGCTTTTTTTAAATAGGGCATCTCCTTCCATTCTAATCCCACCCGTTCAATACGAATCTTTTGATGGTACGTAATTTTGGAGGCCATTTTTCTTCCTTTGGACTGAGTCTCGAGTTTTGAGACAAGTCTTGGAGGTTTCTACTCTGTAGACATGTTCCAAGGCTCAATGCGACCCTTCGAATAGGCAACACTGACTCCGAAATTACAATCCAGGGGGCCTCATGGATTTCTTGACGCTCCACCTGGTGGCATTGATCAAGATCCCACATATTACACGGTGAACACTTCAAGTATGATCATGGAATTAAAAACAGATACTGGGGATTTGATCACTGCAGAAGGGGTAAAAGGGAACGTCGTGATCACAAACCTTAATCGACGTTTGATGCCCATAATTCAATACCCAATGGGTGACGCAGCTGAATGGGCTGACTACAGCTCGCGCAATTTCCGCCCCTGTGGAAGAGGGGCCGTGGGAGTAAAATTTGGGCCTGCTTTTTATGATATGATGAGTTCGAAGGAGATAGTCACGAGTTCTTTATAGAACGAAAACGTTAACGGTTTCCAAGTGAATTCGAGAAGAGATGGGCAGAGTCCACGAGGAACGGGCCAAAGAGGTGACAGAAGGCTTCGTCAATCCACTTGTTATAAAAAGGCTATCTGTTCAGGAACTGCACTACAATGCAAGGAGTGAAAAACTCAAGGAAACAGTCGATCTTCGTGTGGTATGGCATGTGACATAGTGATGAGGATGCAGCGTCCTAGTCGTTGGCTCCGAGCTCAGCCTCAATTCTGAGCCTTGGGCGTCGGTATAATCCTCACGTCCGCCAGGTATGGGACATAGCGAGGTCGTTCATATTCCATAGCATCCTGAAAACCCACTTGGCTACTTCACTGGCAGCGGGCCAAAGAAAGCGGGGGTGTATATGTCGTGCTAACGGAACAGACAAGTCATCGGAAGCCTCACTGCCGTTCTTGATTACACGACTGATGAGTCATCGGTCTTCCCAGCTACTTCAACTCCATAGCCGTAGTATTGAGAGATACGGAGTCAAATTTCAAGCGCTGGGTATAATAAAACTTTCATGGTGTAGGTCGTAGAGAATCTGCGGGATTAAGAAAAGGGTCCGGCCCGTCGTTTATCCGAGGACGTTCGATTTTGGAGGACTCTCTGGAGAAGCTGTGTGATATAGCACACCGTAATGGTATCTTGAAGTGTATGTTTGATTGCAAGTCCATTATGTTGGCGCGAGTTGCGAGGCGCTCTCTGCGCCTCTACCGTACACCAGCGCCCACAATTCAAGTGCCTATATCGTATCTACAATCTCGTGCCTACGCCAAAAACAATAGGCCCAAAAGACCTTTCGAATATAGAGCGCCTACAAACCCTAATTCTACAAATGCGCATGGAGTCAATGCTCCAAGACCTGGTGGGCCGGCGGTGGGTGCCGCAGGAGGACAAGTCGGCTATCCTGCATCTCAAAGCAGTCAGTCAGAATTCCCTGATACCTCGAAGCTTCAGGAAGAGTACGATGCTATCATGAGCTCGAGATCCGGCAAACAAGCATCTATACCCCAGCAAACCTACGGCCCTACTCCGACGAACTCCGCAGAATCATATCCTCATCCTGAATACTCGAAACCCCCAGATGAAGTCGGCACATCCGCGCCATCTGATGCCATCACCGTTCCTCAATCCACCTCTGCGTCTCCCATAGACCCCGCCGAAGCTCGAAGTCGAGAGCAGGTGCAAGAGACAAGTGGACCTCTGCCCGACTTGACACAGGGAATACCATCTACACTGGACGCAGAAATGGCGTCTTCAGCCAAGGCAGACCCAGCAAGCCTGAACGTTACTGAAGATCCATCGCAGCCTGGCGGTGGTGGTCGTGGAGATCTACCAAAGGAAGCTTACATATCATCGATAGAGAGGCGGCGGAATCGGTATGCGTCTTGGGCCGTTGCTACCATGGCAGCCTTCTTCGTCGCTGGAGGCGTCTATTTGGGAAGGAATTGGGAATCGGAAGAAGAGGAGAAGCAACACCTCGATGCGCCATCAGGATGGGGCTTTGTCCTGTTCTGGAACCGGGTGAAGGCGCGTTGGAATGGGTCGCTGAGTTACTACACGGAACCTGCTTTCCCTAAGCTACTACCGGATACAGATCCTGCGTGGGCAAGACCATATACACTTGTGATAAGCTTAGAAGATATGTTGGTACACAGCGAGTGGACGCGAGAACATGGGTGGAGGATGGCGAAACGACCTGGTGTGGACTATTTCTTACGATATCTGAGCCAGTATTACGAGCTGGTCATCTTCACAAGTGTTTCGTCAATGATCGGACATCCCGTAATACAGAAACTGGACCCATACAGACTGTTTGTCATGTGGCCCCTATACCGGGAGGCTACAAAGTATCAGAGCGGAGAGTACATAAAGGTGAGATCTTTAATTGTCACCGATTAAAGGGAAAACTGACATCGCTTCAGGATCTCTCGTTTCTAAATCGAGACCTCAGTAAAATCATTATGCTTGACACCGTGCCAGCACATGCGAAGCTCCAACCCGAAAATGCAGTCATACTACCAAAATGGAAAGGCGATCGCCAAGACAAGGAGCTCGTCTCATACATACCGTTCCTCGAATTCATCGCTACATTCGACTCCCGTGACACGCGGGAAGTTCTTAAGTCCTTCGAGGGGACACACATTCCCACCGAATTTGCCCGGCGCGAAGCCAAGATTAGAGAAAAGCTCCAAAAGGAGAACGCCGAGGCAAAAGCCAAGCGGCCCCGACGATCCGTGGGCTTTCTGGGCAATGTCTTAGGTACCAAACCGCAAGCTGGCGGCGTGGACGGTATGGAACACAGTCTATCTGAGGGATTTGAGCAGGGGAAAACATTCCAAGACCAGGTGCGGGAGCGAGGCCAGAAGCAGTACGAGATTATGGAGAAAGAAGTCCGGGAGAATGGTGAGAAATGGTTAAAGGAGATGGCGGAGGAGGAAAAGAAGGCGAATGAGGAGGCGATGAAGGGCATGAAGTCAAGCATCACGGGCGTTTTCCCCTTCGGGGGACGAGGTTTTGGCTCAGGGTCTGGCGACGGAAAGCAGCCATGAGGACATTGCGGTCTATATTTCACCCATTTCCTGCCTCCCGCGTCAGGACGGCAGAATGATTCCACTCATAGCGCGGCCTGGATCGTGATTTTAATTCAGCGACTGTATAAAACTTCCCCCTCTTATATAACACCAAATACTCCCCGTCCGCAGGCCAGCCCGTCAGTTCAAGCCTCGATACCGATACTTGCAAGAAGTTTGCCCAATTACATGAGCGAAGCAGCGCCGAGTCGATGGTAAGAACATGTAGGCTGTATGTATTTGGGGGGTTGGGGAAAGATTAGGGTAGGTGCTCTCATTTCTCAATTCGGGCTTCATTCTGTGTACGTAGTATGTAATCCGATACTTCTTACTCGGAGTGTCTTTTGTTTCTGACATTGCCCGCCGTTGATCGCGTGTACTTCCTTCCATCGATTTGATACAGCGCGTAGCCGATCCCCCACCACTTCCCCTGCGCCGATCTACGAGCAATACTCCAACAAGCTCACAGGCCCCACGATGGCTGCGCTGGGAGTATATGCGCAGTTAGCATAGTCTCCGTACGGACCCCCGGGCGGGTTCGACGCCGGCTTGCACTTCAGCGCTGGCGCACCATTATCCGCGACTCCTGTGGGCAGGGAAAAGGGAAACGCTGTGGTGGGTTTGCAACCGGTGAAGGTGATGTTTTGATGGCCTAAGATGGTGAGGTCTTCATTGCAATCCTCGAACCCTTCGGGCGTGTAGCCGAACAGTGTGCCGTCTGTACAGGGGTTGCTGTCTGAGAAGAAGGCGATGAAGTGGGGTCTGTTCGAGGATGGAGTCAAGGTCTGTTTTTCAAATTATAGGCAGGGATAACAAGCCTAGAAGGCATCTATAGGACATGTATGAAAAGAACGCCCCCTCCGATGATGCAAGACGTGTCTTGCAACTAACGGTTTGAAAGGGAACACTCCTGAAGGTACGTACGAGCCGGAAGACGCGAGGTACGCGAGGTAGATGGTTTGAAGAGCTGCGGTAAGAGGAGTAAGAGAGATCACAAAGAGCAGTTGGAGAAGCTTCAATCGCATCTTGACGGGCCTGATTTGGGGTTTCTTTTCGTGGACTAGTTGGGAGAGATTCCTTTGATAGATTTGCTGGTAACACAAGAGACCTGCATGAGTTGAAGTTGAAAAACCGGTTACTTATGTAGTTTCTCTCGTAGCGGCATCGATATTAGACAATGACAAAAACGGTCGAAAGGGCAATTGTGGCGCCTTAGATCCATGAAGAATTGGATGATAGTACTAGTCTGGACGATTAGTTTGCTAAACGGTCCAGGACCATTGTGCACCTTGGACTAATTACGCTGGCCCGCCCATGGCCGGCCAGTCAGACAACAAAAGCCAAGCACGATGGCTGAAATTAGAACAGAATAAGCGAATCGTGTGTCCTAAACAGAGGGAACTTGTTTCAAGGAAGGATATCGTTCCACGGCAGGGAGATAGCGAGGTTGCACCTAAATACTCCGACCCTGGAGCTGCACCTGGAATAATTTGTTAGACTCGAACAGCCACTGAGCAACATCCTTGTCCAGGTGGTGACCGTGGTGTTGAATTTGGTTTCACCGTCTCGCAGTTTCTCGCTTCCCTTCTGTGTGCCTTTGTGATGTATCATGTGCGTCCCTTGTTTCTCTCATGGATCTGGGGCCATGCTGGGGGTAGGATTGTCCTTGCCGATCATGAGCATGGTCCGGATATGACACACAAGACTCAAGGCGGTATACAGAATCAAGGCGCTTGTAAGCCACGCCAATGCCCTCTTAAGTGCGCAGGAAGGTGGAAAAGTCGAAGGATCAAAAGGATGTGTGGGAGGGAAGGCAAAAGGATGGGGCGGCGGCCAACTACAAGTAAAGTAGGTATAGGTGGTCTGAGTCTCCGCAGTAACTCGGCTCTTCCTCCGTCATCGCACCTCCTTTGGGGAATAGTGGCATAGCCCCTTCCTATTCCTATTTGGCGCCTACTGCGACCGACATGACACATGATACGTAGTCACTCAGACCTTCGCGTCAGATTATCACTCTTAATGATTTATCGCAGGGTAATCCTGCGACAACCACTGTATCCGATGTCAGATGTCTTGACTTATAGTTACCAAGTTGCGGGATGGCAGCGATGGAAATAAGCACAGCTCCGGGAAGCTGGTCAGACAGGGAAGACAAGGAAGACACAGCTGCCGCAGCGCCTTCTGTCCATATTCCACATCCCTCAAACGCAGATGAAAACGAGGTTGAAGAAGCTGCCCAAAATCAGGCCAAGGAAACCAAAACGGCGGACAAAGGGAAAGGCAGAGAT
This sequence comes from Letharia lupina, assembly GCF_014066315.1. Lineage (NCBI taxonomy): Eukaryota > Fungi > Ascomycota > Lecanoromycetes > Lecanorales > Parmeliaceae > Letharia > Letharia lupina. The sequence goes on from NW_023502975.1 coordinate 217,395, forward strand.
CAGAAGAAGCATGGCGTCATGTCGCTCCCAGCTGAAATACGTGAAAGGTATGCACTCCAATCGTCCGCCTCGGTCAGGACTCTTTACTTCTTGTCCTTGAGCTCCAGATTACTGACTTGAACTGCTTGACTTGCAGCATTCTCTACCTTACAGACCCCGAGACCTTCGCTTCCCTCGTTCTTGTCGACCATGCCTGGCGCTCTGCTTCAGAAACGCCGCATCTCTACGCCCATCATCTCTCACGATGTCCTTCCTTTTCTCGTTCACACAACTACGTTGGAGGTCCATTCACTGAAAATAGCTTGCCAAAGCTGAAGGGACAATTTGCAAGAGAAGTGAAGAGGAACTTGTTTGAAGCGTATCTACAACCGCGGAGGACGTTCGTAAGCTTTGTATCGACGACTACAAGCTCTTCAGCAGCTTTTCCTGGGGGCGAAGCCTTCGAATTCGTCTTCTCACCCAATGGCCACTGGGTGCTAGCTCTCTCTTCGTCCAGAATATATGTCATCGATACGGTTTCACCCAAAATATCCGTACAGAGGGAGCTCAAGGTTTTGCGGCGACCGGTGTCAGCAGCAATAGTTGATGACGGATCAATCCTGGCTGTACTCTCGAGCGATCATCGAATCAACGTCTACAACTTACAGAACCTTGAGGTGAAGCACTTGCGCGCTGTTTCGCTGGATGAATCTCCACACGCTATAGCCTTGGCACCAAAGGGCGAAGTCCTCGCTGCAGCTTTTGATGGCGGGATTGAGCTTCATTCTTTGGCCCCCAGCGCTCTAGCATCAGAGCACCGGGCTGTGAAATGTGATCGAGTGGACGCTTTGAGGTTCTCCGGCGATGGAACTATGCTCGTTGGGACTACGAAGAACAGCAAAAATCCTAACACTGTCATCCTGTCCGCGCCTTACTACTCCGAAGATCATCATCACTTACCTGCTTCGGAGCAGATAAGTCAGCTATGGACGTCGCAAATACTCTTTCCCAACAGTAGCCGGGATTGTAGTAATGCAGCGCTGCTACCAAATCGATCGGATGGAGACACAAGTTGGACCTTCACCTACGACAAGGTGTTCGAGAGCTTTCGAGCAGTGCGTACAGATGATTTACGAAATGGCTCTACATACTTCACTGGTCCGAGGCCGCCCAAACGTGACGGCTCGAGGAATCCGAGAAAGAAGCTAGCGCCTTGCACACTCCCTACTCCAAGTGACCATGGCGAGCTTGTCGCTGCAGGCTTTCTGGGCAAAGAAATTTGGCTCTATGGTGTTCCGGAGGGCCTGGACATATCTACCGTAACCCAGACAGATGATCCAAACCTTCAAAGAGCACCTTTGTCTGGGCAGGGCACACCCTCGGGTGGAGTCAGGAGTCCGTCAACATCGCTAACTCGAGGCGAAGCTATCGAGCTGACTAGGTTGCCGAAATGGCAGGTTCTGGTCGACAAGTATCGCAACGTCTTTGCAAAAGGCCGACTAGTGGCAGAGATATCTGGTGTTTCAGGAGTGTGCTGGGTCACCCGGAAGCGGGAAATATCAGGCTCACCATCGCTCGGAGAACGACTACTTATTTTTGCGCCAGGTGGCATACCGGGAGATCCGGACCTGGAACAGGATGGCTTCGCATCTGTCGATGGCGGCCGCCTTGTCATGCTTGATTTCGATCGAACTTCCCGTGGTGGCATGGTCGAGGAAATTAAATTCGAGGTTGGTAATGAAACTCCGGAGCTTCTAGAGGAAGAAGATGTGGATATGGACACTGAGGTCGCCCTCGCTCGAAAACGCACTGTTCGAAACTTGCCAGATCGGAGGACAACTGTAGTCGATGTGCTAGCGTCTGCGCCTGAAATGCCACCTTTGCCTCCAACAGCAAACGCCATCGCAAATGCTAATGCTGCAGCAACAGCCGCCGCTGGTAGTACCAGCGTCGCTGCTGCCCAGGCGAGTCTACCAGAGGTTGCCGATTCTCCAGCCGAAGGACTTAGCTTGGAAGAGGCCTCTGAAGTCTTTGATGGACCATATTCTCACACTCAACCTCGATCTCGCACCTCTCTGTATCGATCTGCTACAGCTGTAGCCGCAAACCGTGAACGCAATCCACCACGTATAATCTCCGATGCACGGGTGGAATATAGGCGTGCAGACGGACGTGGAGAGCTGCCTCATGAAAGCGACGCTGACAACTGGGTTCCTCCACCTCCACCGTATACTGCTGAATCAGATAGGCCACTTCCAGAGCACCTTCGCGCTACATTGTTGCCAAAAAAGCCAGACCGTTTCTCACCATTGAGTCGAGTAAGGATGAGACGAGAACAACCTCGTCGCGCTAGCACCATGTACGGGAGCCCAGCTTCTAGTGTGGCTTCACGAAGGATTACTTCTCTTCCGGAAAGGCCCGCAATGCCAATTAGACAACGGAGCTCGGAGGCATCATCAACCGCTCAGCAGACTCACCGGTCGGTATCCGACACAATTTCGCAGGGGTCTAACACAGTCAGCCCACTAAGCACTGTGAACTTCTCCTTCGGCGACGAAACCAGCGAGCCTTCTATTGTAAGTCCGCAATCAACGTCGACCTTGTCGGTTAGGAGACCCATGTCTGCTTTTGTCGGCCGGATGGGCGCATCGCTGCGAAGACCCGGTACGGCTGGATTCATCTCGCGGGTCCCTCCGATCACCGTGTCACCGGTCCCCGAACGTGTCTTTGGCCAGTCCGTGTCTTTGCCGCCGAGTCCGACGCGCAGCGAACGCCCGGGCTCGCCGCTAACTTTGACTGGGGCAAACCTTCAACAGCGCCTTGAGTACCCCCTCCCACCAGCTCCCTCTAACTCCAGCGTTGAGTCGCTGCATCGGCGCGGAGGTCCGCATGAATTATCTCCTCTGGCTGGGACGAACATGCCCTCGACACCACAGCGGTCAACCGACCGCTCTGATCTGCTTGCGAACACGGTAGCAACTGCAATGGGACCCACCGCCCAGCAGCTCGCAAACTTGAACAACCGCTCCCGCCAAGCTACTCCGGCTGGAGCACGTCGTCCGCTCCCTTCGGGCATCGTCGCTCCAGGAGGCTATCCTATGCCCGCACCACCTCGCGGCGCTTTGGGCGCAGCAGGTAGCCCTACGTCGCCGGCCAATCAAGCTCCTGCAAGATCGCTTTCAGGCAGAAATCTGTCTCTCTCCGCCAGCAACTCGTTTTCCCGCTCATCGCCTGCTCTATTACGACCCACGCCTCGCCGTTTGGAGACGATCGAAAGCGTGTCTTCTTTCATTAGCTATTCACGTACAAGGTCACGATCAAGAGACTTGCAGGGAGCCGGGAGTGGAGGACATAGGAGGAGCCAGAGTATGGGCCCGGCGCTGAGGTTGGATAGGGCGCCGACGAAGAAGGGGTGGTTGGGTTCTCGCAAATATAGGAAGGCAAGGAGTGAAGGGCAGAGTTGGGACAGTCCTGTTGGCGAGGACGGAGGGAAGGAGAAAGGGGCGAAGTGTATAGTGATGTGAGTGTATGTACATTTTCAGGGCTCGCAGGCGCATGTTAAAGGGATGGGGCTTCAGTGCCGGTGGCAAGGCTTCGGTATGCATTGGGGGCGTCTATTTTATACCCTGAGTGTACATCATGCGCATATGTACACATATTGAGCATTGCTTTCTTTTCCATTAACATGTTCATTTAAATATGTATACCTGCGAGACTAGGACATTTTCTTCACTGCAGGACCAGATCACCGGTTCCAGACCGTAGGTCTGGAGTGCATTCGCTGATTTCAACAGTGACAACTATTCGACAGGTCTATTCAGAAGGACTCCCAGGTAAGCCACACGATGCTACCGTTTGATTCCAACGTGGCCATCGTACACAGTCCATAGGCTAGGAATTCCCCGCGTACCAGCGTTTCCCGCTACCTATTATCTCCAAATATCGAATCGGAGGATTGTGTCGCCAAATTCTCCCCCGCAGATCAAAAAGGTCTCATGGAAAGCTGGTAGGCACCGGCCCGTTGACTACTATAGTACATTAGCCAAATTCGAGATCCACGCGCCATCCCAAGCCACTAGGTAATCAACCGAGGATGGCAATTGCGGTGGAGTTGGTTTCACTTCGTGGAGGGTGTGAGCGCTCACAATGGAAACGAAAACCTGCAGGTCTGAGCATATTTTTCATACACGAGATGTCATTCCAGACTGATCTGCCAAATGGGGCCTCGAGGTCATGCGTTGGTCACTTGAGATAGTGGCGGAGGAGTGAGAACTTTACTATTTGTCGGGATTACCTTTTCAAGCTATCCGAGTCAATCGTGTCAATAGCAAAACTCAGGAAGCTACGGTAGCTTGGCGGCTCCTTTCCACCCTATGCTTTATGGCAACGTCATGATCGAAGGTTTGCAAAACCCTAGGAAGGACATGAAGGCCTGGCCTGTTGCCCAATGGCCTATATATGTACCGCATTGAAAGGGTTCGATTGGCGAGGTTCAATGCAGGTCCCCTGTTTAGACGTGATGCTAGACGCTGCAGAGGCAGTGCTCCCTCGTTCAGCTAGCAAAATCAGCCCCCCACGGTCTACGCCGAGCAAGCGCTTTTTCTCCACACGCGAGACATCTCAACAGCGCAGCATGTTCATTGGTCAGATTTTCTTCCGAATACAAGCGTTCTCCAGGTATGGCAGTCAGACATCGCTGTGATTCTTAAAATTGCCGGAGAATTTTTGGCTTTTTAACGTCATAAAGTATGGATCACTGCTTTTCCATGGAACCTGGGCGTCTGCCAAAGCAGGAAGTCGTGCAACTTCACCTTCGTAATCGTCTAGTGGAAGACGTCCATTCTTGAAGAACAGTCTCGCATTCACTATATCTGTATTTCACAAGCTGACTTCAGAGCATGCTTCAGAGGCGTCCGAAAAGGCCTTGATGTGGACTGGAGACGAAAAGGCCGAAGAGGCCTTTAGAGGTCTAGTGCACTTCCGGTTCCATGGAAAAGACTTCGATTGGCGCGGGCTTCTGTGAGACTGTTGCATACTAAGCCTACATACACTACTGCCAAATGTCTCACACCATAGCATGCGAACGTGCAGAAAACGACCCGTTATCACACCGGCAGAATCTAATTCGCCATATGATTCCGAGTACAAACTTCCACCAGGCACAGAACATTACTGATTGCGCCAAATTCTCCTCGCAGATCCGTCTCATCAATCACAATAACTTCCGGGCTGTGCCACCCTTACTGGAAACGTCAACGAAGATAAGATACGACCATATCGAATCAGAAGCGGTCCCACCTTTGCGGATATATAGACCCGACGTAGGCACGGCGCGCGAAGGAAGTTCGTTACTTACCCGCAACGGCTGGTACGAGTGCGTATTGGCGACACCAATCGCCACACGATTTCAAAGCCGCGACATGCCTTTCTTGGGACATATGCTGCGTATTTGCGACACCAATGATTTTGCGCGCTCGCCGAAAGTCGTGCCGAGGTTTCAATGGGGGGTTGAAGAAACCTTTTGAGATGGGGGGTTATAATAGAACGGTGTCTGCTCCGCGGTTTGTATGTTTCCAACCGTCAACAGTTTACCCATTCAAAACGGTTGTTGCGCCTGCCAGTAGAACCCCAATTGTTCTCTTCCCCAAGTACAACAAAGATGTCCGTCCACGCCTCCGTCTACACCCCGCACGCCGCCTGCCCATCCAACCTCCGCACCTTCAACGCCGACGGTTCCCGGATCAACCCCTCCACCTCCTCGCATCACGACTCTCAAAAACTGCTCCCGAAAAACGACAGCAACAACAACAACAACAGCGTGACGCAAGACCCGCTATTGGACAAAACGTACGCAATCACCCCGCACCGCGTCCGGTCACAGCTCCTCGTCAACAACCTCAAAGCGTCGGGCATACTGCCGTACCAGGCTGATGAGACGGGTAGGCCGCCGCAGCTGAAGCACAGCGCGAGGGGGCTGGAGGCGATTGGGTTCGATGAGAACGCGAGTATGTATTCGAGTTATAAGGGGGAGGGGCAGAGGAGGGTGTGGAAGGATGATGGTGGGGGGAAGGAGAAGAAGGTGGGGGGGAAGAGGAGGTTTTTGAAGAAGTTGGTGGGGAAGGGGGAGGAGAAGGGGGAGAAGTTGTGAGTGGAGGGTTGGGAGTGAGAGGGAGTGGATGGGGGTGAGGGATGTATGTATGTCCAAGGAGGAAGGGCGGAAGGGTTCTTGTTGACGACTGGGACGATTTTATGTATTAAAACGGGACTGGAAAGATCATTTGAGGAACATGGTTTCGAAATGAGGATGTTTGTATGCGGACAAGGAAGAGAAAGAAATTTAACGACTTCGATACATTATTGTCAGTGTGAAAAGTTGGGCTCAAGAGACAGCCAAACACACGAAAGGGACAAAGTCAAACGTATAACAGATTCAGTACATGTGCTACATTTGACAACTCATTGACACTGCAAGAATAAAGAGAGGTGTTCTGCTCTCCCTACAATCAAGCCAACCACGCCGGCAACACACCCAACCCTCCTTCACAACTCTCACTGCTGGGTTCACCACGCGCAAGAGCCATCATCCTTCCTACCAACAATACCCATTCGTCCTCACCTCGTGGCGCAAACCCCCCCAACGTAGTAGAGTATTCAAGATAACACTCCTCTTGCAAACACAGGACACATGAACAGGCAGACCGCAGTCTCATTCCACACGTGCATACTGCAACCCAAAGGAAGCTGCGTCTCCCCAACGGCCTACTCTCCGTACGACAGACCGTTGACCCTGCACGAGGTATCTGTATCAACATCACAAGCGAAAGGGGTCCAGCGAGACTCCCCAAAGTACCCGCCGGCACTCAAAGCCTGTTAATCGCTGTATCGATGCAGAATGACGCCATGAATAGCACGTAGTAGATCAACCTTCGGTGCATTGGCCCTCTCATGCCAGGCGCGTACGGCCTTGACGTACACCTTGCATCACATCATCATAGGGATTTGAACGCCGAAATGTCACCTTACGAACAGCATGGACTCTAAGGCGAATATCCTACCCCTGCGGATCTGTAAGAGCGCGCGAGAACTGGCTGTACACGTTGTCCCATCTCGAGGTTGCGGTTGGAAGAGCCCTAGGCTGTTGTAGATGGCGGGCGTATATAAGACGGAGGCGGAGACGCTTCAGGACTATTCGACAGCTTGGACACAGTCCCACGTTGCTTGTTGTCGATCAACGTTTGAATGAATCCGCGCGGGGGGGGGAGATAGAGGGCGGGCTGCTCGATTGTTGAAGGAGGTGAAAGAGAGGGATTTTTTTTAAAAAGGGAAATCAACCTCATCGTCGCGATTCCCATGGAACCGAAAGGGGAAGTCCAGCCCTCTGATTGAAGTGGTACAAATCCATTCCAGCATCAGGATTAGAAAAAACGTCGAAAAGAAGCGTGAGCTTAAGCCTGCAGAGAAAACCCAAACTTGGCATCATTGCGGCGCAAAAAGCTCAAGGACAAGCGCCATTTGTCGAACCGCTAAATCCGAACATCCCGGACATAAACCGAAGTCTCCAACCCACAAACCATTCATCCCCAACTTCCACCCCCACAACCCCCTTCACCGACCTCCCTCCGTACCCCATCCCCACCAACAACCCCTCCCAAAAATGGCACAAGGCGTCGTCAAAAGCCGCAAACCCCCGCCCTCCTCACGCAAACCCTCAACCGCCGGTCCCAAAAAAGGCCAACGGGCCATCGCGCCGAAGAAGAGGAATCTGGTGACGCAGAAGAAGATCACCAAGGTACGTCAGATATCGGATGTTGTTCGGTTGAGGGAGAGAGGGTGTGTGTGCCGCTGACGGTGTGTGCGCAACGGTGTAGAAGTACACGGCCGGGTTGACGGGGAAGACGGAGCGGGCGTTGGCGGAGAGGGCGGGGCATTTGGAGATGTTGGGGGGGGGGAAGAAGAAGAAGAAGGAGAAAAAGGGGGGTGGTGCTGGAGACGGGGAGGGGAGGGAGGGGGGGAAGGGGAAGGGTGGGAAGTAGGCGGGGGGGAGGAGATGGGGTTTGTTGGGTTGACAGAGGAGGAGGGTAGTTATGCATAGCCGAGGGAGTTTGCTTGGGATAACTTCGAGGAACATCTGCGAGAGGGACGGGATGCGCCGGCCAGCCTGGAAGTACAAGTGCGAGCGATAAAGACACCCCTTGCTGCTCCGCGCGTGGATATCGCCAAAACACCCGAGCGCCCACAAGACTTCCAGTTCCAATCAAAAGTCCGCTTGGACAATCAAACGGCCCTCGCCGCCTCTCCACCACCCGACTCCAACGCCTCCTGTCTCGCCTTTCCCCTTCCGATACCACCTAGACCTACACCCATCCTCCTAGCGACATACCTCTGCGCAACAACGCCCACGCCCAGGGAAAGCACTTCTTCAACCCACTCCGCAACCCACTCTCTCGGATCTACGCCACCTGTATTCACAATCTCCGCAATCTCGTCGGGTAAGCCTGACTCGGCTGATTCGGAAGTTGCGGACGCGTCAAGCCACTCGGTCCATCTCTGTGGCAGCGTTTGTGTGACGGTGTTGAATGTGATGCCGTGGATAGGATCGTGGAGGTAGATAGCAAAGGAAATTAGCTCGTCATCCTCCTCTGGCTCGACAGCGCCTTCCTCACCCTTTGGCTGAGACGTTGGACCGCCGAAGAAGTCTTCGGGCGAGGTCTGGCTGATGGCTTGGATGGCAAGGAAAATGTCGCTGCTGCGGACTGGGTTGCTTTCACTCAGGACCTCCGTAGCCTGCTTGGCCGCTTCCTCCAACCCACCGCGTGGCGCAAAGTAGTCAGTTGCGTAAGACTCGGCGCTGACTTTCGAGAGCTTGGTTCCCTCTACAAGTCCCTTGACGGCTCCCAAGTTTCTGGCTTCGGTCGCTTGCCTCCACCAGGGCCCATCGCTCCAGCCACTGCTGCTTGAGCCTGTGAAACCCGCATCCTCGCCCCGCCTCTGAGTGGATTCTTGCCCCCGCTGGATGACCATGAGATCGCCGCCCTCGACTTGTGCCATGACGCGGGAGAAGGTAGAATAAATTAGGGGATCGAGTGAAGGATAGCCGACGATGTCGTGGGTGATGTGGATTTGTAGACGCTCGTGGGAGGAAATAGGTGGAGCGAGGGTGTGCAAGATGTTTGAGAAAGTTGGAAGGGCGCGAGAGCGAAGTTCGCCGCCTAGGATCAATGTCAACATCAAGATCACAGCTAGAGGAACATTGGAAGAGCGTACCTAGACCGCGTAAAGCACCCACATTGCCCTTGACCTGCTCTGCCCACCGCTGAGCCTCCTCATTCTGCCTGATTTCCTTTGCCAACGCTTCAGCCTGCTTCACAGCAGCGCTCGCCGTAGAAAACACGCTTCCCCACCATCCTCCACCCGAGCTCTGCGCCTGCACTGCTTCTGGCACAAAAGAGGCAGACTTCTCGGGTTCACTCTCCCCTTCTCCACTGCTCGCTGGGGTAAAGCTGTTATGGAAAGATCGGGTACTGTCCCCAGACTTGCGTAGACGTGCTTTCTCCTCACTGGACCGCGCGCCATCGGTAGAGCTCGGTGTAGCTGCTCGAGTAAGCTTAGGAGACGACCTCGTTCCCGATGCTGTTGATGTACTCTGTGGCCGAGGCGTATGTGGGCGACTGCTGGGCTTTGGTCTCTCTGGTATGCCTAGTTCTTCGAGGAGATCTGCATCTGTTTGCTGGCCGTCTGTTGCTGGTTTGGGGGCTTGGACTGCAGTGCCATCGCCCTCCAACCCCTCGAATTGAGCGAAAAGCTCTTCATCCGTCAGCTTTTCTTTCTTCGACATGATGTGCAGGTTTTCAAACTCGTACAAGGGGTGGAAGTGAAGTGAAAGTGGATGATGCTAGTTGGTTGCTCGGGATTGGGCCAGGGTCCTCGGCTAGTGTTGCTCTTTTGAAAGATTGATAGAAGTGAATTGAACAACACCACAATAATATCATTGACCGGTTAAATAATTAAATAATGTCTATTGATTGTATTGTAAAGATGGCTATTGTCCATCCATCCTGGCGAATTGACCAGCCACTCGCCTCTGAATGGGGTATAAGTAGGTGTCCGAATCTCTTCCAATTTTCTCATTCTACAACATCCACAACATTACATTGCTGTACGCAGACATTCTCTACAAGCATCTTCCTCACTTACTTTGGCTACTTCTCGTACCGTTGCATCGTCTCCGAGGTCTGGTACCCGTTGTTTCTACAAGAACACCCCCTTTTCTCCATTTGCAGCAAGCTTCTTTTGCTCTCAAAGCTATCATGGACCCCGATGTATGTCTTGTTTTTCCGGTTGCGTTCCCATCTCTCTGACAAATGCAGTCATATCAAGCCGGTCAGGCTGGTCCTGACAGTCCCTACCGTTTTGGCGTCACGCCGGCCAAGTACGTCCAGCATCTGGCTCCTGTTGGCCGCTTTGGTGGTGCTATTCGACCGGCTGGTTCCCCGTTGAATCCAGCTACCTCTCCTTACGACAGTCCCTATACTGCTACCACTGGACAGGCTGCTTCCCGGTTGGTTGGAGCAGATACTCGTCCTGCTACCCCTTCTCCCGCCAACAATGGACCGGCTACTGGCCCGTCGATTGGCGCCATTGCTCGTCCTGTTACTCCTACCACGACCGCTGGACCGGCTGCTAGCCCGTCTAATGATGCCATTGCTCGTCCTATTACTCCTCTCACGACCGCTGGATCGGCTGCTAGCCCAAATATTGGATCAAAGACTCGTCTTGTTACCCCTGCTCTCTCCGCTGGAAACAACAGCGTCCCCTCTTCTCCGGCTCAGTCTCCGGCTCGTTCCCCATCTCCAGACGCCATACAGCTCATCTCGTCCCTCGCAAACTACGAATCCCTCTCGGATGATGCCCTCTACGATGCGGCATTGAATGCTCAGCAAGCCATGGTGAAATGGCAAGAGGAGTACATGGCCCTCAAGACCGAAATCACTCGCATGCGCAGATCCCCTCACAACAGGAAAGAGAAGCGCAAAGCCAACCCACGCAAAGTCGAAGATCCCAACGAATACGACTCTCTAGGGCAGCCTACCCCCAACATCACCCAAACGACGGGTAACAACCCCCAAAACACAACCAGACCACGTGCCACCAACCCCATCAATAAGCCACCTTTCAATGGCCGCAGACCCCGCAACGAGCTCCATATCGACATGAACGAGCCCATGCAGCCCGTCGAAGGCAAGCGTATCCGCAAGCCACGCGTCATTGACGACATCGACGCAGCGGTAACCGCCCCCAAAAAGTCCACCAAACGCGCCCGAGAGCCCGATACCAATGACGCCAATGCACCGGCAGTAGACCAGCCAGCTACCAAAAATCAGGACACGCGCGCCCGCTCATTCACGCCACCGGACTGGGTCCGTACCGCCCGCACCATCAAACCGGAGGCCAAAGAAGCTTCCGCAGCCCCTCAGATCGAACCAAAGAAGCGGGAACGACCCGCCAAAGTTGCTCCAAAGCCACTCATCAAGACGGAGCCGAAGGAGGAGACGGAGGGCAAGGACCCCGTGAGAGCGGCGGCCGCGAGACTGATGTGGGCGAAGCGCCAGGCCAACGGGACGAATGGGCGCCACGGAGGTGCGCCGAAGGGGAGTACGGTGGCCAAGGCGAAGGGGAAGGAGGAAGGCGGAGAGGGGGGGAAGTAGCCGGAGAAGGGGCGGGGATGGAGGGGGAGGATTGGATGTGATTTAGCGAGATGCAGGGGAAGATACCCCGAACAAGACATGAAATGGCACGTTATTTAGTTGAGGGTAAACCGAGGAATACTTCGTTGTTGGGGGAGATACCCCAAATATCACACACTGAATGGTCCGGAACCGGAGAAATGATCCAAAATGATGAATTTGTGTCTATGCTCTCGTGATTCATAAGGCATCATCTCATCAATCTGTCTACGTCAAGCCCTGAACCTCCAAGTCCGGGCCCATTGGAAGGTCATATGGAAGGTCTACAAGCCCATCCAACATCCAATTCAACGGGTCAAAGACCTCGTAATTGGATTCCCCACCGAAGTCATCCGAAGGGGTGAGGGTACCGCCGACCAGGGCTGAGGGGGCGAGACCGGTGTCTGCGAGGGAGGTGGCGGAGGATTCGACGGCGGAGTCGGGGTTGGTTGGGTTTCTGAGCGCGGCTGGGGACATTGTCAGCGATTGACGAGTACTTGTAGACAGGGAAAGGAAGAATGGGCATACATTCGAGGTTGCCGCGACCTTGGGCTTGGAATTCCTCCCGCCATCGCCAGACGGAGTCGAAAACCAGGCTCATGCTCATACGGCATTTGACTTTGAGTTGCAATGAGCTGTCAGTGCTGTCATTGGTCGCGACCGCTCGTCTCGAGCCAGCTCCGCTGCTTCTCCAGAGCTGTGCCAAGACCTCAGCTAATCTGTTTGGCAGATCATTTGTGAAAACACTGATGGATCGGATTGCTTGAATGGTGCGGTTGAATAAGTTTCTGCCGTATTCGATGTCGACGTGACTGGCGAAGAAGCTGTTCATTAGCTTCAACAGCGAGAAGCCACCGGCAATAATCATTTGGAGGATGTAATTGGTAGAGTAAATGAGTACGTTGCCCGCGGCTGTGTTGACGTTGAAGGCCGCTTCAAGGAACGAGGTCGTCGAGCGCCACAAGGCGAAGAGGTCGATGTGGTAACGGTTTGAAGATGGGGAGTCGAAGAAGGCTGAGAGACGGAGATGAAGGTTGGCGGCGCGGAGATAGACTGTAGAGACTGCCAAAGTGTTAGAATTCTTGGAGGCTGGTGCCAGGGTCGAGGCGATCTGAAGACACGAGAAAGGTGGCCACAAAGGGCGAAAGTTGGGGTGGCAAAAGATGCACGTACAAGAACCATGAAGGTGCAGCTTTTGCTCCAGATCCTCGTAATCTCTAGCAAGGAAAGTGGTATGCATCCATCGCTCGTTGTCACTGACCAACCCTACAGGGTCTAAATGATTGCTGTACAGCGCCTTTGTAACTTTGTTGCTAAACGTTTCAATCAACAATCGTCCATAGACGTCATCAGAAAGTCTAAAGCTAGGTTCGTGTGCCCCTGAAGGAGCAAGCGTCCAGTCATAGAACGTTGTTGGAGGTTGACCGTAGCCAGTAGCGACTCTTTTGAGGTTCAGCTTCTGTAGGCGGGTGGAATGCACGATGGTAAGACTTACCGCTGTGCGACAGCATTGCAAGTAGCCCATGTCCGTACACGATCCCTTAACTCCTCTTCCCGCAATTCAACCTTGAATTTGGTAAAGTCTTGGGCATGAGAGGGTCGGTGCAGGCCAATCTGCATTGCGATTTGCATCATCAATCCGGAGAGCATGAATGTCGGATCTGAAGAAGTGCTGCTTATTGGTAGAGGCCACGTGCAGAGAATACATAATGCTTTCACAACAATGTAGTTTTGGGGAACTTCTGCAAGCGTCTTCCAAAGTAGTTCAGATAGTGGACCAGCCAACGCGGTCAGAAGAGAGAGGTCGTATCGACGAGTCGCTACGCTGACGATGACCCAGAATAGCAAAGGGGATGATTGGTGGTATTCGTCTGGGGGCCTTGTTGGATCGAGGAAGGGTATAAAAGGATGGTGGAACGTAAAGAAGCTGGTTATCCTGTCAGACGAGATTCATGTAGGGTCTGGACTATCACATACTACTGGAACAATTCCTGCACCTGGTCGTGGGTAAGAACAATATCCCCAATCCGTCTGGTAAGCAGCAGCTGGGCATTTGGACTCCTTAAAAAGGATCCACCCTCAAGTCCAGATCTCAAGTCCATCAAAGATGCCACAGCCTCCTCGGAGCCCATATACTGATCCTGATGTGCAGGTAGGTGGGATATAGTAGGGCTAACAGAAGTACTCAATGCAGCCTTGATCGTAGGTCCAGTCGTAGGTGGTGAGGTCTGTTGGAGGCCTAGCTGCCTTCTCAACTCCACGATTTCTCGCTCCATCTCCGCATTTTTGCTCCGCTTTCCTACTCTTTTGAAGTTGGACTCGATCTTGCACTCCAGGTTTAGGCGCTGACATCGTGTGCATGTCGTGTACAACGGTTCCGTAACAACGTCGCACCGTAGCTGATCGTTGACTCATCAGCTGTGTAACCTTCTCTGCGCACGACCAATGCCAAACCCACCTTCTGCTGCCGGCATTCATTACACGCCCTCTTCACTCCGGGTTGTCTCCTCTTATCCCCAAAACTGCCCTCATATTCATCCTGCTCACTCGCGCTCGAACTCTCTCTCTTCCTGCTGCGTTTCCCTTTGACACCGGTGGGGCTGGCGGCTGTACTTGTGGGAGCAGTATTGCCAACGCTGCCAGCACTGCTCTGTGGACGAGGCAATGCAGCGGCGGGCAGCGGGTTCATGGGACCGGAGAAGCAAGGGAGACTTAGTTGAGACAGCGCTCCGAAGTCGGTGATTTGAGAAGGGCTTTGAGCATGGTGGGGGGTTTAGCGTATGCACAAAGGTCCGGAATCCTTGGCGCTGAGAAAATCGCACACACCCCTTCAAGAACAGTAGTGAATAGCTTCATCTTCTCCAATATTGTAATTTCGTTACTACCTTCGTAACAAGCGAAGCTTCTATATACCTCGCTTAGCCATTTCTTAGTGTTTCTTCTCGATGATTCCATATAGCTCCCAGCCAACGTAGATAGTATACGATTCTATAGCAAATGAAGGAGAGGCCAATAGATATTGTGGGCGAAAGAAGAGATAATACGAAATTGCTAAGCAAGGTGTATAGGAACTTTACTTGCTACGAGTGGTGAAAAGGTTAAAGAGAGAAGATGAAGCTATTCGCTACTACTCTTGGAGAGGATGCTAATAATTTTGCCACGCACTTAGCTGGCTACCTCGACGCTAGCGAGGTAAATGCGTAGCACAATTTCCGTGGAGAAGGCGGACTGGGCAGAGTGTACGATTTCAAACAGCTTTCTCTTATACTTACAGATGTGCGAAGATCCTCTGAATACAATGCCAGAATACAACCCCGAAATTGCCCTTTTCCCATTCTTTACCTCTCACACCCAAACGGACAATTCCCATCCACCGTCACCGCCCCCTCAGGACACGCAGTATTCTTCGGCAAATACATCGGCAGCACTGTAAGACAAGACACATCAAGGGTTCCATCCGCATTGACGTTAACCACCGAGGACCCTTTAGCCTTGCCCTCAAGCGTGCAGTCATAAGCACCATCAAACAGCACCGGCAAACTCAGTCCCTGAAGGTTTTCGTAAAGCGTCAAAGCAGCGGAGGGATCCCTCGCACCGTTGGCAGCGGGCGTTCCAGCGGAAGAGACCTGATATTGACGCTGCGTGACGGAGCTCCAGTAGAAGGTGTCTAATTCTCCGCCAGTAGACACGCTTGAATGACACACAGTACCTTTGGGACTGCAGGTTCTGTCTAGCTGGAAGGCCGCTAGAGTAGATGTGGCTAGGGCTGTTGTGGTGAAGTTGTGCTTTGACAGAACCTCAGACAAAGCGATGGTGTTGGCCGCGGCGTCGAGAGGAGGGAATTGGTCAGGATTGGTGACGTTTAGGGGGAATTATTTCAGTACCGTTCGCACCGGAGAAGAGGCCGGCGCCAGCGAATGTGATGAATGTTGGGACATCGCTCATGATCAGCTGGAGACCTGCTTCCAGAAATCGAATTAATGGCGGATGCGGACGGCAAGCTCGCTTGCGATAGCTCGGCGAGTTCGGTGCTGTTCGTGGTTGAGGGCCACATTGCAGAGCTAAACCCAGGCCCGTGACGCAGACTTTCTGTGAAGGCTTGAATAGCTATGTTCGCTAGATTTGAGACATTTGTTGATGGCTGCATAGAAGCTCCTGCAGCAGCAGTCTTGAGAGGAAAGTCAGTAAGGTAATCGATGAAGGCTAGATCGGACACTGCTTACATCCCAGAATGGCAGTCCGGCAGTAAAGGCTGTCAAGAGAGCCCTCAACTTGATCTTTGCGTCTCCACTCGTTGCCACGATAGTTGAGAGTGTCGAACTTTGTGTCGATGTTGATTGAAGGGCTAAATCAGGATTAATCAAAAGCAACGAATTATTGATTACGCATATTTGAACGATCTATGACTGACCAGTATAATAATTGGTAAAGAACGCATTGACGGCCAGTATGTTCCTCACAACATATGTGGCCTGGGGTGCAATGCTTGGAGACAGGAACGGTAAGAACTGAATTGGCTGCGTCCAATCACAGGAACCAAGTGGTGCGCCAATTCCTCCAGTGGTGTTGATGCTTGTCCAATCCTCCAGATTGACTGTTGCCGCTGCTCGGCGCAGAAAACACGTTGACCAGGGTTCATCTGGCTTGCCAGGGTTCATCTGGCCTGCAGCAGTATGTGTCTGGTGTTTGAAAGTTTGTCACTGCTCCTACATAATCTCCGTTGGTGCAATTGGGTGTCGTCGCTCTCCATCCTGTTGTTGGATCGCCGAGATATTTTGCAATGTCCAGCTGGTCCCAGCATGTGCTGTCGAAGTTACCATTCAGTTGCGTGCAGCTGGAAGCTTGCCTTTTTGCAATAGACTAAAAGGTTAAGACACCTTCGATAGGTGTCCCCGCCGCAAGAGCGAGGAATGTAGAAGCTGGCACAACAAAATGAGGAAATGAACTTAACATTGTGAGAATGAGCGAGCGACGAGACGGTTCTGAGATTGCGACATACGTATTCTTAGTAGTAAAAGTCTAGAACAAGAATATGGGATCAGATGTATCTCATGAAAGGGCATCGACGGGTTGTAGGTCTTTATACAGAAGCGCATTGATAGTTAGGCGCACAGTCCTCCCACTTGAAACGACGCGGCCGTCGTTCCTGGCTATACATCGCGGTGTGCTGTTTTATTGCGATCTGGCAGAGGGCTTGTTTCGCCTTCGCTCTTTTCACGTTCCGCAATGCGTATAGCATTAGATCTGTTCTGTTATCTAGTAGTCTGATAGAAAAGCTGGGTGCCAGAGAAGTCCCATTCGAGTGGGGCGTCTGTTGCGCGTATGTCACATTGAGGCTGAGGCGACTGCCCAAATCGGGCATGCCGTCGCTGTTTCAGCGCCAATGGACACGCAATTCATAACCACAGGTCTTGACAAACTCATTCTCTTCTTTCTTGACTGACTCCAAAGTCGAACGTCGGAGAAGAGAGAATGGAAAAGATTATCGAAGGATTGGTTTGTTCTAGCGTAGTAAAGTCTGCACTCGAGAAAGGTAGTTCACCCATAACGTACCAAGTAGGGATTCGTCGATTATTCAGTAGCAAGATGGAGGTAGCAGATTGTTAGAGGTACGGCGGAGCGGCGAACCTGTCGAGGACGCCCGCTGGTCAGAAAATAAAAAGCACCGCAACACCATTGTACCAGCGCCATTAGGAATCGAACCTAATACGAACTAGATACTCCTAACTACACTGGTAAGTAGATACTACGCGGACGAAGGACTGAAGGACTGTTGAAGTGCGGTGGGAAGCTTTGCTTCTTTGGCAACGCCGAACAAGCAATGTTCATCGCCAACGTCCTGTTTTCCCCTTCCTAGACACCAAAGTACCGTGGACCACATCGTCAGCTCTCGAATTCTACGAGAGCTGATGGACTAGATGACCCCACAACGTACCCGGGTCTCTCAATGCCAGTCCCTTTTTATTTGGCAACTAGGGATGCGTAACGTCAGGTCAGATCTCCCTTGTCATTTGACAGTCATATGTGGCCAAATGACCGCACTAATAAATATCTACCACTATATTTGCTATATTCTAATTGATCAATTAAACCCTCAGGCAAATAACGGACGATTTCAATTCGTTGAAATAGCTATCGTTCGATCTTTGCCATTATCTTACGAGGATCCCCCACTCAAATTTGGCCCTTATTTGATATGTATTCCCTATAAACCTCATGACCCTTCCAATCCTCCTTCTTCTTCTTTCTAACCGGTACCAGCCATCGTAATATCCTTATAGTCAGCCAATAAGACGTCCCTCTCCTTCTCGCTATTCTTCTACTGATCGATGAATGGTGTGAAAGCACTATGGACGAGCGTATCTGATAGAGGTAATGTGCGCCTAGCTATGCTTGATAGTAGAGTCTCTATTGATTGTGTGATGGTGTAGAAATAAGAGTGGTAAATAAATATCGAGTGCTTTGCGGGGAAATGTGAGGGTATTCGGCGTTCGGCTAAACTTCGTGTCGACTAAGATCTAACCTAACTAGTCTAGCGTGTCATATGTCATATCAAAGGGATGTCAGCCTATGACCGTCAGATGACTGTCATAGGGGTCAAATGTCAGTCATTACGCATCCCTAGCTGCAACTCAACTCACTGAAATAGGCATTTTCTTCTGCGTTTAGGAAATTCTAAGTGATGGCCAGGACTTATTGCTTGGGCCCGTTATGCGTAGATCTTGGGTGTTTCTGTTTCAGCTTCCTGAATTTCATTTCTGTAACACTAGCGTTGGGCTAACGGTGTCGCCAAGTCTGAAGACTGCCATGAAGCTCTTTCGCTAAGTATCAACCCTACCTACTACTTTGGACGAGTGGTTACAGATGACTCGACACTTATCGTCCGAACCAAGATATACAAATCGGTAGAACACTTTAACACAGCAACTATGAATTATCGTTAGTGGGCTCGGTTCGTCCGGCGCTAGATGTGCTCAGCCGTCCAAGGGTCTCGTATCAAACTTCAAATTGGCTTGGCATGCTTAAAATACTTTCTTGTGTTTAAAGGGGATAAAGGAGTATCTCGTACTTCTTTCTTCTCCACAAAACATTCTTTCCTATTGCAACTTTTGTCTTTCTTCCTTGTATACGACCACTCCGACGCTCATTGACAGCATCTCCTACGTTGCAGCGTTTGAAGCAGGTTTCATACAGCACTGTGGAGAAAAATACTACGCATAATCTACATAGTCACACCGAACATGATTTCCCTCACCGTCTTTCTACTGTCTTTGATCGCTCTCAGCGCCGCCCAGAACCAGACCGTCTCTTTATTCCTCCCTAATGCGGATCCGCAAAGCCTTGTTGGGTCGATCGTTGGGGGAGTAAGAGATCC
The DNA here is from genome assembly GCF_014066315.1 of Letharia lupina. Classification (NCBI taxonomy): domain Eukaryota; kingdom Fungi; phylum Ascomycota; class Lecanoromycetes; order Lecanorales; family Parmeliaceae; genus Letharia; species Letharia lupina. Next base: position 236,472 of record NW_023502975.1, read on the forward strand.
TAACCTGACTTCCTGAAATATGCGGAGCTGACGATGAATCTATCAATCAGGATGCCACAGCAACCACCTATGTTGTTCAGTGCGCCAATGGTGGATCCAACGGTGCGGCAGCTACCACCGCAGCAGCAGCCACCACCGCACCCGCCGCGGCAACTACCGACTTTGGCGACGATGGGAGTGATTCATGCGGGCTTCCAACTCCTCTAACCCTTGTGGAGGGCCCATCGACTGTCGCCTATTCACTCGCTCTCGATGATTCGTAAGATTTTGTCCCTGTGTCTGGCCATTGTCGCGACTGACTTCCGTGCAGTGTCATATCCGTCAACTGCGTTCTTTCAGGCACTTCGGTAGCAGTGTGCACCGCGGCAGCCAGCGGTGCTATCCGTACCCAGGAGACTGGAGTACCCACCCTGACAGCCACCACTCTATCTGGCACCGACGTCTCCTACCTGCCCGTCATTATCACGGCCGGCTCAGTCACTAATACTGCATCAACACCCACATCTACCGCTGCATCGACCACTGGGGGAGCGAAGGGAGGATCGAACGGTGGCTCTACAACCTCGAATGGTGGAACACAGACGCAAACCGGTAGCACCACCAGCGCGTCAACGAAAGCGAGTGGTGCTGCTATGCACATGGGACCAGCGATGGGTATGGGAGCAGCGGGTGCCTTGGCGGCCATTGCTGCTGTGGTACTATAAGTGCAGCGTTGCGGAAGCTCTGCATAAAGTTGGAAGCAATCGATTGGCATGGCTGTATACATGCATTAACGTGTACATTAGCGTAGCCCTGCACGGAGTCGGCCTGAAACGACTTAAGAGTACACAATACAAGACTAGATTGTGCTGCACGAAGACCGAGCACGCCCGAGCCATGCCTTGTTAAGATCATGGCTTGTCACCCAGTGTCTCCTGTAGCTATCACACGACACACGTTAACAGGAATTGGCCTCATGATCATTACTATTGCCATCCGCAACAATCCCAAGAAACACGACTCTGGCTTCAGGGTCAAGAATTGTTGTTCACGCTAAAACATGTTTCTTGAGGCTTTGATGATCTGGTTCGCTGGTCTATTTTAGCACACGCTCCCAGCGGTTTCGTCGTCCTCCACTAAAACACACGACTCTCGGGAAAAGTTTGGTATCAGCTCTGTAAAAGAAGTCTCCATCTTATGTCGGTAAGTCAAAGCGCCGTCCCAAGGTCGAATGATTAGCTCGTCCGCCTTGCATATGCAGCGTCGTCTGTCACATGAGCCAACCGTTGATGATATACCTAAGATATTATTGGGGGGCCGGGGGGGCGGGACGGCTAGAAGTTTAGGGGGTTATGCTAGCGTCGCAATCAAATCCCCGAACATGTCAACTTCAAGTATTCAACCGTATTTCTTTTTTCGAAGGCAAAAAAGATAGACGCTCATATCATTGTTCCCAACAGGCAGCAACTTAGCCCCCACAGCGATTCCTTCGGTATCTAGCTGACAGCCCCTAGCGACGGATTCGCGCAGCTTGCCGCGGACTCGGTCAGCCTGCGGCCTATCGCATGAACGACTGCATCAGCCTCTAGGATCAGTACACCTTGCGCTTCCTCGAGCGACTCATCTTCCCATCGCTATCTACCAATTTTCTAGAGCTAGCTTGAAGGACAAAGTCACCGCACACTCGAACCCCACCACATTCCGGCCTTCGAGGGCCACTGAGAGATACAAGTATACAACCAGGGGGCAGCAACGTCGCGGAGGCCTGCAACAGTATGAGGAGCCGCGGTTGTTCACTTTGCCCAATAGAAGGCCCAGCACTGTGAAAGCTGGAGGGAATTGGAACTCGGAAGAAAAGAACTGAGCAACACCAGAAAGATGCCCGGCAAAGACCTCGGCGTTGGTGTGGACGTTTTACCTCCTCCCAACCTCGGGTCGCTGAAGGGTCATAAGAGTCTGCCACGCAGGAAAATCATCTCAGATGACGCAGATTATGGGCGCCCCATACGGCAGGAGCGGAGAATGGGGCACAAAAGCGAGCAAATCAGCTACAGCTCGGCCGAGCGTATCAAATCGTGGATACCGGAGGCTTCGCCAATTCAAGTTATTCCCGTGGTCGGTAAACCACTGACACCGCCGATCAATTTCAGGGACGACTTCCAGAGCTGGATTAACGATGTCGCCCTGAGGGGCAGAGACTTAACCAGGACAAGTGATAGTCCTGGCACCACCCCCTTGGTTCAACAAAGCCCACCGACTCCAGAAACAACGCCACCCAAGGTTCACCGTACCCGAACTGCAGCTTCGCGCTCATCTACTCGCAATATATCAGACAGTCGGACAGATTCGTTCAAGACCGCACGGGAAAACCAGTCCTCGGACGACGAGGGTCAACCACTGGATCCTCCATTTGGCCACCCTGCACGGGTGGAATGGCTGAGAACAACGGGGCTTTCGAAACACAATGATGTGGGACTTGGCTTGGGATTGGAATCAGAGGACGAGGGACCTACACCAAGTGAGATAACTCCAAAGCACGTGGCTAAGCATCGAGATTTTGGCATTTTTGATGGAACATGGGACGCCAGTGACGAAGATAGACACGAGGGTGGTAGTCAAGAAGATCATAGCTCGGCGACGTCTGTGCCATATGGCAGACGAGCTCACAGACGCTCAAGAATGGCAGAACCACCCACCCTAGACTCCCCTACGCTAGGACAGGAGGCTGAATCATCTTTTAAGAAGTCCCTCAGTCTGCGACAAAGAGTCGAGAAAAGCCGCCATAGTCTACCAGCAGCATCAACCGAGAAGTTTGCGGGGCAGATACCCTGGCCTGTGAAGGAAGACTACTTTGACATCGACACGGAATTACGCGATATGAATAACAAGCGGCTGTCCCAGACGTCTACAGCCTCCACTGTGGTTGAAGCTATGGTCATTCAGTCTCCGCCTCGACGACGACAAACATTGCGGCATACCGTCAAGATGGAAGACATGAATTCGAGCACTCCACCACCACCTTCTAATCGCAATTCTTTGAACTCCAACGAACGTTCGTCGCTTCGACGACGTCTACGCAGGAGCGGGAGTCCAGATCAAGAATTAAGAAAAAGCTACGCATCTGCAGATACTCCTGAGAGTGTGGACTCCAACCCTTCCAAAGCACGACAGGATCTTGTTCCAGCAATCGGGTTTCCTGATCGTCTATCCTCCCTTCAATCTTCTGCCTCTGGTAGCAAACATCTTTCGAGAACTTTTTCAATCAACTCGCGTCAGCAATCATCAAGACCGACAACCGCACCCGAAGAATCCGTCGGCTACTTTGACGTCCCACCACGCCGTGATCGTCGAACCATGTCTGTTGTGATACACCCTCCAAAATCGTCGAAATCTGAAGGCAAGCCTGAAAAGGGAGCGGAGCCACCCCTCCTCACGCAGACCTCGTCACCTTCGGTGCCGACTAGTAGTGGAGTCTCGAGAACAACATCTGTGACTTCTGCAGGGATGGGTACCCATTACGATCCGCCCACGCCGGCAGACCAACCTCACGCAACACTCTACCTTAGTGATCCTCCAGACGAGCATAACCTCAGCGTAGATCGAAATATGGGCGAGTGGTCTGCAATTCGCCCACGCTCAACCCTCGTGACCCCCTTTTCTCTTCGCTCGGCCCACTCGTCCACCCCTGGTACACTTGAGGTCAATGAGGCAACCGCCATAAGCATCTACCCTCACACGAACAAGTCCATACTTGTCATTCAGCAGATGGCAGGAGGAAGCGACTCTAGCCCTAGAGAACAGTCAGCGATAATTGCTGGGAACGCCAACATCGCGCTTCCGGGCTCAATCACCCCTATCATTCACCATCAATCACCACCAAGAGAGATTCTGAACTCACCACTGCAAAATCCACGCGATGCTCCGCAACCTCCGGATCTCAGAGTCATTGCACCCACGCCCGCAAATGGTCGCCCGTCATCTGAAGCAACGCCGCCAATGCCAAGCACTCCAGCCAGAACAAATCGTTTCAGCGCTCCAATCACATCAATTAAGCGTGCCATTTCTGCTCGTCGCCTCTCTGAAAGTTTTGTCTCCCCTTTCGCCCGGACATTTTCGCTTCGTGGCACTGCTAGCACTCCTCGTCGGCGCCGAACCATAGCCAATCACCCAGAACCAGGGTCCAAACTCCACCCCTTTTGGCGACCTCGTGGCTTCTGGGACGATGTTGACGATAGTGATAGCGATGAGGAGTTTGGGAACACTGGATTCCTAACTGGGAGCCGAAGACCGTCCCAGAGCATTAAAGAGACTACCCCTCGGCGAACAGCGTCCTTAACGCGTCGTCTGAGAGGGTCACTGCATTTGCCCCATTCCCCACAAAGATTGCGGCGGTTGTCTGTATCTTCTGAGATAAATCAAGACCTTTACGAGTTCGTCAACGCAAACAACGGGCGTGACCATGAGGAGAGCAAGAGGGATGGCGTACTTATTCAGCCAAAGTTTCACCGCGACACAGAGCGGAAAATTGATACTACACCGAGGAGAGCGATGTCTTTGACGCGCCGACTGACAGGATCGCTTCGATTGCCTCATCCCGCCCGTCGACAGCGGCCGCTGTCAATATCTTATCCACTAGACCACAATAACAACATTTTCGTCCCTGCGATTGATCCGGAAGACGAAAATCGGAAGGAAGACGTCATGCCCCGTCGGACAAGGTCATTGACCCGCCGATTGACGGGGCCACTACGCTTGCCTCATAGCGAGCGGCGAGGAAGAACATTGTCAATCAGTGCCCCACTGCATCCGGACGAAGATGAGTCTATCAAGCCAAAAGTCAGTGGTGCAGAAGAGTGGAAAGCAGATGCCACACCTCGACGAACCGTGTCGTTGACTCGTCGACTGACAGGGTCACTACGCTTGCCTCATCGTGAGCGGCGAGAAAGACCGTTATCTATCAGTGCCCCACTGCATCCGGATGAAGATGAGTCCATCAAGCCGAAAACCAATGGCGCAGACGAGTGGAAATCAGACGGGGCACCTCGGCGAACCATGTCGTTGACTCGCCGACTGAGTCGATCGCTACATCATCCTGCGCGTCCACCGCGGCCCTTGTCAGTGTCGGCGGCACGAGATCAAGACGACTACGAATTTATCCAGCCGAATGAGCACCACGGGGAGGAGCAAAAAGCGGAGCGGATGCCGCGCCTAGGCTATCCGGTCCAATTTGTCGGGTTCCAAGCATTTGCGGAGAAGATTGAGCGGAGGCGCGAAGCTCGGGAAGAAGGAAAGAGGGAGGAGCGAAGGAGGTGGTTGACCGATAGGATCAGGCATGTGGGCACTGACGACGACGCAGCTCGGACAGAGCACTTCAAGAGAGAGATGGGCGGATTGTGAGGCAAGCTGATGTTCGACTAAGGGGAAGGGAAGAGGGAAGTTATTGAGCGAGCGGGCGAGCATCTTCTTGGACATCCCCGGCATGGTCCCGGGCGCTCTGGATATATGATGATCAGACGGCTGCGACGATTCTCCTACGCTCCACCTGGCAGACGTGCAACGATGTGATCGGGGAGAGGTTACATGCTTCCTTTATAGACATGTCTCATCGTTTACTTTTTAGTATACTGGCTATATTATACAACTTTAGCAGCGCTGAAGAAACCTCATTCTTGCGTTACCAAAACTTGCCGCGGTGGCTCTCTTTCCAGCTTGTCCAGACATGTTGTCGGCCCACAGCATTGCAAGCACGAAGCATGTCAAGCGTCGTATGAATATCGTGGACAATGTAGAGGCCGCGCAGCAGGCAGGGTGGCAGAGTTGTAGAAAAATCATGGTGGTGATGGTAAGGGTTCGGGACAAGGATTTAATCATGATTGCGGAAAGAAAGTCAGTGAAGCGATTGGGCCATTTGACGAATGTGGACAGTATGGCGTCATCTTGCAGCAAGCATAAGCCATCAGGGACAACATGACCAAGAATTCACAGTAAGAATTGATTATGTCCAATTCTACCAAGTACAAAGTACACACTGGCCCTGCCCACCTATCGCTGCACTTCGGGTATTTTTATTATCATACAATTTATCTGCCTGTCACAATTCCACAAGGAAAATACTGGAGTACTTCAAGTTCCTTTGCACACGTGTGAGAGCGATGACATAAGCGGCAACTGTTACCGAGCTCTTGGATTCTGTTTCTGCCCACTTCACATGTTGAGCAGATCCATCGTCATACTTCTTCCTGCATCATCGCGATCGGCCTGCGTAAGCAAATAATACCTCCACCACTCTTCAGTACCATACCATCACCATCAACATCACCCTCACCCTCACCCTCACGCAAGTAATACCTCCACCACTCTTCAGTACCATACCATCGCCATCAACATCACCCTCACCATCACCCTCACCCTCACGCAAGTAAAGGCTAAGGCACTTCCTCGTCTGCACTTGTCAATCCCTCACCTTCTGCCTCCAAAACCACTCCTTCACCATCCGACCTCTGCCTGCACCTTGCGCCATTGCTTCAAGGCCTGTCCTGGTCAAAGCGGGCCCCTCAGCAGCCGCACTACCAACCCTTCTCAACACCCCAGAATCAATCATCCAACATGTCAACCATACAGAACCTCAAAAACTTCATCAGACATGGCAAGCAAGCCAGACAAGCTCACGGTGACCCGACCACCAACGTCTCCCCCGTCCATGCCCAACAGCAACGATATGTCCCGCCACCGCCAAACGCCCAATATGCCATGAGCGATCCAAACGTCCTCGACCACAAACCATTACAACACGGAAACGTTCCCGGCGCAGACTACTCAGCAGCAAACATCGACAATCGAAATGTTGCCGCCCAGGCAGGTGGTGCTGCCGCCAGAGCAGCGGGTGACAAGCAAAGAATCGGCGACGCTGAAACCGTGTCACGATCAGGAAAAGAGACTGACCCGTCAGTCATCGAGAGAATCGTTGCGGAAGAGAGGGAAAGCCAAGGGAAGCTGCCAAAGTATCCCGGCTTGGAACGGTGGACCCTGTTGGAGAAAATGGGCGACGGTGCCTTCAGCAACGTATACCGTGCCAGGGAAGCTAACGGCCATGGACCCGAGGTTGCCATCAAAGTCGTCCGCAAGTTCGAGATGAACTCCACACAGGTAAGTTTGGCATCGGCACCGACGTCTCTCCTTTCTCATGTGTTGCATTGCAATCCACGCATTGCCACCCTCCCTCAACATATCGTCCACTGCGACGCCTTGCCAACATCAGATGGTGCAATAGGGCGACAACCATCTACATCCGGACTTCAAAAAGCAACCCAAGGTTGTGGAGGTGCGCATCGCATTCCTTATACATCTGCTGCTATGCGCCTTTGCCTTGTTCACATTGACCTCTCCACGAAAAACTCCTACTGATTCTCTTTCCCTTTACGCAGAGAGCAAATATTCTCAAAGAAGTTCAAATCATGCGGCAACTAGACCATCCCAACATTGTCAGACTCATCGACTTCTCGGAATCTCGGCAGTACTACTACATCGTTCTCGAGCTCTGCCCTGGAGGCGAGCTGTTCCATCAGATTGTCAGATTGACATACTTCAGTGAAGACCTCAGTCGTCACGTTATTGTGCAGGTCGCGGAGGCTCTGGAATATCTACACGAGACTGCTGGTGTTGTACACCGGTATGTGGACATCACGCTACCTGTGATGCAGATGCTGATTCTTGAACAGAGACATTAAACCTGAAAACCTCCTCTTCTACCCCACTACTTTTATTCCTACGAGACACCCCAAACCTCGATCGGCTGAAGACGAAGACAAGGAAGATGAGGGAGAATTCATCAAGGGTGTTGGAGCGGGAGGTATCGGGACGATCAAGATCGCGGACTTCGGGTTGTCGAAGGTCATCTGGGACAGCCAGACCATGACGCCATGTGGTACCGTTGGATACACAGCACCGGAAATTGTGAAGGATGAACGCTATTCGAAGAGCGTTGATATGTGGGCATTGGGATGCGTTCTATATACGCTGCTTTGCGGGTTTCCCCCTTTCTACGACGAGAGCATTCAGGTCCTTACCGAGAAAGTGGCACGAGGCCAATATACCTTCCTTTCGCCGTGGTGGGATGACATATCCAAGCCTGCGCAAGATCTCGTCTCACATCTCCTCACTGTTGATCCTGAACGACGGTACACCATCCAGCAATTCCTCAACCACCCATGGATCCGGAACACCAGAGAAGAAACCTACGCCGCGGCCGACGCTCCACCCCTCGCCACCCCTCTCTACACTCGTCAGAAGGAATACGGCTTCGGGAACCAAAAGCACGGTGGCACAACACCGCCGGATGCTCTCGCAAGCCAATACCTCGAAACACCAGGTGGTCATCAACGCCGCGTAGACTTCCGCTCCCCTGGCGCTGTCAATCTGCGTGAGGTCTTCGATGTCAGCTACGCCGTTCACCGTCAAGAAGAAGAAGGGAAGCGTCGCAAGAATTTCCCGCAAGGCTACCGTGGTGCAGCTGGAATGAACGGCCTCAACCCGCTCAACGAAGATGATGATGACGACTACGACGACCTCGATGATGACTTGGCACCGGCTCAAAACCCGCCCTCCAAGCTGCCTAAACCGCAGGGTGGCGCGGCGGACGTCAGCAGCGTGGAACAGAAAATGAGAAGCACAAACCTCGGCAATCCTAGTGCTGCTGCACAAGCACGACAGGCAGCTGCGCCAAAGCAAGCCGGCTATGGTCAGCACAGCCCTGCAGTTGCGGCGGCAGCGAAGCAGCAAGTGAGGAAGAACAGGGGCGCCTTCGAGCTCAGTCTGGACAATGCAACACTCCTGGGACGGAGAGGGAAGGGGCAGGACCCGAGTAAACTTAGGGAGCAGATCGTGCAGTAGAGTCGGCGGAAGCCTTGTGAAGAAATGAGACGGGTCAAAACAGCAGATAAGAGATTTGAAAGTGCATAGGAAAAGGTGGAACGCTTGCACGTAATACAGGCATGTGGCTCATGAGCTAAAAGGCATGAACACTTTCTCTTCTCCCCGGGATTCGAGATATCATTTAGGCAGATAGCCTATCAAATGAAACATGTGTACACGATGGTTCTCTGGTGATAAGAATGCAAGCGGGAGCTCGGGATAAGCATCGTACCTCCCTTGCACAACATACATACTAATCAAGTACTCTTTCGACATCTAACAAGCAACACTGCATTACCAGCATCGTTGAATAACAACTAGGCCTGCTTGCTCGCCAAAGTCCAAAGCAGCATGGGCATGCCAGTAGCGTCCGTACCCTTTCCCAATCGCTCAAAAGCAGGGTTTTGTTGGATGCAGCTCCCGAGTGAAAAAATCGACAAAGGTAGGGAAAGCCTCCCTTACTTCAAACCCAGTCCTCTTCTGTCCCCAACCCCCCCCCCCCCGCCGCCCCCACCCCGCTCCCTCGTTCGATTTCGATTTCGTTTTTCTGGGGGGGAGGGGGGGAGGGTCTCGTGTTGAGAAAGCTGCTTTTCACAGCCCTATTCGCGGTGGTTGGCGGTGCAGGCTGGGAGGGGGGGAAGGTCTAGCCTCGGGGGCAGAGGGAAGTCGGAAGCTCGACTGAACGACGGTGAACTGATGGAAGATGGAACTTTGTGCGGGGCCGGGGAACGGGGGGGGGGGGGAGGAAGGGGGGGGGAGGGAGGGAGGGAGGGAGGGAGGGAGGGAGGGAGGGAGGAAAGATGGGATGTCGCTGGGGGGGGGTGGGGGTTGGGGCCAGTTGTGAGGGAGGAAAGATGGGGGGGGGTTGTGGGGGGGTGGGAAGGAGGGAAGGAAGGAAGGGAGGGAAGGGGTTGTGGGTGGGAAGGAAGGGAAAGGAAAGGCGCATGGTCTTGATTGACTCGGGATTAGCACTCGAATGTATCACTTACTCGTTCAGTGGTCGGTCCGCGACGTTCGCGAGGTATGTGCGTGTCAAAGGCGAGGGCGGCCAGTCCTTCATTCTTGCTCAATGGTTCAAGAACAGGGCCTTGCTGCCATGGACAGCCGCGCTCGACTTGTCTGATGTGTGGCTTCGCCTCGAACGGTAAGGCCGAAGCCGTTGACTGAGCCGTTTTTCGGAGATGGGAGTCTAGGGGCTCGTGGGGAAGCGCTTGAGCGAATATCTGTTATACCTTGACTATCCATCAATCACTCACCGTGTCCAATAGCCATCGGTCCTGCCGGTCGATCCCCTGGATGTCGGAATTCCAAGGGGCTGCCTTGTGTATGTATGCACGACTTCGTGCAGATGTCTGGGTCTACTCCATGATGTACGAAAGCCAGAAGACGGCGAGTGCGATCATATCGTAACTGAGAAAGAGTACAGCGATCGTTCCGACCTGTCAGCCACAGGACATTACCGAGCCAGCCAAACGCGCAGAGAGAGAGAGAGTCTTGAACCTCAGCGAAGCTGCGACGAATCGTCGTGCGATTCTGGAAACCGCATCTTTGTTTCGCGATTTTTGGTGCAGAATTACCTTGCTCTGTATGGATTCTGGCGTTGCAGGACCACTCACCTGTTGGATTTGCGATTTTTTGATAATGAGATTGATACCCTCGATCATCAAAATTATTCCAAGCGGGGTGGAAGCTAGGACGTATACCCACGTCTGTCGACAGATTCGGGCTTCATCATGGACAAATAGACACCGACGCCTTGGGGGTGGAGGGGTGGACGATTCGAGGATCAGTGTTGAAAATGCGTGGATTGGTCAGGCAGTACGGTATGTTAACAAGCACGATTCATGTTAGCTGATCACCTGAAGATGCAGACGATCGCCTTCAACAGAATTTTGCTCATGGAGACATATGCCCGAGCCGACGATACCCTCCCTACCTGACTTAAGTTTCGGAAGGCAGCGTTGTAGCAAGGAGCCCTAGAATTGTTTTCAGGGGGCACATAGATTGAAATGTAGGCTGTTCTTTTAGGCTGGAGAGGGGCAACGAGCCCCGAGTTAAGCTTAGGTCGGGCGCAATTCCGAAGCAGCTCTAACAGCATCTTCCAGACCCACCCCTTAATCTTAAGCGAGGCTTACACATCCAAGATCTTGACGCAGGAGTCTTGGCGCTCAGGACTTTCGGTGACTCTCCGTAGTCGCCTCATCCCGCACCACCTTCCGCCAGCCTTGATGGCGATACGGCGTCGCGTTGCAGGCTTAGCGACCGAAGTCGAGGTCCCAGATGCAGGGCGGGAGATCAGAGGGAGAGGGAGGACACGTAACTTGAGTATGGTGGACGATTCATACTCAATTTTGCCGGTCGCAGTAATTGTTTCGATGGACCTATCTGGGTTCCCTCGACAGAGTTCTATATTCACTCCGCCGACCGAGTTGTTGATTGATAGGCTGTGTTCCGATAGCACAATTATGGATCGCTGAGCTTCAGCCCGCGTATGCACGTCGTGATTGGTAGATCAGCTCGTTAACGTGGGGCTTTTATAACCTCCAACGACTCGATATGCAGCCTTGAGTATAACGGTGTCGCCTTGTGCGCTGCCTTTGCCGACTCTTTCCTTTCCTCAAAGCCGGCGCAGTTAAATCCTTTGTGCTCTCACAGTCTTACACTCGGATTTTTCCTACCGTCTATGTCTAGTTGAATGTCGGCCAATTCGTTCCTCGTTGTGATCTTATCGCCTGAGGATTTCGATATAACCGTCTGCGCCTAGAAGAAGAGAACTACAAGTATGCATATCGATTTATTGAGAGACCTTGAGCCAACGAACGACAGCGCCAAGCTGTGATTTGACCACTCCACCAGACGCAATGGCCGATCTGCTCTCCATCTCCGCCAGCGTTGCTGGTCTCATCACAATCGCTGATACAGCCTTTCGTCGAACATTCAAGTATATCAAGGCTGTCAAGGATGCCCCAAAGAGAAATCCGGTTTGTCCTCGGAAATCGGTCTTCTTTATGGCATGCTCAACAGCCTTCATCTAGTGGTGTGCCAGCTTGAAGGGGAAACCTTCGACTCAACAGTCCAAATACATCATATCCATTCATGTTATCTTACTTTTGAGAAGGTCAAAACAATGCTCAACAAACAGCTGCGTTACTGCGTCATTGGGCGAAAGTTGACAGCGCCGATAAGGGAGTCGTTGAAGAGATACAAGCACTGGCCTCAGATGCCGATCATTCCGCAACACCAAAGGGGCTTGCACGACCCGATTTTGCGTCAGTGCCTAGTCGGACTATAGCTACCGATTCATGCAGCTCTCTCCGGATCGCTGCCGAATTTGGACATCTTAGCATCGTCCGAAACATAATACAGGACGACATACACGAAATCGACGCGGTAGACAAGAGTACAGGCCGGACTTCTCTCCATTACGCTGCAAAGGCAGGTCATGTCGAGATTGTACAGCAATTGCTAGAGCGCGGCGCCGATTGCAATGCTAGAGATAAGAAAGGAAAGACAGCACTACACTACTTTGTGAGACGAGAAACATCTCAGTGCCTCACGTTGCTCTTACAGCAAGGTATTGACATTGGTGCAAGGGATTTCGAGGGCTCCACTGTGTGGCATTCTGCTGCAAGGAGGAACAATACGAAAGCCGTAATTGGCTTCTCGACAAGAACAATTCGAGCAAGCCTGTACTCAGTAGGGAAATAGCTCCACTCAATGAGGCACATGATATGGGAACTGATACTGGGCTGACACCTTTGCACGTTGCTGTGGACGCTTGTGCGCTAGAAGCAGTCCGATGCCTTGCCGATGACGGAGCTGATGTCAATGCGGTTATGGCTGATGGTTCAACGGTGCTCCATTGCCTTGTCAGTAGCAAATCCAGGATACTGAGCTGTGAGGTCGTCGAATCTCTTCTGGCGAAAGGTGCAGACCCTTGTAAATCGCGTGCGGAGGGCAGGACAACTCTCCATGTTCTGACAGAGTGGGACAATCACTTCGAGGAAACAAGACTCCCGGTACTCCAACGACTTGAGGTGGCTTCTCGTGGAGCGATACACGAAGGGTCCGAGATTGCTCACAGGTACTAGCAATATACGAGGAGCTCGGCCGGCTGGCACGATATAGGGTGGAAAGCAACATCTTTTCGGGTGGATGTCCCATTGCTCGGCAAAGCCAGATACTTCCGCAATCCATGCAAATGCTACATGCGTCATACCTCATAGCTCAACCCCTGTAGTTTCTTGATCTCTTCTCCAGCTCACTCATCGACTCTCCTGAAACAACGCCAACACTCCACCGTCTTGCAGCTGGAACACTGAAACGTCGAGTGTTCTTGAGAGAGGCTTTGAACAACAAAACACTTGTCACAGGGTTGTTCGCCCCTGACAATCTCCCAGAGATTCTCATGCCGGCAGTATTTCCTTGACGCCGGTTCAACCCAGTCGTTGTGCGTCTTTTTGGACTTTAGAGCATGCCCGACGATCTCTCGTTCTGCTTGCGCCACCGCTTCAAATCTCACGTTGAGGGTCCGTGCCCTCCGTGCGCGCTCTTGCGCTTCTCGCTCCGCTGGAGCTTCTCTCATCGTTCTTTCCCTGTCGGCCCGTCTCCTTTCATTTGCTTCCCAACCTTCTCGTGCTTCTCGGACTTCCTCTTGACTTCCTCTTGCTGTTGTGCCTTCACCTTTTCTTCCGCCTTCTTCTTCTCATCCTCCGCCTTTCTGTCCTTGTCTTCCTCCTCCACTTCCCTCCACTCTCCTCTTTTTTCTTGCTATATTCTACTGGCTCCTCCTCAGCGGCAATCTGATCGATGACGCGTTGCAGTGCATCGCGCTGTCTCTGTAACTTGCCCTTCGTCGTTGTTAACAAAATCTCTTTGAAGCGACGACTTGTACGCCTCTGTATACGTTCATTCTCTCTCGCCTGCTTCTGCTCCTCGGTTTCTTTCGCTTTGGGATAGAAATATGAGCTCAAGTATGTCCGATAGCTATTTTGCTCCTTCTCAATTCTGGGATCTTCATTATCCTGGTCCTCGAGTTGATTCAAGTCTTTTTCAAGCGTGGTTGTGTGCTGATGTAAGTCGGAGATATCCTTGTCGTATCTCGCCTTGCTCACTCGCCAAGATTGAAGGACTTCTGTCGTCCTGCATTTTCCAGATCTTTCGCCCTCGTTTCAGCTCCCCTGCTCCTTCTTGCTTCATCTTCCTCTTTTGTTTTCGCCCTTGCTTCAGCTCCCCTCCTCTTTCTTGCTTCCTCTTGTTTCTTCGCCCTTGCTTCAGCCTCCCTCCGCGTTTCTGCCTCCGCAGCTTCAGCTTGGCGCAAATCCGATTGGTGCTGTGTTCCTAGACGATCTCTGATGCCTGGCCATACCGAATCGTACGCACGTCGTTCTACAGGGTCTTTGAGGATCTCATAAGCTTTCCCGAGCTTTTCGAAGAAGAGTCAGTCGCTGCTCTTATTGTGGCAAGTAATTTGGAAAGTTGGTGGGACTTACCTGCTGAAACGCATCTGTCGAGCCGCGCTTTTTGTCAGGATGCCGGATCTTTACTAGTCTTCTATAACTAGCGATCACTTCTCCAGCAGCGGCAGTATTCGATATGTTGAGAATGTCGTAATAATCATCAACGTGCGCAGGAGGGGCCATCACTCTTTCACTGGGAATGCTAGCCTTCCACCAACCACGAAGGTAGAACAATAATTCCGATGACTAATACACATGCAGAAACCCGATGATTGGTACACTGCAGATGCATATTGCTTGGCACTGGGAGTCTTTGCACATCACACCCACATTTGTACTGTAGCATGAGCATCTCTGAAGGATATGTGCTCTTTAGATTGTATAATTCTTGCATTGGACGACATCACCCACACGACTAGGGCGGCGATCAAAGGACTCCAGGCCACAGTAGTTGGAGACGAATCATCTTCATCATCTAATAATTCTGGAAACGTCTTTGCTTCAATTCTGCTTGGCGCCCCAACAATGAGCTTCTAAGCAAGCAAGAGGTGGCATACTGCAGGTTCTCAATGCCATTTGGACTTCCTCCGGAGAACTTTATCATAGACATGGAGTTCATTTGCTTCTTGTTCCTATCGAGCACGTTGGACGAATTGATTTGTAAGGAAATCACCTGCCCAAGCCTCACATTCAGCAATACATCACATGGAGAGGAAGCAAAGCGAAAGGTTCACTCGAGACGAATTGATACACTGGAGACCAGACTGGGTATGTCTCAGGTAGGACAAAGCTTACGTAGCAACAGTAATTGACCGGCTTTAGAATTCTTCCGCCCAAGCGGGTATGTCCTAACGTCGACGCCCTTGATCTTCTTTTCGCTGGCGAGCTGGCGACAGAATACTACAAAGAGACAAAAGATTCTTACGAATGTCTGAAGATGACAGAGCCGTATCTCGATGCTCTTGCTCATAAGCATCCTTCACTCAAAATTCTCGAGATTGGCGCGGGAACGGGAAGCTCGACAGTGTCTGTTCTAGAAACATTGTTGCAGGATGGCGAGCACGAGACCGGTCGGCCTAAGTACAAGACGTACACCTTCACTGACGTCTCCACCGGATTCCTTTGAGAAAGCCAAGGAAAAGTTCAGGGACCATGTTGACCATATGGTGTTCGCAACATTGAACATCGAGCAAGATCCCCTTCAACAAGGATTTCAGACGGGCGAAGACAATCTGATAACACGCGACGTCGATTTTAAATGACTTTGAAAGCGGTGGTAATTCCGCTATCTTCAAGGCGGCAGGAATACCAGTAAGACATTCCTGGAGCTGAATAAGCATTGATATCGTTCTAGGAAGCTGAACCTTCATAGCCTATATAATTCCGCTTCATATCTAGTGATCAGGTATAGGTCGTCCTTAGTGCTCGCAAACAGTGAGGCCATACAGAAATAACGTATACACAAGTAGATATATAGATATATAATTAAGTATATTTAATATTAAAGTAGCTAAAATCTTTCTAAATTTAAAAATAATTTAAAAAAAACTCTTTAACGCTAGAAAAACTTTTATATCTAAATATATATTTTAAAGTAAAAATAAAATTATATATAAATATAGATAAGAGAAAAAATAATAATATAGCTTTTAAAGAGAATAATTTAAATAAAGAGTTTATTATTAATATAATAATTATATAAATAATACTTATTAAAGTTATCTATCTCTCTATAAGTTTAAGTTTAAACTTTTATTTATATAAGTAATTAATTTTTAAATCTAATTTCGAGATTGAATTCGACTCTCGAAGCGTGAAAATACTTTAATTTAAGATTTACTTAGAACTATAAGATCGAATATTATAAATTTTAAATTATTAGAAAGTATAAAATAAGTTCTATAATTAATAAAAATAATAGTAAAATTTGAATAGAAAAAAGAGAAGTTATATTAAGAATAAGTTTCTTAAAAAGTTAATTAATTTTATATTAATTTAGATTTAATTAATAAGAAGTTAAATTTAATATCTATAATAGTTTATTTTTATTTTTATTATTTAAATTTATAGAATTTTTATTAAATTTATACTTTTTATAGTTTTTATAATTTTACAATTGTTATAATTCTAGAATTTTAGAATTTTTTAGCGAGAGAGATTAATAGATTCGAATCGAGAATTATTACGAATTAATTCTTTATACTCGCTATATCTTTCTAATTAAATCTTAGCGCGCCTTTCTTCATATATATCTACTTTATAGATATATAGTTAATTAATATCTTTTATATTATATATATATATAAGTTATACTATATTATTTCTTAATAATTAATAATAATATTTAGCTTTACTTTATAGAATATCTAGGCGTTATTAGACGTTTAAGTAAAGTCTATATTAATATCTAATAATATAACGCTTTAATTTAACTCTTATATATATTTATTAATTATTAAATACTATTTAACTAAAAACTTATATTTAAAATAATTCTTTTAATAGATCTATCGATCTTATTATATTTATTATTATAAAGTAATAATATATATTAAAATTAGAAGTAATAATATAGCGTATTATTCTTAATATATTTACTATTATAATTATTAATATAACTATTATAAAAGAAAGAATAAATATTAGAATAGCTAAAATTAGATTAAGGCCTTCTTTATCTACTATAAGAGTAAAAGTACTCGAAGCGAATTAATAGACTCGCTTACGTTATTTATTAGGCTGTAAACTATATAGCTAAGACGAGTATTTAATATATTTAATAAAGTTTTAAATACTTACGAGTTTTCTTTTCTCTTCTTTTTTCTTTAATTATTAATTTATTTAATAATTAATATATTTATTCTATTAATTATATATTTAAATCTTATAATTATATAATTACTATATAATTTTATTAAAAGAGATCTTATTATTTTATAACTTTAATAATTTTATTTATATAAAATTATTTAATTTAGTTATAATAAGTAACTCGCGAGTTAATTCTATTAATTTACGAAATAAAAATATCTCGCTATAATCTACTAGCGACGTTTTTAATTTAATAAATAATTTTTATTAAAATATATTTATTATATAATTAAGTAATTATAATATTAATTCTAATATTAATAAAAATTCTAATAATATTATTAATAGAAATAATAATCGCTAAAGCGTTATATCTAATAACCCTTTATTTATAGATAAAGATTTTTATTTTATAAACTTAATTTAAGTTTAACGCTATTAATTTTTAAAGTTTAATATTAAAAAGTAGCTAGTTATTAAAAAATTTAAATTAATTAAAATATAGAATATATAAAATTATTATCGCGAGTATAGCGATAATTATTATTATAATTTAAATTATAAAAAAATAAGTATTATTAAAATATCTAATACGTAGTATCTTAATAACTATAGCTCGATAATTATATTTTTTTAAAATTATAATAATTTTATCGTCTTAATATTTTATATTAATTTTTATATAAATAAAAAAAAGATTTATTAATTTTTTACTCTTTTAATAAATATTAAGAAGTAAATCTAGAGAAATATTAGAGATATAATATTACGCGATATCGAGGAATTTATTTAAATAAAATATAAAGAATAATATTTAAATTAAGTTTATAATCTAATTATTAAATTTTATAATATAAGATATTAGTTAATTAAAGCGATTATAAGAGACGTATAATCGATAGTTAACTTTAATAATTATTTTATTATACTCTAATTATAGCGAGATTATTATATAATTAATTTAGAATATATAAAAGCTTTATAAGATAGAGTAATAGAGAAATTTTTTTTAAAAGCTATAAAGAAGGTTATTTAATTTATTATTTATATTATATTATTATAATAATATTAAAATATAAAGTAAAGATTATAAAAAATAAAAGAGCTTTTTATTCTAGATAAGACTCGCTTTAATAATAAAATAAGTAATTAAAGAAATAGTAATTAATAATATATAAAGCTTAAGGAATAGTATATAAAGAATTAATAAGATTAAAAAAGAGTTTATTTTTATTAGCGTTATAAGATTAAAAGTTTAAGTAAATTAAATTTAAAAGTAATAACTCTTATATTAAGTTTAAAATATCTCTTATTAAAATATAATATTATAAGAATTTATTTAAATATTTAAATTACGTTATAAGTAATAAAGTATATAATTATAAATTAAATAAGAGAAAAGATAAAGTTTAATATTTATTATTATAGTATTAAATACGTTATTAATTAAATAATAATCTCGCTTTTTATTATTAAGAGATAAAATTATTATGCTAAATAAGAAGTATAAAATAATTATTCTAATAGATATCGATAATAAGAAAATCTTTATATTATAATCTTTTATTAAAAAAATATAGATTTCTAAATCTAAATATATATTAATAATAATATATATTAATAATAATATATATTATTAATAATTATTAAATATTTTTATATAAAAAGTATAATCTAGTTTTTAATTTTATAGATAATTAAGAAAGAAAGTAAAAGTAAATCTTAAAGATATATATTATAAATATATAATATTAATTTAAATCTTTATTAGTACGAGTAGTTTTAAATTTATTATAATTCTTTTATAAGTAATAAAAAGTAAGTAGATATTATAATAATAAATATAAAGTAATTTATATTATTAATTAATATAGTAGTTATATATAATCTAAAATAAGCGTTTATTATATTTTTATATTAAATTCTATTTAAAAATAATAAAGATAATTATAATAAAGTTATATAATATAATATTATATAATTAGACGACTTTAATATATCTAAATAATTTAAAAATCTATTAGAAGTTTTTTTAGAAGAGATATTTAATAATCTTAATATATATAATTAAATTAAGTATTTTATTAATTTATTATTTAAAAAGCTATTTAAAAATAATTTAATTTATAATATATTATATAATAAATTTATAATAATTAGAGATTATTTAAATATTATATTTAAAAGAAAATAAATTCGATTTTTAACTAGTTAAATTAACTCGCTAATACTATTTATTAAAAAATTAAATAGCTCGCTATAATTATATATTAATTATTAAGAATTTAATAAGATAACTATTAAGAATAATTACTTATTATTACTATTTTTAGAAATTTTAGAGAGATTTATATATATAAAGTATTTTATTAAGATTAATATTTATAATATATATTATAAAATACGAGTATAAAAGAAAGATAAGTAAAAAATTATCTTTTAAACTCGCTATAATTAGTTTAAGTTAATTAAGTATTAAATAATATCTTTTAATCTCGTAAATATCTTCGTAATTTTTTAAACTTATATAAATAAAATATTTAAATTATATATCGATATCTTCTATATAATATATTTAAATAATATATTAATTTATTTTAAAATAAAAGAGTTATATTAAAAGTATATATATAAAGTATTATATATATTATTAAAAGTATTAACTTTATATAAAATTATTAAAATATACTTTTAATTATAATAAGATTTTTTCTTAAAATTTTTAGTAAATTAGCGTAATATTTAAATAGAGTTATCGCGTATTAAAATTATTATTAAATAATTAAAATCGAAGTCTATTAAGAATATTCTAATTCTTCTAAAATTTATAAATTTTTATTAATAATTTATATAAGGTTTTTTATAGATAGCTATATTTTTAACGAATTTAATTTAAAAAGCGAAAAAAGATAAAATTAGATAATTTCTTATATTTAATAAGAAAGTATATAAAGCTTTTAAAATACTTAAGCGAATATTTATTATTATATCTATATTAAAATATTATAGTTAAAAAATATAACTTATTATAAAAATTAATATTTTTAATATAGATATAGATAATATATTTAATTAATTAAGTAAAGATAAATAATAATATCTTATTATAATTTTTAATTATAAATTTAAAGATATTAAGTTTTATTAAAATAGATATAATAAAAAACTCTATATAATTATATTAGATTTTAAAAATTAAAATTATTAATATATATAAAAGAATAAGATAGAGTTAAATTAGAAAATCTTAAATTTATATATATAGTTAATTATAAATTCGAGTTTTATATACTTTTTAACTAGACCGACTAAGTTATATAGATAAATAAATTAGCGTTCGTAATTATTAAAATCTCGCTCTTCTATGTCTTCTTATTAAAAATTAGATATACGTTATTAATATATAAAATAACTTTTTTATTTTCTATTAAAATTTTAAGATTTTTTTTTTAAATTATAGAACGAAATATAGGCTTTTAGATAAAAAAAAATTTCTAAATTTAGTCTTATAATTATTAAAGTGCAAGGAATTTAAATATCGCTTATTAGAGTTCGCTCGACAGCGGAATAGCCCTAATTAAAAAATTGATATATATTATTTAATTTTGAAATAACTTTTTTATTTTCTATTATAATTTTATTATTTCTTTTTTAAATTATAGAATAAAATGTAGGCTTTTAAATAAATAAAGAATCTTTAAATTTAATCTTATAATTATTAAAAAGTAAGGTACTTAAATATCGCTTATTAAAGATCGCTTATTAAATTTACTCGATAGCTCTAATTAAAAAAAAAATTATAAATTTAATTTATAGACCTTTACTCGTTACTTATAAAATAATAAGTATTCTATTTATATAAATTTAGATTATAATAATTTATATTATTTTATAATAATAAAAGAATTTAATATAAAGTAGATTCGCTAGATTAAGAAATTAACTACGTTTAATTTTATAATTAAATATTATAAGAGAAAATTTAACTCTATAAATATATTATTAAGAAGATCTAATATTATTAAATTAAATAATAGCGAGAATAATAATAATAATTTTCTCTTTATCTTATAAAATAAGCTTCGTAATTAGAAATATTAAATTTAATCTATAAAAATATAATAGTATATTTATTATAATTAAATTTATAGTATTAATAAAATAATTAAATAGTATTATTATTATAGATATTTAAATTATTAATTTAAATAAGAGAGTACTTAATAGATAAATATATATTTTAAATATTACGATATTATTTTAATTTTTAATTTATTAGATTTTAAAGTTAAAGAGATTTTATTTAAAGTTATAAGAATTAATAATAATATAACTATTTAAATTATAACGTAAGAACGCTTTTATTATAAATAAGAAGTAATATTAAAAATACGTTATTAAATAAAATAAGCTTTTAAAATAAAGAGTTAATAAGAATAAATTATTATATTATAATTTTATAATTTATATATCTAATAATTTTATTATAAAGAAAGAGATTTTTTATATAAATTATAATAATTTTAATATTAAATACTTTATTTATAAGTATATTAAAGAGAATATTAGATTTAAGTATTATTAAATAGATATAATAAGCGATATAGTAGAGTATATTTATACTTATCTCGATTATTAAAAAATATAATTTTATTATTATAAGTTATATAGCGAGCTAGCGTTAATCTTACTAGATAATATAAATTTATTTTCTATTATAATTACTAGCCGAAAAGGTATAATATTTAATATGAAATTTAAATAATTTTCGAGATATCATTTCAAAAGGTATAGGATATTTCTAATCCTACTCGATATTTTAATATATAAATTATCGTATTTTAAAATCGTTTCGTATAGAATAGACTAGTCTCGCTATAGGACTTTAAGAATTATAAGATTTTATAAATAGATTATAAAGATATAAATTCTTAAAGAAAAGAAGTAAAAGTTAAAAAATTCTAAGTTTAAAAAATTTCATATCTTTTCGGCCACTAATTATAATAATAGATTTTATTATAAACTTATTATCTATAAGAAATTTATATATTAATAAAATTTATAATATTATTTTAATTTTAATAGATAAGTTAATTAAATATATAATATATATTATAATTATAAAGAATTTAAAGATTAATAATCTTATTAATATTTTATAATAAGAGTTTATATTATTATATAATATAATATATAACTTTATTTCAAATTAAAACTCTCTATTTATAAGTAAGTTTTAAATAATACTATATTAATATTTAAGTGCGAAATATAAATTTAATATTATATTTTATTTTTAGATTAATAATTAGATTAAGAGATAAAATTAAATTCTTAAATATTATTTATAAATATATTATAATTATAAATAAAATAATTAATTTAAAATTTTATTAATAATTATATTTATATATAATAATAATATATATATAAGTATTAATAAGATTTTATAAGAGCTATTAATAAGATATATAATAGATTTAAAAAATATTCTTAAAAGTAAAATCTTAAAAGAGAAAGTATTATTTATTATAGAGCGAGTAGAATAATTATAAGAGATAAGATTATATTTAAAAGAATTATAAAAGCTAGCGTTAAAGTAATAAGTAAAATATTATAATAATAATTATAAAATTATAATTTTTAAAAAAATAAAGTATTATTATAAAGTTTAAATATATATATTTTATAATTAAAAAAGAAACTTAATTATAAATAATTTAGATTTTTTAAAGTATTAGAAAAAATAAATATATAGATTTATAAACTAAATCTCTCTACTAGATATAAAAAAATTTATTTTATATTTTATATATTATTATTAAAGTTATAATATTTATATAAAAATAATTTAAAATTATAAATAGTTTTAATTAATAAAGAAAAAGAGTAAGAGATTAATAAGATATTAGATAAAAGAGTTTATAAGAGTAAGATTAAGTATCTTATTAATTAAAAAGACTTTTTATTTTATAAATTTTTATAAGAATTAATAAAGTATTTTATTAATATTAAAAATATAATTAAGAACTTTAAATAAATAAAGAAATTATATAAATTAGTATTTAAAATAAAATTAAATTAAGATATAATTATTAAGAGAAATTAAAAAATAAGATAAATTAAGAAAATAGTAGTAGTAGAGAATTTAAGTAAATAAATAAAATTATAAATAAAAGACTTAATAAATATAATTAAAAGATTTATAAATTTATTTTAAGTCGTTAAAATATTATATATTATAAGTAAAGTAGTTATTAAAATTATATATATAATTATAACTATCTAATATTAATTTATCTATTCTCTTATATTAAAAAATAATTTTTTATTTAAAAAATTTATTAGATAGTAAAAAGGCTTAATATAAGAGATAGCGAAAGAAGTAATTAAAGGGGAAGCGAAGATAATAGCGTTATATCGAAGTTCGACGGCGTGATAAGTAGTTATTTATATTAGCTATATAACCTAGCATATACTAGTCAAGATATCTTATACCGTTTCATATCTATAAGGTAAAACGAATACCTCCGCCAGAGCGGGCCGCAGCGAAGACGGTAGTCTGGTGATAGGGGGGCGACGGGTCAGCCACGCAGGGGTGACCCCCGAGGGGGCACCGCAGCTAGGGCGAGCATCCAACATGCTTGATAAAGTCTTAAATACTTGCGAGTCCCCTTTCCCCTTCTTCTTTCTTTAGTTATCAGTTCATCTAGCAACTAACCTATCTATTCTATCAACCTCGTGATTACATAGCTGCTACGCAGTTCCATTAAAAGAGACCTTACTACCTCACATTTACTTCGTAAATAACTTCTTAAATAACTATTTAATTAATTACTTAATTAATTACTTAGCTAGCTACTTAGTTAGCTTATTAATCTACTTAATTATTTATTTAATTATTTATTTAATTAATTACTTAATTAATTTATTAATCTATTTAATTAAGTACTCTATTAAAGTATTTAATTAAATAAAAGAAGAAATTATAATCGATAAATATAGAGAATATTACGAAGAGTATTATAAAGAAAGTAAGCGATAATAAGATTATTAATATTAAGAATATAGCTTAGCTTTCTATAATTCTACGTTAAATTATTAATTAATAAGCGAAGAACGATATTATAATTTAGTCTCTTATTTCTATATAGAAATTAAAAAGTTTAAGATACGAATATAATAGAAGAATTAAAATATATCGTAAAGATAGCGAAAGAAAGAGAAGTAAGAGTTATTATTCTAGTCTAAAGAGATTAAATAAGATTTCTCTTATAAATATATATATCACCTATATAGTAGCTCGTAATTACTCTTTATAATTCGAGTAGAAGCGTATATAAGTAATTAATTA
Source organism: Letharia lupina (assembly GCF_014066315.1). NCBI lineage: Eukaryota > Fungi > Ascomycota > Lecanoromycetes > Lecanorales > Parmeliaceae > Letharia > Letharia lupina. The sequence continues at coordinate 260,985 of NW_023502975.1, forward strand.
ATTAATTAATTAATATAGAATATTACTATAATAAATATGTAAGAGAAGAATCTATTATAACGATTTTAGCTAAATTAGTATAGTTAATTAAATCTCTATAGAAGAAAGATTAAATAATATATATTTAAACGAATTAAAGTCGTCTAATATTGTTAAGGAATCATTATGGTTTGACTCATATATGTGTGTGGTTGTAAAAGATGTTGATTATTCTATGTGCCTGCAGGGCAGATATGTGCGGTGCCAAGCCTACGCTAGTGGCCCTATGAGTGTCCCCAAGGCATCTCATAACAATTGCCCACAAAAAACAGAGAAATGCCATGTCCTCATGGCAAGAAGTATGCATGCATGCATGTGTGCTTTTCGAAAACCGGAAAGGAGTGGAGACACCGGGCTAATTAGTGGTGTGCATCCCACGAGTTCTCCTGCCGTAGTGAAACCTCCCGAACAATGAAATGACTGTCAGAGCAAGACATCGGACGGTTTCAATTCGTCCAAATATGCATCGTCCGATCTTCCTCATTGATCTTCCTCCTGCAGTGGCCCAATTGGCTGTGATCGACGCAGTAGATCCTCCTCTTGTGTAGTCATTGCAGTGATGTACCACAATGTGATATTGTCGAGGCACGCAGAGATAGCAGGCCAAATTGTAGTGTCGTTCTCCGCTTGCTGAGTGGCGATCTGACGTGGAACCGTGGAGAGCATATGACGTGGGATCTTGGAGAGGTGGGCCGTGCTCTTGGTGCTGGGGGCCTTGTTGCCGCTTGCTTTCTCCGCAGTGTTCTCCGCATTTGCCTGTTGTAGTTCCTCCTCTTGTAGAATATCAGACTGAGTGGCTAGCTGAGTGGCTGACTGAGTGGCTGACTGAGTGGATTGGTGAGGTGGCTGAGTGACTTGCTGAGTAGCTGGCTGAGTGGCTGACTGAGTGGCTGGCTGAGTGACTGACTGAGTGGCTTGTAAGGCCTCTTGTCTAGCCCATTCTTGACGTATGTAGGCCGCTCGGTCTTGAAGGATTTTGGCTTGCTGTAGGAAGAATTGAGGGTCTGATTTGCTAGCCAATTGGATACACTCTTGGGCCTTGACGTCGTACTCCCATGGGTAGCATTCTCTTGTATGCCAGGGGCCGTAGTACTCGGTGCGGTACTGCTCATGTAGGGTCTGCAGGAATTCGTATGGCATTCTGATATCGACCGGCCTAGTGAAAGGATCGATGGGACGGTGTCAAAAGGTACTCGATGACTGCGAGTGTGTTGGAGGTCCGGCTTGGAGCGTCACACTATTAGGTGTTGATGTGGGCTTTGCGTAAACGTATGGTGTAGACGTGAAGACGTCTACTACATCGTAGGATCAAGTGGAATTAGATCTTAAGGTGTTGCTACCAATTGTTAAGGAATCATTATGGTTTGACTCATATATGTGTGTGGTTGTAAAAAGATGTTGATTATTCTATGTGCCTGCAGAGTAGATATGTGCGGTGCCAAGCCTACGCTAGTGGCCCTATGAGTATCCCTGAGGCATCTCATGACAAATATCTTACTTTAATATCTATTTATTATTCGAAAAGCTTTTATTACGATAGAAGAACTTATGAAATATATACTACTAATTAGCCCGATATCTCTATTTCTTTTTAACGTTTAAAAAATCATATATATATACTTCTTACTATAAGAATATAGTATTTCTCTATTTTTTATAAATAATTATTATAGATTAATTCTTTATACTTAATATACCTTTCTAATTAAGTCTTAACGCGTCTCTCTTTATATATATCTACTCTATAAGTATATAGATAATTAATATCTTTTATACTATATATATATATAAGTTATATTATATTATTCTTTAATAAATAATAGTAATATCTAGTCTTACTTTATAGAATATCTAGACGTTATTAGACGTTTATATAAAGTCTATATTAATATCTAATAATATAACGCTTTAAGTCGACTCTTATATATACTTATTAATTATCGAGTATTATTTAACTAAAAATCTATATCTAAATTAATTTTTTTAATAAGTCTATCGATCTTATTATATCTATTACTATAAAATAATAATATATATTAAAGCTAGAAATAAAATATAGCGTATTATTATTAATATAACTACTATTATAAACCCTTATATATAACTTTTAATAATAAAGATATTTAAAGTATACTTATTATAATAGATAATAGAAGACAAAGCGTTTAAAAAATGTAAGTAAGATATAGTTAATATTATAATAGAGAAATATAAAAGAAATAAAGATAAAGATAAAGTATAGAAGAAAGAGAAGATTTTTTTTTAAAGAGAAGAAATATAATAAAATAGATAATATTATAGTTAAGTATACTATAGAAAAATCTTAATATTAAAAATATAAAGAAAAATATATTAATCTAAATTAAGATAATAATTATATCTCTAAAAATTATTAGAAATATATTATTTAAAAATTTAAATATATTTATTAAAAAAGATTTTTAAAGATAATATAGATTAGATAATAGCGTTTATATAAAAAAGAAAATATCGTTAAAGAGATTATTAAGAAAGAAGTAGATTAGAAAATTTATAGATATTAATAAATAATTAAAAGAGTATATTAATAAGAAAGATTTTCTTTATAAATAGTTAAAGTAGAAATAATTTATTTAATTAAATATTTAAAAATCTAATAAAAAATCTAATAGTAATTTAATTAATATCTAATATAATTATAATAGAAAATCTAAAAAGAATAAGATAGTTAATAATAAGATTAAGAAGTAAGAAAAAGAGAGAGTTTACGTAAAGAATAACTAATAAAAGCTTATTAATAGTATTTAAAAATAATATATATATATAAGATAATTTATAACTATAAATAGAATAAAGAGTAAGAATTTAATAATAAAAGTAACGATAGAGAAGACTAAAGAGATATTAAAATATAATATTATATAAATAAAAAAGATATATTAATTAATTAAGATTATTAGAAAATCGTTTTTAAAAATAATATATAAAATATATATCGCGATATTTAATATGAAGAATTAGATAGCGATTAAAAAGAAAATCGAAGATAATAATAGAAATCTTTATCTAAGATTAATAATTATTAAAATATATTAGATAAAAAGTCTTTAAATAATAACGATAATAGAGAAAAAATAAAAGCGCTATCTCTCGCTAGTTATTAATATCGCTAATTTAAAAATAATAAATAGATTAATAATAAATAATATAATAAAGAATAATAAAATAAAGAGAGTTAAGAGATATAATTAGATAGCTTTATTATTTTAATATTTTAAATATTAAAAGTAAAATATATATTTATAATATATAATAATAAGATTTAATATATAAGATATAATTAAATATATAATATTTATAATTATAAAAAGCTAATATTTATAATCTTAAAAATTTATATTTTATATAGAAAAAAAGAATATATAATCTTAAATAAGAGCTATTTATTAAAGATTAAAGATAGATAAAGAATTATATAAAGAATAATTAATAAAGTCTTACTTTATAAATACTTAAAAATATTATTAATAAATTCTATTAAAATTAAGATAAAATTTATATTAATAATATTTAAAAAGAAGTGAAAGATAATAATCGATATAATTAATCTATATAAGAATTTTAATACTATAATAAATAAGGCGTTATAATTAAGAATAAGAATAAAAAAATTAAAATTATTTATAATTTTCTATTAAGAAAGAAATTAAAAGACTTTTATAAATATAAAGTTTATTAAGAGTATTAAAGTTTTAATAATAAAGATAGTAATAATTATAGCGATTAAATAGATTATAAATTTAAAAATTAAAAATTTAATTAAAATCTTAATTAAAAAAAAGAATATAATATAAATTTTATAATTAAAAATCTTATATTAGAATATTAGCGAATAAATTTTTTATAATATAATATTAGAAAAGAATTAAAACTAATAATAGCTTTATTTATAAATTAAATAATTTAAAAAATTAATATTTTAGCTATCTAGAAATGATATTCTATAAAATATAATAAATCTTTATATAACTCTAATATTAGCGCTTTTTATCTAGTATATTAACTTAAAAAGAATATAAAAACTTATTTTTATATTAATAAGAAGCTTAATTAAAACTAATAGAAAATCGAATATTTATTAGAAAATATATATATATTAAAAATATAATTAAAAAAGAATAATAATAAGAATTAATTAAGATTAATCTCTATTTATAATATATATAATTTAAATCTAATAATTATTAATAAAAATAATCTCTTTAACTTAACTATAGCTAAGAAATAATTAAATAATTAAAAAAAGTATATTCTATTTAATTATTTTAATCTATATTATTTTTACTAGTCGAAAAGATATAATATAATATAAGATATTAATTTATTATATTATACTCTAATATAATATAAAATATTAATATTTATATAATCTTATATCTAATATAATATAAGATCTTAACGAAATATATTATAATATAATATATCTATAATATTATATTATAATATAGTATATATATAAAATATTTCGATTAAGATTTCTATATTTAGAAGTATAAGTAGCTATTCTAGTTATTATTCTAATTAACGACTACTCTTATTCGATAAATTCGATATAATAACTATTACTATTATAACTACTACTATTATAACTATTACTACTATAGCTATTACTATTATAACTATTACTATTATAACTATTACTATTATAACTATTACTATTATAACTATTACTATTATAGCTATTATATAATAGTAGACTATTTAAATAATAAATAATAATAGCTATAATAGTAGTAGCTATTAAAATATCAGATATGTAATATATAGAACGAACGAATTAATTCTTTAAAACCTCTTCGAGGCCAGATTCTAAATATAGTACAAAATCAAATAGCTGAAGAATACGATGGCTGAGATACGCGGGGGTTATATTTCGATAGTAGTTATAATAGTAATAGTTATAATAGTAATAGTTATAATAGTAATAGTTATAATAGTAATAGCTATAATAGTAACAGCCATAGTAATAGCAGTTATTATATCGGATTTATCGAATGAGAGTAGTCGTTAATAAGAATAATAACTAGAATAGCTACTTATACTTCTAAATATAGAAATTCTAATCGAGATATTTTATATATATACTATTTTATAATATAATATTATAAATATATTATATCGTAATATATCCCGTTAAGATCTCGAATTTATATTAGAAAAATAATATAATATTTAACTCTACTTATACTATACTCGAATATAATATAATATTACTTAATATAGAATATTTTATAAGATATATTATATCTTTTCGACTAGTAATTATTTTAATTAAAATAATTTAAAATAATATATATATTATAAAAAGATAAATAGTCTAATAGCTATAATTATAATTAGAGATATAGATATTTTATTATTAGATTATATAGTAATATATATACTATATAATAGAGCGAGAGATCTCGATAGAGTTTCGATGGGGGTCGAGGTCAGGGTAAGGTTTCAGGTCGAGGTTTCGAGTTTTCTTAAAATCTCAACCTCGTCTTAATCTAAAGTAAGATTTTAAAATATATTTTATTATATTATTAACTTTATAATTATAACTTAATATTAAAAAGTAATTTTTATATAAAAATTTATTATAAAAAATTTATTTAATATATATCTATAATAAATAAAAGATTTTAATTATATTTCTTTTATTAATATTAATATAGATTTATTCTAGAATATTTATAACAATAAAATAATTTTTAGAGATTATATAAGATTAATTATAATTTTTTTTTTTTATATTTTTTATAATTATTATAATCGCTATTAAATATAAATAAACTATATTTATATTACTTATTAAATTTAAATAAATATATTTATAAAAAGAATCTTTATTATTAATTTTTAAACATCGCTATTCTAAAGATTTATTTTTTATATTATTATTCTATTTTACTCTCTTAATCTATTTAATTATATTCTTATCTATTATTTAAATTTAAATTCTTAATCTTATTTTTTTAATAATTCTTAATATTTTATCTTTTTTTTTTATTATTATTTAATTATTAATAATTAAAAATCTTAATATATATAATTCTTTTTATAATTTTTTTATTTATAGCGTTTATATTAAAAATTTATTAACTTTTAATTTTAATCTTATTAATAAAAAGTATATTAATAATATATTATCTTTTATTCTTTATTCTATTATATTATTCTTATTTTTCTTATTATTACTAATATATTAATATTTAAATAAATTATTTATTTTTTCTTTTTATCTCTTAATTTTTATATTAAACTCTTTTTTAATAAAATTATAATTTTTAATAAAATTTATAAAATAATATATTTTAAAATTCTTTTTAAAGAAATAGCGATTAATTATTATTATAATAAAAAACGTTTTAAAATTAAAATATTAATTATTTTAATAAATATTATTAATAATATTAAATATATTTTTATTATCTACTTTAATAATTAATAATATTAAAATTATATAAATTATATAATTTAATATTAAAAAGTATTTATTAAATTCTTTTTAATAAAATAAAATATTATTTACTATTAATTTAAAGATTAATATTTAAAATAATATTTAAAATAATATTTAATCTTTTAATTTATATTAATTAAATTTCTTAAAAAATAATATTAAATTATTATTATTATAAAATATATTTAAATAAATATCTAAATTTTAAAAATAATTATATTACTATTCTATAAAATTAATAAACTAAAATATTATTTAAATAAAATCTTTATTATATCTATCGAAATTCTCTCTAAAAGTATCTTAATAAAATTTATCTTAATTCATTATCTCTTATTAAAAATAAAAGATTTTATTTTTTATTTTAAAATTTAATAATATAACTTTATTATAGAAATATTTAATAAAAAATTAAATTCGTTTATAATATTTAAAAAGCTTATTCTATATTATATTTAGAGATTTATACATTATAACTTTTTATAATATATATTTCTTTTTAAATTAATTTTTAATATCTTTTAAATAATTAAAAAGTTTATTATAGATTTTAAAAATTTAATATATAATTAATTTTTTTATTATATTAATTAATTATATAAAGATATAAAATAATTTAATAATATTAATTAGATATTTAATTTATAATTATTCTAAATTATTAAATTAAAAATAAAATATTTAAATTTATAAAAAACTTTTTAAATTTAATTTTAATTAATAATATTATATAAATATATATAATATAAAGTCTTATCTTATTTTTATATTCTAAAAAACTTTAAATATTTTAAAAATATTAAATTTTTTTTTTCGAAAGCGCTATAAAGTTAATAAATTAACTTAATCTTTTTTTACTTAACTCTTTTCTTCTAAATATTATTAAAAATCTCTTTTTAATATAAATTAAAATTAATAAAAATAGTAGTTTTTTAAATTTATAATATAATATTTAATTAGTAATTAGAATTAATTATAAAGATAATTAAAAATTTTATTTTTACTAATATTAATAAAACGTCTAGATTTATCTTTTTTTAAACTTTATTAAAATTTATCTTTTTATTTTATATATTTTAAAATTTCTTATTTATTAAAATAATTTAAATTTTATTAAATAAATTTTTAATTATTAATTAAATAATATAGATTAGATATAAAAGATAATTAAACTTTGCTATATTAATATTATACTAAATATTAATTTATAAAATAATATTCTTAAATATTTTATTTAAATATTTCTTTATATTTATATTTATAATTTTATTATTAAAAATACTATTAATAATAATTATTAAGATTAAATATTTAATTTTATAAAATTCGAGCTTCTTTTATATAATAGTAATAAATTTTTTATTAATATAAAAATTCGAAATATATTAAAAGATTAAAAGAATTAAATAGAGATTTTATTTAAAATTAATAAAATACGCGTTAATAGCGAGATAGCTTTATTTATTTTTAAAAGATTAATTATTATAAAATAAAGAAATTTTAATATTATCTTATAAAAAGATATTTAAAAATTTAAAATAAATCTCTTAATATTAAGTTAGAATTTTAATTTTTATTATATTAAAATTTAATAATTATATAATAGAATTAAGATAAAAATATAATCTTTATAATTTAATATTATTAATATAATAAAATAGAAGTTATAAAAATATAATAGTTTAAATAAATTAATTATCTTAATTATCTTAATATATTAAAATTATATACTATTATTAACTTTTAAAATTAAATATTTATTTTATATTTAATTAATATAATTCTAATTATCTTTTTAAATATTATTATTTATACTTTATTAATAGCTTTTTTATTTTTTTAAAACTTCTAATTTTATTATTATTATTAATTTTAAATATTACTTTATTTATAAATAATTTAAATAATTTATTATTCTATTATTTATTAATAAATATTAAATTAAATAATAATATTTCTAGTATATTACTTTTAGCTCTTCTTTTATCTTTATAATAATCTTAATATAATAGTTCTATATAATTATAAATTTAAGAATTTTTTATATTTTTTTTTTAAATTATCTTTATTTAGATAATCTATATATTACTTAATTTTTCTTTACTATTTAAAAAATACTTTTTTATTTAAAATTTTAAATATATAATAAATTTTATCTTTACTCTATATCTCGAAATTAATTATATTTATAAAAGTATAAATAAATTTATCTATATTAAAGAGTCTTATAAAATTAAATATAGTTTAATTATTTTAAAAAAAAGATTAATTTTTAAATATTTTAATTTTAGAGATAGCGAAGATCGTTATTTTAATAATATAAAAATAAATAATATAGTAAAAATAAATTATAAAGTAGAATATAATAGAAAGTAAAATAATTTATATTATAAAGAGTAATTTAGAATATAAATAATTTAGAAAATTTATTTAATTTAATATAATCTAATAATTATAATAATTATTAATTAAATAATCTTTATATAATAATTTTCTTTTTTATTTATTTTTATACTTATTCTTTTATTTATTTTTATAAAAATTATAAATTACTTTATCTAAATATTAGTATTTAAATTAATTACTTTAATTTTTTAACTAATTATTTTATTTAAATTTTATTTATATTATTAGATTTTATAATAATAATATATTTTCTTTAATCTTAAAATCTTTTACTAAATTTATTTAATTTTAAGATTCTTTATTAAATCTTCTTTAGCTCTATATTTATTATTTCTTATTAAATTTAAAATTTCTTATTTTAATACTAAAGTCTTCTATTTTAATAACTTTATTTTTTTTAAAATAATATTAATAACGCTTTAAACGATAAAAGCGATAAGATAAAATAAAAAGAATTTGAAAAATATAATAAATAAGAAAAATTAGATAATAAAAATATTTAATTTTAAAGCTAAAATAATAAAATAGAAAAGATAAGATTTAAAAAATATAATAAATAAAAAGAGCTAGATAATAAAGATATCTAATTTTAAAATTAAAATATAAAATTAATTAAATAAAATAATATATAGAGAATTTTCGTTTTTATTTATAAAGAATAAGGATTAATTAATATATTAATAAATTATTATTTTAAATAAATCTATGTAATATAATAATCTAAGAAATAGATTAATAAATTTCAAAAGAATTAATATAATTATTAAAAGATTAATTTCTTTAAAATTAACTAATATAATTATAATAATAATTAAAAATATAATTATTATATTATATAATATATTTTAATAAATTAAATTTAATAGATTTCGCTAATATAATATTAGATAAATTTTAAAATATTAAAACTATAAATAAAAATTCTCTCTTTTTTTCTTTCTTAGTATTTTATTATAAATTAATTTTTTTTTATTTATTTTAATTTAATTTAATAATAATATATTATTAATAATTATTAATTTTAATAGTAATTTTATTATATTATTATTATATAGAGATAATAATATTAATCTATATATTATATTAACCTATTTAAAAAATAATATAAAAAATAATAATCTTTTTAATAATATAAATAATTAGTTAAATAATTATTTATTTAATCTTTATATTAAGACTTTAAATTAAAAATTTTTTTTAAAGTCTTCTAATTATAAAAAGATAATCGCGAAAAAAATCGAATAAGATAAATTTTTAATTATTTATATTTTTAATATAAAGATTATAAAAAAGAGTATATCGAGGTTTTTATTTATAAAAATTAAAAATTAATATTAAAAATAAAAAAGTAAGTATAATAATATAATATTTTAATAAGTAATATATATATATAATTAATAATATTTTAGTTATTACTTTATAAGAGATTAAAAAATATTAAAAATTAATTAATTTATATCTTTTAAAAAGATTTTTCATTTATATAATATAAGAGATTATTAATATAATATTATTATTTTATTTTATTATATAAATTTAGATTTTTATATTAAATATATTATAAGAAGCTATTAAAGCGATTTTAATATTAAAATTTTATTATATATTAGCTTTTTATTAAGTTATTATTTTATTAATAAATTATATAGTTAGTAATCTCTACGCTATTTATAATAAAAATGTTATATTAATAATTAAAGATATAAAGTTTATATAAATAATATATCGATATATAATAATAAAAAATATATAAAAAATAAAAATAAGATAATTAAAAGTACTTTATTTAAATAGAAGAGAATTAAGATATTTAATATAAATAAAATTCTAATTATTTTTCTAATTATTAAAAAATATATAAATTTATTATTCTAATAATAATCTCTTTATATTCTCTTTATTAATAAGAATTTCTTATTTAAAAAAACGCGTAATTAATAATTTTAATATAAAAAATAAAATTTAAAATTTAAAAATTTTAAAGTATTATAAATTAAATAATAGTTATAAATAATTTTAATATAAATTAGATTAGAAGTAAGAATTTAAATATAATCTCTATTATTAATAAGAAAATTATTAAAAAAAAGATAATATTTAATATTAATCTATATTTTCGAATATATAAATAGAATATAATCGAATTATAAAACGCGTTTATAAATTAAATAAGGATTTAAATAATTTATAAATATAAATTTTTTCTATAAAAGCTTATTAAGATAATTTATAAGAGTATAAAATTTTTATTATAAAACGATTTTAGTATAAGCTAAATTAAGAGTAAGAATTTAAATATAATCTCTATTATTAATAAAAAGATTATTAAAAAAGAGATAATATTTAATATTAATTTATATTTCTAAATATATAAATAAAATATAATTAAATTATAAAACGCGTTTATAAATTAAATAAGAATTTAAATAATTTATAAATATAAATTTTTCTTATAAAAGCTTATTAAGATAATCTATAAGAGTATAAAATCTTTATTATTTTTATATTCTTATATTATCGATAGCTTTATTTATAAAGATATTTAATAAAATAAAAATATCGAAATTAAAGATTTAATCGATAAATATTTCTTTTTAATTTATAAAAATATATTTAAACTTTAATTAAATATTAGAAATTAGAAATTTATATTTAATTATTATAAAGTATTATTTTAGCTTTATACGAAGTTTAAAATTTAAGATTTAAATTATAAAATTAATTATATTTATTATATATATAAAAGAGAGAAGAAATATCGAATATAAATAAGTAAAGAAATATTTAAAATATAATAGTAATTATTTTAACGAAGAATTTCAAGTAATAATATTAATTATATATATATATTAAGAGTATAAAATAAGATCTTAAATTCTTAAATTCTAAAGTATTATAAATTAAATAATAATTATAAATAAATTTAATATAAATTAAATTAGAAGTAAGAATTTAATATAATAGCGAGAATTTAAAATATTATTTATAAAATTAAAAATTAAAAAATTAAAAAATTAAAAAAGAAAGATAAAAATAAATTTAATAGAAATATTAAAATTAATAAAAAGAAAGATTTAAATAAAATAAAATATATATTTAATAAATATAAATATCTAAATAATTTAAATAGTTTTTTAATTAATAATATTTATAAAGATATAAGTATAAATTTTAATTAAGAAATATTATTTATTTCTAAATATATTTATAAATAGAAAGTATTTATTATATAAAAAAGATATCGTAATTAAAAAAAACTATATTTTAAAATTAATTATAACTTTTAATAGAAATATTAAAAGAATTTATAAAATAGATAATATAAATAATTAAAAATTTAATAGTATAAAATTATTACTTTATTATTATTAAGTATAATAATTAATTTTTATAAAAAATTAAGAGATTAATAATAAAGAGTTATTAAATAATATATTAGTAAATCTACTATCTTTTAATTATTTTAAAAAAAATTTATTAATTTTAAAATTTCGAAGAGAGATATTATAGATCTTAATAAGATTTTAATAATAATTAATTTAATTAAAAGTAGATAATAGTCCTCTTATTATTAATTAGATTTTTTTTTAATTCTCTATTAATTTTATCTATAAAAAGTATTAATTAATATCTCTTTAATAATACTAATTAATTTATTATCTTTTAATAAAAAATATTATTAAAATATATAAATTTAAATTATTATATTATTTAATAGCTATAAAATTAATATTAATAATAAAAGATTTTATTCGCGATTTTTATTATATAGCTTTTTAATATTTATATTATAATTTATAAATATTTATTTTATTTAATAATAGATATCTTTTCTAATTAATATAATTATTTAAAAAATTTTTATCTTCTTTTATATTTATTATAAATTCTTATCTTCTTTAATATTATAATTTATCTTTTTATTTAAATTTTAAATTTATTATAATATTAAAATAATTTAAATTTTAAATAAAGAATATAATATATAATATAAGAATTAGCGTTTAATATAAGAGAAAAGAATTTATATAATAAAATTCTAAATATCTTTTTAATTAATAAATAATAAAATTTATTATAATTTTTTCTTTTAAGCTTTTATACTTAAATATTTATATTTTAATAATAAAAATAAAAAACGCTTGAAAATTTTATTATTATAATTATTAGCTATTATTTAAAAAATCTCTTTTATTTTATTATTATTTTTATTTAACTTTTATTTATTTAGCGTATAGTTATAATTTTTTAATTACTATTTAATCGAGCTTAATAAATCTAAAAAATTATTATTATTTATATTAAATTATTATACTATTAAATTTCTTTATATTATATATTTAATTTTATTAAAATAAATATATAAAGATAATAAATCGAATTTTAATTAATTAATTTAAATAATTTTTAATATACTTTTATTAAAAAGAGAGTAATAAATAAATAAAAAATTTATTATAAAATTTATCTATATATAATTATATATTTTTCTAATTTGGAAACTATAAATTAATAATTTATATATATAAAAGATAATAATAATATATCTTATAATCGATCTTAAAAGAATAATTTTATATTATAAAATCTCTATATTTATATATTTTAATTATATAATAAAATTTATAATTATAAAAGTTAATATATATTATTTTTACTTATAAAGATTAATAAGCTCTCTATTAAAACTTTTAAATTATTATAAAAATAAAAAATAATTTTTATTTATAAGATTATTTAATTATATTAAATAATTTAATTAATAATTTTGAAATATTATCTAATAATATATTTATCTCTTATTCTTTCTCTTTTTTTATTTATTTTAAAATTACGAGATAGATAGAATTATTTAATATTTCTTTCTCTATTAAATCTTTTTATTATAGAATTATACTCTTATTATTATTAATAATATTTTTTTATTTTTAATTATTTAGATTTAATTATATAGTTAAGATAGATATATACTTTCTCTTTAAAATATTAAATAAAAAAATTATATATATTAATATTTAATAATATTATAATATAATTAATCTTATTATTTATAAAAATATATATTTTTAATCTCTTATAATATATTTTTTTACCTCTTTAAATTTAAATTTTTAAATTTATCTATATTTTTAACTTTATCTCTTATAATTAATATTATATTAAAATTAATATTATATACTTTTTATAAGCGAGCTTTAAATAAGTTATATATTTCGAGAATTATTATATATCGATAGAATTTAATAATATAAGAATTTTAAAAAAGCTTTTTTATTATTTTATATTTATAATTTTTAATATTAATTAAATAATTATAGAATTTTAATAATAATAGAAATAAGAAGAATTTAATTAAAAGATTATTATCGCGAAATATTCGCTAAAGATTATTTATATTATCTACTTTTATACATATAATTAAAATTATAAATTTAATTTTACTTTATAATAATAAAGAATTTTATCTTTTACTTTTAATAATAAATTATTTATAATTCTATTATTATTTATCTTCTTATTATATAAAATTACTATTATATTAATTTTATAATATATATATTTATTAAATCTATAAATAATAATATTTAAAAATTATTTTATAAAAAGAAATTAAAATCTATTTTCTAAGTATTTTTTTAATTATTATAATATTATAATAAATAAAAGAAAAAAAGAAAAATAGAAAGAAGTAGTATATAAAAAGTTTATAATTTTTATTTTAATTTATAACGCTCGCGTAAAATTTAAAATAATAATTAATATTATAAAATTATAAGATTTTTAAATAAAGAAGAATAAAATAGATATAATAAAAGACTTAAAGAAGAATTTAAATTTAAATTTTAAAAAAAGTTTATAAGCTTAATTATACGCTAATAAATTAGTTAGTAATTAATAATTAATTTTATAAAAAATATAATATCTTATAAATTTTAATAAAATCTTTTATTTTTTAAGATAATAATATAAATTTATTATTAAATATAATACTTATTAATTAAATAAGAAAATAAGATATTTAAACTATAATTATAATACTTATAATTTTATTATAATAGATTTTTCTTATAATTTAATATAATATAATTTTTAATATAATATAATTTTTAATATAATATAATTTTCTAAAAGTATAAATTAAATATTTTATATAATATTAATTATAAAGATAATTAGAATTTAAATTAAGTATCTTAAAGATGTTAATTAAAGTTTTTTTTTTAAAATAATAATAAAAACTTATTATATAATTAGAGTATTTATTAATTAGATAAAAACGTATAATATATATTTATATAAAAATTATAATAATAATATATACTATTTTTAAAAAATTAATTATTTTTATTTTTTAATATAATATAGTTTTTAGAATTGTAAATTAAATATTTTATATAATATTAATTATAAAGATAATTAGAATTCTAAATTAATTATAAGCTTTATAAAAGAAGTAAATTAATTATTATCGACTTCTAGCGTTTAAATTTAAAATTTAAAATATAATTATATTTAATAATAGAAATATTAAAATTATATACCTTAATAAATTACTAGATTATAAAAATTTTAAATTATTTAAAACTATTAAAACTTTAAATAATTTCGCTTACGAATTATAACTTCTAACTTTTATAAATAATATTTACTTTATCTTTTATTTATAGCTATTATATCTCGATAATAATAACTTACTATTAGAATAGATTAAGTCTTTACTATTATCTATTAATATTAATAATAAAAAAATCTATAATATTAAAGAAATAATTTAATTTAAATTAAATAAATAAAAGAATAATTCTTTAACTAATAAGAGAAAATATTTAATATATAAAATTAGATATAGAGACTCTAAAATTAAGAAAAATCTATTCTAATAACTATTTATAAATATAATAAAATATTTAAATCTAATAATAGACTTCTATTATTATTATCTTAAGATTATTAATCTTTATTTATTATTTAAAAGATCTTTAGAATAATCTTCTTTATTAGCGCTATTAATTTATAATAGCTATATTAACTTATAAAAAGATTTTAAACTCGTTATAAAATACTAAGTTAATATATTTAAGAATATTACTTTATATATATCTAAATATATTTTTTATAAGATCGATATCTATTATTTAGTAATTATCGTCGAAGCTTTAAATTAAAGAAAGAAATAATATTACGATTTTAATAATTTTATTTATATTATAGCTTAATTAAATTTAATATATTAAAATCTTTCGACCTTTCTATTCTATTATAAAACTTATATTTATAATTATTTTATATAGATAGTATTCTCTTTATACTATAATATAGAGTTATTATATATACTATTAAGTTGCTAATAAATTAAGACCTCTTTTTTAATTTTTCTCTTTAAAAAAGTTAGATAAGAATCTAGTAATTATATTTAAAGATAAAATAATAATATTATAAGTAATATTATTC
This sequence comes from Letharia lupina, assembly GCF_014066315.1. NCBI lineage: Eukaryota > Fungi > Ascomycota > Lecanoromycetes > Lecanorales > Parmeliaceae > Letharia > Letharia lupina. Next base: position 277,369 of record NW_023502975.1, read on the forward strand.
TTTTAATTATCTTAAATAAAATTGATTAATATTATTAAAATAATATATTCTTCTTTAAAGTAAATAAATAGTATTTTTATATAGAGAGAGATATTATAAATTATCTTTTAGTTAAAATTTAATAAAATTCTAGAAATTAATAGAATTTTAAGTTAATTTCTATAAATAAGAATAAAAAAACTATTATTATAGTTTACTTACTTTTTTAAACTTATTTAAAAAAAGAATATTATTTTTAAAAGTTTAAGAAAATTAATATAATAGTATTAAAAAAGCTAAAGAAAGATAATTATATAAAATTTAAATTATATAGATTAATAATTTTATTAGATATATTAAAGAAAACGCTTAAGATAATAATAGTTAAATATTTAAATAATTATATAGAAAATGATAATCTACTTTTTTTAAAATAAAAAAAAAAAAAAAAAAGAGATTTATAAAGATAATATTAGAAATAATAATTAAAATAATATATATAATTTAAAACTATTATAGAGATAATATTATTAATCTTCTATCTTTTAATATTATAAAAGTTTTTAATAATATCTTCTATTAAGAATTATTTTATAATCTTAATTCTTTAAAAAAAGAAAATCGAACTTACTAATAAAATAAATTAAGAGTTTTTTAAAAAATAAAATTATATTTATTACGCTAGAAAGAAGAATTAATATAATAAAATTCGCGAAAATTAATATTTTATAAAGATTTCTAATATTATTAATTTTATTTCTATTCTTAATATATTATTTATTAAAAAATATTTTAAAACTAAATTTTAATTATAGATTAGAAATTTTATAAATAATATTTATTTATTAATATATAGAAAATTAATTAAAAAAAATTACGAAGTTTTTAAATAAGCTTATAAGATTTATTTTAGATAAATAAAAATATATAAAATAACTTTTTTTTTAAAAAAGTATAAGTTAAAAAAAATTATTTATAATCTAAGAAAATTTAATATAAAAATTATTATTAATTTAGAGATTATAACTATAAAATCTAAAAAGAGTATTTAAATTCTAGATTTTTATAGTAATAAATTTTTAAATAAAAATTTTATATTAAGAAGATTAAAGTAAAGATAATTTTATAATATAAAATATTATTTATAATTATTATATTTATTTAGAAAAATACGCTTAATAAAATAAAATAGATATATAATATTATAATAAGATTAATAATAGTCTATATAATAATAATATAATATATATTAAAGAGATTAAAAAAAGCTTAAAGAATATATATAAGATACTTAAAAATAATTTAAAATAGCTATCTTAGAAGAGTTATAGAAGTATATAGAGTAATTAATATACGCGTTTTAAAGATAGAGATAAAGATTCTTTTAATATAAATTATTCTAAATAAAATAATTTTTAGAAGTTAGATTATAAGAGAAATATATTAAATAACTAAAAATAGTAATTTCTATATTAGAAAAAAAAAAAAAATTATATATATATAAAATAAAAGAGTTTTTAATAAACAAAAAGAAATTATAGATTTTAAGAGTTATAGAGCTCGCTAATTAAAATATAATAATAAATTTAAATTAAATTTAATATACTCGAAAAATATGAAAACTAATAAGAGATTAGAGAAATAAAAAATAAATATTATATTAAAATTATTATTAATTAAAATTTTTTAAATAAATAAAAATATTAATATAATAGAGGAGATTAAAGTTAAATTAAAGATTTCTTTATTAAAATCTAATTAAGATTAAAAGTTTCATTTTTATATAAATATATATAAAAAAGATTAAACTTATATACTTTCTCTATATAGATAAGCTATTAAATATTATTTTAAATAGCTATACTTATAATTAAAAAAATTAAATTAAAAATATTTTAATATTCTATTTAAAAAAAGCGAAAAAGAGATAAATCTTAATAAAAGAGATTAAAATTAGCGATATATTAATTATATTAATATCTCTAAAAAAAATAAAAGCGATTACTAAATAAACTATTTAGATATATTTTTTAGATTAATATTTACTTATTAATATATAATTATATAAATTATTTTTAAAGATAAATAAGAGAAATTATTAAATTAAAAGCTTAAGAGAGAAATTAAAAAGTTTAAGATATAAATATAATAGAAGAATTAAAATATATTATAAAGATAGCGAAAGAAAGAGAAATAAGAGTTTTAATTCTAATTTAAAGAGATTAAATAAAATTTCTCTTATAAATATATATATTAATTATATAATAGTCTATAATTACTCTTTATAATTCGAGTAAAAGTATATATAAATAATTAATTAAATTAAAAACTACTTTTATAATTACTAATATAACTATTATAAAAGAAAGAATAAATATTAGAATAGCTGAAGCCAGATTAAAATCTTCTTTACTTACTTTATAAATAACTTCGTAATAATTACTTAGCTAGCTATATAGTTAATAACTTAGCTAGCTTATTAATTTACTTAATTAATTACTTAACTATATATTTAGCTAACTACTTAATTAACTTATTAATTTACTTAATTAGCTATTTTATTAAAGTACTTAATTAAATAAAAGAAGAAATTATAATTAATAAATGCGGAGAATATTATAAAGAGTATTATAAAGAAAGTAAGCGATAGTAAAGTTATTAATATTAAGAATACGGCTTAGCTCTCTATAATTCTATATTAAGTTATTATTTAATAAGCGAAAAACGATATTATAATTTAATCTCTTATCTCTATTATATTAATATAATATATTAATATAATAAGTATATAAAAAGAGAATTTATTATAATAATCTTAATTAAATTACTATAGCTAATTAAGTCTTTATAAAAGAAAGATCGAATAATATATATTTAAATAAATTAAAATCGTCTAATATCTTACTTTAGTATTTATTTACTATTCGAAAAACTTTTACTATAATAAAAGAATTTATAAGATATATATTAATAATTAGTTTAATATCTTTATTTCTTTTTAATATTCGAAAAATTATATATATATACTTCTTATTATAAGAATATAGTATTTCTCTATTTTTTATAGATAATTATTACGAATTAATTCTTTATACTTAATATACCTTTATTTTAAATCTTAGCGCGTCTCTCTTCGTATATATCTACTCTACGAGTATATTGATAATTAATATCTTTTATACTATATATATATATAAGTTATATTATATTATTTCTTAATAAAAACGAAGCGAAATAGTTTTAAGTTTTATTAAAATTATTATTACTCGACTATCTAAGTTTATATTAAAAGATATTTTTAATAGAGTAAATAAGTTTTTAATAAGTAATATTTAAATTCCTTACTCTTAAATATTTATAAGATTAAATTTAAGAATTCGTTTTTTATTTAAAAGTAGAAGTTACGCTCTATAATTTAAGAAAGAAATTTAAAAAATTTTAATAGAAAAAAGAGAAGTTATATTAATAATAGATTTTTAAAAAGTTAATTAACTTTAGATTAATTTAAATTTAATTAATAAGAGATTAACTTTAATATTTATTATAGTTTATTTATATTAATTATTCTTATTCTTATTTTTATAATTTATAGAGTATTTACTAATTTTATAAATTTTACGAATTTTACGATTTTACGATTTTTTAGCCAGAAAATTTTATAAATTCGAATTAAGAACGAAGCGAAATAGTTTTAAATATTATTAAAATTATTATTACTTAACTATTTAAGCTTATATTAAAGAATATTCTTAATAAAGTATATAAATTTTTAATAAGCGATATTTAAATTCTTTATCTTAAAATATTTATAAGATTAAATTTAAGAATTCTTTTTTTATTTAAAAGCGTATATTATATTCTATAATTTAGAAAAAAATCTAAATTTTAATAGAAAATAAAAAAGTTATTCTAAAATTAAATAATATATATCTATTTTAATAATTAAGACTATCGACTATCGAGTAAATTTAATAAGCGAACTTTTAATAGATAATATTTAAATTTCTTATCTTTAAATATTTATAAAAATTAATCTTATTATTTTTTCGATAATAAAAAGCGTAAATCGCGTTTTATAATTTAAAAAAAATCTTAAAAATTTAATAAAAAATAAAAAAGTTACTTTATTTATAAATAACGTATATTTTTTTTTTTAATAAGAAAGACGTAAAAAGACTAGTTAATTAACTTAGTCGATTTAGTTAAAGAGTATAATAACTCTAAATTTATAACTAACTATATATATTAAGTTAAGATTTTTTAACTTAGCTTTATTTTATCTTATTATACTTATAATTTTTAATATTAATAAAATAATTAGAACTACGCTATATAACGAGGCGAAGTAAGACGAGGTTTTAAATATCTAATACTATCTCGCTTTAGATCGAGGTTTTAACGAAGTGAAATAGAATTAACATAGAGTTTTTCTCTTAAAATAATAAGAATATCTTTTTATCTCGCTAAGCCTATCTAATTAAATTAGAGTTTATATATTATTTATATATAAATATTTAATTATATATTAAATAATATTTTATTATTTAAGACTTTTAAATATAATCTAATTAAGAAAAGAATTTATTATATAAAGAATTATAAATTATAATATATATTTTTATAGTAATAGAGAATTCTAATTATTTTTCTAATTATTATTATTTAAAAATAATTATAATAATAAAAAATATTTATACTTTTATTTTTAATTTATAATTAGAATTATATAATTAGCTTATTAAGATTTTAGATTTAAATAATCTATATTTTTATAAAAATATTTAAATCGCTTAAGTATATTAATAATAGTTTTATATATTAATTTAATATTAATAAACTTAAGAATCTCTTATATCTCTTCGCTCGTTTTATTAAATATAAATTTATATTTTATTATATTATAATTTTCAAATTATTATTTAATCGATTTTAATAATAATAATATTTTTTTTAAGCGTTTATATTATATAATTTTTAAAAACTATATATTATATTCTAATAAAAAATATATATAAAAGAAAAAGATAACAAACTTTCTTAGATTTTATAATTAAAAATAATTTATAAATAAATTTAATATAAGTAAGATTAATATATAAATAATAAGTTCATTTAAAAAATAATTAGAATATTAAAATTAAAATTAATAGAGAGAAAGATTTACGTTAATAAATATTATTTTAATAATTATTTTTTAAAAAAATTTTTATAAGTTATATAAAACTTCTACGTAATAAAAATAAATATTTTTTTAAAAGTTTATTATATCTTTAAAATTTTTTAGATATTTAATTTTCTTTTTAATAGATTTAATTATAATTTATTATACTCGTTATTATAATAAGAAGATATTAATAAATATTTCAATTTTATATATTAATATCTTATCTATTAATATTATTAAAAAAATTATATTTTTAAAAAAAATTAAAAGTTTTTACATTTTTAAATTTTTAAATTTTTTAATTAATAATATTTAATTATATATCGATAATAAAATTTCTATCTTCTTTCTTTATATAAAATTACTTATTATATTTTAAATTAATATTCTTAATAAAATTTAAATTTAAAATTAAGTTTAATAAATTTAATTATTTATAGAGTTTATTATTTTTAATATAATATATAAAATATTATATATAAATATTAATTATAATATTAGAAAGATATTAAAATAATTATAATAATAATTAAAATTTATAATAAATATATTAATTATATATAATATATTTAATTATTTTCTCTTTTATTTTTTTTTTTTTAGAAATAATTATTTAATATTTTAAAAAAGCTAGAAGTTTTTTCTTAACTATAAATTTCGCTATTATATTTATATTATTTTATTTTTTTAAAATTACTTTTAATAATTTATATATATTTAAATTTATTAAATATTAACGCGATTTTACTATATTCTTATTTTTAAAATATTTATTTATTATTTTTTATACTTTACTATTATTTAAACTTTTAAAATATTTTTATTTCTTTAAAAATAATATAATAAAGCGAATTAAAGTTATTATTTTTATTAATAATATTAGCTTTTATAATATTAAAAAATAATAAAAAATATATAAATTTATTTACTTAATTAAATTCTTATTTAAAATAATTATAATAATAATTTTTATATAAAAAGCTTATTATAAGATATTAAAGAATATATTATAAAGAGTATATTAATATTATAATAAAAATAATAATAAAATTTAAATAGAATTATATTATTATAAAAGATAATATAATTAAAAAAAATATTAGAAAAAATTAAAATATAAGAAAATTTAAAAATACGCTAATAAAAAAATAGATTAATTTATTAACGCATTTTCGTATTTTTTTAAAATCTTATTTATAAAAAAACCTTATACTAATTTTTAATATTATAAAGTTAAATTTTAATCGAATTTTTTTAAATTTAATAATCTAATTAAAATCTTTAAGAATTATTATTAATAATAAACTTTTTATAGCTTTTATATAATAATAAACGTCTATTTTAAACTTCTAGAAATCTCAAATTAAGAATTTCTTAAAATAAATTTCTCTTTTTTAAGTTTTTATTTTACACTTTTAATTTCTTTTATACTTTTAATTTAATTTATACTTTTAATTTATTATACACGTTTTTTTTTTAAAAAAATAATTAGAAAGATAATTAGAATATTAATTAAATCGCTTACTTTTAGAATATTATTTATTTTATATTTATATTTAAAAAAATATAGTAATAAATATAAATATTTTTAATAAAAAATCTTTATTAATAAATTTTTAACTAGTTATTTAATTTTTTAATATTAAAAAAATATTAAATTAATTAAGAGACTCTAAAAGCGATTAATTAGAAAATTTTCAAAATAATTAATTAAAAAGTTCTAGAGATAATTAATTAGAAAGTTTTATAAATAATTAGTTATAAAGTTTTAAAAATAGTTAAATAATAAATTTAAATAGTAATTTATTAATAAATTTAAATATATTAGAAAAAGAAAAAATAGATATTATTATAAAAGAAACTTAAAATTAAAAACTTTTAATATATAATAAAAATAATAATATTATAATTTAGTAATAAGTTTTATAATAAATATATATAAGTTTATTAATTTTAATATATAAATAATTAATATAATTAAAAGAAGAAGAGATAATTTTTATAATTTTAAATATTATAATAAAAAAGAATTTAGATATAATCTTCTCTTTTTTAATTATTATTTTAATTATCTAATTTTTTAAATTAAATAAATTTAGAAATATATTAATAAAAATAAAGAGTTAATATATATATTTAATAATAATATATTTAATAATAATATATTTAATAATAATATATTTAATAATATATATATTTAATAATAATATATTTAATAATAATAATAAAACTCTATTTTAAAATTAAACTCCTTCTAAAAATTAAGATATTATTTATAAGAGTAAAAATTTTAATAATATTTAAAATAAAAATATAAAAATTATAATAATTAAAAAATATTTATCTTTATAATAAAAAGTAAAAATAAATATTTATAATAAAAAATTTAGAAAAAGAAAATTTATTAGATTTTTTATAAAGATTAAGATAAATAAAAGAGTATTTTAAATATTATTAATAATAAAAATAGCTAGAAAGTTAAATAATAAAAATTCTAAAAAATTTATTATAAATAAATAAAGTATAAATAAAAGAAAAAGCGTAGTTAATTATATATCTAAAATAAGAAAATTATAAAGAAATTATTTAAATAGTAAATTTAGCTTTATATATATATTTAATTATCTTTCTAGTTATAATCTATTAATTATTATTTTTCGCGAAATTAAATATTTTTAAAAATTAATTACGCTATTAATTTTAAAAGCTTTATTTTAAAAACTTATTTAAAAAATTACGATAATAATAAAAGATAAACTCGAGAATTTTATTAAGTATTAATAATAAAGTTTTATTATTGAGATAATATAGAAGATAATAAAAGCTTTTCTATCTAATAATCTTTTAAATAAAACTTTTTATTATTTTTATATAAAAATTATTAATAATAAAATATAAATTTTAATTATTAGTAAATTATATTAAATATATAATATTATAAATTAAAAATATATTACTTTTATATAAATTTTTAATATTATTTAATATTAAGTTATATATAAATATAATATTAAGTTATATATAAATATAATAATAATTTAAAAGTTTATAATTTAATTTAAATAGATTATTAATTTATTATATATAATAAAATAAAAAACTTTATAATTAAATTATCGATTTTTTTAATTTCCAATATAATCTTTAATTATAATATTATTTATAAAATTATACTCTACTTTAAATTCTAATTATCTTTAAAATTAATATTATATAATATATTTAATTTATAATTCAAAAGATTTATATTATACGAGTAAAGGTTTATAAATTAAATATTTTATTTATTTATTTTTTTAATTAGGGCTATCGAGTAAGTAGATAAGCAATCTTTAATAAGCGAACTTTAATAAGCGATATTTAAATTCCTTGCACTTTAATAATTATAGTACTAAATTTAATAAATCTTTTTTTCTCTAAAAGCCTATATTTCGTTCTATAATTTAAAAAAAAAATCTTAAAATTTTAATAGAAAATAAAAAAGTTATTTTAAAATTAAATAATGTATATTTAATTAAGACTATCCGACTGTTAAGCGAACTTTAATAAGCGATATTTAAATTTCTTACGCTTTAATAACTATAAGACTAGATCTCGAAACTATTAAAAATTCGAAAAGTATAAATAGCGCTTTAAAATTAAAAAAAAAAATATTAAAATTTTAATAGAAAATAAAAAAGTTATTCTATATATTAATAATATATATCTATTTTTTTAATAAAGAAAGCGCGGGAGGGCGAGATTTTAATAGTTATAAATATTAATCTATTTATTTATAATAAGTTAGCTAATTTAATTAAAAAGCGTAATAACTCTAAATTTATAATTAGCTATATATATAAATTTAAAAATTTCTAATTTAGCTCTATCTTATTCTTTTATATATACTAATTAATTATTTATTATTATAAAATTATTTATATTATAATTATCATTTTAATATAAATATATATTAGATTTTCTTATTTAATTAATAATAATTATATATTTTTATATATTTTTATTATTATTTTAAAAAATAAAAGATTTTATTAAAATCTATATATATTTAATTATTATATTAATTCTTAATTTAGAATTCTAATTATCTTTATAATTAATATTATATAAAATAATTCATTTATAAATTTAAAAAAATATATTATATTAAAAAATTAAAATAAATTATTATTATAAAATTATTTATATTATAATTATAGTTTTAATATAAATATATATTATATTTACTTATTTAATTAATAAATAATATATTTATATAATAGATTCTTATTATTATCTTAGAAAATAAAAGATTTTAATTAAAATCTATAAGATATTTATTTATTATATTAATCTTAAAATTATATTTAATTTAGAATTTTAATTATTTTTATAATTAATATTATATAAAGTATTTAATTTATAATTTTAAAAAACTATATTATATTAAAAAATAAAAATAATTTATTCTTATAAAATAGTATATATTATTATTATAGTTTTTATATAAATATATATTATACTTTTTTATTTAATTAATAAATACTCTAATTATATAATAAATTCTTATTATTATTTTAAAAAAAAATATCTTAATTAAATCTATAAGATATTTAATTATTATATTAATTTTAAAATTATACTTAATTTAAATTCTAATTATCTTTATAATTAATATTATATAAAGCATTTAATTTATATTTTAAAAAATTTATATTATATTAAAAATTATATTATATTAAATTATAAAAAAAATTTAGTATAATAAAAATATAAGTATTATAATTATAATTTAAATATTTTATTTTCTTATATAATTAATAAGTATTATATTTAATAATAAATTTCTATTATTATTTTAAAAAATAAAAAATTCTCTTAAAATTTATAAGATATTATATTTTTTATAGAATTAATTATTAATTACTAATTAACTTATTAGCGTATAAATAAATTTATAAACTTTTTTTAAAATTTAAATTTAAATTCTTTTTTAAATCTTTTATTATATTTATTTTATTCTTCTTTATTTAAAAATCTTATAATTTTATAATATTAATTATTATTTTAAATTTTATATAAGCGTTATAAATTAAGATAAAAATCGTAAACCTTTTATATACTACTTTTTATTTTTATTTTTTATTTTTTTCTATTTATTATAATATTATAATAATTAGAAAAATACTTAAAAGTTATATTTTTTTTTTTTATAAAATATTTTTTAAATATTCTTATTTATAGATTTAGTAAATATATATATTATAAAATTAATATTATAATAATAATAGAATTATAGTTAATCTATTATTAAGAATAAAAGATAAAATCTTTTATTATTATAAAGTAAAATTAAAATTAAAATTTTAATTATATATATAAAAATAAATAATATAAATAATTCTTAGCGAATATTTCGCGATAATATTTTTTTAATTAAATTCTTTTTATTTTTATTATTATTAAAATCTTATAATTATTTAAATTAAAAATTATGAATATAAAGCGATAGAAGAGCTTTCTTAGAATTTTTATATTATTAAATTTTATTAATATATAATAATTTTTAAAGTATATAATTTATTTAAAATTTATTTATAAAAAATATATAATATTAATTTTAATATAATATTAATTATAAGAGATAAAATTAAAAATATATATTTATATAAATAATAAAATTAATTATATTATAATATTATTAAATATTAATATATATAATTTTTTTATTTAATATTTTAAAGAGAAAATATATATTTATATTAGCTATATAATTAAGTCTAAATAATTAAAAATAAAAAAATATTATTAATAATAATAAGAGTATAATTTTATAATAAGAAGATTTAATAGAGAAGAAAATATTAAATAATTTTATTTATTTTATAATTTTAAAATAAATAAAAAAAGAGAAAAAATAAGAAATAAATATATTCTTAAATAATAATTTAAAGCTATTAATTAGATTATCTAATATAATTAAATAATCTTATAAATAAAAATTACTTTTTATTTTTATAATAATTTAAAATTTTTAATAAAGAGCTTATTAGTCTTTATAAATAAAATTAATATATATTAGCTCTTATAACTACGAATTTTATTATATAATTAAAATATATAAATATAAAGATTTTATAATATAAAATTATTCTTTTAAAATTAATTATAAAATATATTATTATTATTTCTTATATATATAAAATTATTAATTTATAATTTTTAAATTAAAAAGATATATAATTATATATAAACGAATCTTATAATAAGTTTTTTCTTTATTTATTACTTTCTCTTTAATAAAAATAAATTAAAAATTATCTAAACTAATTAATTAAAATTTAATCTATTATCTTTATATATTTATTTTAATAAAATTAAATATATAATATAAAGAAATTTAATAATTTAATAATTTAATATAAATAATAATAATTTTTTAAATTTATTAAACTTAATTAAATAATAATTAAAGAATTATAATTATATATTAAATAAATGAAAATTAAATAAAGATAGCGATAAGATAAAAGAGATCTTTTAAATAATAACTAATAATTATAATAATAAAATTTTAAATTATTTTTTATTTTTATTATTAGAATATAAATATAAAAATTTAAAAATTTAAAGAAGAAATTATAATAGATTTCGCTATTTATTAATTAAAAAGATATTTAGAATTTTATAATATAAATTCTTTTCTCTTATATAAAATATTAATTCTTATATTATATATTATACTCTTTATTTAAAATTTAAATTATTTTAATATTATAATAAATTTAAAATTTAGATAAAAAAATAAATTATAATATTAAAAAAGATAAGAATTTATAATAAATATAAAAGAATTTTTTTTTAAAATAATTATATTAGCTGGAAAACATATTTATTATAAAATAAAATAAATATTTATAAGTTATAATATAAATATTAAAAAGCTATATAATAAGAATCGCGAATAATACTTTTTACTATTAATATTAATTTTATAATTATTATATAATATAATAATTTAGATTTATATCTTTTAATAATATTTCTTATTAAAAAATAGCGAGTTAATTAATATTCTTAAAGAGATATAAATTAATACTTTTTATAGATAAAAATAATAAAAAATAATATAATATATTTAATTAATAATAAGAGAATTATTATTTATATTTAATTAAACTAGTTATTATTAGAGTCTTATTAAAATCTATAATATTTCTCTTTAAAATTTAAAATTAATAATTTTTTTTTAAGATAATTAAGAGATAGTAGATTTATTAATATATTACTTAATAACTCTTAATTATTAATTTTTTAATTTTTTATAAAAATTATTTTTTATACTTAATAATAGCGAAGTAATAAAATTATATTATTAAGTTTTTAATTATTTATATTATTTATTTTATAAAACCTTTTAATATTTCTATTAAGAGTTATAATTAATTTTAAAATATAACTTTTTTTAATTATAATATCTTTTTTACGTGATAAATACTTTCTACTTATAAATATATCTAAAAATAAATAATATTTCTTAATTAAGATTTATATTTATATCTTTATAAATATTACTAATTAAAAAATTAGTTTTTTTATTTAAATATTTATATTTATTAAATATATATATATTTTTTTTTAAACTTTTCTTTTTATTAGCTTTAATATTTCTATTAAATTTATTTTTATCTTCTTTTTTAACTATTTAATTTTTTTCTTTTTTAATCTTATAAATAATATTTTAAATTTTTATTATTATATTAAATTCTTACTTCTAATTTAATTTATATTAAATTTATTTATAATTATTATTTAATTTATAATACTTTAGAATTTAAGAATTTAAGATCTTATTTTATACTCTTAATATATATACGTAATTAATATTATTACTTAAAATTCTTTATTAAAGTAATTACGATTATATCTTAAATATTTCTTTACTTACTTATATTTAATATTTCTTCTCTCTCTTATATATATAATAAATATAATTAATTCTATAATTTAAATCTTAAATTTTAAATTTTATATAAAGTTAAAATAATACTTTATAATAATTAAATATAAATTTCTAATTCTCGACGTTTAATTAAATTTTAAATATATTTTTATAAATTAAAAAGAAATATTTATCGATTAAATCTTTAATCTCGATATTTTTATTTTATTAAATATCTTTATAAATAAAGTTATTAATAATATAAGAATATAAAAATAATAAAGATTTTATACTCTTATAGATTATCTTAATAAGCTTTTATAAAAAAAATCTATATTTATAAATTATTTAAATTCTTATTTAATTTATAAACGCGTTTTATGATTTAGCTATATTTTATTTATATATTTAAAAATATAAATTAATATTAAATATTATCTCTTTTTTAATTACTTTTTTATTAATAATAAAAATTATATTTAAATTCTTACTTTTAATCTAACTTATACTAAAATCGTTTTATAATAAAGATTTTATACTCTTATAAATTATCTTAATAAGCTTTTATAAAAAAAATTTATATTTATAAATTATTTAAATTCTTATTTAATTTATAAGCGCGTTTTATAATTTAATTATATTCTATTTATATATTTAAAAATATAAATTAATACTAAATATTATCTCTTCTTTAATAATTTTTTTATTAAAAATAAAGATTATATTTAAATTCTTATTTTTAATTTAATTTTTATTAAAATTATTTATAGTTATTATTTAACTTATAATATTTTAAAATTTAAAAATTTAAAAATTTATTTTTTATATTAAAATTATTAATTATATAATTTTTTAAATAAGAAATTCTCGCTAATAACGAGAATATAAAGAGATTATTATTAAAATAATAAATTTATATATTTTTCGATAATTAGAAAAATAATTAGAATTTTATTCTATATTAAATATTTTAATCCTCTTTTATCTAAATAAAATACTTTTAATTATCTTATTTTTATTTTTTATATATTCTCTTTTATTATATATTAATATATTATTTATATAAATTTTATATTCTTAATTATTAATATAACTCTTTTATTATAAATAGTATAAAAAGTATAAAAATTATTAATTATATAATTTATTAATAGAATAATAATTTAATAAAAAGCTAAAATATAATAAAATTTCGATATTAAAATCGTTTTAATAATTTCTTATAATATATTTAATATAAAAATTTAAATTTATATAATATAATAAGATAATAATATTATATTAATAATCTTTTATATTATATAGATAAAAGATCTTTTTAAAAAAAGTAAATTAATTAATTTTTAATATTTTTTAATCTCTTATAAAGTAATAGCTAAAATATTATTAATTATATATATATATTATTTATTAAAATATTATATTATTATACTTACTTCTTTACTTTTAATATCGATTTTTAATCTTTATAAATAAAGATCTTAATATACTTTTTTTTATAATCTTTATATTAAAAGCGTAAATAATTAAAAAAAAATTATTTAATTTCTTTTTATAATTATCTTTTTATAATTAGAAGACTTTAAAATTTTCTTTTAATTTAAAATCTTAATATTGAGATTAAATAAGCGATTATTTAATTAATTATTTATATTATTAAAAAAATTATTAGAATTTATATTATCTTTTAAATAAATTAATTTAATATCTAAATTAATATTGCTATCTTTATATAATAATAATATAATAAAATTATTATTAAGATTAATAATTATTAATAATATGTTATTATTAAATTAAATTAAGAGAAATAAAGTTAAATAATTATAATATAAAATATTAATAAAAGAAAATATTTAATTTATAATAAAATATTAAGAAAAAAAAGAGAATTTTTATTTATAATTTTAATATTTAAAATCTATCTAGCGTTATATTAGCGAAGTCTATTAAATTTAATCTATTAAAATATATTATATAATATAATAATTATATTTTTAATTATTATTATTATTATATTAATTAATTTTAAAAAAATTAATCTTTTAATAATTATATTAACTCTTTTATAATTTATTAATTTACTTTTTAAATTATTATATTAAATAAGTTTATTTAAAATAATAATCTATTAATATATTAATTAATTCTTATTCTTCGCGAATAATAATAAAAAAAAATTATATATTATTTTATTTAATTAGTTTTATATTTTAATTTTAAAATTAAATATCTCTATTATCTAGCTTTTCTTATTTATTATATCTTTTAAACTTTATTTTTTTTATTTTACTATCTTAACTTTAAAATTAAATATTTTTATTATTTAATTTTTTTATTTATTATATCTTTTAAATTCTATCTTTTCTATCTTATTATCTTTACTATCTAAAATATTATTAATATCGCTTTAAAAAAAAGTAAAGTTATTAAAATAGAAGATTTTAATATTAAAATAAAAGATTTTAAATTTAATAGAAAATAATAAAGATAAAATTAAAGAAGATTTAATAAAAAAAATTAAGATTAAATAAATTTAATAGAAGATTTTAAAATTAAAAAAGATAATATTATTATTATAAAATATAATAATATAAAAAAAATTTAAATAAAATAATTAGTTAAAAAATTTAGATAATTAATTTAAATACTAATACTTAAATAAAATAATTTATAATTTTTAAAAGAATAAATTAGAGAATAAATAAGGGGATAAGTAAGAGAATAAGTTATTATATAAAGATTATTTAATTAATAATTATTATAATTATTAGATTATATTAAATAAAATAAATTTTCTAAATTATTTATATTCTTAATTACTCTTTATAATATAAATTATTTTACTTTCTATTATATTCTACTTTATAATTTATTTTTATTATATAATTTATTTTTATATTATTAAAATAATAATTTTTATTATCTCTAAAATTAAAATATTTAAAAATTAATCTTTCTTTTAAAATAATTAAATTATATTTAATAAATTCTTTAATATAAATAAAGTTATTTATACTTTTATAGATATAATTAATTTCGAGATATAAAGTAAAAATAAGATTTATTATATATTTAAAACTTTAAATAAAAAAGTATTTTTTAAATAATAAAGAAAAATTAAGTAATATATAAATTATTTAAATAAAGATAATTTAAAAAAGATTTTATAGAGAACTTTTAAATTTATAATTATATAAGATTATTATATTAAAATCGCTATAAAGATAAAAAAAGAGTTAAGAGTAGTATATTAGAGATATTATTATATTATTTAATATTTATTAATAAATAATAAAATAATAAATCTTTTAAATTATTTATAAATAAAGTAATATTTAAAATTAATAATAATAAAAGAATTAAAAATTTTAAAAAAATAAAAAAATAATTAATAAAGTATAAATAATAATATTTAAAAAGATAATTAGAATTATACTAATTAAATATAAAATAAATATTTAATTTTAAAAGTTAATAATAGTATATAATTTTAATATATTAAGATAATTAAGATAATTAATTTATTTAAATTATTATATCTTTATAACTTTTACTTTATTATATTAATAATATTAAATTATAAAGATTATATTTTTATCTCGATTTTATTATATAACTATTAAATTTTAATATAATAAAAATAAAAATTCTAATTTAATATTAAAAGATTTATTTTAAATTTTTAAATATCTTTTTATAAGATAATATTAAAATTTCTTTATTTTATAATAACTAGTCTTTTAAAAATAAATAAAACTATCTCGCTATTAACGCGTATTTTATTAATTTTAAATAAAATCTCTTTAAAGTTCTTTTAATCTTTTAATATATTTTAAATTTTTATATTAATAAAAAATTTATTACTATTATATAAAAGAAGCTTAAATTTTATAAAATTAAATATTTAATCTTAATAATTATTATTAATAGCGTTTTTAATAATAAAATTATAATTATAAATATAAAAAAATATTTAAATAAGATATTTAAAAATATTATTTTATAAATTAATATCTAATATAATATCGCTATAATAAAATTTAACTATCTTTTATATCTAGTCTATATTATTTAATTAAAAATTAAAAATTTAATTAATAATTAAAAATTTATTTAATAAAATTTAAATTATTTTAATAAATAAGAAATTTTAAAATATATAAAATAAGAACGTAAACTCTAACGAAGTTTAAAAATAAACAAATTTAAGCGTCTTATTAATATTAGCGAGAATAAGATATTTAATTATTTTTATATTTAATTCTAATTAATAATTAAATACTATATATAAATTTAGAAAATTATTATTTTTATTAATTTTAATTTATTTTAAAAAGAGATTTTTAATTATATTTAGAAGAAAAGAGTTAAGTAAAAAAAGATTAAATTAATTTATTAATTCTATAATACTTTTAAAAAAAAATCTAATAATTCTAAAATTTTTAAAATTTTCTAAAATATAAAAATAAGATAAAATTTTATATTATATATATTTATATAATATCGCTAATTAAAATTAAATTTAAAGAATTTTTTATAAATTTAAATACTTTATCTTTAATTTAATAATTTAAAATAATTATAAATTAAATATCTAATTAATATTATTAAATTATTTTATATTTTTATATAATTGATTAATATAATAAAAAAATTAATTATATATTAAATTTTTAAAATTTATAATAAACTCTTTAATTATTTAAAAAATATTAAAAATTAATTTAAAAAGAAATATATATTATAGAAAGTTATAATATATAAATCTTTAAATATAATATAAAATAAACTTTTTAAATATTATAAATAAATTTAATTTTTTATTAAAGATCTCTATAATAAAGCTATATTACTAGATGCTAAAATAAAAAATAAAAAATTTTACTCTTAATAAGAGATAATAAATTAAAGTAAATTTTATTAAAATATTTTTAAACTAAATTTCGATATATATAATAAAGATTTTATTTAAATAATATTTTAATTTATTAATTTTATAGAATAGCGATATAATCGCTTTTAAGATTTAGATATTTATTTAAATATATTTTATAATAATAATAATTTAATATTATTTTTTAATAAGTTTAATTAATATAAATTAAAAGATAAAATATTATTTTAAATATTATTTTAAATATTATTTTAAATATTAATCTTTAAATTAATAGCGAATAATATTTTATCTTATTAAAAATATTATTAAATATTAAAAAAAACTTAATAAGCGTTTTTTAATATTAAGTTATATAGTTTATATAATTTTAATATTATTAATTATTAAAATAGATAATAAATATATATTTAATATCGCTAATAATATTTATTAAAATAATTAATATTTTAATTTTAAAATATTCTTTATTATAATAATAATTAATCGCTATTTTTTTAAAGAAAATCTTAAAATATATTATTTTATAAATTTTATTAAAGATTATAATTTTATTAAAAAAGAGTTTAATATAAAAATTAAGAGATAAAAAAAATTAATAATTTATTTAAATATTAATATATTAATAATAATAAGAAAAATAAGAATAATATAATAGAATAGAGAATAAAAGATAATATATTATTAATATACTTCTTATTAATAAAATTAAAATTAAAAGTTAATAGATTTTTAATATAAGCGCTATAAATAAAAAAAATATAAAAGAAATTATATATATTAAGATTTTTAATTATTAATAATTAAATAATAATAATAAAAAAAGATAAGATATTAGAAATTATTAAAAAAATAAAATTTAAAATTTAAATTTAAATAATAAGTAAAAATATAATTAGATAGATTAAGAGAGTAAAATAAAATAATAATATAAAAAATAAATCTCTAAAATAGCGATTTTTAAAAATTAATAATAAAGATTTTTTTTATAAATATATTTATTTAAATTTAATAAGTAATATAAATATAGTTTATTTATATTTAATAGCGATTACGATTATTAGTTAAAAAGATATAATATAATATAATATATTAATCTATTATATTATACTTTAATATAATATAAGATATTAATATTTATATAATATTATATTTAATATAATATAAGATCTTAACGATATATATTATAATATAATATATCTATAATATTATATTATAGTATAATATATATATAAGATATTTCGACTAAGATTTCTATATTTAGAAGTATAAGTAGCTATTCTAGTTATTATTCTAGTCTATTATAACTGCTACTATTATAGCTACTACTATTATAACTATTACTA
Source organism: Letharia lupina (assembly GCF_014066315.1). NCBI lineage: Eukaryota > Fungi > Ascomycota > Lecanoromycetes > Lecanorales > Parmeliaceae > Letharia > Letharia lupina. Next base: position 296,676 of record NW_023502975.1, read on the forward strand.
TCATAACTATTACTATTATAGCTACTATCGAAATGTAACCCCCGCGCATCTCAGTCATCGTATTCTTCAGCCACTTAATTTTATACTGTATTTAGAATCTAGCCTCGGAGAGGTTTTAAAGAATTAATTCGTTCGTTCTATATATCACATATCTAATATTTTAACAGCTATTACTACTATGACTATTACTATTTATTATTTAAATAGTCTACTATTATATAATAGTTATAATAGTAATAGCTATAATAGTAATAGCTATAATAGTAATAGTTATAATAAACTAGAATAATAACTAGAATAGCTACTTATACTTCTAAATATAGAAATCTTAATCGAAATATCTCATATATATATTATATTATAATATGATATTATAGATATATTATATTATAATATATATCGTTAAGATTTTAAATCTATATTAGAAAAATAGTATAATATTTAATCTTATTTATACTATACTCGAATACGATATAATATTACTTAATATAAAATATCTTATAAAATATATTATATCTTTTCGACTAGTAATTACGATAATTATAAAAAATATAAAAAAAAAAATTAATCTTATATAATCTCTAAAAATTATTTTATTATTAAGAATATTTTAAAATAAATTTATATTAATATTAATAAAAAAGATAATTAAAATTATAAAATTATAAAAAATATAATTAAAATCTTTTATTTATTATAGATATATATTAAATAAATTTTTTATAATAAATTTTTATATAAAAATTATTTTTTAATATTAAGTTATAATTATAAAGTTAACAATATAATAAGATATATCTTAAAATCTCGCTTCGAATTAAGACGAGATTAAGATTTCGAGAAAACTTAAAATCTCGATTCGAAACTCTATCTCGATCTTAACCCTTCTTGAAACTTCGTCTAGATTTCTTAACCCGTTATATAGCGTAATTAGAACTCTCTTAACTTCTTTTAAGATTTTCTTCGTTATTATATACTTTCGAGAAATAGTTAAATATTCGAAGTATACTTATTATAATAAATAATAAAAGATAAAGCGTTTGGAAAATATAAGTAAGATATAGTTAATATTATAATAAAGAGATATAAGAGAGATAAAGATAAAGATAGAGTATAAAAGAAAGAGAAGATATATATAATAAAGAAAAGAGACGCGATAAAGAAGATAATATTATAATTAAGTATATTATAAATAAATTCTAACGCGAAAATTATAAAGAAAAATACGTTAATCTAGATTAAAATAATAATTATATCTTTAAAAACTATTAAAAATATATTATTTAAAGATTTAGATACGCTTATTTAGAAGACTTTTAGAAATAATAGAAATTAGATAATAATATTTATATAAAAAAGAAAATATCGCTAGAGAAATTATTAAGAAAGAAATAAATTAGAAAATTTATAAACGCTAAAAAATACCTAAAAAAGTATATTAATAAAAGAAATCTCTTTTATAAATAGCTAGAGTAGAGATAATTTATTAGATAAAATATTTAAAAATTTAATAAAAAATTTAATAGCGATTTAATTAATATCTAATATAATTATAATAAGAAATTTAAAAAGAATAAAATAGCTAATAATAAGGCTAGAGAGTAAAAAAAAAAAAAATCTATATAAACAATAACTAGTAAGTATCTATTAATAAAATTTAAAGATAGATAATATATATATATAAAATAAATTATAGCTATAAATAAGATAAAGAGTAAAGATTTAATAATAAGAGTAATAATAGAGAAGATTAAAGAGATATTAGAATATAATATTATATAAATAAAGAAGATATATTAATTAACTAAAATTATTAAAAAATCGTTCTCGATAATAATATATAAAATATATATCGCGATATTTATATAAAGAATTAAATAGTAATTAAAAAGAAGATTAAAGATAATAATTAAACTTCTTATTTAGAATTAATAATTATTAAAATATATTAAATAAATAATTTTTAAGTAATAATAATAATAGAGAGAAAGTAAGAGCGCTATTTCTCGCTAATTATTAATGTTACTAATATAGAAGAAATAAATAAATTAATTATAAATAATATAATAAAGAGTAATAAAATAAAAAAAATTAAGAGATATAATTAAATAATCTTATTAATCTAATATTTTAAATATTAGAAATATATATATATATTTATATTATATAATAATAAAACTTAATATATAAGATATAATTAGATATATAATATTTAAAATTATAAATAGCTAATATTTATAATTTTAAAGATTTATATTTTATATAAGAAGAAAGAATTTTAATACTATAATAGATAAGATATTATAATTAAAAATAAAAATAAAAAGATTAAAACTATTTACGATTTTTTATTAAGAGAGAAATTAAATGATTTATATAAATATAAAGTTTATTAAAAATATTAAAGCTTTAATAATAAAGATAATAATAATTATAATAATTAAATAAATTATAAATTAAGAGATTAAAATTTAGCTAAGATTTTAATTAAGAGAAACGTTATAATATAAACTTTATAATTAAAAACTTTATATTAGAATATTAATAAATAAAATTTTTATAATATAATATTAGAAAAGAATTAAAAATAATAATAGCTTTATTTATAAACTAAGTAATTTAAAAAATCGATATTCTAATTATTTAGAAATTATACTTTATAAAATATAATAAATTCTTATATAACTCTAATATTAGCGCTTTTTATCTAGTATATTAATTTTAAAAAAATATAAGAATTTATTTCTATATTAATAAGAAGCTTAATTAAAATTAAAAAAATATTAAATATTTAGAAAAAAAATATATATATTAAAGATATAGTTAAAGAAGAATAATAATTAAAATTAATAAAGATTAATCTTTATTTATAATATATATAATCTAAGCTTAATATTAATTAATAAAAATAGCTCTTTTAATTTAGCTATAATCGAGAAATAATTAAATAATTAAAAAGAGTATATTCTATTTAATAATTTTAATCTATATTATTTTAATTAATATAATTTAGAAAAATATATATATTATAAAAAGATAAATAATTTAATAATTATAATTATAATTAGAAATACAAATATCTTATTATTAAATTACGCGATAATATTAAAGATAAGAAAATACGAAAGCGCTATTAATTTTATCTTCGCTATATTAAAAATAATAAAAGCGATATAAAAGTATTAAGTTTTTATAATTTTATAATATAATTCTAATTATCTATTAATAATAATAGAGATAGAATTATATATAAAGAACTTCTTAATAATATTTAGAAGAGTTTAAAAAATAGCGAAAATAGAGAAAATAGAATAAGAGGCTTTAAGATTTAAATAAACTTTCTCTCTTCTATTAATTAAGAATTTAAAATAAATTAATAAATATCTTAAAAGATTATTAGAAGAGTTATAAAAAATCGTTAAGATTATAATATTATAAATTAAGTTATTAATAAGAGCTAGCTCTTTTTAAATTTTAAAATATAATATTATTATTAAAAAGATAAAAATATTAATAAATAGATATTAGATAAATTATAGCGTTAATAATAAGAGAAGATAAAGTGAAATAAGAAAAAATAGAGATAAAATTCTATAAAAGACGAAAATTATTAACTTTAAAAAAAAGATTTATAAAACTTTATAGTCGTTAAAGAGAGTATAAAGTTTAATAAGATAAATAAAAAATAATAATATAAAATTAAGACTTCTCTTTTAATTCTCCTCTTTTAAAGAAGCTAGATAAAAATTTAACGATTATATTTAAAAGTAAAATAGCGATATTATAAGCGATTTTTTTTTAATTATTTTAGATAGAATTAATTAATATTATTAGAATAATATATCTTCTTTTAAAGTAAATAGATAGTATTTTTATATAGAGAAAGATATTATAAATTATCTTTTAGCTAAAATTTAATAAAACTCTAGAAATCGATAGGATATTAAATCGATTTCTATAAATAATAATAGAGAAATTATTATTATAATTTTAATTTTTTTTAAATCTATTTAAAAAGAGAATATTATTTTTAAAAATTTAAGAAAGCTAATATAATAATATTAAAAAAGTTAAAAAAAGATAATTATTATAAGATAGTAAGATCTTTTTTAATAGAACTACGTAGTAGCTATATAATTATAAGATTTAGATACGTAGTTATAAGAATAAATAGATTAATTACTAGATAAACTAATAACTAAAAAAAAAAAAAAAAAACTTATAAGTATTTAAGACTTTTATTAAAAATATTAAATACTCGTTCTAGTTATATAGTTTATAAGCTAATAAACGATATAAGTAAGATTTATTAATAGATTTTAAATACTTTTATTTTTATAACTATATTCTCTATTAAGAGATTTAATCTTTAAATTTTATTATTATTACGCTTTATAATTAAATATCTATAAATTTATTAGTTTTTTATATATTATTTATTATTAGTTTAGATATAATCTAAATTAATATATACTATAATAGTATATTTAAATATATTAATTTATTTATATACTAAATCGCGATAATATCGCTATATAAATTATTATCTTAATTAATAGAATATAGATATATTATTACCTTATTACGATATACTATTATTACTATTATTATATATTATTATTATTATTATTAATACTTTATAATTATAAGAATTCTATTATTATAATTATTAAAAATTATATTATAAATATAAAATCTTATTTTTAATCTAAGTTTTATTCTTTTTAATACTAATAATAATATTAATAATATTATTAATAAGTGCTAAGTCTTTCTTTATATTTATTATTTTATCTTTATTTATTCTTATTATAATATTATAATAGCGAGTTATATAACCTTAAATATAATATAATATATATATCGATTAAGATAATAGTTAAGTAAGATTAAAATTATTTAAATTCACTTTATATATAATAAATATCTTAAAAAATACTTTACGATACTTTTTAAATAGTATAAGAAATATATTAATAAATTAATAGTAATATTTAATCTTTATTTATCTAGCTTTACGAGCTATTAAGTAACTATAGCTATTATTATTTTTATTATTCTCGCTATTATTAATAGATATTTATATTTATTTTAAAGATATACTTAGTTAAGAAAACTTAATAGCTTCTCTTTATTATTATTTTTATTCTCTTTTATAAATAAAAAAGATATTAGATAACTAAGAAACTATATTAATATATATTAAGATCTCGCGTATTTACGCTATATATATATTTTTATATATAACTCTTATTTAATTTATATTATTTTATCTATTATCTTATATTAATATAAATATAGATAATATTTTTATAAGAATTATATCTATATAATTAATTTATTCTTCTCTTATTATTAAATAATTATCTTTACTATAATTATCTTTAATAAGAATATTTATTATACTTTATACGTTTAAAATAATATAAGATATTTTAATTAATATATATTAGAATATATAGCTAATATAAGTAATTATCTATTATATTACTATTCTTCGCTATTAAATAACTATTCTTAGTTCTTCTACTATTATTATTTTTATTTCTATTATTAAACTTTTTTATTTTTTAATAATTTTTATTAATAAGAGATTACTTTTTAAGATAAAAGAGTAGATGAATTAATATTAGATAGTATTAATAAAAATTATAATTCTTATAATTACTATTTTCTTTATAATATCTAATACTTTAACGTATTAAAATATATATAAATATAAATATATATAAGTCTATAAGCTTTTAGTTATATTTATTAAATCTTTTAATTATAATTATTTATCTACTTAAGTTTCTTACTACTATTACTTTTATAATCTATCTTACTTTTTAATTTCTCTTAATAATTATACTTTTAGCTTTATTTTAAATATTAATCTATATAATTTATATATTTATTTAAAGTTCTTAATTATACTTTTAAATTTTTAAAGTTCTTTATTAATTTTTATAAAGTTTTATAAAATAGAGAATCTTTCTAATTAATAAGATATTTCTTTTTATTCTTATAAACTCTTTTATCTAGTATTTTATTAATCTTCTACTCTTCTTCTTTACTAATTAAGATTATTTATAATTTTAAATTATTATTACGCGAGTATTATAGCTTTAATAATAAAATATAAAATATAAAATAATTTTTTTTATATCTAGTAGAAATAGTAGAAAGATTTAGTTTATATATTTATAAATTTATTTTCTTTAATATTTTAAAAGATTTAAATTATCTATAATTTAGTTTCTTTTTTAATTATAAAATATATATATTTAAGCTTTATAATAATATTTTATCTCTTTTTTTAAAAATTATAATTTTATAATTATTATTATAATACTTTATTTATTACTTTAATATTTACTTTTATAATTCTTTTAGATATAATCTTATTTTTTATAATTATTCTACTTACTCTATAATAAGTAATACTTCTTCTCTTTAAATTCTACTTTTGAAAATATTTTTTAAATTTATTATATATTTTATTAATAACTCTTATAATATCTTATTAATATTTATATATATATTATTATTATATATAAATATAATTATTAATAAGATTTTAAATTAATTATTTTATTTATAATTATAATATAATTATAAATAAGATTTAAAAATTTAATTTAATTATTTAATCTAATTAATAATTTAAAGATAAAATATAATATTAGATTTATATTTTATACTTAGATATTAATATAATATTATTTAAAATTTATTTATAAATAAAAAGTCTTAATTTAAAATTAAATTATATATTATATTATATAATAATATAAACTTCTATTATAAAATATTAATAAAATTTTTAATTTTTAAATTTTTTATAATTATAATATATATTATATACTTAATTAACTTATTTATTAAGATTAAAATAATATTATAAATTTTATTAATATATAAATCTTTTATAATTAACAAATTTATAATAAAATCTAATATTATAATATAAAATAAATTTATATTATTTAATAAGATTAACGCTAGCTCGCTATATAACTTATAATAATAAATTTATACTTTTTAATAATTAAGATAAGTATAAATATACTTTATTATATTATTTATTACATCTATTTAATAATATTTAAATTTAATATTTTTCTTAATATATTTATAAGCAAAGTATTTAATATTAAAAATATTATAATTTATATAAAAAATCTTTTTTTATAGTAGAATTATTAGAAATATAGATTATAAGACTATAACGTAATAATCTATTTTTATTAACTCTTTTTTTTTAAAAACTTATTCTATTTAATAGTATATCTTTAATACTATTTCTTATTTATAATAGAAACATTTTTATATTATAATCTAAGTAATTATATTATTATTAATTTTTATAACTTTAAATAGAATTTCTTTAATTTTAAATTTTAATAAATTAGAAGTTAAATTAATATTGTAATATTTAAAATAGATATTTATCTATTAGATACTCTCTTACTTAAATTTATAATTTAATAATTTATTATAATAATATTTTTTAATTACTTTATTAATATTATTAATTTAATTATAATAAATATAATATTATATTTTTATAAATTAAATTAATCTTTTTAATTATAAAATTTATTTTATAAAATAAAGAGAAAATTATTATTATTATTTTTACTATAATTTAATTTTATAATATTAAATCTTTCTAATTATATATTTATAAAATTAAGTTTTCTTTTATAATATTTAATTATAAAATTAGATATAATTAATTTTTTAGTCTAGCGAATTTAATTTAAATTAGACTCTTTTATTACTATAAAATATTATAAATTATTATAATCTAAAATTATATAAATAAGATATTTATCATTTTATAAAAATTATTTTTAATTTTTAAAATTTAATATAATTATATAAAGTTTTTTATTATATATATCTTAATAAGATTTAATATCTTTAAATTAATAATTAAAAATATAATAGAATATTATTATTTATTTTAGCTTAATTAATTAAATATACTATTTATATTAATATTAAAAGTTTTAATTTTATAATAAATAATATTTTTTAATTATAATATTCTAATATAAATATAATAATAAATACTCGCTTAAATATTTTAAAAGTCTTATATACTTTTTTATTAAATATAAAAAACAATTTAATCTTATCTTTCTTCGCTTCTCAAGTTAAATTTATTAAAAATATAATTATCTATAAAAAGTCTTATATAAATTATTAATAAAAGTTTATAAATTTTAAAAAGATTAAAATATTTTTAATAAACTCTAATTCTAATTATTTAGTAATAATCTTAATATATAATAACTTTATTTAAATATTATATTAATTTATTAAAAATTCTAGAAAAATAATTTTATTATAATTAAAAATATATTTTAATAACTTTATATAAAGTTAATACTTTAATAGTATATATAATATTTTATATATATATTTCTAATATAACTCTTTTATTTTAGAATAAATTAATATATTATCTAAATATATTATATAGAAGATATTAATATATAATTTAAATACTTTATTTATATAAGTTTAAAAAATTATAAAAGTATTTATAAAATTAAAAAATATTATTTAATACTTAAATTAATTATAGCGAGTTTAAAAAATAATTTTTTACTTATTTTTCTTTTATATTTATATTTAATAATATATATTATAAATATTAATCTTAATAAAATACTTTATATATATAAATCTTTCTAAAATTTCTAAAAATAGTAATAATAGATAATTATTTTTAATAATTATTTTATTAAGTTTTTAATAATTAATATATAATTATAATAAGTTATCTAATTTTTTAATAAATAATATTAATAAGTTAATTTAATTAATTAAGATTTAAATTTATTTTCTCTTAAATATAATATCTAAATAATTTTTAATTACTATAAGCTTATTATATAATATATTATAAATTAAATTATTTCTAAATAGTTTATTAGATAATAAATTAATAGAATATTTAATCTAATTATATATATTAAGATTATTAAATAACTCTTCTAAAAAGACTTTTAATAGATTTTTAAATTATTTAAATATATTTAAATTATCTAATTATCTAATATTTTATTATATATTTATATTATAATTAACTTTATTATTTTTAAATAAAATCTAATATAAAAGTATAATAAACGCTTATTTTAAATTATATATTATTATTATATTAGCTAATAATATAAACTACTCTATATTTACTATTACGATATCTATTTATATTTTATTACTTATAGAGAAATCGCGTTAATAAATATTAAGATTAATATTATTAATCTAAAGAAGATTAAGAATAAAACTATATTTTTATATAATTATAATATACGCCTTTAACATTTACTTTTACTTTTTTTTTTATAATTATTTATAAAATTAAAAAATAGATTATACTTCTTATATAAGAGTATTTAATAATTATTAATAATATATACTATTATTAACGCGTATTTAGATTTAAAAATCTATATTTTTTGAATAAAAGATTATAATATAAAGATTTTATTATTATTAATATTTATTAAAGTAATTATTTTATACTTTTTATTTAATATAATAATCTTATCTTTTAATAATAGAGAATAAGACTATTATTTAATTAATAATATATCTAATATTATAGTAATAAGTATTAGACTTTATCTTTTTTCTTATTAAAACTATAATTATATATTTTATTATTTATAATATAATTTAAATATTTAAAAGAATTCTTATAATATTCTAATTATTTATAATTATAATATTATATTTTAATAAAAGATATTTTAAATTTAATATAAAAGTTATTATCTTTAAATTTAATTCGCTTAAATTTTTAATCTTATAATATTAAAAAGAATAAACTTTTCTTTTAATTTTATTAGCTAATTATATATTATCTTTTAAACTTTATATATTATTAATTATTACTTCTTTAATTATTTATTTTATTACGAGTAAAGACTTATAAATTAAATTCATAACCATTTTTTTAGATTAGGGCTGTCGAGTAAATTTAGTAGACGATCTTTGATGAGCGTTATTTAAATTCCTTGCCTTTAAATATCTCTAAGACTAAATTTAGGAATTTTTCTTTTATCTGAAAGCCTATATTACGTTCTATAATTTATTAAAAAAATCTTAAAATTTTAATAGAAAATAAAAAAGTTATTCTAAAATTAAATAATATGCACCTATTTTTTAATTAGAGCTATCGAGCGAAGTTTGATAAGCGAAGTTTAATAAGCGATATTTGAATTCCTTACGCTTTAATAGTTATAGAACAAAATTTAGAAATTCTTTTTTTATCTAAAAGCTCATATTTCGTTCTATAATTTAAAAAAAAAATCTTAAAATTTTAATAGAAAATAAAAAAGTTATTCTATATATTAATAACGTACATCTATTTTTTTAATAAGGGAGCTCGAAAGAGCTATCGAGCTAATTTAGTCGATCTAATTAAAGAGCGTAGCGAATTCGAATTTATAATTAACTGTATATATAAATTTAAGATTTTTTAGATTAGCTCTATCTTATTCTTTTATATATACTAATTAAAGCCAGTTCTATTTAAAATAAAAAACTCTTTTATTTTTTATAGTTTTTATTTTATATTTTAATATTATTATAATAATATAATATAAATAAAAAATTAAATAGTCTTCTTTATTATTTTTAGAGAAATTTTATCTATTACTTTATTTTATAAATATTTTATATATTCTAAATTAATTATATAGTAATTTTATTATAATTAAAGTATATACGCGGAGATTATATATTAATAATAGTTATAATAATAATAATTATAATAGTAATAGTAATAGTTATAATAATAATAGTTATAAGTTTAAGCTTATAAATTAAATTTATAAAAAGTAATTAATTTTTAAATCTAATTTCGAGATTGAATTCTAATTTCGAGATTAAATTCGACTCTCGAAGAGTAAAAATATTTTAATTTAAAGTTTATATAGAATTATAAAATTAAATTTTATAAATTTTAAATTATTTAAAAGTATAAGTTATATTTTATAATTTAAAAAAATTTAATAGAAAAAAGAGAAGTTATATTAATAATAGGTTTTTAAATAAATAAATTTAAATTTAAATAATAAAAAATTAATTTTAATATTTATTATAGTCTTTTTATTTTTATTATTTTTTTATTTTTTTTATAGTTTATAAAATTGTTATTAATTTCACAATTTTTACGAACTTTACGATTTTACGATTTTCTTAATTTTTAGCGAGGAAGATTTATAAATTTAAATCGAGAACGAAGCGAAATAATTTCGAATTTTATTAAAATTATTATTACTTAACTATCTGAATTTATATTAAAAAATAATCTTAATAAAATAAATAAAATTTTAATTACTAATATTTAAATTCTTTATCTTTAAATATTTATAAGACTTAATTTATAAATACTTTTTTTATCTAGAAGTCTAAATCTTATTCTATAATCTAAAAAAAACTTTTTAAAAATTTAATAGAAAATAAAAAAGTTATTTTATATATTAATAACGTATATCTATTATTTTTTAATTCAGGCTATTTACTAGCCGAAAAGATATAATATATCTTATAAGATATTTTATATTAAGTAATATTATATTATATTCGAATATAATATAAGTAAAGTTAAATATTATATTATTTTTTTAATATAAATTCGAGATCTTAATAATATATATTACGATATAATATATTTATAATATTATACTATAAAATAATATATATATAGAGTATTCTAGTTAAGATTTCTATATTTAAAAATATAAGTAGCGATTCTAGTTATTATTCTAGTTAACGACTTAATAAATTCGATATAATAACTATTATTATTATTATTATTATAACTATTATTATTATAGCTATTATTATTATAACTATTATTATTATAACTATTACTATTATAGCTATTACTATTATAGCTATTATTATTATAGCTACTATCAAAATATAATTCTCGCGTATTCTAGTTATTATATTCTTTAGTTATCTAATTTTATACTATATTTGAAATCTAGTTCTAGAGAGATTTTAAAGAATTAATTCGTTCGTTCTATATATTATATACTTAATATTTTAATAGCTATTACTACTATAACTATTATTATTTATTATTTAAATAGTTTACTATTATATAATAGCTATAATAGTAGTAGCTATAATAATAATACTTATAATAATAATAGTTATAATAGATTAGAATAATAACTAGAATAGCTATTTATACTTTTAAATATAGAAATTTCAATTAAAATATCTTATATATATATTATATTATAATATAATATTATAGATATATTATATTATAATATATATCGCTAAGATTCTATATTATACTAGATATAAAATATATAAATATTAATATCTTATATTATATTAGAGTATAATATAATAGATTAATATTTTATATTATAATATATCTTTTCGACTAGTAAGGCTATTTAACTATCGAGCGAACTTTAATAAGCGATATTTAATTTTCTTACGGTTTGATAACTATAAGACTAAATTTAAAAATTCTTTTTTTATTTAAAAGCTTACATTTCGTTCTATAATTTTAAAAAAAAATTAAAATTTTAATAGAAAATAAAAAAGTTATTCTATATATTAATAACGTATATTTATTTTTTTAATAAGAGAGCTTAAGAGAGCTAGCGAGCTAACTTAGTCGATCTAATTAAGAGCGTAATAACTTTAAATTTATAATTAGCTATATGTATAAACTTTAAATTTTTTAACTTAGCTCTATCTTATTCTATTATATATATTAATAAGATATAAGATATTAATATTTATATTCTATTATATTTAATAAGTAAAGGCCTATAAATTAAATTTATAAAGTTGAATTTTTCTAAGTTAAAATGAAGTTGAATTTTTCTAAGTTAAATGAAATTTTAGCTCTAGCTCTAAGTTAAATCGAATTCTAATCGCTTATTATAAGTTTCTAATCTACTTTTATTATTATAAAATTAATAAAGAAGATAAAAGCTTTAACTCTAAATTAAATCGAATTTTAATTATTTTCTATATAACGAGTAAAGGCCTATAAATTAAATTTATAATTATTTTTTTAGTTAGAGCTATCGAGTAAGTAGGTAAGCGATCTTTAATAAGCGAACTTTAGTAAGCGATATTTAAATTCCTTGCACTTTAATAATTATAGTACTAAATTTAATAATTTTTTTTTCTCTAAAAGCCTATATTTCGTTCTATAATTTAAAAAAAAAAGTTATTCTAAAATTAAATAATGTATATCTAATTAGAGCTATTCGACTATCGAGCGAATTCTAATAAGCGATAGTTAAATTTCTTACGCTTTAATAATTATAAGATTGAATTTCGAAATTCTTGAAAATTTGAAAAGCATAAATAGCGTTTTAAAATTTAAAAAAAAAATCTTAAAATTTTAATAGAAAATAAAAAAGTTATTCTATATATTAATAATATATATTTATTTTTTTAATAAGAGAGGCGTAAGAGGGCGAGATTTTAATAATTATAAACGCTAATTTATTTATTCGCGATAAGTTAGTTAATCTAGTTAAAAGATATAATAATCTTAAATTTATAATTAGCTATATATATAAATTTAAGATTTTCTAATTTAGTTCTATCTTATTCTTTTATATATACTAATATTTAGCTTATTTATTTTACTTCTATTATTATAAATTACTAATTAATTATATTCTTATTTAAAAAAGAAGTATTTACTTAATAATCTTATTTTTAATATATCTTATTAATTAAGTAAATTATTTTCTTAATAAATCGTTTAAAATTATAATTAATAGATTAACTTTATTAATAACTTAATTTAGAATTATATATAATTAATTATAAGTAAAAATCTCGAAATATAAATATAGATTAATCTACTATAATAATTAATTTTAAAATTTATTAATCGTTATATTAAAGGCTAATTAAATTAAGAATTAAATATATTAAAAGAGAGTATATAAATTATTTAAATTAGATAGAGTTAAAGAAATATATAATATTATTTATTATTTATTATTATATTCGTCTTTAAGAATATAATAATTAAGTATTTTAGATCTAATATATTTAACTTATAGATATATTTTATTATATAAATTTATATATTACTTTAAATTTCTTAATAATATTATTATATAATTCTATTTTAATTTTAAATAATAAGATAAAAGTAAAATTAATTTAAAGATATTTATTATTTTAATAGATAGAAGAAAGCTATCTTTCTTATTAATAACTTAATTTCTATTATTATAAATAATCTTAATTTTAAAAATTTTATTAAAAACTTAATTATTAAATTAAATAATATTCTTATTAAAGATATAAAAAATTATTTTAATTATATAAAAATTAGCTATTTAATATAAATTAAGATTATTATAAATAGTATTAATTAGCTAAATAATAAAGTTATCTAATAATTATTTAATAAATTAATTAATAACTTTTTATTTTTTGAAGCTTATTAAAATATTATTATCTATATCTACTAATCTTTAAGCAAATTTCTTTATATTAATTTAATCTTAATTAATTAGATTAAAATTTTAAAATCTTATATTTTTTATAAATTTAAAAATTTAAATATAATTTTAAAAATAAAATATTTTTAATATAATTTAAGTAATATAATCTAACTTAATACTCTTAATAATTAAAAAAATTTAATAAAAATTATTATAGAAATATATAACTATATTATTAAAAGAAGTAAAATTCTTTTAAATATTTTAGAATATATAATTAATAATTTTAATATCGTAGCGATTTTATATAGAGATTTTATTTTAGAAAATAAATTTAATTATTTTTAATAATTAAGTTAAATTAAATTTTATTAATATATTATAATTAAATTAAATAATAATATTAAAAGAGATCTTAAAGTGAGAATAAGTAATAACGTTATTTTAAAGAAGAATAAAGATAATATTAGATAAAGCTATAATAATAGCTATTTTAAAGTTATATTATACTCTTTATAATATAATATTCTAAAATATAATTTTATTAATATTTTTATAATTATTAAGAAAGAAGAGTTAACTATTAAAATAAAAGATTATATTTTAAATAGTATTAATTATAGCGATTTAATTATTATTAAAACTCGCTTATATTTACTTTTAGATATTAATTTAATAATTATATTCTTTATATAAAAGTTAATTTTAATTATTAATATAATATTATTTATAATCTTATTAAATCGCGAGTAGATTAAAGTTAATAATAAGATTAATATTCTTTATAGAGCTAATTTTTTTTAAACGAATTTAAATTAAATAAAGATAGAAGTCTTCGATAATAATCTATTTATATTATATATTATTTAATAAAAAAAATATAGTATTAAATTTAAAGAATATAAATAAGATTATTAAATAATCTAAATAAAGAAAAATATATATTAATTAAGAAATATATATAAAGTATAAAAGAAGAATTAAATTATTTATAAATAAAAAAAGAAAAAATATATCTAACGCGAAAAGTTTTAATAATTAAAAAAAGAATATTATATTAAAAAAAATCGCGATATTTTAAAATTATCGTTAATATAAAAATCTTTTTATTCTATAATTTAAAGTATTTTAATTTATAAAAGAAATTATTTAAAAAAAAGTATTTAATATAAAAAATTTTAATATATAAAAAAAGAAATATTATATTAAAAAAAGTTATAATATTTTAATATTATTATTAACGCGATAAGCTATTTATATTATATTTAAAAAAATTCTACTTAATAAAGAAGAAATTATCTATATATCTTAATTTATAATTATTTTATAAATTTAAAGAGTTATCGAATTTATATTATAGTAGAATTATTATAAAGAGATTTTATAAATAATATTCTCTCTATTAGATTATTATTTTATTTAATATTTAATTTTATTTAATATTATTATAAAGTAAGCCTCTTACTATATAGATATTATAGTAAAAAAAAAAAATATTATTATTTATTATATATAAGTCTTTAAAAAATATAGAATTTAATATATTTAGAAGAAGATATTATAGATAGAAAAGCTTTTTAATATTTAAATTAATATAATATATTTTTTTAATAATATTTTTACGCCTCTAATATAAACTTTATTTAAATATATATATATATATATATTTTTTAGATATATTACTTTAATAGATTAATATAGAAAAAATCTTCTATTTATCTTTATTATTAATATTATTAATTTAATTAAAAAAAGATTATTAGCTTAATCTAACGTTTATATATTATATTAATTATCTAATTTAAATTATTATTATTATTAAATATTATATTATATTAATTTAAAAGATAAATAAATAATTATTTAATAGAAAAATTATAATTATATAATTTAAAATTTTAAAATTCTTTAATAAACTTTTATAGAGTTTATTTATTATATATCTTAATACTCTTAAATTTTATTTATCTAATTTAAATCTATATCGTTTTAACTTATATCGCTTTTATACTTTATTTAAAAATTAACTTAATTACTATTTCTATAAATATATTCAAAATATATTTATAAATTTTAATATTAATATAAATCTTTATATTAATATAAGCGTTATATTTAATTAATAAATAGAAATTATAAAATATTATCTAATAATTTTATTTAGATTTATTATCTAGTATCTTAATAGATTTATATTAATAATATATAAAATATTTTAATTTTAATTTAAAAATAATATAATCGCTAAAGTTCTTCGAAAATTATTTATTATATATATTTTTATTTAAGTCTTAATAAGATAAAATAGTATCTATTTTATTAATAATATATTAATTATAATTTCTATAAAATATATATCTAATAATAATTATATAGAGATTAGAAAATAGATTTTAATTAGAGATCTTAATATTAATAGTAATATCTATCTTAATAACGCTAAAGAATTAATTTTTAAAGTATAATATAATAAGAATATAAGTATATAATAAGTCTTATTTTTAAAATTCTATAATATAAATATAGATAAAAACTCGATTTATTATTTATAAAGTTAGTTAGAGTTAGAGCTAATCGATATTTTAATTAATTATACTTCGCTCTTATAAAAACTTTTTTTTTTAAATAATATATAAAATTAATTAATAGAAATTATAATATATAATAAACTAAATTATATTAGAAGTATCTCTAGAGATTATAATTTATATTAATTATCTAACTTATATATTATCTAAAGAATTACTCTATTAAATAAAAAGAGAAAGAGTTATTATATTATAATAAGAGATAAAAAGAATAAAAGTATATCTAATATCTTTTTCTTTAGAATATTATTTATAAGAGTTTTTAATTTTAATCTAAATACTTTAATAATTAAATTAAATTAATTAATAATTTATTTATTAAGTAGAAGATTTTCGATAATCTCGATTTATTTTAAATTATAGATAAAAGTTATAAAGAGATTTAATTAATTAAATTTAGTAAATAGAGTAATAATATCTTAATAGAGTTATTTTATAAATTATAAATCTTTTTAATAGAAGAAAGAGAGAATAATACGTTATTTACTAGTTTAATTATTTATAATAACTCTATTAATATAAATATTAATAATTACTTAATAAATATTAATTTAAATAATTTTCTAATTTATTTTTAATTAATAGAGTTTATTACTTTTAATAGCTATATAGATATTATAAATAGAATATTATAATAATCTATTATAATAAAAAAAGCGATTAAATTTATTAAGATAAATTTATATTATATATCTATAGAAAGTTAATAATTAATAAAATAAAATAAATAAATAATATAGATTTATAATATAAGATAAGCGTTATTTATATAGAGTTATTTTAATTAATAATTTCTCTAATTTATAAGATAACTTTATTATTTTTACTTCGCTAGATAAAAAAACTCTTATCTAATATATTATTATATTAAAATTATTTATTAAATAAAAAGATAAGAGAATAATATAAAGATATATAGATTAAATACTAATATAAAATATTAAATCTCTTATTATTTTAAGCTTTTATTAATATATTTTTAATTTTAAATATATCTAATAAATTATTAATATTACTCTTTTAAATAATAGCGATTTTATTTAAAATAGAATAATTATAGATATATAAATTATAATATTATAAATTCTTATAAAATAATTTATAATCTCTTATATTTAGATTAATCTTTAGTCTTTTAAATATTAATTTAAAAATATTAATATAAAGATTAATATTTTTAAGAATTATAGCTATTTTATAATAGAGCGTTTAATTAATATAATTATAATAATTATATCTAGTAAAATTAATATAGAAAATATAATCGAAAGAAAATTATATCGTATTATAAATTAATTTTAGATATTATCTATAATATAGATTTAGCTAAAAATTAATTTTTCGCTTTTTAAAGATATTAAAATAGATATATAAGTAGTAATTACTTTCTAAATTTTATATATATAAAAAGCGATTAAATAATTAATAGTAATCTATTATAAGATTATAGAGATTATATTATTATATTAAACGCTATAATAACGAAATTCTTTATAATTATTAATAAAATTTAAAATCTCTAGCGTTAAAAAATAAAGAATTTAATTAATAATATACTCGCTAAGATTAATCGAATTATTTATACTTATTTTAACGCTCTTATAACTTTATTCTATATTATCTACTTCTTAATTAATATCTATTTTAGATATATCGACTTTAATCTTTTTACTATTATAATATTATTTAACTATTTTATCTTTTTATAATAATATACTATAGCTATTATAAATTTAATTTATAAAACTTAAATTATATTATATAGATTTTATAATATATAAATAATATATAATATAGCTAGCGAGTTTTATTAGAGATTAAATAAAAGCTAAATAAGAGTTAAAAGATAAGTTAAAAGAATATAAGCTATCGAAATTATTATTAAAGAAATCTACTAATAAGTCTTATAATAGAGAGTTTTTTATATTATCTTTCTTTTATTTAAAAGCTTCTTTTTAATAATATTTAAGATTTAATATATATTAAAAGACTTTAAAATAAAATAATAAAGAATAAATAGAAGAGAAAAAAATATTTTAGAAGATAGTATCGCTAAGTTAAAAGATATTATCGCTAATTTAAAAGAAATCTATAAAAAAAAAAAAATTCGTTTAAGCTCTTTTTAAGAATTTTCTAATATATTTATAAATAGTAATAAATAGCTATTAAACTCGCTTATAGCCTCGATTATTAATAATAATAGATTTATTAAGAAATAATTTAAGAGTATTAATAGAGGCTCTAAAAGACAAATAAAAGAAATATATATATCTAAAGTATTTAGTAATATTTCCGCGAGAGGTATTAAGAATAATTATATTTATATTAATAAAATTAATAGAATTAATAGAGTAGTAAAAGAATAATAATTATATAAATAGATAAAAGAATTATTATTTAATTTTAGATATATTTATTATAATTATAATATTTAAATATTAATTTAATCTATTAATAATAGATTAAACTTTATACTTTTTATATCGTTAGAAAGCGTAAATTAAACTCTATAATTTACGAAATTATAAAGTAATAGTATTTATAGAAAGCTAATTAATTTTAGAGTATAAAACTTCTATATATAAATTGTTAATAAGAAAATTTAAGAGAGTTAATAGGTTAATTTAGTCGGTTTAATTAAAGAGCGTAGTAACTTTAAATTTATAATTAGCTATATATATAAATTTAAGATTTTATAGCTTAGCTCTATCTTATTCTTTTATATATACTAATATAATATAAAATCTTAACGATATATATTATAAGATAATATATCTATAATATTATATTATAAATAATTAAGATTTCTATATTTAAAAGTATAAAGTAGCTATTTTAATTATTATTCTAATTAACGATTAATTATATTTATTCTTATTCGATAAATTGAATATAATAGCTATTACTATTATTAATATATATAATAATATAAGATAGAATTAAGCTATAAAATCTTAAATTTATATATATAATTAATTATAAATTTAAGATTATTACGCTCTTTAATTAGATCGACTAAATTATCGCGAATAAATAAATTAGCGTTTATAATTATTAAAATCTCTTATTCTATTTTTAACTCTTTAATAACTTTACTATTTTCTATTAAGATTTTTAGATTTTTTTTTTCAATTATAGCCTATAACTTACGCTTCTTAATACTAAAATAATTATAAAATTTAATCTTATAGTTATTAAAGCGTAAGAAATTAAAATATCGCTTATTAAAGTTCGCTCGATAGCTCTAATTAAAAAATAAGTATATATTATTTATTCTTAAACTAACTTTTTTATTTTCTATTAAAATTTTAATCTTTTTTTTTAAATTATAGAACGTAATTTACACTTTTAAGTAAAAAATAAATTTTAAATTTTAATCTTAGAAAAGTTTAAAGATAGAGGATTTAAATATCGCTTATTAAATACTTCTTTAATTTATTAAGAATATCCTTTTATATAAACTTAGATAGTCGAATAATATTAATTTTAATAAAATTTAAAAATATTTCACTCGTTCTCGATGAGAATTATAAATCTCTTTAGCTAAAAAATTATAAAATTATAAAGATCGTAAAATTATAAAATTAATAAAATTAATAAAAATTCTATAAATTATAAAAATAATAATAAAAATAATTAATATAAATAAATTAAAATAAATATTAAATAGAACTTCTTATTAATTTAACTTAAATTAATTTAAAATTAATTAACTCTCTAAAATTTATTATTAATATAACTTTTCTTTTTTTTTATAAAATTTTTTTTTTAAATTATAAAGTATAATTTATACTTTTAAATAATTTAAATTTTATTAAATTCGATTTTATAATTCTAAGTAAATCTTAAATTAAAATATTTTCACTCTTCGAGAGTTAAATTTAATCTCGAAATTAGAATTTAATCTCGAAATTAGATTTAAAAATTAATTACTTTTTATAAATTTAATTTATAGACTTAAATCTATAACTATTACTATTATAACTATTACTATTATAACTATTACTATTATAATTATTACTATTATAACTATTACTATTATAACTATTATCGATATATAATCTCCGCGAATCTTAGCTAGTAATCGAAAAGATATAAAAAAATTTATACTTAAAATTTTTTAACTTTTACTTCTTTTCTTTAAAAATTTATATCTTTATAATCTATTAATAGAATCTTATTATTCTTAAAGTCCTATAACGAGACTAGTCTATTCTATACGAGACGATTTTAAAATACGATATTTTATATAATAAATATCGAGTAAGATTAGAAATATTCTATATCTTTTAAAATAATACATCGAAAATTACTTAAATCTTATATTAAATATTATACCTTTTCGTCTACTAATCTCAGTTATTATATTTTTAATCTTCGCGTATTTTAGCTATTATATTTTTTTAGCTATCTAATTTTATACTATATTTAAAATCTAACTTCGAAGAGATTTTAAATAATTAATTCGTTCGTAACTTCGTTTTATATATTATATATCTAATATTTTAATAGCTAAGTAATTACTATTATAACTATTATTATTATAACTATAACTATTTATTATTTAAATAGTCTTTTATTATATAATAGTTATTAATTTTTGTAATAGTTATAATAGTAATAGTTATAATAGTAATAGTTATAATAATAATAGTTAAAATAGTAATAGTTATAATAATAATAATAATTATAATAGTAGTAGTTATAATAATAATAGCTATAATAATAATAGTTATAATAGTAATAGCTATTATATTAAATTTATTAAATAAATATAAATAAGAATAAATACGCTTAATCGTTAATTAGAATAATTACTAGAATAATTACTTATACTTTTAAATATAGAAAATATATTATTTTATAATATATATCGTTAAGATCTCGAGTTAATATTAAAAAAAGATATAATATTTAACTTTATTTATATTATATTCGAATACGATATAATATTACTTAATATAAAATATTCTATAGAATATATTATATCTTTTCGACTAGTAGTAATAATCTTATTTTATATTACGAGCGTACTCTATATCTTTCTTAATATATTATTAGCTTTATTATCTATTAAGATCTAGCGTATCTTAGTAAAGTCATCTACTACTATTTAATATCTTCTATCTATATAGTTATTTAATATCTAATTATATTATTTAATATATCTATATTAATATTATATCTATATTAATATTATATCTATATTAATATTATATCTATATTAATATTATATCTATATTAATATTATATCTATATTAATATTATATTTATATTAATTCTAATACTATAATTAAATTATCTTACTTACTATATTTAAATTAATAGATAAATTTAAGAAATCTATTAATAGAGACTTTAATAAGATATTAAGTTAAGTTATTATATTTCTAAGTAAATTTATTATATAAGTAATATATTATAAAGATTATTTATTAAGATAGCGTAATAGTCTTATAACTAGTTAGAGAAATAAAGTAATTATTAAATTAATTTATTTATATAACTAGTAAATTTAAAGAAATCGCTATTTAACTTAATAATTATATAATTAATCTTTTAAGCGAAGTAAAAGTATTTAAAAAAACGATATTTAGATTATTTATAGTTCTTATAATAGTTTAAACGATCTATAAACTAAGAAAAAAAAAGTTCTTATAAAATATAATACTATTTTTCGAATTTATAGTAAAGCCTTATAAAAGATATTATAAGAAGTTTTTCTTTTCTCCTCTTCGCTTAATATTTATAATATTAAAGAATCGAGAGAAATAACGTAATTCTCTTCTCTTTATTTTAAAATCATTATTTTAAATATATAATTAAATAAGATAAATCGAGTTAGTAATCTTTTTAATTAGATATTTAGTTAATAATAATCTTTATTATTTAATAATATAGCGAAGAATATTAAGACTATTATAAATCTATAATAAATTATTAATATTAATTAACTACGCTATTAAGTCGATAAAAGTCTATTTAATTTCTTATTAAACTTTCTAATCTTCGCTATTAATAAAACTAATTTCGAGATATAATTAAATAATATATCGATTTTAAAACTAAAAAGAATAAGATTAGTATATATAAAAGAATAAGATAAAGCTAAGCTAAAAAACCTTAAATCTATATATATAATTAATTATAAATTTAGAATTATTATATTCTTTAATTAAACCGACTAAGTTAGCCCGCTAGCTCTTTCGAGACCTCTTATTAAAAAAAATATATACGTTATTTACAATAGAAATAATTTTTTTATTTTCTATTAAAATTTTAAAAAAAAAATTTCTTTTAATTTTAAAGCGTTATTTAAGCTTTTCGAATTTTTAAGAATTTTAAAATTTAATCTTATAATTATTAAAGTATAAGAAATTTAAATATCGTTTATTAAATTTAACTCGATAGCTAAATAGCCTTAATTAAAAAATAGATATATATTATTTAATTTTAGAATAACTTTTTTATTTTCTATTTAAGTTTTAAGATTTTTTTTTAAATTATAGAATAGAATATAAGCTTTTAGATAAAAAAAGAATTCTTAAATATAGTCTTATAATTATTAAAGCGTAAGGAATTTAAAATATCGCTTATTAAAGTTCGCTTATTAAAGTTCGCTTATTAAAGATCGTTTATTAAAGATCGTTTATCTATTTACTCGATAGCTCTAATTAAAAAAATAACTATAAATTTAATTTATAAATCTTTACTCGTAATAAATTAATAGAATAAAATTTAATAATACTTAGAGTAAATTAATATTAAGATTATAAAGCTATAAAATAATAATAGAGAGCTTTAATAGTAACTAATAATATTATAATTAAGTATATTTTAAAATCTATAAATTATTTTTAAGATATAAGTATTAATCTTACTAAAGTCTATTTAAGTTCTACTCTCTATTTATAAAAAAAAAGGTTTATTAGATTATTAAATCTTCTCTTCTTTCTTAATAAGAAGAATCTCGAATAAGAGAATTAATTAGTTAAAATAAAGGAAAAATTATTAGATAATAAGAATTATTACTTTATCGAAATATTTTAAATTATTTATTTTCTATTATAAATAGATAAAAAACGATCTTTTATATTTTAAATAGAAGATATAAAGATATTATAAATCTCTATATATTAATTAATAAGATTATAGATTAACTAGCTAAAATCTACGAAAAGCTAAATTATTATAAAAAAATAAGATAAAACTATAATTTTCTTTAACAGATAATCTAGCCCTTTAATAGATTCTATATAAAACTCGTTAAACTCGATTTTATACTTAATTATAATAAAATCCATCTAAAGAATAATTTAAATATTAAGCTATAAATATATATTAAACTTTATATCGTTTTTATAAGCCTTTTTAATCGAAAGTTTATACTCTTAAAGAATATTAAAAAATATCTTATAAATAACGATAATTTATAATATATAGACTATAAATAGTATTAAGCTCTAGCTCTTAATATTATTATTTCTAAAATTATTATAACTCGAATAAGAAAGATAATTATCGCGATAATTAAGGATTATATATCTTTCGCTATTATATCGAGTATTAATATCTTAGATACTTTTTAGAATATATCGAAAATAAGAATAAATATCGATTTAAAGAATTCTATATATTTTAATTATAAAAAAATAGATTATTTAAGATAAAAATATTTAATATGAAAATAAACTAACGTTAATAAAAAGATCTTATAAGATATATAAATTTACGAATTTATTATCGATAATAAATATAAAGTTAATCTATTAATCGACGCTTATAAAGTCTTTAAAAATTCAAGAAATAAATAATCTCTATTAAAGTTATAATAAGAGGGATTTATAATATATATCTACTAAATACTCTTAATAATTCTTTAATACGTTATTCTTTTAGAATATAAGTTACGCTATTATTATAGAAATAAAAGTATTTATTTTAGAACGCCCTTATTAATAATAAATATACTAAGATATATATAGTTATTAATAAATCTCTAATTTATAGAATTTATAAAGAATTATTATTAAAATCTAAATCTCTAAAGAATTATAGTAGCCGAATCGCGAAGAAGCTTATTATTTATTATTTACTTTTAATAATAATAATAAATAATTATCGAGAGAGAATATATTCTATACTTATCGCTTTTTTTATTAGTATATATAAAAGAATAAGATAGAGCTAAGCTTAAAAATCTTAAATTTATATATATAGTTAATTATAAATTTAGAGTTACTACGCTCTTTAATTAGATTAACTAAATTATCGCGAATAAATAAATTAGTATTCGTAACTATTAAAAAATAGATATATATTATTTAATTTTAAAATAACTTTTTTATTTTCTATTAAAATTTTAAGATTTTAAATTTTAAATTTTGGAGCGTAGTCTATGCTTTCCGAATTCTTAAGAATTTTGAAATTTGATCTTATAATTATTAAAGCGCAAGGAACTCAAATATCGCTCACCAGAGTTCGCTCGACAGCCGGACAGCCCTATCAAAAAATAGATACACATTATTTAATTTTAGAATAACTTTTTCGTTTTCTATTAAAATTTTGAGATTTTTTTTTAAATAATAGAACGAAATATAGGCTTTAAGAGAAAAAAATAATTCTTAAATTTAGTCTTATAATTATTAAAGCGTAAGGAATTCAAATATCGCTCATTAAAGTTCGCTTATCAAAGATCGCTCATCTATTTACTCGATAGCTCTAATCAAAAAAATGATTATACATTTAATTTATATGCCTTTACTCGTATATAATATAATTTTAAAAAAATTATAGATAAATAAATATAGAGTGCTTTTTAATATAATAAAAGATAAGATTCTTTTTATATTAGATCGCTATAATTATAATAATAATAAGATCTTAATAGCGAAGAATCTCGCTATCTTACTAAATTCGAAATCGAAATTCCCTATTTTATAGATTATTTTAAAGAAAAAATCTTCTTTTTAACTCGTATATAATAATAACTTAAACTTTACTATTAACTTAAATATCTCTAGCGAATTAATTAATAAGAAGAGATTTATATCTACTTTTCGAAACGTAAAATAAAAATAAGATATAAACTTATAATTTATTAATATTATTGAAATTAATATTTTATTATATTATTAACTAGCGCGTAATAAGAGAAATCGACTATTTACTCTTATTATAAATAAGATCTATAACTCGCTATTAAAGAAATTATCTTTTTAAAAAAAACTATATAATTCTTATATATTAATTAATAAGTTCTATTTTTATCATTAAGAAAAGAATTATAAGAGATATTATAAATCGAATTATTCTATTTAAATTAGCGCTATTAAAATTATTAATTCTAAGATATTAAATAAAAGCTTCTTATCGAGTATTATAATTATTTAAATATTTTTAATAAAATAAAGACGAATAAACTACTATTATATTATTTATGTAATTATAAATTAAAATTTATAGAGATTAATATCGTTAAATTATTAAAGAGTTAAGTTTATTCTATATTAGAATATAAGTTAAAATAAATTAAGAAGTATTTAAATAAATATTTAAAAAAGAGTTTTATAATATCTAGTTATACTTCGTTCGTATTTTTTATTCTATTTATTAAAAAATTAAATAAAGATTTAGACTTTTATATAGACTATCGAAGACTAAATATTATTACTAAGAGAAATTAATATTTAATTCTATTAATAGATAAAGTTCTTATAAGAATTTAGAATTATAAATATCTTACTCGATTAGATATTATATTCGTTATCTTTCTCGATATATATAAGTATTAAATACTTCTCTTTAATCTAATTAATAGTCTAGCTATCTATTAATAATATATAAATAATATTCTATTTAAATATCTAAATAATATCTATTAAGTCTATTTTAATAATATTCTTATTTATAATTAATCGAGAAAGAAATATATTATATATATTTGAAAGATTCTTTAAAAATTATAAGAGATCGAATTATAAATAGATATTCTTAAATACGAGTTTTATATTTAAGAGACGAAGTTTTTAAATCTTTTTATTTTAATTAATAATCTTTATATAGACTCTATTAAAATTTAAGCTATTATTAAATAATCTATCTCTATTAATTTAAAAGAGATATAAATCTTTATTAACTTTTATAACTTCTATTATTAATTTATAAGAGATTTCTCGAAGATTATAAAATTAATAATAAAGCTTATAGTTAAGAAAGTAATATTTAATTAATTATTAATCTATTAAGAAATCTTTTATTTACTAAAGATAACTATTATAAAAGCTTTAATTTTATACTATTTCGATAAATTAAAAAATATTATACTCGAAATAAATTTCTCTAATTACGTTAATAGTAATATTCTATTCTAATATAATAACGAAGAAATTTTATATTCGATAGCTTTTTATAATAAGAATCTTATTTTAACTAAATATAATTATTAGATCTATAATAAAAAGTTACTAATTATTATTCGCTATTTAAAATATTAATATTCTAAATTAAAATATATTAATATTTCTATTAAGATCTTTATAAATTATAAGAGCTTAATATACTTTATAAAAGAAAGAAATCTAAATTATCGCTAGGCTCGCTATTTAAATATACTATTTAAATTTAATATTAAAATTATCTATTATTTAAAGTCTTAAGATATTAAGATTAATTTATTTATATATATAGTCGATGTTAAGCTAGATAGCTTAAAGAATAAATACTTAAAATAATAATATTAGATAATACTTATATTTAACTATTTAGAACTCGATAATAAAAGCGTTAAAATATATATTATTAATAATCTTATCTTTTATAAGATAATCTAAGAAAATAAAATTAATAAGTTTTATAATAAAATTCGTAAAGTAATTATAAAAGGTAAAAATAAACTATATAAAGTTATACTTAATAAGTGCTTTATAAAAAACGAGATATTCTATTATAAGAATCGCTTATAAGTATTAAAAGATCTATATATTAATATTATTCGCGAAATATATAATTAATTCTTATATAGATATCTCGATATAATTTATATCTATAAGCTATTTAAGTAAGAATATTATTAACGAGATATAAGAGCTATTATTACTATCTATATTCGAAATTATTATATTTATTATAAATTTAAAATCTCTTATAATTAAGAATATAGTCTATTATAATCTCTCTTAACTTCTTAAAAGCGATAGTAGAATATCTCGATTACTAGTCGAAAAGGTATAATATTTAATATGAAATTTAAGTAATTTTCGAGATATTATTCTAAAAGATATAAGATATTTCTAATTTTACTCGATATTTTATATATAAATTATCGTATTTTAAAATCGTCTCGTATAAATAGACTAGTCTCGTTATAGGGCTTTAAGAATTATAAGATTTTATAAATAGATTATAAAGATATAAATTTTCAAAGAAAAGAAGTAAAAATTGAAGAATTCTAAGTTTAAAAAATTTCATACCTTTTCGACTACTAATCTCGATAGACTTTATAATAAATTTATTTATATTTAATAGATATAACGCTATCTAGATAGCGATAAATCGATTTATTAAAAAATAATATTATATTATATACTCTAATATAGATAAAGAAATTATAATCGAAAAGATAATTAATATATTATTTAAAAAGATCTTTTATTTATATAATTTATCGATATCGATAATTTTAAATAGAGATTCTTAATTTATATTAATAATATAGAAAATCTTTTATAAATAACTCGAGATTAAGACTAAGTTATTAATAGTCTTTTATCTTAAAATTAATAAATAGACTAAATAGGCTAATTAGAATATAAAACGTTATTTTTAAATATATTATAACTATATATAAGATAATTAGTCTAAATAATTACTTATTATCGAGTTTATTAATAATAATACTACTTTTATAGCGATAAATATCTTATTATTCTTTATAAATAAAAGCTTTTACTCTTAAATAAGTTTTAATTTAAATATTATCGACTATAATATTACTTATAAACGCTTTAATACTATTTAAGTAAAGAGTATTATTAAGTATATATAGTAAGTTTTTAATTATATTCGAAATAATATAAATTATACTTAAAAGATTATAATAATTTAGATTAATAAGCGATATTAGAAGATTACTTTTAAAGTAAATAATATAATCTTTCTTAATAATAAGAATATTATCTTAAATTAACTATCTTAAAAACTAAATAATAAGAGATATAATCTATTTAAAGTAATAGATCTTATAAAAATCTTATATCGCTTAAAGCTCTTAATAAGTATAAAGATTTATAATATCTTTTATCTTAATCTCTTAAGTTTTATATTAATAAATCTCTTATCTAGATAAATTAATTCTCTATTAAAGTATATTATTATTAAAGATTAAATTAAATAGATAGTAGAGAAGATTATTACTTTTAAATTTATTAATAATTATTTTAAGTACTAAATAAAATAAAAGAGTTTTAATAATAATCTTAAATAATATAACTTAAACGATAGCGAATTCGAAAATTATTAAGATATAATCGATAATTTCTATAAATAATATTTATAAGTAGTCTATTAGCGTCGCTAATTATTATTTATAAAAGATAAAATCTTTAATAATAATAATAACTCTAGTCTAATAATATCTTAAATATCGCGTTTTTAAATAAATTAAAATTATTCGATATTTTATAATAACTTTATTTTTTATATTTATAAAATAATTTTTTAAATCTATATTATTTTATAATAGCTTTATTTTAGATTTATTAAGCTAGCTTCTCTTATTAATATAACTCTTAATATATTTTAAAACTATATTAGATTATACGCGAATCTTACTAGCGTCGTCGCTAAGTATAATTAATATTAACTAAATAACTTATTACGAAGAGATTTACGCTAAATTAATTTAATATTAAATTAAAGTTTAGCGTTTACGACTCGATTTAATTTAAGACCTCTTAATTAATTAATTTATACTATTTTATCGATATTCTTTATACTAGAATATCGACTCGAGAATTACTATTATCTATTAAAATAACTTATAATTATTATTTATTTATTATCTTATCGATTTCTTTTAAATTAAAATTTCTATTCTCGTTATATCTCTAGCTAATAACGACGTTAACTTAAAGATTAAGATATAAACTCTTACTATTTATACTATCATCGAGAAAGATTATAGTATTAAAAATTCCAGATATTAAAAGTTCTTTATTATTTTATTAATTTTTAAGCGAGCGTATATATATACTATTTTTACTACTCTTTTACCTATTAATTATAAGAATATAATTCTATATAAGAGAAAAGATAGTATTATAAGTATATTCTATATCTCTCTTAATTTATTATTAGCTCTATTATTTATTAAGATCTAGTATATCTTAATAGAGCTATCTATTACTATCTAATATCTTTTATCTATATAATTATTCGATATTAATATATAGAAAAAATAATATAAAGCTAATTTAAAAAATCTTAAATTTATATATATAGTTAATTATAAATTTAAATTCGCTATACTCTTTAATTAAATCGACTAAATTAATTCGATAGCTCTTTTATATCTTCTTATTAAAAAAATAAATATACGTTATTTATATATAAAATAACTTTTTTATTTTCTATTAAAATTTTAAGATTTTTTTTTTAAATTATAGAACGTAACTTACGCTTTTAGATTTTTTTTTTAAATTTAATCTTATAATTATTAAAGCGTAAGGAATTTAAATATCGCTTATTAAAGTTCGCTTATCAAAGTTCGCTCGATAGCTCTAATTAAAAAATAGATATATATTATTTAATTTTAGAATAACTTTTTTATTTTCTATTAAAATTTTAAAATTTTTCTTTTTAATTATAGAACGTAATATAGGCTTTTAAATAAAAAAAGAATTTTTAAATTTAATCTTATAATTATTAAAGCGTAAGAAATTCAAATATCGCTTACTAAAGTTCGCTTATTAAAGATCGCTTTTATAACTCTTTTAATATTCTTTTTAGATATTTATTAATCTATATTAAATTCTTAATTAATAATAAAAAAAAATTATTTTAATCTTAAAACCTCTTATTTTACTTTTTTTAATTTCGCGATTTTTTAAATCTTTCTAGATATTATTAAAAAGTTCTTTATATATAATCTTATCTCTATTGTTATTAATAGATAATTAAAAATATTTAATATTTCTATATTATTTTTATTATTCTCGATATAGCGAAAATAAAATTAATAGTACTTTTCTATTTTTTACTCTTTATATTATTATACGAGTAAAGATTTATAAATTAAATTTATAATTTTTTTTTTAATTAGAGCTATCGAGTAAATAGATAAATAATCTTTAATAAGCGATCTTTAATAAGCGAACTTTAATAAGCGATATTTGAATTCTTTACGCTTTAATATTTATAAGACTAAATTTAAGAATCCTTTTTTTATTTAAAAGCTTATATTTTATTCTATAATTTAAAAAAAATATTAGAATTTTAATAGAAAATAAAAAAGTTATTTTAAAATTAAATAATATATACTTATTTTTTAATTAGGGCTATTCGACTGTCGAGCGAACTCTAGTAAATAATATTTAAATTTCTTACGCTTTAATAATTATAAGACTAAATTTTAAAAAAAAAAAATTCTAAAAGCTTATATTTCGTTTTATAATTTAAAAAAAAAATCTTAAAATTTTAATAGAAAATAAAAATATTATTTTAAAATTAATAATATATATCTATTTTTTTAATAAGAGAGCTTAAGAGAGCTAGAGAGTTAACTTAAATAGTCTAGTTAAAAGATATAATAACCTCGAATTTATAATTAGCTATATATATAAATTTAAGATTTTTAAACTTAATTCTATCTTATTCTTTTATATATACTAAATACTAATAACTTAATAATAAAATATTTATATTTCTAATTACGATCATAGCTATTAGATTATATATCTCTTTAAATTATTTTAATTAAGATAATATAGATTAAAGTTATCGAGTAGAATATACTCTTTTTAAATTTTTTAATTATTTTTTAATTATAAATAAATTAAAAAGATTACTTCTATTAATTATTATTAAGTTTAAATTATATATATTATAAATAAAGATTACTCTTAACTAGTTCTCGCTATTATTCTTCTTTAACTATATTCTTAATATATATATATTTCTTAATAAATATTTAATTTTCTATTAATCTTAATTAAGCTTTTTATTAATATAAAAATAAGTTTTTATATTTTTTTTAAATTAATATACTAGATAAAAAGCGCTAATATTAAAATTATATAAGAATTTATTATATTTTATAAAGTATAGTTTCTAAATAGTAAGAATATTAATCTTCTATATTATTTAATTTATAAATAAAATTATTATTATTTCTAAATCTTTTCTAAGATTATATTATAAAAATTTTATTTATTAATATTTTAATATAAAGTCTATAACTATAAAATTTATATTATAACGTTTCTCTTAATTAAAATCTCGATTAGATTCTTAATTTCTTAATTTATAATCTATTTAACTATTATAACTATATATATCTTTATTATTAAGACTTTAACGCTCTTAATAAATCTTATATTTATAAAAGTCTTTTAATCTTTTTCTTAATAAAAAGCTATAAATAGTCTTAATTTTTCTATTTTTATCTTTAATTATAACGTCTTATCTATTATAATATTAAAATTCTTATATAAATTAATTATATCGATTAATATCTTTTACTTCTTTTTAAATATTATTAATATAATTCTTAAATATCTATAAAATAAAACTTTATTAATTATTCTCTATATAATTTTTTATTTCTCTTTAATCTTCAATAAATAGCGCTTATTTAAAACTATATATTCTTTCTCTTTATATAAAATAAAAACCTTTAGAGCTATAAATACTAGTTTTTTATAATCTTAAATATTATATATCTAATTATATCTTATATATTAAATTTTATTACTATTAATATATATAAAAGAATAATATAGAATTAAGCTTAAAAATCTTAAAATTATATATATAGCTTATTTTAAATTTAGAGTTACTACGCTTTTTAATTAGATCGACTAAGTTATCGCGAATAAATAAATTAATATTCGTAACTATTAAAAAAATAGATATACGTTATTAATATACAAAATAATTTTTTTATTTTCTATTAAAGTTTTAAGATTATTTTTTTAAATTATAAAACGAAATATAGACTTTTAAATTAAAATATAATTCTTAAATTTAATCTTAGAATTATTAAAGCGTAAGGAATTAAAATATCGCTTATTAAAGTTCGCTTATTAAAGATCGCTTATCTATTTACTCGATAGTTCTAATTAAAAAAATAATTATAAATTTAATTTATAGATCTTTACTCGTATAATATAAATATATATCTATACTTTTAGTATTTAAAATATTAAATAAATAAAATCGTCTAATTTTATAATCTACGCTGCGTAATGGGGCGGGGGACCTCGATGGGGTTTCGGAGGGGTTCGGGGTCGGGGTAGGGTTTCGGGTCGGGGTTTCGAGTTTCCTCGAAACCCCGATTTTATTCCGACCCGAAGCGAGGTTTTAGAGTATATCTTATTATATTATTAATTTTATAATTATAACTTAGCGTTAAAGAATAATTTTTATATAAAAATTTATCGTAAAATATCTATTTAGCGTATATCTATAATAAATAAAAGATATTAATTATATTTCTTATAATTTTTTAATTCTAATTATTTTTCTTATTAATATTAATATAGATTTATTCTAAAATATTTTTAATAATAAAATAACTTTTAAAGACTATATAAGATTAATTATAATTTATTTCTTTTTTATATTTTTTATAATTATTATAATTACTATTAAATATAAATAAACTATATTTATATTACTTATTAAATTTAAATAAGTATATTTATAAAAAGAATTTTTATTATTAATTTTTAAAGATCGCTATTTTAGAGATTTATTTTTTATATTATTACTCTATTTTACTCTCTTAATCTATCTAATTATATTCTTATCTATTATTTAAATTTAAATTCTTAATCTTATTTTCTTAATAATTTTTAATATTTTATCTCTTTTTTTATTATCGCTTAATTATTAATAATTAAAAATTTTAATATATATAATCTCTTCTATATATTTTTCGTCTATAGCGTTTATATTAAAAATTCGTTAATTTTTAATTTTAATTTTATTAATAAGAAGTATATTAATAATATATTATTTTTCATTCTCTATTCTATTACATTATTTTTCTTTTTCTTATTATTATTAATATATTAATATCTAAGTAAATTATTAATTTTTTATTTTTATCTTTTAATTTCTATATTAAGCTCTTTTTTAATAAAATTATAATCTTTAATAAAATTTATAAAATAATATATTTTAAGATTTTCTTTAAAAAAATAGCGATTAATTATTATTATAATAAAGAACGTTTTAAAATCGAAATATTAATTATTTTAATAAATATTATTAGCGATATTAAATATATATTTATTATTTATTTTAATAATTAATAATATTAGAATTATATAAAGTAAATAACTTAATATTAAAAAACGCTTATTAAGTTTTTTTTAATATTTAATAATATTTTTAATAAGATAAAATACTATTCGCTATTAGTTTAAAGATTAATACTTAAAATAATACTTAGAATAATACTTTATCTTTTAATTTATATTAATTAAACTTATTAAAAAATAATATTAAATTATTATTATTATAAGATATATTTAAATAGATATCTAAGTCTTAAAAATAATTATATTATTATTCTATAAAATTAATAAATTAAGATATTATTTAAGTAGAATCTTTATTATATCTATCGAAATTCTCTCTAAAAGTATTCTAATAAAATTTATTTTAATTTATTATCTCTTATTAAAAGTAAAAGATTTTATTTTTTATTTTAGAATTTAGTAGTATAGCTTTATTATAGAGATATTTAATAAAAGATTAAATTCGTTTATAATATTTAAAAAGCTTATTTTATACTACGTCTAGAGATTTATATATTATAATTTTTTATAATATACACTTCTTTTTAACTTAATTTTTAATATTTTTTAAATAATTAAAGAGTTTATTATAGATCTTAAAGATTTAATATATAATTAATTTTTTTATTATATTAATTAATTATATAAAGATATAAAATAACTTAATAATATCGATTAGATATTTAATCTATAATTATTCTAAATTATTAAATTAAAGATAAAATATTTAGACTTATAAGAAAAGTTTTAAATTTAATTTTAATTAGTAATATCGTATAAGTATATATAACGTAGAGTTTTATCTTATTTTTATATTTTAATTTTTTTTAAATATCTTAAAAATGTTAGATTTCTTTTTTTTTAAAAGCGTTATAGAATTAATAGATTGATTTAGCTTTCTCTTACTTAACTCTTTTTTTATAAATATTATTAAAAATCTTTTTTTAAAATAGATTAAAATTAATAAAGATAGTAATTTTTTACATTTTTAATATAGTATTTAATTAGTAATTAAAATTAATTATAAAGATAATTAGAAATCTTATTTTCGCTAATATTAATAAAATATTTAAATTTATCTTTTTTTAAACTTCGTTAAAGTCTATCTCCTTATTTTATATATTTTAAAATATTTTATTCATTAAAATAATCTAAGTTTTATTAAATAAATTTTTAATCGTTAATTAAATAATATAAATTAGATATAAAAGATAATTAAATTTTATTATAATAATATTATATTAAATATTAATTTATAAAATAATATTCTTAAATATCTTATTTAAATATTTCTTTATATTTATAATTATAGTTTTATTATTAAAAGCGCTATCAATAGTAGTTACTAAGATTAAATATTCGATTTTATAAAATTTAAGCTTCTTCTATATAATAGCGATAAATTTTTTATTAATATAAAAATTTAAAATATATCGAAAGATTAAAAGAACTTTATAGAGATTTTATTTAAAATTAATAAAATACGCGTTAATAGTAAGATAGCTTTATTTATTTTTAAAAGATTAATCATTATAGAATAAAGAAATTTTAATATTATTTCGTAGAAAGATATTTAAGAGTTTAAGATAAATCTCTTAATACTAAATTAGAATTTTTATTTTTATTATATTAAAACTTAATAATTATATAATAAAATTAAGATAAAAATATAATTTTTATAATTTAATATTATTAATATAGTAAAGTAAAAGTTATAAAGATATAATAGCTCGAATAAACTAATTATTCTAATTATCTCGATATATTAAAATTATATACTATTATTAATTTTTAAGATTAAGTATTTATTTTATACTTAGTTAATATAATTCTAATTATCTTTCTAAATATTATTACTTATACTTTATTAATAATCTTTTTATTTTTTTAAAGTTTTTAATTCTTTTATTATCGCTAATTTCGAATATTACTTTATTTATAAATAATTTAAATAATTTATTATTCTATTATTTATTAATAAATATTAAATTAAATAATAATATTTCTAGTATATTACTTTTAGCTCTTCTTTTATCTTTATAATAATCTTAATATAATAATCTTATATAATTATAAATTTAAGAGTTTTTTATAAAATCTTCTTTAAATTATCTTTATTTAAATAATCTATATATTACTTAATTTCTCTTTATTATTTAAATTTTTTATTTATTTAAAGTTCTAAATATATAATAAGCTTTATCTTTACTCTATATTTTAAAATTAATTATATCTATAAAAGTATAAATGGTTTTATTTATATTAAAGAGTTTATTAAATATAATTTAATTATTCTAAAAGAAAGATTAATTTTTAAATATTTTAATTTTAGAGAT
The DNA here is from genome assembly GCF_014066315.1 of Letharia lupina. Taxonomy (NCBI): domain Eukaryota; kingdom Fungi; phylum Ascomycota; class Lecanoromycetes; order Lecanorales; family Parmeliaceae; genus Letharia; species Letharia lupina. The sequence continues at coordinate 333,584 of NW_023502975.1, forward strand.
AGCGAAAATTATTATTTTAATAATATAAAAATAAATAATATAATAAAAACGAATTTAGAATATAATAAGAAGTAAAATAATTTATATTATAAAGAGTAATTAAGAGTATAAATAATTTAGAAAGTTTATCTTATTTAATATAATCTAATAATTACGATAATTATTAATTAAATAGTTTTTATATAATAACTTATCCTCTTACTTATCCCCTTACTTATTCTCTTACTTATTCTCTTAAAAATTATAGATTATTTTATCTAAGTATTAGTATTTAGATTAATTATCTAAATTTTTTAACTAATTATTTTATCTAAAATCTTTTTATATTACTATATTCTATAATAACGATATTATCTACTTTAACTTTAAGATCTTCTACTTAATCTTATTTAATTTTAAAATTCTCGATTAAATCTTCTTTAGCTTCGCCTTTACTATTCTCTATTAAATTTAAAATCTCTTATTTTAATACTAAAGTCTTCTATTTTAATAATTCTATTTTTTTAAAGTAATATTAATAACGCTTTAGACGATAAAGATAATAAGATAGAAAAGATAGAATTTAAAAGATATAATAAATAAGAGAAATTAGATAATAAAGATATTTAATTTTAAAATTAAGATAGTAAGATAGAAAAAATAAAATTTAAAAAATATAATAAATAAGAGAAATTAAATAGTAAAAATATCTAATTTTAAAGTTAAAGCGTAAGACTAGTTAAATAAAACAATATATAGAAAATTATTGTTATTATTCGCGAAGAATAAGAACTAATTAATATATTAATAGATTATTATTTTAAATAAATTTATTTAATATAATAATTTAAGAAGTGAATTAATAAACTATAAAAGAGTTAATATAATTATTAAAAGATTTTTTTTTTTTAGAATTAATTAGTATAATTATAATAATAATTAAAAGTATAATTATTATATTATATAGTATATTTTAATAGATTAAATTTAATAGACTTCGCTAATATAATGCTAGATAGATTTTAAAGTATTAAAATTATAAATAAAAACTCTCTCTTTCTTTCTTTCTTAATATTTTATTGTAAATTAAACTTTTTTTTTATTAATATTTTATATCGTAATTATTTTATTTTATTTATCTTAATCTAACTTAATAATAATATATTATTAGTAATTATTAATCTCGATAGCGATTCTATTATATTATTATTATATAGAGATAGTAATATTAATCTATATATTAAGTTAGTCTATTTAGAAGATAATATAAATCTTAATAATTTTTTTAATAATATAAACAATTAATTAAATAATTATCTATTTAATTTTTATATTAAGATTTTAAGTTAAAAAAAGATTTTAAAGTCTTCTAATTAAAAAAAGATAATTATAAAAAAAATCGAATAAAATAAGTTTTTAGTTATTCGCGCTTTCGATATAAAGATTATAAAAAAAAGTATATTAAGATCTTTATTTATAAAGATTAAAAATCGATATTAAAAGTAAAGAAGTAAGTATAGTAATATAATATTTTAATAAGTAATATATATATATAATTAATAATATTTTAGCTATTATTTTATAGAAGATTAAAAAATATTAGAAATTAACTAATTTACTTCTTTTAAAAAGATCTTTCGTCTATATAATATTACTATTTTATCGTATTATACGAATTTAGATTTCTATATTAAATATATTATAAAAAACTATTAAAGCGACTTTAATATTAAAATTTTATCGTATATTAGCTTTTTATTAAATTATTATTTTATTAATAAATTATATAATTAATAATCTCTACGCTATTTATAATAAAAGAGTTATATTAATAATTAAGAATATAAAGTTTATATAAATAATATATTAATATATAATAAGAGAGAGTGCGTAAAAAATAAGAATAAGATAATTAAAAGTACTTTATTTAGATAGAAGAGAGTTAAGATACTTAATATAGAATAGAATTCTAATTATCTTTCTAATTATTAAAAAATATATAAATTTATTATTCTAACGATAATCTCTTTATATTTCTTTTATTAGCGAGAATTTCTTATTCGAAAAAACGTATAGTTAGTAATTTTAATACGAAAAATAAAATCTTAAATTCTTAAATTTTAAAGTATTATAAGTTAAATAATAGTTATAAACGATTTTAATATAAATTAAATTAGAAGTAAGAATTTAAATATAATCTCTATTATTTATAAGAAGATCATTAAGAAAGAGATAGTATTTAGCGTTAATCTATATTTTTAAATATATAAATAGAATATAGTCGAACTATAAAACGCGCCTATAGATCGAATAAGAATTTAAATAATTTATAAATATAGATTTTTCTTACGAAAGCTTATTAAGATAATTTATAAAAGTATAAAATTTCTATTATCTCTATATTCTTATATCGTCGATAGCTTTATTTATAAAGATATTTAATAAAATAAAGATATCGAGATAAAAGACTCGATTAAGAAATATTTCTTTTTAATTTATAAAAGTACGCTTAAAACTTAACTAGATATTAAGAATTAGAAATTTATACTTAATTACTACGAAGTATTATTTTAGCTTTACGCGAAATTTAAGATTTAAGATTTAGATTATAAAATCGATTACGTCTATTATACGTATAAAAGAAAAAAGAAGTATTAAATATAAATAAATAAAGAGATACTTAAGATGTAATGATAATTACTTTAATAAAGAGTCTTAAGCGATAATATTAATTATATATATATATCGAGAGTGTAAAATAAGATCTTAAATTCTTAAACTCTATAGTATCGTAAATTAAATTATAATTATAGATAAACTTAATATAAATTAGATTAGAAGTAAGAATTTAATATAATAATAAGAATTTAAAATATTATTTATAAGATTAAAGAAGAAAAAGTTAAAAAGTTAAGAAAGAAAAATAAGAATAAATTTAATAGAAATATTAAAACTAATAAGAAGAAAGATTTAAAGAAAAAAAAAACGTATATCTAATAAATATAAATATCTAAATAATTTAAATAGTCTTCTAATTAATAATATCTATAAAGACGTGAATATAAATCTTAATCGAGAAGTATTATTTATTTCTAGATATATTTATAAATAGAAAGTACTCGCTATATAAAAAAGATATTATAATTAAAAAGAATTATATCTTAAAATTAATTATAACTTTTAATAAAAATATTAAAGGAATTTATAAGATAAATAGCGTAAATAACTAAAAACTTAATAGTATAAAGTTATCGCTTTATTATTATTAAGTATAAAAAATAGCTTTTATAAAGAATTAAGAGATTAACGATAAAGAGTTATTAGATAATATATTAATAAATCTATTATCTCTTAATTATTTTAAAAAAGATTTATTAACTTTAAAACTTTAAAGAGAGACGCTATAAATCTTAATAAGATTTAATTAATAATTAATTTAATTAAAAATAAATAATAGCTCTCTTACTATTAATTAAATTTTTTTTTTATTCTCTATTAGTTTTATCTATAAAGAGCGTTAATTAATATCTCTTTAATAATATTAGCTAATTTATTATCTATCGATAAAAAATATCGCTAGAGTATATAAATTTAAGCTATTATATTATTTAATAGTTATAAAATTAATATTAATAAATAAAAGTTTTATTTATAATTCTTATTATATAGTTTTTTAATATTTATATTATAATTTATAAATATCTATTTTATTTAATAATAAATATCTTTTCTAATTAATATAGTTATTTAAAAAAAATTTATCTTCTTTTATACTTATTATAAATTCTTATTTTTTTTAATATTATAATTTATCTTTTTATCTAAATTTTAAATTTATTATAATATTAAAATAATTTAGATTTTAAATAAAGAGTATAATATATAATATAAGAATTAGCGTTTAATATAAGAAGAAAGAATTTATATTATAGAATTCTAAATATCTTTTTAATTAATAAATAGCGAAATCTATTATAATCTCTTCTTTTAAGCTCTTATATTTAAGTATTTATATCTTAATAATAAAAATAAAAAGCGATTTAAAATCTTATTATTATAATTACTAGCTATTATTCGAAAAATCTCTTTTATCTTATTATCGTTTTTATCTAGCTTCTATTTATTTAGCGTATAATTATAATTCTTTAATTACTATTTAGCTAAGTTTAATAAATTTAGAAAATTATTATTATTTATATTAAATTATTATATTATTAAATTTCTTTATATTACGCGCTTAATCTTATTAAAATAAATATATAAAAATAATAAATCGAATTTTAATTAATTAGTTTAAATAATTTTTAATATTTTTTTATTAAAAAAAGAGTAATAAATAAAAAAGATACTTACTATAGAATTCGTTTATATATAATTATATATTTTTTTAATCTAAAAATAATAAGTTAATAATTTTATATACGCGAGAAATAATAATAATATATTTTATAATTAATTTTAAGAGAATAGTTCTATATTATAAAATCTCTATATTTATATATCTTAATTATATAATAAAATTTATAATTATAAGAGTTAATATATATTATTTTCGCTTATAAAAACTAATAAATTCTCTACTAAAACTTTTAAATTATTATAAAAATAAAACGTAATCTCTATTTATAAGATTACTCGATTATATTAGATAATTTAATTAATAACTCTAAATTATTATTTAATTATACACTTATCTCTTATTCTTTCTTTTTTTTTTATTTATCTTAAAATTACGAGATAGATAGAATTATTTAATATTTTCTTCTCTATTAAATCTTCTTATTATAAAATTATACTCTTAATATTATTAATAATACTTTTTTATTTTCAATTATCTAAATTTAATTATATAGCTAATATAGATATATACTTTCCCTCTAAAATACTAAATAAAAAAGTTATATATTAATATTTAATAATATTACGATATAGTTAATCTTATTATTCATAAAAATATATATTTTTAATCTCTTATAATATCTTTTTCTACTTCTCTAAACTTATATTTTTAAATCTATCTATATTTTTAACTTTATCTCTTATAATTAATATTATATACTTTTTATAAGCGAGCTTTAAATAAATTATATAGTTTAAAAGCTATTATATATTAATAAGATTTAATAATATAAAAATTCTAAGAGAGCTCTTCTATCGCTTTACGCTTACGATTTTTAATATTAATTAAATAATTATAAAATTTTAATAGCGATAGAAATAAGAAGAATTTAACTAAAAAATTATTATCGCGAAATATTCGCTAAAAATCGTTTATATTATTTACTTCTATATATATAATTAAATTTATAAATTTAATTTAATTTTATAATAATAAAAAATCTTATCTTTTACTTTTAATAATAGATTATTTATAATTCTATTATTATTTATCTTCTCGCTATATAAAATTACTATTATATTAATTTTATAATATATATATTTATTAGATCTATAAATAATAATATTTAAAAGATACTCTATAAGAAGAAAATAAAATATGACTTCTAAGTAATTTTCTAATTATTATAATATTATAATAAAAAAATAAAAATAAAAAAAATAAAGAAGTAGTATATAAAAAAATTATAATTCTTATCTTAATTCAAAGCGCTCGCATAAAATATAAGATAATAATTAATACTAGAAAATTATAAGATTTTGAAATAAAAAAGAATAAAATAGATATAATAAAAGACTTAAAAAAGAATTTAAGTTTAAATCTTAAAAAAAGTTTGCGAGTTTAATTATATATTAATTAATTAGTTAGCGATTAATAATTAATTTTATAAAAAATATAATATCTTATAGATTTTAATAGAATCTTTTATTTTTTAAAATAATAATAGAAATCTATTATTAAATATAATACTTATTAATTAAATAAGAAAATAAGATATTTAAACTATAATTATAATATTTATAATTTTATTATAATAGATTTTTCTTATAATTTAATATAATATAATTTTTAATATAATATAATTTTTTTAAAGTATAAATTAAATATTTTATATAATATTAATTATAAAGATAATTAGAATTTAAATTAAGTATAATTCTAAGTTTAATATAATAATTAAATATCTTATAGATTTAATTAAGATATTTTTTTTTAAAATAATAATAAGAATTTATTATATAATTAGAGTATTTATTAATTAGATAAAAAAGTATAATATATATTTATATAAAAACTATAATAATAATATATACTATTTTATAAGAATAAATTATTTTTATTTTTTAATATAATATAGTTTTTTAAAATTATAAATTAAATACTTTATATAATATTAATTATAAAAATAATTAGAATTCTAAATTAAATATAATTTTAAAATTAATATAATAAATAAATAGAGTTTAGATTTTAATTAAAATCTTTTATTTTCTAAGATAATAATAAGAATCTATTATATAAATATAGTATTTATTAATTAAATAAGTAAGTATAATATATATCTATATAGAAACTATTATAATAATATAAATAATTTTATAATAATAATTTATTTTAATTTTTTAATATAATATAATCTTTTTAGAATTATAAATTAATTATTTTATATAATATTAATTATAAAGATAATTAAAATTCTAAATCGAGGATTAATATAATAATTAAATATATATAAACTTTAATAAAATCTTTTATTTTTTAAAATAATAATAAGAATCTATAAAATATGTAATTATTATTAATTAAATAAAAAAATGAAATATATATTTATATTAAAACTATAATTATAATATAAATAATTTTATAATAATAAATAATTTTAATTCTTTAATATAATATAAATTTTTTAAGTTATAAATTAAATATATTATATAATATTAATTTTAAAGATAACTAGAATTCGAAGTAGAATATTATTTTATAAGTAATATTATAATTAAAGATTATATTATAAATTAAAAAAGTCGATAATTTAATTATAAAGTTTTTTATTCTATTATTTATAATAGTTTAAAAGTCTATCTAAATTAAACTATAAGCTTTTATATTATTATTATACCTATATATAATTTAATATTAAACGATTTTAGAAGTTTATATAAAAATAGTATATTTTTAATTTATAATATTATATATTTACTATAAATTACTAATAATTAAATATCTATATTCTATTATTAATGATTTTTATATAAAAATAATAAAAAGTTTTATTTAAAAGATTATTAGATAGAAAAGCTTCTATTATCTTCTATATCGTCTTAATAGTAGAATTTTATTATTAATACTTAATAAGATTCTTAAGTTTATCTCTTATAATTATTATAATTTCTTAAATAAGTCTTTAAAATAAAGCTTTCAAAATTAATAGCGTAATTAATTTCTAAAAATATTTAATTTTATAAAAGGCGATAGCTAGTAAGTTATAATTAAAAAAATAATTAAATATATATATAAAGCTAAATTTATTATTTAAATTTTTTTTTTAATTTTTTTAATTTTAGATATATAACTAGCTATACTTTTTCTCTTATTTATATTTTATTTACTTATAATAGATTTTTTAGAAATCTTATTATTCGACTTTCTAGTTACTTTTATTACTAATAATATTTAAAATACTCTCTTATCTATCGCGGCCTTTATAAAAAATCTAATAAATTTTCTCTTTCTAAATTTTTTATTATAAATATTTATTTTTACTTTTTATTACAAAGATAAATATTTTTTAACTATTACGATTTTAATATTTTTACTTTAAATATTATTAAAATTTCTATCTTTATAAATAATATCTTAATTTTTAGAGATAATCTAATCTTGAAATAAAGTTTCATTATTATCGCTAAGTATATTATTATCGAATATATATATTAACTTTTTATCTTTATTAATATATTTTTAAATTTATCTAATTTAGAAAATTAGATAATTAGAATAATAATTAGAAAAGAGAAGATTATATCTAAATTCTTTTTTATTATAATAATTAGAATTATAAGAGTTATCTCTTCTTCTTCTAATTGTATTAATTATTTATATATTAAAATTAATAGACTTATATAGATTTATTATAAAACTTATCGCTAAGTCGTAATATTATTATTTTTATTATATATTAGAAGTTTTTAATTTTAAACTTCTTTCGTAATAAAGTTTACTTCTTCTTTTTTTAATATAATTAAATTTATTAGCGAATTACTATTTGAATCTATTAATTAACTATTTTTAAAATTTTATAATTAATTATTTTTAGAATTTTCTAATTAATTATCTCTAGAACTTTTTAATTAATTACTTCGAGAACTTTCTAATTAATTATTTTTAGAATCTTTTAACTAATTTAATATTTTTTTAATATTAAAAAATTAGATAGCTAGTTAAAAGTTTATTAATAAAAATCTTTAATTAAAAATATTTATATTTATTATTATATCTTTTTAAATATAAGTATAAAATAAATAGTATTCTAAAAGTAAGCGATTTAATTAATATTCTAATTATCTTTTTAATTATTTTTTAAAAAAGAAAACGAGTATAATAAAATAAAAGTATAAAATAAAATCTTAAAAAAGATAAACTTATCTTTAGAATTCTTAGATCTAAATTTTTAGAAGCTTAAAATAGATATTTATTATTATATAAAAGCTATAAAAAGTCTATTATTAATAATAATTCTTAAAGATTTTAATTAGATTATTAAATTTGAAAAAATTTAATTAAAATTTAACTTTATAATATTAAAAATTAATATTAAATATTTTTATAAATAAGATTTCGAAAAAACGCGAAAACGCGCTAGTAAATTAGCCTATTTTTTTATTAGCGCGTTTTTAAATTTTCTTATATTCTAGTCTTTTCTAATACTTTTTCTAATTATATTATCTTTTATAATAATATAATTCTATTTAAATTTTTTTATTATTTCTATTATAATACTAATATACTCTTTATAATATATTCTTTAATATCTTATAATAAGCTTTTTATACGAAAATTATTATTATAATTATCTTAAATAAAAATTTAATTAAATAAATAAATTTACGTATTTTTTATTATTTTTTAATATTATAAAAGTTAATATTATTAATAAAGATAATAGCTTTAATTCGCTTTATTATATTATCTCTAAAGAAATAAAAATATCTTAAAAGCTTAAATAATAGTAAGATATAAAAAATAATAGATAAATATTTTAAAAATAAGAATATAATAAAGTCGCGCTAATATTTAATAAATCTAAATATATATAAATTATTAAGAATAACTTTAACAAAATAAAATAATATAGATATAATAGCGAAATCTATAGCTAAAGAAAAACTTCTAGCTTTTTTAAAATATTAAATAATTACTTTTAAAAAAAAGAAGAAAATAAAAAAGAGAATTATTAAATATATTATATATAATTAATATACTTATTATAAATTCTAATTATTATTATAATTATTCTAATATCTTTCTAGTATTATAATTAATATTCACATATAATATTTTATATATTATATTAAAGATAATAAATTTTATAAATAATTAAATTCGCTAAATATAATTTTAATTCTAAATTTTATTAAGAATATTAATATAAAGCGTAATAAGTAATTTAATATAAAGAAAGAAGATAAAGATATAATTATTAATATATAGTTAAATATTATTAATTAAAAGATTAAATAATTTAAAAATTTTTAACTTCTTTCAAGAATATAGATTTTTTAATAAGATTAATAAATAAGATATTAATATAAAAAATTAAAATATTTATTAATATCTTCTTACTATAGTAATAAGTATAATAAATTATAATTAAATCTATTAGAAAGAAAATTAAATATCTAGAAATTTTCGAAGATATAATAAACTTTTAAAAGAATATTTATTTTTATTACGTAGAAGTTTTATATAACTTATAAAAATTTTCTTAAAAAAAAATTATTAAAATAATATTTATTAACGTAAGTTTTTCTTTATATTAATTTTAATTTTAATATTCTAATCTTATCTTAAATAGACTTATTATTTATATATTAATCTTACTTATATTAAACTTATTTATTAATTATCTTTAATTATAAAATCTAAGAAAGTTTACTATCTTTTTCTCTTATATATATTTTTTATTAAAATAAAATATATAATTCTTAGAAATTATATAATATAGACGCTTAAGAATAAAAAAGAATAAATATTACTATTAAGATCGACTAAATAATAATTTAAAAATTATAATATAATAAAATATAAATTTATATTTAATAAGATAAGCGAAGAGATATAAGAGACTTTTAAGCTTATTAATATTAAATTAATATATAAAAATATCGCTAATATATTTAAATAATTTAAGTATTTCTATAAGAATATAAACTATTTTAATTTAAACTCTTAATAAGTTAATTATATAATTTTAATTCTAAATTAAAAATAAGAATATAAATATTCTTTATTATTATAATTATTTTTAAATAATAATAATTAGAAAGATAATTAGAATTCTTTATCGCTATAAAAATATATATCGTAATTTATAATTCTTTATATAATAGATTCTTTTCTTAATTAAATTATATTTAAAAATCTTAAATAATAAAATATTATTTAATACGCGATTAGATATTTATATAAAAATAATATATAAACTTTAATTTAATTAATAGACTTAGTGAAGTAACGAGATACCTTCATTACCTCGATAGAAAAACCTCACCCCAACCCCACCCCACCTCGTTAAAACCTCGACCCGAAGCTGGATAGTATTGGGTATCTAAAACCCCGCCTCACCCCGCCTCGTTACGCAGCGTAATTTTATCTCTTAACTCTCTTTATCTTATTACTCTCTATTACGCTATTTATAATTAGTTTATTCGCTATTTCTAAATTAACGATATTAATAATTAATAAGAAATAATACTTCTACTTTCTCTTTACTATCGTTATTATTTAAAAACTATCTATTTAGCATATTTTAATAACTATTAATTCTAAATAGAGATTTTTATTATTATTCTTAATCTTCTTCTTAATTACTACTTAATTCTTTATATTAAATATTATAATATAATTCTTATATATTATTATTAAAAATAATTTTCTAACGATCTTAGCTAATTAATATATCTTTCTTTTTATTAATATATTAATATATATAATAGAATAAGATAGAATTAAGTTATAAAATCTTAAATTTATATATATAACTAATTATAAATTCAAGGTTATTACGCCTTTTAGCTAGACTAATTAAATTACCGCGAATAAATAAATTAGCGTTCGTAACTATTAAAATCTTTTATTCTACTTTAAATTCTTTAATAACTTTATTATTTTCTATTATAATTTTAAAATTATTTTTTTCAATTATAGAGTAAAGATTACGCTTTCTAATAACGTAAAAGTTTTAAAATTTAATCTTATAATTATTAAAGGGTAAGAATCTCAAGTATTATTTACTAAAGTTCGCTTATTAAAGTTCGCTCGATAGCTCTAATTAAAAAATAGATATATATTATTTAATTTTAGAATAATATTTTTATTTTCTTTTTAGTTTCTATTAGAATCTTTTAATTTCTTTTTTAAATTATAGAACGTAATATAAGCTTTTAAATAAAAAAATAACTACTAAATTTAGTCTTATAAATATTTAAGAGTAAAGAATTTAAATATCGCTTATTAAAGTTCGCTCGACAGCTCTAATTAAAAAATAGAAGTATATTATTTGATTTTAGAAAAAAATTTTTTCTATTAAAATCTTTTAATTTTTTTTTTTAAATTATAGAATATAAAATAGACTTTTAAATTAAAAAAGAGTTATTAAATTTAATCTTATAAATATTTAAAGATAAAGAATTTAAATATCGCTTATTAAAGTTCGCTCGATAGCTCTAATTAAAAAAATATATATTTATTATTTAATTTTAAAATAAGTCTTTTATTTTCTATTAATTTTTTTTTTAAATTATAGAACGTAATATAAGCTTCTATATTAAAAAAAGATTTTTAAACTTAATCTTATAAATATTTAAAGATAGAGGATCTAAATATCGCTTATTAAAAACTTATTTATTCTATTAAGAATATTATTTTACATAAGCTTAGATAGTCGAGTAGTAATAATTTTAATAAAATTCGAAATTCTTTCGCTTTATTCTCGGTTTAATTTTATTAATCTCCCTCGCTAAAAAATCGTAAAACTATAAAAATTATAAAATCGTAGAAATTATAAAATTAATAAAAATTCTATAAATTATAAAAATAATAAAAATAATAATAAAAATAAAAAATTTATAATAGATATTAAATTCAATATTTTATTACTTAAATTTAAATTAATTTAAAGTTAATTAATTCTCTAGAGATCTATTATTAATATAACTTCTCTTTTTTCTATTAAAACTTTACTATTTTTCTTTTAATTATAGAACTTATTCTACGCTTTCTAATAATTTAAAATTTTTAAAATTCGATCTATTAATTCTAAGTAAATCTTAAATTAAAGTATTTTCACTCTTCGAAAGTTAAATTTAATCTCGATATTAGAAAAAAAAAACTTTTTATAAATTTAATTCATAGGCTTAAACTTTTAAAAAATAATATTAAAAGAATTAAAGAAAGATATTAATATTCGAAAGCGATAAGAAAAAAGTTATATTATTTAAAGTAATAGATATTATAGTATTAAATATATATATATAAAACGACGAGCTAGTTAAATCTCTTAAAGTCTTTATTAAAGATATTATTAGAAATATTCTTATTCTTAAGATTATTACTTAAAGCTTTCTCGTAGATAAATCTTCTCTTATTATTCTTCTCTTTATTCTTCTCTTTATCCTCCTCTTTCTCTTTATTTTTATCTTTATTCTTATCTTTATTATCGCTAACGTTATTAATAGTATCGATCTTATCTCTATTATTATTACTCTCGAAATTTAAATCTAAGTTAGAATATAAAAAAGATATATTTATTAATAAGAGATTAATCTAAAGTATACTTAATATAAATATAAAAAATAATAAATATATATAAAAAGTATAGATATATACGATAAAGCGTATAATATCGTAGATATCTATAAGAATATCTAAGATCTTATAAAGAGTCTTTATCTTATTAAGCGCTATTATTTAATTATTTAACTTCTTTTTATTCTTAGATAATTCTTAATATATTAAATAACTATTAGAGTTATATTAGAATAATTATAAATAACGCGAAGTTATATAATAGATATATATCTAGAGATATTAAAGCGAAGAATATAATAATAAATATAATAACGTAGTATATAAACGCGAATTACGATATTAGCGTTAATAATAATATATATATTAATTAAAATCTATTAAGAAAATTAGTAAACGTTATAAATATATCTACTATACGTTATTTATATAAAATTTATTATAATATAATTATTACGTAGATAAATATAATAGTAATATTTAATAATTATATTATTATCTTTATTAAATATAGCGTTATAGAAGCGAAGAGTATATTAATAGATATATCGAGTATAATAATAATAAGTATTTTTATTTAAAATTAATAGAGGCTTAACGCTTCGAATAACGAGCGTAATAAATTAGAATTATAAATATATAAGAAATATATATATAATAATAGAGTTTTAGAAAAATTTACGATAGTAGTTATAATAATAAAAGAGACGTATATAAGATATATACGTTAATACTATATTTTAAATATATTAATAATTAATAACGTAAGTTATTAAGAGTAATAAAAGAAGTATTAATAAAATAGAAAACTATTTAAAAGAAAAATAAATATTATCGTAGTCGTATATTAATTATACGCGTTATATATTTAAATTATAGCGTTAATAATTACTCTATATATCGTTATAACTATATTTAATTTATAAAAATATATCTAATATTATTTATACGCGTTATATATTTTTATTATATTTTTATAATATATTATATTTATACTATACTATTATAAGAAACTTTTTTTTTATAAGATTTAAAGAATTTTAATAAGTCTTTTAATAATAATAAAATATTCTTTTTATATTTAGATTTAAGAATAAATCTTTAAAGAGAAAAGATAATTATTAAAAAAGAAGCTTATAGATCTTAAGTAAGAGAATTCTAAATTACTTAATCTATATACGCTTAATATACGCTTAACGAAGTTTTAGCGAATAAGCTTAAATAAGTAATTTTTCTTAATCTTTCTTTACTTTCTTAAAAATTAGTTTTACTATTAAATCTATATACGAATATATTTATCTTTCTAATTCTATATTACTATATAACTCTAAGACTTTAATTTAAAGTCGAGTCTAATACTTAGATATCTCGTTTTTAATCGAATTAAAATTATTCGATATCTTCGTAATAATCTTACTTTTTTAAATTCGAGAATCGATTCTTTAAATTTATATTAATTATAAATTATCTTATAGATAATCTTTCGTATAAATCTTTCTTACTAATATAACTTTAAGAATTATTTAAAGTTATATTAATATATATATATAGATTACGCTATTATTATTATAAGATATAATTAATATTAATTAAATAATATTATTATAGAGAAGTTTATATCGAAGTTACTTAATATTAAATTAAGTTTTAGCGCTTATAACTCGATTCGATTTAGAAGTTCTTAATTAAATATATCGTATTATTTTATTAATATCTTAATTACTCTAATATTAATTTAAAAATTACTACTATTTATCTTAATATCTATAAATATTATTTTTATTATATTATATTAATTTTCTCTCGACTAAGCTCTCTATATACGTTTAAAGTAAAATTAATAATATCGCTATAGTATAAGTAAAAGAAGTTATTATTATCTCTAATATCGTATATAAAAAAAGATACTATATTAAAAGATTTAGATATACTTATTTCTTTATTACTTTTACTATATTTTTAGACGTTAAGCGTATATATATACTTATTTTTTTAATTTTTTATTTATTAATTATAGAATATAATTTTATAAAGAAAAGAAAATAATATTATAAGCGTATTTTATATTCTTAATATATTATTTAATTCTCTTATTTTTTCGAGCCTAGTCTATCTTAATAGAGATATTTATCTACTATTTAATATCTTTCTTTTATTTATATAATTTAATATCTTAATTAGCTTATTTAATATATTTATATTAATATTATATCTATATCGATTCTAATAATATCGTAATAATTATTAACGTTATAATTTTATAATAGACTTATTAATTTATAATTCTATTATTATAATTAGTATTTATAAATAATAAAGTTATATAGAAATTATATATATTTATATATAAATATATCTAAATTTAAGATAATTAAGATTTTTTTTAAATATATAAATAATTTAGAAAAGACTTTTTAGCGCTAGATTTTTTTTAAAATAATTTAAAATATTATTTAAAAAGAGTAAAGATTTTAAGAAGACTTTCTAATAGTATTTATTTTAATAAATAATAGAGATTAATAATATTAATATAAATCTTACGAATTAATTATTTATACTTGATATATCTTTCTAATTAAACCTTAGCGTATCTCTCTTTATATATATATATTAATAATTAATTTTATTAAGATAATAGAAATAATAGACTATATCTAATATAATTAGAATTAGAATTATATATAAATAGAATATAAATAAATTATATATATATAATAAATAGAATATAAGAAAAGAACTTTATATAAGTAAGTATAGATTTAATAGAAATATAAAAAGTCGCTTATTTAATTATTAAAAAAATAGAAATATTAGAATAAATAGTTAATATTACTCTTCGAAAAAATCTCTATAAAAAAAGTAAAGAAAATAAAGAAATAATATAAAATTTTAATATAGCTCTTTAGTCTATATTCTTAACGTATAATATATAAAAATATAAATTATATATAATAAGATTATTTTAAGAAAGTAGATTTAAATCTTATATAATATTAAATTTCTTTAATAATAATCTTCTAATTAGTTAAATAACTATATATATTAAGTATTTTTCTATATTATTTAAATAGCTTTTTATTAAATAATTTAATAAGAATATCTATTATAGTTTAAATTATAAATATATAATTAATAGTAACTATCTTATTCTTACTTAATTAATTAATATAATAATATTAAATACTAATATATTTAGTTCTTTAATAATATTTAAGATTCTTTATAAAGTTAATAATTCTCTTATTATTATCGAGTAATATTATAGAATCTTTATTTAGCGCGCGAAAATAAATCTCTTATAATTATCGTATAGTTTATACGATAATTATATCTTCTTCTATTAAAGTTATATATTTAGCTTCTATAATAGATATAATTATTTCTTACTATTTTTAACTATATTATATATATATTACTTTTTTATATAATAAAACGAATTTATAAATAAGTTTATAATTCTTCTAATTATTATCGTATACTAAATTCGCGATTTCTTTTAATCTTTTAATTTCTTAATAGCGTAATTCTAAAATTTTAATATCTTAGAGATATTTAAATACTCTATTTATAATATTTATATAATTAGTATATATAAAAGAATAAGATAGAGCTAAGCTAAAAAATCTTAAATTTATATATATAATTAATTATAAATTCGAGTTCGCTACGCTCTTTAATTAGATTAGCTAAATTAGTTCGATAGTTCTTTCGCGTCTTCTTATTAAGAATTAGATATACGTTATTTATAAATAAAATAACTTTTTTATTTTCTATTAGAAGTTTAAGATTTCTTTTTTAAATTATAAAACGTAGTTTACGCTTTCTAATATTAAAAGAATTATAAAATTTAATCTTATAATTATTAAAAAGTAAGAAGCTTAAATATCGTTTATTAAAGTTCGCTTATTAAAGTTCGCTTAATAGCCCTAATTAAAAAATAGATATATATTATTTAATTTTAGAATAACTTTTTTATTTTCTATTAAATTTTTAAGATTTTTATTTAAATTATAGAACGTAATATAAGCTTTTAGATAAAAAAAAGAATTACTAAATTTAGTCTTATAAATACTTAAAGATAAGAAATTCAGATATCGCTTACTAAGAACCGCTTATTAAAATTTACTCGATAGCTCTAATTTAAAAAAAAAAATTTAAATTTAATTTATAGATCTTTACTCGTAGATAATAATATTATAGTAGAATTAATTAAGCTTTTTTATATTAAATATTAATTATAAGAAATATAAGACTTTCTATTCGCTTTTAATATTATAGTTAAATTATATTTTTTTTCTCTAGCTAATTTAATTTAATTTAATTATATTTATTTATAAAGATATAGATAAAAGTCGTTTAATTTATTAAACACTCTTTAAATATCTTTTTAATATATTATATCTTTTTAGTAATTAAAATATAGAATATAATTAATTAAGTTTACTTTTATAGTCTTAGATTCAATATAGATTTAATATTTAATATAGTTTATAATATTTTATAGCTTAACTTTAATAAGAATATTATTTATATAGAGTACTATAATAATTAGAAATTCTCTTTAATAATATTTAAATAAAGATATAGCTATTAGCTATAATAGTTATAAATTTTATTTTCTTAATAATATACTTAAATTTCTTATTCTAGATACGAGCTAATTACTTAAGATTATATATTTCTTTTTAAAAAAGTAAGATTTTATTTTTAATATTAACTACCAATAAATAGTTTAATAATAAAATTATATAGATTTCTTTATAAAGATTACTATTAAAATAAGTATTATTAATATTAATATATTTTATTAGAAGACTTATTATTATTATATATAATAAAAATAAATATAAAAAGTTAAATTATAGAGTGAGAATAAAGATCTTATAAAAGTCGATATTTTTTATTTATATAAACTCTCTAATAATAAGTTTAATCTTAAATATATTAATAGTTCTATTATTATTATATTTAATCTTAAAAAATTATTTATAGATAATTAAGTATCTATTAGTCGATAGAGTATTAAGTTTTTAAATTTCTTTAATAACTAAAGCGATAATTTTCTTAATAATAACTTACTTTTATTCGCGAGTATTTAATATATTAATAGCTTTCTAATAGATAAGAGACTTAATTATTATATTTATAAACTTAATCTTATTCTTTATATTAAAGTTATTATAGAATTTATAGAATTTATAATCTAATTTTCTAATATAAACTATTATATAAAATTAGTAATTTGAAATATAAGATATTACTTAATATAATTAGAAGAATTAGAGATTAATATAAATATAATTATTTATTTAATATTAATCTTAGATATTATTCTCTTAATCTAAATTCTAATAAAAAGATCGCCCTTTTCGATAGACTGGAACGTCGTTTTAAGAATCTTTTACTTTAAGACTTCTTTCTTACGTTATACTATCTAAACGATTAATATACTCTTCTTATACTCTCTTCTACTCTCTCTACGACTATATATAAACTTACGCGCTAGTCGAGTTAAGAAGATATTTCTATATTATCTCATTAATTAAACTTTATTACTTTATTATAGATCGCTTATTAAATCATCGATGCGTAATTAAATAATATAGAGATAAGAAGAGAAAAGATGAAAAGAGAGAGAGAGAGAGAGAAAGAGAAGGGTTAAATATATATACTAGGATTCTTAAGCTACTTTAAACGCCTATAAATATAACTCTTCTCTCTTCTCTCTATCTTTCTCTCTTTTTAACTTACTTCTCTCTTCTTACTACTATTTTTAAGAATTTAGCTTTATTTATTTTTCATATAGATAATTATTCTTATCGCTATCTACGATAGCTCGTTATAAAATATTACTATATATTTAAAAATAAAATACGAACTTATCTTATATCTTTCTCTTTATAAGAAGCTAGCTCTTAACTCGAGAATATTATAATATACGATATAAGAAGATTAATAAAAGCTATTAATTAATAACTCTTTATATATATATAATTTATATCTTAATTATCTTAAAAATTTATAAAGAGAGTAAGTTATTTTTATTATAGATTTTATAGTTATTATACTTATATTATTAATTATTAATTTATTAATATCATAATACTATCGATATCGATTTCTATTATACTCTATAAAGATCGATAAAGAGTCGAGTTAAAAGCTCTTTTTATTAAATATATAATAATTACTTTTACTAATAAAAATAATTTAATAAAGATTTATTAATATTAATTAAGTTAGACTTATATTAAATAAAAGAATTAATATATTTATTTATTAACTTTAAAGTAAATCTGTAATATAAATTAAGATATATATATTTCTATTTCTTTATATACGAATAATATTAAAATAATTTATTAATAATTTAGTAGCGAAAAAAATATAGACTAGATAATAGCGAAATCGATAAGTCTCTCTTAAATACGATTAATCTTTTAAAGCTACTATATTATTATTAAGTAATAAAAGTTAATATCTTTTTTTATAAATAATAATAAGTTTAATTAATAATTATTTTATTAATCGCGGCATTTATTAGATCTCGATCTAAAGCTCTTCTTGAAATTATTTATCGCGATCTAGATTTATTCATTTAACGCGATAAGACTACGAGAGAAGTAGCGCTTATCTTACAGTTAAAGCTTACTCAAATTAAGTCTTATAAGAAGCGTAAGAGATCGTAAGTGATTATTATAAAATTAAGTCTATTAATCTAATAGATATATAGAAAAACTTATATATTCTTTATCGATATTAATTTCATTTTTTATATTATATTCTATATTATTAATCTTATCTATAACGATAACGACTATTCTTTTCTTAAATATAAACTTAAAAATAATTTTAATTTTTAGGATCCTAAAGAAACTAAATTACTAATTAATTTTATAAAAAGAGAATATATTAGTATATTAGTTATATATAAAAGAATAAGATAGAGCTAAATTAAAAAACCTTGAACTTATATATATAGTTAATTATAAATTCGATAGATCTACGCTTTTTGGTTAGATACCGCGGGTAAATAAATTAACGTCCGTAGTTATTAAAAATCTCGCCTCTTATTAAAAAAATAGGTGTACGTTATTCACATATAGAATAACTTTTTTATTTTCTATTAAATTTTACGATTATTTTTTTAAATTATAGAACGAAATGTGGGCTTTTAGATAAAAAAAGGTTTTTAAAATTTAGTCTTATAATTATTAAAGCGTAAAGAATTCAAATATCGCTTACTAAAGTTCGCTCGACAGCCGAATAGCCCTAATAAAAAAATAGGTATATATTATTTAATTTTCGAATAACTTTTTTATTTTCCATTAAAATTTTTAGAGTTTTTTTTAAATTATAGAATGAAATATAGACTTTTAGAGAGAGAAAAAGACTTTTAGATTTAGTCTTATAACTATTAAAGCATAAGAAATTTAAATATCGTTTATCAAAGTTCGCTTACTAAAGATTACTGACCTATTTACTCAATAGCTCTAATTTAAAAAATTTATAATTTAATTTATAGCCTTTACTCGTATAAAAGAATAAGATAGAGCTAAGCTAAAAAATCTTAAATTTATATATATAGTTAATTATAAATTCGAGGTTACTACGCTCTTTTAATTAGATTATCTAACTTAGCTCGCTAGCTCTCTTACGTCTTCTTATTAAAAATTAAATATACGTTATTTATAAATAGAATTACTTTTCTATTTTCTATTAAGACTTTTAAGATTATTTTTTTAAATTATAAAACGTAGTTTACGCTATTTAATATTAAAAAAATTTATAAAATTTAGTCTTATAATTATTAAAAGAGTAAGAAGCTTAAATATCGTTTATTAAAGTTCGCTTATTAAAGTTCGCTCGACAGCTCTAATTAAAAAATAGATATATATTATTTAATTTTAGGATAACTTTTTTATTTTCTGTTAAAATTCTAGAATTTTTTTTTAAATTATAGAACGTAATTTACGCTTTTAAATAAAAAAAGAATTATTAAATTTAATCTTATAAATATTTTAAGATAAAGAATTTAAATATCGCTTTTATTTTAATTAAAAAAAAGATACGTATTATTTACTTTTTATAATAAATTCTAATTTTTTTACTTTAATATAAGCTTTTAGATAAAGTCCAGTGAATTTAATCTTATAAAATTTTAATATGAAGAATTTAAATTGTTAAAACTTATTTCGCTTTTCGTTAAAAAACTCGATGATTTTAATTCATTTGGAAACTATTTCGGTTCGTCCTCGATTCGAATTCATAAATCTCCCTCGCTAAAAAATCGTAAAATTCGTAAAATTCGTAAAATTAATAAAAATTCTATAAATTATAAAAATAAAAATAAAATAAAATAATAAGTATAAACTATAATAGATATTAAAATTAACTTCTTATTAATTAAATTCAAATTAATTTAAAGTTAATTAACTCTCTATAAACTTATTATTAATATAATTTCTCTTTTTTCTATTAAAATCTTTTTTTTTAATTATAGAATATAACTTATACTTTTAAATAATTTAAAAACTATAAAATTTAATCTTATAGTTCTAAGTAAATCTTAAATTAAAGTATTTTCACTCTTCGAGAGTCGAATTTAATCTCGAAATTAGATTTAAAAATTAATTACTTTTTATAAATTTAATTTATAGACTTAAACTTATTAGATATATTATTATTTCGTATTAATATATATAAAAGAATAAGATAGAGCTAAGTTTAAAAATCTTAAATTTATATATATAGCTAATTATAAATTTAGAATTACTACGCTCTTTAATTAGATCGACTAAGTTATCGCGAGTAAATAAATTAATATTCGTAATTATTAAAAAATAGATATACGTTATTACTCGAGTAATAGAAAAGTCTAGATATTAATTTAAATTAAGTTAGAAGATTAAGAGTCGTTTTACATATAATTTCACATTTAAAATTTCTTCTCTTAATTTATATATAAGTATATAATTAGTATATCTAAAAAAATTTAAATTATTCTAGACGATAATAAATAAATAATAAGCTATTAATAGAGAAATTTAATAAGAAAAGGCTATAATATCCACTTAATTAGTATTTAGACTTTTCTATTACTCGAATAATTATTAATAGATAGAATAAATTTTTATTTTCTATTTAATTCTTAAGATATTTTTTAACATTATAGAACGAAATATAAGCTTTTAAATAAAGAAAGAATTCTTAAATTTAGTCTTATAACTATTAAAGCGTAAGAAATTCAAATATCGCTTATTAAAGTTCGTTCGACAGTCGAATAGCTCTAATTAAAAAATAGATATACATTATTTAATTTTAGAATAACTTTTTTATTTTCTATTAAGATTTTAAGATTTTTTTTTAATTATAGAACGAAATTTACGCTTTAAGATAAAAAAGAATATTTTAAATTAAGTCTTATAAATATTTAAAAGTAAAGAATTTAAATATTATTTATTAAAAACTTATTTATTTTAATAAGAATACTCTTTTATATAAGTTTAGATAGTTGAGTAATAATAATTTTAATAAAATTCGAAATTATTTCGCTTCCTCCTCGATTCGAATCCATTAATCTCCCTCGCTAAAAAATCGTAAAATCGTAAAAATCGTAAAATTGTAGAATTCGTAAAAATTATAAAGTTAATAAAAGATTTAGAAATTATAAAAATAATAATAATAGTAATTAAAATGAAAAGACTATAATAGATATTAAAATTAACTTCTTATTAATTAAATTAAAATAAATTTATAATTAATTAACTTTCTAGAAATCTATTATTAATATAACTTCTCTTTTTTCTATTAAAAATTTATTATTATTTTTTTAAATTATAGAACTTAACTTACGCCTTCGTTTTCAAATAATTTAAGTTATTTAAAATTCGATCTTATAGTTCTAAGTAAATCTTAAATTAAAGTATTTTCACTCTTCGAGAGTCGAATTTAATCTCGATATCAGAAAAAAAAAATTAATTATTTTTTATGAATTTAATTCATAGGCCTAAACTTATATTTATATAAATCTTTAGAGACTATACTATCGTAATCAATATAACGCTTTTCTATAATAAATATTACGAGTAGATTAAATAATTAGAAGAAGAGATTAACTTCGTATAGATCTTTATAATCTATTATCTTCGACGAGTAATAGAAAATATTATTAATAGTAAGCTCGAAGGTTTTTAATCTTATAAAGTTTAAGTTAATATAATTATTTATTAGATAATTCTAATTTTAATAAGATCGTCTATAATTTAATTATAAATTATATTAATTTAGCTATCTTCTAGCGTAATTTTCTTTTTTATATAATTCGATATAATATCTAGAATACATATAAGAATATAATATCTTAAACGAAGTTAATCTAAGCGATTAAATAGATAAGTTAATAAATTAATCTTTAATAATTTAAAGAGTTAATTAAGATATAGAGTATAAGTATTCGCTAGAAGAAAGAAATTTAGAAGCTTCGCGGTTATCGAAACGAGCTATTTTAGCGTATTTAATATTAATTTATATTTATCTATTATATAAAGAGATAAGTTATCTATAATTAATATAAAGAGATAAATTAAATTATAAATTAAAAGATTAAAGTATAAGAGTAGAAACTTATAAAGTAGATCTAAAAAGAATATAACGTTATTATTTTAATATAAGATATATAAGTGTAATTTAAGAGAGATATATAATTACTTAATTCTATTCTTTATATCTTAAAGCGTATTTAATACGCGTTTATAAAATAATTATATATTATTAAAGTTTTCTTTAACTCGCTATTAACTCGTAATATCGAGTATAATATAAATTAGTATATCTTTATTATCGATAATATAGTATCGCTATATATTTAATAGAAAAGAGTATTTTATAAAGCCCGTCAAATATAAAGAATTTAGGCGAGAAAAAGTAATTTTAATAATATAAAATATTTCTTAAACGCCGTTAAATCTAAGTTTAAGTTAAACTTCTTAATCTTCTATCTCTTTTCTATAAGATATAAACTCTATTAATATCTTTATTATCTCGATAATATTAATTTATCTTTAAAGAAGCGACTCTATAATTTTAGTAATAAATATTTATTATAGCGATACTTTAACTATCGTTATTCTTTTCGATTCTATAAATTCTATTCTTTTCTTTATCTTGAATATATAATAGTTATATTTAATAATATAATATATTTTAAGAATTATACGATAATCGTTTATAAAGTCTATATATCTAATAAAATTAATATATCTTATAGAGTTTTAAACTAATTATTATTTATCTAATTTTATAAATTTATTATATCTATTAAAGTAATTATTCTATAATTTATCTATTTTAAGACTTTAACTCAAAAAGCTCTAATATTAATAGAGTAGAAATATTTTATAATTTTCTAAATTCGTCTTTATAAGACTATGTTATAAAATAATATATTAATTTAAAGAATATATATTCTTCGAAGATAT
Organism: Letharia lupina; assembly: GCF_014066315.1. Classification (NCBI taxonomy): domain Eukaryota; kingdom Fungi; phylum Ascomycota; class Lecanoromycetes; order Lecanorales; family Parmeliaceae; genus Letharia; species Letharia lupina. The sequence continues at coordinate 357,968 of NW_023502975.1, forward strand.
ATTTTTTATTATATCTTACTATATTATCTAGAGTAATAAAATAATATTAAATTTCTAAATATAATAAGTAAACTTTCTAATTTTATATATTCTAATTCTATAATAGTATTTAAATTTATATATCTTTAAATTATATAGTCTTCGAATTTATAGATATTTAAAGCTTACTTATTCTCGAAGTTTATATAATCTTTAAGTTAATATACTATCTTAGAATATATAAACTTTTAGAGATAAATATAGAAAATTTAAGAATATCTTTACTCTTTTAATATTAGAATCGAAGCGTAAGAGATAAGACTAAAATTAAAACTTTATTTTAAGAGGGTTTTAAAAATAGACTTAGAGGGGTAATCTAAAATTAAAGTATAAGAGTATAAGAAAGATAAGATATAGAGATTTAAAAGTAGAATAGATAGTTTAAAGATATATTCGTACTTTTAAGAACGTTATTAAACTAATAAGAAAGATAGAAAATATCTTAATTAGTAAAAGTAAAAGTATAATAGTTTATTAGAAGAAAATTTAATTTAATTAAAAAATAGATTAGCTAGCGCGATTATATTATTTAAACGTTATATTAATTATTTATAGAAATAAAATATATTATACTTATTAATCGATTAATTATAAGCGATAGTCTTTTAATATAATAGAAATTATATATAGAAATTCGATATATCGAGATATAAGCTAACTCGAGCTTAGAAAGTCTTATATTTATTATTTATTAATCTACTATTTAAAAACTTTAATTATACTATTTATAAGATTTCGTATAACTTAAATATAAAGAATCTATCGATTAAGAGATTTAATTTAGTTAAGATTTCGAATAATATATAAGTTTAAGAAATTTAATATTATATTATATATATTTAATAGTATAGATAATACTATACGATAGCGACGTTAAGAAAGCCGAGATAATAATATTAATATCTGCTCTCTTAATAGAGATATCCTCGATATAGACTAATCGTTAGAAATTCTTTTTAAGCGGTCAGTTATACTCAATAATATATTGAAGGTCCTGTTGCACTTTGATGTGTCTATTCTGTGGTTGAGTGGGGGAAGAAGCAGTAAAGGGCAGAATTAGGATGGGCAGAAGCAGAAAGATGGGAAAAGAGTGGGCATGCATTTGACCCCGAAAAAAAAAACCGCTCCTATTTGACCATCGGCTACATGAAACTTCCAATATATAAATAGTAGGAGGATGAAGCTAGCACTTGGAGAGACTCGGGGTATATAACTGGTAGAATGATATTTTAATCCGACAAGGCCCAGAAGCTGTCAGAGCGCAGTTGTAAAAGTAGATACATTTGAAGTCGACCCGGAGAAGGGTTCACAGCCACAGATCTAGGCCACGAGATGCTCAAAGACTGCGTAAATAATCAGTCAACAACGATGGAGTCTAAAGAACCCAGCTTACTGACCTTGGACAGCTGTTGAAACAGTACCCATCCCGCTATGGCAACAATATGCAGTTGGCCAAAGCCCTCACCATATCCGCCTCTATTTGACCACTGGATTACCCCTATCGCTAACACCAGAATCGCTTGTTGAACCGTAATATCAGTGGCAAGACCAGACGCATTCATCGGCTCCTCTATCGAATAGAGCGGATAATACTTGAGGAAGAATGGATGCATGAGGTAGTCGACAGTGACAAAGACCAGAGTCTGGCAGATGAGCTGGTAGTCGCTCGGGACAACGTTCGCTTCACACACGCAACTCGGATTTGGAATCATGGGATGGTATGATGCGATCAGAGGCACTTCCATCGTGTAAAACAATGAGAGAAAGAGCTCCTGCGAGTTCTGATACCGCTGGACGCCAAGCTCAGAGCCGCTCGCTTCGGAACTCGTGGACCGGAAAGAGTGCTTGCAAACTTTGACGATCCAGAACGCAATATAAAGAGACTGGTAACAGAACACAAGAGCCAGGACTAGAAACGGTCAGCTGAAGCTTTCGCTCTACTCGCGTTTGGGAGCAATATCGGATTCATACCCATCGCTACCGGACCAGAACCCACGCATGAGTGCCAAAGGGACCAGGCCCCACGTAGAACATGGGTTGATTGCATTGTGTGTCGAATTCGAGTCTGAACGCAGTAGGCGAGGGGGGGATACAAAACCGCAGAAGTGGGGCTCTGAGGTAGAGGAGTGTTGATGGTCACAAGCGCTGGGAATAGTAGCCTTCTCACATTCAACCCCAGGCTAAATTAACACCTCTTACCGAAAATGGTGGGAAAGAAGGGCCACATTCTGGGTAATTGAGATTCGCCAGGCGCTTTTGATCTGCAGGCTAGCGAGGCTGGCGAGTTGCCTGCGTAACTTAGGCGAGGCTAGGATCAAGTTTGAGGACGAGAAAAGAATTACAGAGAGATTACAAGAAAGCACACGGGTGACAAAAAAGCGCGCACCCCCCTTTCATTAAAGACTTCAAACCTGCTGCAGTCAGACGACTCACATGCTACGCATTTCAACTCGACTAGAATTAAACGGCTCTTATGCTGCAAATTCCAGCTTTACTGCAGTCAGACGGCTCTCATTCTGTACATTTGAAATTGGCTGCAGTCAGACGGCTTAATAAGGTGCGGACTTTCTTGTGTCACCCGCATGGAGAGTCACAATTAATTACAGAATTTACAAGGATTCCAAGCCCAAAGCATGAGCTGGCGTGCATCAGTGCTGACGTGGGACGGAGAACGGAGAACGGAGAACGGGCAGTAAGTTTGGGGGATGGAATGGAGTCGGGTAGTCCGGTCCGAGGGTCGGGTACAAAGAGACTTTTGTACCCGACCCTCGGTCCATGCCTTGTTTTTGCCTTATTTTGCCCTGCACATCAATTATCCATCTGCAGGAGGTTGAGCCGTAGGATTGTATTAGGTAGCATGACATGGATCAATGCTGACCGCGACTACACATGACATCGTTCCGAAAGGCCATGTATGCATTTCTTGACCAGCTTTAACCGTCCAATCAGATAACTCATCACTATTGTTTCTTGTTGCTCTCTTTAGTAAAGCGTTTATTTCGGTCGCTCCTCTTGTTCGCACGCAGCTGACCAGGCCATCAAATAGGAAGACAAAAGGCACCACAGGCACAAAACCGCTCGGCAAGCGATGCAGATGGCCTGGATAGTAAAAGGCTGTATCAATTCGAAACACCATTCTAAGTGCACATTCGTCGTTTAATCCTCACGATTAGATCGTTTCCCTGTACAGGTCCCATGACCCCAAGACAAGGCTTCATCTCTTCCAATCGTGGAAACGTGTTTGGAATACCATCTTTCTCTGCATTAGGGATTTCCAACTCAAATCTTTTTAAAACAAACGCCACGAATGCAACTACTTCCTGCCGCGCGATGAACCTTCCAGGACAGTAGGTCGACCCTCCTCCGAACGGTCGGTAATTGGGACTTTGGTGGAGATTCCTCTGTCTTAAGAATCTCCCACTGTCGAATTCTTGCGCATTGGTACCGAAAATTGCCTCGTCGAAGTGAAGCTGACGGTAAGGAATGAGGACTTTCGCGCCTGACCGGAGAACAAAGTCGCCAATAATGGTGTCGGAGACGACGCTTCGAACGGACGATGAAGAATTAGTTATACGGAGCACCTCGTCGAAAAGGCAGTTGAGGCGGACACAAGAATCGAGCAGAAATGTCATAGAGAGCTCTCCGGTTGTTGTGAAAGCATGACTTGTTTCTTCTCGGATCAGGGCTAGAAGTGTGGAATCGTGGAGGAGATAGGTAAGTATCCAAAAACAGAGTTTGTACGTGTTAGAGTTGACCCTGTCGAAGTCAGCAATCGTTCTTCTGATGGCCCAAGCCACTCTGGTGCGTGCAGAAAGAGTTATAAACAACTTACACCCAGTACACCATAAGGCTCAGTGTTGCTATGTCCCGATCACCAATACCCAACTGTCTTTGCTCTGCCTCCAAGGTCCGGATGAACCATGCCTCGCCCCGTCTGCTTCCCTTGGGCGTCGCGAAATATTGCGTCAAGGCATCGATTGCTGCGTCTTTGGCTTGATACATGCTTGAAGCCATGAAACGTGGGTAACGGTACATTAGCATCCAGCTGTTGTCGTCGAAATCAAAAAATTCTCGGAACAGATCTGGTTGGTTCTGAAGAAGAGATTCACCATAGAATGCCCGCGTTGCAGCATTCAACAAAACATCTGCGCACCATCCTTTGAGCCATATGTCCTTAGACATTTCGCTTGATCTGAGGGTGTACTTGTCGTTAAGTTTGATTGACATGCTGTCCCAACGTAAAGACTCGTCAATGTAGTCTTGGAATTTCACACTTAACGACCTTTGGTTCTGGCCTGGGTGCAACTGCTGCTTGTGAAAGTCTCGTGTGAGCTGAGCAAGGGATTTTTGACTAGGATTTTTAACCTGGGTGTTAAAACCGTGTTTATCGTTGCTTGGGAGTAGCCACATTTTTTCGATTGCACCAGGACTAGCACCAAAAGCTACCATGATGTCTCTGATAAACTGGTCGAAAGTGAGAGATTCAGTCTCCTTATATGCAGCTGCTACATCGTGGGGTGATGTGAGAACGTAGAGGTTTTCTCCGGCGAGAGTCAATCGAAAAGGTCGACGAGTGTTGTGGAAGTACTCTCTAATTATAACAGTACCTGTATTAAACTTTCTTCTGCTTCACCGAAAGAGGGTCTCGCGCTTACCGGCCATACGTAAGTGTTCCATGTGAGTCCTTGAAAAAAGAAATCGCGTGGCCTAAGCGTGGTATGAGCAGAACATTCTCCGTTGTCTGAACGAGAAATATGACAGGTCAGATTATTCACCTAGATCTATATCAATTTAGATTAGTGATATGTCCAAGTCGCCAGAGACCAAGGAACGCGGACACAACCAAATCTGCATAGGTGTTTCTCTTACACGGAATCCAATAGGGCAATTCTGGGATCTCTTTAGGATGGAATAGAGGCCAAAGCGTGAACTTCCACAGCCGCCAGGTCAACAACGCTGCAGATAGTAGCAAGAACAGCCAAAGAGTAGGACAATACGGTGCAGCAATGACGCTGCTGAAGGAGATGACATTGGGGTTGTATAGCCACCGCCTGAAAAGGTCGATCCATGGGCCGAGCATTTCGCTTCATTCACGGACGCGCAAATCGAATCAAGAAAGTAAAATTGGCTGTAGGTCAGTAAGTATGATCACGAAATTTTTTCAGCCTTTGATCGACCTCGTTGCGTGCAGCCAGGACACTACAGTATTTATGAGAATAAAATAAAGGGCAATGGTGGGGGAAATCCAGCCGGTATATGTCTGCCTCCTGCATGCGGCGGCGTCTCACCTGCATTGCAGCAAGCAGGTGATAGGCGGGCTTGGACCCTTGGGAATCATTGCACCCTCGCAATCTTCTTGTTCTTTCATTGGGTATCTAGCTGTCAAACATTCACAGCTACGGGGAAAGCCTCGCGTCGCTACGCAACCAAATATATACAGACGGACTAGATGTGCCTAGTCCCATTCGTCACCCAAGACACAATCGAGAATGGCACAAGGTTGGGCTCTAAGATTCCAGTCCTGCGCAGCCCTTCGACATATGCCGGCATTGTTACGCTGAGCCAGCCCACCACTAACAAGTATCCTATTGCCTGCGACCGAGATTCAAACCTCCACCGGCCATGCCTGGTACCATAATCTTCCTTCCCAACGTCCATATGTCCCCTTCTCCAGTCCTCCCCCAGTACTCCGATCGCCAGTAGTATCTCGAACATCCCATCCTCCAAGACTACACCCATTAGCTGCAGGCAGAAAAAGGGCATCGCACCAGTCGGATCTCGCCACCCAACGTGCTTTCCCGCCATGAACCCCGCGATTGCATGCGTTGCACCGCCCACTGCAAACCCCGTAGAGAGCTGAATGTACGCACTAGCACGTGAACCCTGTGGTGCCGTATCAGTCTGTCCGCGCAGCCAAAGACCGAGGGTGGATATCACTCGGCGTGCCGCTTGATGCCACGTACGACCCCAGAAGGAGCGCAATGAGCTCATGAATCCTATCGGACCCATGACGTATGGGTACGAGCTAGGCTCTCCAAGTCCACAACAAACGATTATCGTTGCTGGCACTGTATGTACAAGCCACAGCTGGAGGTATACGCCCACAGCCCACGACCAGACCGGTACCAGTGCGGCAGTACTCAACGGCTGCGACACTGGAATTGGGCCTCGATTGAGATTAGGACAGCTGAACTGCAGAAGGTCTAGTAGGAGATAGTAGCAGATGGCGCGTCGTAGGCGAGAGCGAATATACGCCCTTGAAAGCTGTCAGAAAAAGCTAGATCATAACCTTATCGAGTAGAAGCGGAAGATCTATACCCTCTCGACACTGTGCCCGCATAGCAGATATATGGCACCTCCCAATTCCATCCAATACCTCGCGGTGTAGTCATGAGCTCGAATGCCCAGCATGATTTCCTGAAGGTGCCAAAGGCTTCTGGATTCTCTTTTAACGCGTCCAGACGCCTCAAGCTTCTTTCTGCGTTTGTCAATAATAGCACGTCGAGCGCTTTGAGTAGTTGTGGTGTAATTGCCAAGGCTAGAGACCAATCCGAAGCTGCATTGCCCGTGGTGGAGGTGATAATTCGACAGTACAGCGCGAAGAGGACAGGAAAGAAGAGGAAACCTCGAAGAGGGAAGGGACAAAAAAGTAGCGGGAGGAAAAGCAGTGTCTCAAATAAAATGAAGATAGGAAGAGGAAATGGATGAGGATTCTTCTGCATGTTGAAGAAGGAAAACGCTGGCCGGTCAAAATCTGAAGCATTGGAAGGGCTTGTGCTGGTAAGTAATGCGATGGTAAATACAGACAATTGTTTCATTTCATACCTTTGGCGAGATTAAAGACTTGATTTTCAGCTTCGCATGAATACTTGGAAGTACCACGCACGACACGGAGATGCATGTGGAGGCAGTGCTACCTCAATAATTTTCATTGGTTCAGACAGATCACAAGACCGAGTACGTACCTATTGAAAGTAATATGTTATACTGCCTGTTACGATATCGAGACAGCGACGACCTTTGCCTCAGCCGTATGCATGCAGGCAAGAAAAAGATAACCTTGGCAGGATGTGGGGCTGAATTCTCCGCTTTGATGCATGAACTTTCACAGCAATGGGGAACCAATGACATCCAATCAATTTACACCCGGAACGGCGGAGCACATCTTCCAGACTTTTTTTCCCGCCACCCTATACCAATTCTACATGACGTGCCTCGCTCTGGAGGCTGCGGCGAAGGATGAGGTGGGACGGAGTCAGCAAACGAACCGTACCCACATCTACTAGGCTTCGGGAAGGGATCATCCTCAGACATAAGAAATACTTCGATCATACGTCGTTGAAGACCGAGATTTGAGGTACTTTCGCTCATTGAAGACAGTAACTATATGATTCACTATCGCGAGCCTTGCGCCTACCACCCTTCGAGTGATTGGACTACCACCAGTAGCGCCAGTATCTCGCTTCCCGAGACAATCCAGGCTGTAGCGTACAATGATATTTGCCTGCCTCGGAGAAAGCCTCTCGGCCGTGCCTGCCTTTTGCATGTGATCACCACACCATTATTGTCTAGTGATACGTCGCCTTCTTCCTCCTCTCGCGCACACACCGCCGTAACGGTCATTTACAGCTCTCACCTGAAGGATGATTGGCAGCAAATACAAACGGTACGGGCGTATCACGCTTCTACGCATTTTCATCCTTGGCCTTCCGCTGACACTTCATCATAGATCGCCCGGCACAGCATTTTGAAAGTTCAGCTCCGTCTTCTCAAGATGAGACTGCCTTGGGTCAAATATATCTCCGAGATAAGACTGGGTTTGTGAAAATGCGTGTCTTCTACTATACTCTGTGCCCTGCTAGTACTTTATAGCCGAATTTACGTCGCTGTTGATCTAAATCTGCTTATTGACTCTTTCTTTCAATTTGCTTCAAGCTTCTACAAGCAATGTCTCATATTCGCCCTAGATCGGAAGTGGACTCTGAGGTCTACCTCCTTATTCTACAAACTTGTCTGTTTGTGGGACTCTTCGTTTGGAAGTTGACAAGGGGGATCAAGAATATTTCAGGCTCTGATGTGAGCTAATTTCGCGTCTGATAACGCCGTTACTGACTCGTAGTAGGGACCGGTCATAAGCATTGGCGTTCCGTCTATTATAGACAGATGGCTATGTACCTACCAATACTATGTCGCTGGACCCAAGGTGATAGACAGACATTATAGACAGGTCATTTCCCCCAATCTGATGAGGACCAGAACGTCGCTCATGTTTCGATGAGCAGGGTTTGAAATACGTCAAGACGACGCCTCATCATAGTCTCGTCCTCGTATCGTCTAAAGCACAGATCGAAGAGCTTTCCGAAGCCCCTGAGACGCATCTCTCACTACACGGGGTCGCTAAAGACGTATAATTCTCTGCCCATTGCATCGCAACAGAGATGATTTGACCATGAGCAGATGTTCTCCCCCGAACATACGATGTACGGTTTCATCGTCCACGACGAAGCTAATGCCAATGGTAGTATGCATTTTCGTGTCCTACGGACACTCCTGACTCAGAACCTGAAGAATTTGATGCCTGCGTTGCATGACGCCATGGAGAATACTCTCCTCAAAGCGATGAATGAAGCATCTCCTAATTCCAATGGTATTAAATTTTCTTAATCCTCGTTAGCAGCATTGAATTTGTAGCCGAGACTAATCCTTCCTGACGACTAGGCTGGAGTACCATGCCGACATTCGCTATGGCAAGAAGATTAGTGTGTCGCATCAATAGTAGAGCCTTTTTTGGGCTGTCGCTATGTGAGAGGCCTGATACAACCAAACAATCCCTCTGCTCATTCTTGACATTAGCGAACAATTTTGAGTTTCTCGAGGCCGCTGTCCAATACCCCCAAGATATTTTCGTAGTTGGAGAAGTATTGCAGATGACGCCTAGGTTTCTTGCCCCGTAAGTTGTCTTCATTTGCATAGAAACCTGAAGCTTTTTACTGATTATGGTAGGTTAGTCACCTCTATTGTGACAAGAAGACAACGAGCACTAAAGATAATACTCAAATATCTGTTCCCCCTTGTGGAAGAACGCCTAAGAGTCCGCTCATGGGAAGAGAAGGGACAGAAAAAACCGGTAATGGAGTCTTGAGACATCGTAGCTGGATTGCTAATGTTCGCAGATGGATTGCATCCAGTGGATCATTGATTCCGCGCCGAAGAAAGAACAGTGGGATGCTAAACGAATCATCCAAGAAGCTTTGGCACTGTGGTTTGGCTCTGTTCACCAATTAGCAATGGTGAGTAAGCGCTCAATGGCATCCTAGGCACATTGGAGCACTGATCGTAGCATTCACAGAGCTTCGTGTTCGCGCTCTACGACCTCTGCGAGCACCCTGAATACATCGAGAAACTGCGCGAAGAACTCGCACAAACTGGGGAGAAGCGGCAGTGGTCCCCGAACAGCCTGCCACTACTCGATAGCTTCCTGAAAGAGTCGGCACGGATGAACCCTTCTGACAGCAGTACGTGTTCCGACTCCAAGCTCACCAAAAGTTCTTGCAGGACCATTTGGCTGACAAATTCGCAACCGTAGTATCAATCCGCCGTAAAGCTCTCAGTCCTTACACATTGTCTGATGGAACGTTGGTACCTACGGGCAGTTGGGCCTGCGTCCCGCAGCGCGCCATCTTGCGAGCTCCGACGTACTATAGTGATCCAAATGTCTTCAATGGATTTCGTTTCGCCACAGAAGGGGCTGTTGGGAAGCACTGTCCGAAACCTGGACCTCTCACGGACATTGACGGAACATTTCCCTTATGGGGCCTGGGCAAGCGAGCTTGGTAAGCCACATAGCTTCCTGACTTTTTTTCTTTTCTTTTCTCTGTTAAGCAGAAGTGTGTGACCAAAACCGAGAGACAAGCTTAGCTAATACGATTTTAGTCCTGGTCGTTTCTATGCCGTCGAGGCTCTCAAGATGATGGTCGGGCACGTGTTGGAGAGATATGATTTTGAGCTCGAAAATCATACAGCCCGACGTACATTCTCATGGCGCTCAGCGACCATTCCCCGCTCTGACGTTAAGATATCATTGCGCAGAAAGGAGGCATAATGAACCAGCGGCCGCTTTGTGGTTTAAGTGGTAATCTTGAGAATCAGTTGAGATTGGTTTCACGGTTCGATTTGGCGTGGACTTCGTGATAGATTTCATACCCTAATGGACTTTGTACGGATTATGGGTACTTGTGGGCTGATTAAAATTCTAAACTACGCGTCCAGCGTGTTGATTGATTATTGCATGAAGCTGCAGCTATGCGCTCTTGTACTAAACTAAGAAAAACATCGCGCATTTCTCGTTCCCTTTCCGAGTGCTTTCGTGAACGTAAGGATCTCGACTATGTCTGGGGGAGAGAATGAAGTGGATGCTGATCGAGCTGAGATCTTAGCTTTAGGAAAGCAGTCATGCGAGGGCTTAAAGCTAGCGGTGGTGACGTCGGAGATGGGCTTTGAAAACCGGTGTACAGCGCGACCTCATTTGTCTGCAGTTTTCATGCCTCTGTCGGTAACAAGAAGCACATCGTGTCAGACCGTTGTCCAGCGGCATCTCGAATCCCCACCTAAGATTCTTTGTCTCCTTGTCCTTTTGCCCTTTGTTTCTCAAACCATTCCACGCCCCTTATGATCCCTTCCTTCATGCCCCAGAGAGGTTTGTATCCGAGTCTGCTCTTGGCCTTGTCGATAGAATACGTTCTGGTCATGCAGCTGAACTTGACTTTCTGCCTCGTGGTCCCTGGCTGCTTCCTTCCCCAGAAGAGGAGCCAAAATACCCACTCCAGAGTCGTTGCCATCATCAGGCCAACGCTCTTTGGAATCACCCACACGTCCTTTGGGTCCGTCTTGTCCCCCGCAGCAGCCCAAGCGGTGCGCGCGTAGGTCCAAAAGTTGTAAGGGTCATCGTTGGTGATGAGAAAGGCTTCCCCGTCGACACGTTTGTTTTCTGGGGGTGGATCCGATAGGTCATATGTCTCTACCAATTTCTGCGCAGCAAGTATGTGCGCATTTGCGACGTTGCCAACATACGTGAAGTCAAACCTATTCTTATTGTCTCCCAATTGAAATTTGGTCTTCCCGTCGTAATAGACTTGCAAAACGTTTGGCAGATTCTGCACATCCCCCTCGCCGAAGATCCCCGCGGGGCGTATGGATACAGTCAACATGCCCCCGTACTTTTTGTTGGACGCCAGAACGAGCTCGTCAGCGATGCCTTTGGTGTGAGAGTAAATCTCTGATTGCTGTGGAGTGCCCAGCACAGGATAAGTCTCGTCAGCCATGACGAGGTCGCTGACACCATCGTGGATGACTGACGCACTGGACGTGTAGACAAATGCCTTGACACGTCCGACCTGCCCGGCACATTCCAGAAGATTGCGGGTCCCGTCGACATTCACTTTGTAGTAGAGGGTGCTACTTCCTTCAAACGAGGCTACTACTGGGGAGGCGGTATGAATGATCACCCGGGGCCTGACTTCTTGAAAGATGGATAGCACGGTAGCTTTGTCGGTAATATCTGCGTCATAGTAAGACACGGAGGGGAAGCGATTCTGGGTAGTTCGAAGGTCAAGGACGGTGACTTGAACGGAAGACTCCAGCTCCAGCAGCTGAGAGACAATGTGATGGCCGAGAAAGCCACAGCCGCCAATCACGACCACTGAACCAAAATCTGACTTCATAATGGATCGAAGCAGCGTTAAGATGAGAAGGTGGATGGATGAATGCTGCGTTGAGAATTAAATGCCTGAGAGATTGAGGTACTGATGAAAGTCAGTATTAAAATTGCCTAATGATGATACTTTACAGTAATATTACCTTTGCAAACAATCGACTAACGATTGAAACGTTTGCTTCGCATTCCAAGGTTCTTCTGGGTACTTTGGTGGCGCACGGCGCGGCTCTCGGCCTCAGCTCTTAGCTTTATCCTTCATGCAGTAAGACGGACATGACTCACCGCTACCGCATGTACCGGTTTAATTGGCATATAATGTTACGGATATAGTTGCTGTTCAGGTAAGGGTCCACGCTCTTTTGGCGCTACGGTTTAGCGATAAGGCACGCTTTTCCGTGACAAATAGTAGCAACACCGGTTCGATTTCGGGTGTAACTCGAACAGTCTAAATAGGTTTACTTGACTGCACTTAAATTTGATTAAAGCTTATAACTTTCGTGCTTTTTTTAGCTGCGCGTTAAGCTATAAGTAGCTTACGGAATTATATCTAGAGGGTTTCTATATACGATATACATATAGGCCAGCGTATAGGGAGATGCGCTATTTTTCGAAGTGTGCAATTATTACGAATATAGTGTACTTTAAGAGATTCTTGCTATTTAGATAGGGGTTCACACTCTTTTAACGCTACGTTTTAGCGATAAGATATGCTTTTTCGTAATATATAATAAACGTATTATATAGTTATCTAACTCTTATTTAAAATCGTATCTTATATATAATAAGTTTATATAGTCTTATAATATTATATAATCTAAGACGCTAATTACTATCTTTTATTAATATATTATTATTAATTAAATATATTACTTAAATATATTAAGTAATAGATATTCTTTTAATTATTTTCTTTACGCTATATTAATTATAATAATAAAACTTTAGATTAAGAGATTTATTATAAGATTATAGCGTTAATAGCTATTTAATTAATTTTTTTATTATTATATAATATATAATAATAGAGAGATAGATAAATATAATAAATATTATTTATATAATTATTATATTAATAATAAACTCTTTATTTAAATTATTCTCTATTAAAGTTATATTATTATTCTTCTTTTTATAATAAAGTTTATATAAATTAATCTTTTCTAATTATTATAAATATACTCTATATTTATATATACTTTATAATAGCTTTCGCTATTATTATTAAATTTAAAAAAGCGATTAAACGAGTTATCTTCGTTTTTAAGATTATTAAAAAGATCTTTAATATAATTAATAAGATTCTTAAAGCTAAAAAGACTATTAAGATTAAAATATCTTTTCTCTATAAGAAAATTCTTATATATATAATATTATTGAAGATTATTAACTTAAATAAGATTAAGAAAACGTCTTTATCTATTATAAGAGAAGTAAAATTATCGCTATTATTATAAAGATCGAATTTATAAATTATATTACTACTATTATCGCTATAATTATAGTTATTATTATTATTATTTAAATATATTAAATTCGAATTTATTTAACTCTAAGTCGAATTAAGAGAAAAAAAGAGAGATTTTCTTTCGTTATTTAAAAGATAAGAAGCTCTTTCTTAATATTACTAAAAGATTTTAAAATATAAATATTAAATACTTTAAGTAAATCCTCTTTTAGATTTTTAAGATTAAATACTTCGTTAAATTAGCTTATATATATGTTAATTTAATTAAAAAGAATAAAAACGTTTATAATTATTAATATATATAATAGAATAAGATAGAGTTAAGCTTAAAAATCTTAAATTTATATATATAGTTAATTATAAATTTAGAGTTACTACGCTCTTTAATTAAATCGACTAAGTTATCGCGAGTAAATAAATTAGCGTTCGTAATTATTAAAAAAATATCGCTTATTAAAGTTCGCTCGATAGCTCTAATTAAAAAATAGATATATATTATTCGAATTTAGAATAACTTTTTTATTTTCTATTAAAATTTCGAGATTTTTCTTTTAAATTATAAAACGTAATATAGGCTTTTAGATAAAAAAAGAATTATTAAACTTAGTCTTATAGTTCTTTAAAGATAAGAAATTTAAATATCGCTTATTAAAGATCGCTTACTAAAGACCGCTTATTAAATTTACTCGATAGTCCTAATTATAAAAAAGATTATAAATCTAATTTATAGACCTTTACTCGTAATTATATAATATATTATTTTTATATATATTCGATAGCTATTAATTATTTTATATATATAAGTATAAAGAAAGATTTAAATAAGATCTTTTATTTGTATATTATTCGTCTATTACGACTATCTAATATTTATAAATTCGACTTTATTCTTACTTATTACCTCGTCTTTATTACTATATATATTTAGAGTAATTAAAATAACTTTAAAATTTAAAAAGTATTAGATAGACTTATATAATTAAGTATAAGTAGATTTAGAATTATATAGTAATAGATATATATATATTTATATATAGATCTTATAATAAAACTAATTTTTATAAAAGTAAGAAAAAAAATAGAGGTATCGCCCTCTTAAGCTTTTATATTAAGTCTATATACGCTAAAAGTCTTAGCTATACTATAACTTCGCTTAATAATTAAATTCCCTTTAAAAATCTTAATTAATATTATCTTCTCTCTTTAACAATTTATTTTTAAATTTATATTATATCTAAATTATAGATATTAAAAAGATTTACTAAAACTTTTTAAACTCTAAAGAGAATATAAAAGAAAGAGTTTTTTCTAGATTAGCTATATACTAATATAATATAATTTATAACTTTTTAAAATATTAAATATTACTCTTAAATATTATAATATTAATTTATAAATTATAAAAGCTACGTAATATATATACTCTTATATTACTTTTATAAAATATCGTAGAATAATTATATATATAGAGTCTATTATTAATAATTTATTATTTATTATTATTAAAATTAATTATTATTATTATTATTATTAAGATATATTATATTACCGCGTAGTATATATTTATAAATATCTAAAGCTCGCGATTATTAGAGTTTATAAATACTATTAAGTATAACTTCTTTATTTTATTTAAAGTTTTTTCTTTATTAATACTTCGTTAGATATTATATTAATCGTTTATTTCGTAAATCTAAAGTATATAGATAACGCTATCTTTTTATATTCTCTTTATATATTATTAGATTTTAAAATAATTATTATTCTTATAAATATAATAGCTAGAGTTATAAAGATATTTTTAATATATTTATAACTCGCTTAATAGTTAATTACTACGCGCTCCGCTAGCCTTATATCTTCTTTTAAAAAAAAATTTATTATTATTATATTTATCGCGATTTTAAATATAATCTTAAAATTTATAATACTTATTTTAATAAGTATAGAAATATATTTAAGAATTATAATATTTATACTTATTAGTATAGTAACTATATCTCGATATAATTATACTATTTATTTAGATTTCTAGCAAATATAAAATATTAATTAATTTTATTCTTAAAAGATATTTATTTATCTCGAGATTATCGACATTATAAACGCTATATTATATACTTATTCGCGCTATTAATATACTATATTACGCGAGCTTTAATCTAATAAACCCTTTTTTATTACTCTTTAATAATTAAAAAATATTATTATAATTATAAACGTAATATTAACGTAATATTAACGCGTATTAAACTATTTTAAAAGATATAAAAAGTCTAACTTTATTATAATTTAATTAAATTAAATAAAAACTTTATAAAATATTCTAGATATAATAATCGAGATATATAATATTATATATTTCTCGATAATTACTTATATTCTTATAATATATTTCGCGAATATAATATATATATTAATTATATATCTAGAACGACCTATCTTTCTCTTAATTATTTATCTTTTAATCTTTTTATATCGCTAAGTATAAGCTTAATTAAATCTATTAATAGCGATAATAATAGCAATTTAAGCGACGATATTATTTTACGTAAATCTACTATCTATATATCTACTAGCTCGCCTTTATCTCGCTTATCTAGAAAATCGCCTAATAGATATAATTCTTTTATTTCTTCTTTCGAGAATTAGAATAAAAATAAAAAAATAAAAAATATAGCGACTATTATTACTTCGATAATATAATTAAATTAAATTATAAGATCTTAGCTATATTCTATCTATATTAGAGCTTCGATCTATATAATTTTTAATTTAATTTCGATAACTATATTATATCTTCGGATATGTAGATTTTTATATATATTTATTATTATTATATCTTCGAGTATATTAGATCTTACTACTTATAATTTTTTAGATTATTTTTAAAATCGTTAATCTTTAAGCCCTTTTTTATATCTATATTTATTATACTCTTCGCTTATATTTATATATTCTATATTCTTCTTAATAATCTACTAGTTATATTCGATAAAATATTTAATCTATTAAATTAGATACTTTACTTCGTCTTTTCACTTACGCTTATTTAATATCTTTTCTACTTCTTATTCTTTAATATTATTAATAAATTCTAGAGTAATATATTTAGATATATTATTATTATTAATTTTACGCTTATAAAGCTCTAGAAGAGATATATAAAAGATGTTATAAATTCGATAGATAGATAGTAATATCAAGCGATATATCTAGATTTTAATATGATTTTAAATAATAAATAAATTAATAGCCTTATCTAAAAGCTTCTTATTCGATCTTTTTTATTTAAGATTTTTCGTTAATAATATTACTAAGTCTTCTTTCTTAAATACTTAAAACTAATATTTCTTATTATAAATCTTCGCTTACGATTTAATAAGTTTACGCTATTTATTCGCTAGCGACTCGCGTAATATATAAATCTTCTTTATATATTCTTTCGATATTAATATCTTTTTTTTTAAAATTACTATTCTTAATAATTAGATCTAAAATTAAATTATAATTATATATTATATAGAATAAACTATATTTTAATATCTTATATTCGCTTTACTAATAGATAAACTCTATAATTAATAAGAGTTCTATTTAATTATTTAATTTTTTATTATAATAAATTTATAAGTAATACTCTAATATCTAATTCTATTATTTAATTTAATTATTAGTTTAGAAGTAAAATACGATACTTAGTCTACGTTTTATCTTTTATTAAAAATAGATTTTTAATTAAAACGTACTCGTAAAGATAAAATTACGATTAGATATAATATTATTTAATAAACTATATTTTAAAATAATTTTCTTATAAAATAGATTTAATAATTATATTATATTAATCTTTTTAATTATAAAAAGATATCTTATTATCTTAATATATTAATTTATTATAATAAATATTATATTATAAATATATTTATTACGCTTACTTAGCGATAGATTAATAATAAAATTTATTATAATTTCTTTTTAAGATTTATTAGATCGAGAAAGTATATTTAACTCGCTATAAAAGTAATATTCTTTTATCTTTATTCGCTAATAAACGTTATATATATTAATATATAACTTTATATCTATCTTTATACTACTTTAATAATATTTTTAATTTAATTATTTAATTATTTTATTAAATTTAAAATATTTCGCTAAAAGATTATTATAATAAAGTCTTAATAGCTCTTCGCGAATAAAAACCTCTTTAAAGATATATAATATATTCTTATACTTTAATAGTCTTTAACTATCTATTATCTAAACTCTAATATTTCTCTTTCGCTTATTCTATATTATATTATCGCGTTATTATTAAATATAGATATTCTTATATTAAAGAATCTTAATAAGTTTAAATATAGATTTACTATTTAAATTATATATTATTTTATTAGCTTTTATTATCTAAACGACTAAGTATAAAATAAATTATTTATAATTAATAGTCTTAATAATAGAGTTAAGCTACTTTTTAATTATATTATAATAATAATAAATAAATATCTCGCTTAAACTCTCTAGATTTTTAGATTAAAATTCTCTAAGTTTTAAAGAATATACTATATTTAAATATATCTCTTATATTATCGCAATTATTAAACTCGTAAATATTACTCTTTAAGTAATTACTTCTTTTATTCTATTAGTATCTAGAGAATATTATATATTTATATCTAAACTATATAATATAGATAGATACTCTTTACTAGAGATATACTTTATATTCTTATAGCTTTTAATCTATCTATATACTATTCTTATTATAATAAAAATAGAATTTATTAGACTTTCTATTATTAATAGCTTCTACTATAATATAAATAAGAGTTAATTTAATAACTTATTTTTATTCTTATAATTAAAGCGTCTAAATAATATATTAATTAAGTTTATCTTATTAGATCTATATATAATAATAAAGTTAAATATTAATAACTTTATTATTTATCTAGTCTAACGATTATTTAGATTAGATAGTTTTATAAAGTATTTTAAATTATTATAATTTATTAATACTTTTATAGAATATAGACTTTCTTTTAAATAATAATACTAATATTTAAATGCTATTATAATAGCGAGAAGTTTTTAATTATAGATTTTATAATTCCGCTTTATTACTATTATCTTTCTAAAATAAAAGGCTACTAAATATTACTACTTATTATTTATCTAAAGTTAAATCAAAATATCTACTAAGATAAATTCTAAGGCATTTATCTTAACTCGAATTAGAAGCTTAAAATTAAAGTGTTATAGTATAGATATATCTAGAAAGATATTATATAGCTAGATAAATATATACTTAATATTATTAGACTATTTAAAAGATCTTAATTTAATATCTTTAACATTTTCTTTTAATAACTTTATTAGAGATTTAGTAATCTAAAAATAGTAATAAATAAATCTTTAATAGAAGTTTATAAATTTTAAGAAGATTTATATCTTATAATAAATCTTAAACTTCGACTAATCTCGAATTATTTCTACTCTATATTTATCTATTAAAACGCTAGTAATAGATATAATAAAGTCTAAAAATTCGATCTTAATAATAAGAAACTTATATTTTTTTAGATTTATATATAAGCTAAATTATTTAAATATTTTAAATATCTACTTAATATAATCTAAATATTTTAATTACGAATTAAAATAGATAAGAATATTATTTAAATAGACTATATAAAACTTATTAATTAATTTTATTAAAGATTTATTAATATAAGTTTAAAAAGTTATAGAGGCGTTAATTAGATTAAAAGATATAATTAGATACTTAAAGTAGTTATAATATATTTAAAATATAGTTTTTTATTTATTATCTTTTCTAATTTAAATATAATAATATATATTCTTTAGATCTAACTTAGTAAATCTCTTAATATTATTTAAATAATTTAATATCTTATTAATTAAAGATAAAAAATAGCGATTCTTTATTATTATCTTATTTAGATCTCGATAATTAATATATAAATATAAATCTCTATTCTTCTTTAATATAAAGAGAATAAAGATTTTAATTAAATTAATAAAATATTAAATTTAATTCTTTACTAAGATATTATCTAGATAGCGTTTTAGCTTTATTAATTTAATATTAAATAAATTATATAGTAAGTTAAATAGTAGTTTCGCTATAATTTTAATAATATAATTATAATTCTTATAGAGTAATAATCAACCTACTTTCTAAATTAAGAATATATCTTTATATTCTTATAACTCTTTAAATAGCTTTAGTGTGATAATATTACTATTTATATAAATTATATCTATTTATATTACGTTAATTAAAGATTTAATTATAATTATATTAATAATATTAATAATAAATAAGATATAGATAATACTCTTCTCTTTTAATATATTAATAAATTTCTATAGTAAAAGAAGATTTATCGATATTATATTAATATTAAAATACTAGATTCTTATAGCGATATTAAGCTTAATATCTTTATTAAATAAAGTCGATATACTTAAAATAAGAGAAGAATTATCTTTCTTTATAATCGAATAAAAGATATATTTATATCTCTTTATACGCTTCTAGCTATTTTATAATTTATAGACTATATAATAAATATTATAATAGTATATTAAATTATTATTTATTTATCTTAGACTTAATAATAATATATCGAATTTCTATAAATTATACTTAAAAATAAAATATTAACTAATTATATTAATCTCGACTTTATTATTAAAATAAATACTAGTTAATATTAAACTAGATTTTATATTTTCGATAATTACTTAATCTTTATAGATTAAGCTAAATATAATAAGTATTTCTTTACTTACCCTTATTATTATAAAGTCTTTAATAAAAATTTATTTTTTCTCGTCGTCTTAATAGCGTAAATATTAAATTTATTAATTAAATTAATAGAAATACTATTAGCGTTATTTTATTTAAATATTCTATATTTATAAGTATAATAACTTTTCTTATAATAATTATAGTATTTAATCTTCTTAAGATATTTCTTACTCTAGATCTTTTTATTATAAGATTTAGATATATCTTATTTACGTAAAGTATACGCTTTTTTATTCTTATAAGATCGGCCTCTATATTCTTTTTAAAATTTATCTCTCTTATAATTCTAAGAATTAAAAGCTCTTTTAATATAATAATTATATGAAAAGCGTATATTTATTTTATACTTAATATTCTTTAAGCGAGCGGCTAATAAGATTAACTTATTTCTATTTATTAAAATAATATTTATACTAATAATAGTCTTCTAGATCTTCGAATAAAGTCTTATTATTAATTAAGTAATTCTTTATTATTTATTATATAATAATAATTAAGCCTCTAACTCGATAAAATAAATATCGAATTAATATATAATCTAATTAGATCTTTATCTTATATTTATATACTCTTAATTAATATCGAGTTATTTATTAATAAAATTCTTAATTTTATTAAAAAGAAATTTCTTAAAATAGTTCTAGCTATTTAAGGCTATAGAATTTTATTTATTTTTATTATATTATTATTTCTTAAAATCCTTTTTAAAAAATTATATTATCTAAAGAATTTTATCTCTTTTAATTTTAAAATTTCGAGAGTTAATATAAAACGCTATTTTAGCGTTATAGATTTACTTCTAATATTTATATATAGATTTATTATAATATAAATCTAATTTTTTTAAATAAATATTATAAGAATATCTTAATATATAAATCGAAGTTTTCTCTAAGATATATTTCGATTTTATATTAAGATCTAAGCTATTTTTATATAATAATAATAATAATATATCGAGATCGCTTAAAGTGCGATTACTATATATCTTACTATATTTAAAAACATTAATTTCTTTATTAAGAGCTATAAGATAATATCTTTTTAGTAGTAAATCTTAGCGATAAATACGCTACGCTATTTATTTATTAATATTAAAATTAATATTATTATTATTTATATAATTATAATTTATTAAATTTATAATTTAAGATTACGTTTTATCTAATATCGTTTAGAATATAAAAGATTTATTATTATTTTTACTTTATTATAATTATAATTAAATAGCGACTATTATATTAATTTTAAATTATTATTTCTTAAAGAGTAAAAGAATTAGAATTATTAAATAGATTTATATAATTAAATATAAATAAATCTAGAGTTATATAGTAATATAGATTTAATAATAGATATATATATATATTTATATATAGATCTTATAATAAAATTAATTCTTATAGAAGTAAGAAGAAAAATAGAGGATATCGCCTTCTTAAGCTTTTATATTAAGTCTATATACGCTAAGAGACTTAACTACGCTACGGCTTTATCTAGTAATTAAATTTCTTTTAAAAATCTTAACTAATAAAAAGCGAATAATTAGAGCTATAAAGATCTTCTTATATTTAAAGAGATTTATATAAATAATAATAAGTTAAATATCGATACGTCTAGCTCTAATAAGCTCGCTATAATTAAAGTAATTAGAATTTATAAGAATTTTAATAGAGGTAATTATTTTCGCGAGCGCTATATTTATTTATATATCTATTTAATCTATTAATAAAATTACTTATTAGATAAATATTCTAGAATCTAAAATCTAATTATAAATAGTTTTATGTAATTACTATTAAGTAATTATATTTTTAAAATAGAATAACTTTTAGAGTACTCGCAGATACTCTAGTCGCTATAGTATATATCTAAGAGATTTTTATACGCGTTATACGATTTACTAAACTCGAATTTATTTTATTAAGAATTATTAATAATTAATAATTAATTTAAATAATTAAACGATTATTCGAATCTAATATTTATTAAGACTATTTTAATTATTCTTTAAAAGAGTATTAAAATAGATTTTTAAGATTATATTTTAATTTATCGTAATTAAAATTATCTATTAATATATTAAATACTCTAAATATTATTAATAAATCTTTAGAAATAACTTTAATAATATTATTTAATCGAGGTTAATTCTTAAAACGAGTCTTAATATATTTTTTTATCGTTTAATTTAAATTCAAAATAGAATAGAGATTAAAAGTAAATCTATAATCTCTTATTAGTATATATAAAAGAATAAGATAGAGCTAAGTTGAAAATTAAACTTAAAATTATATATATAGTTAATTATAAATTCGATTTCGCTACGTTCTTTAATTAGATCGACTAAGTTAGCTTAATAACTCTCTTACGTCTTCTTATTAAAAATTAGATATACGTTATTTATAAATAAAATAACTTTTTTATTTTCTATTAAAATTTTAAGATTTCTTTTTTAAATTATAAAGAATAGTTTACGCTATTTAATATTAAAAGAATTATAAAATTCGATTTTATAATTATTAAGAAGCAAGGAGCTTAAATATCGTTTATTAAAGTTCGCTTATTAAATTTATCGACAGCTCTAATAAAAAAATAGATATATATTATTTAATTTTAGAATAACTTTTTTATTTTCTATTAAAATTTTAGAACTTTTTTTAAAATTATAGTCTATAGTTTATACTTTATTAAAGTAAAAAAAAATCGAAATTTAATCTTATAATTCTTTAAAGATATAGAATTTAAATATCGCTTATCAAAAATCGCTTACTAAAGATTACTTATTAAATTTACTCGATAGCTCTAATTAAAAAAAAAAATTATAAATTTAATTTATAGACCTTTACTCTTTCTTATATAGTTACTTAATTAATAATAGTATTTAAATAAAGTAAGATATATTAAAATATATTATATATAATAATATAATAATAGTATTATTATAGAAAGATTTAAGAATTTAATTCGTTAAAAAAGATTTTAAAGACGTCTTTAGATATATATCTATCGCTATATCTAATTAATAGTTATTTAATTTTAATTACGATAGACGCTATTAAAAAGAATAATATCTATTATTCGAATTATATATATTATTATTTCTATTTAATTTATTTATAAAGATCTTTATTTAAATCTTAATCGCGATTTTTTTATAAAAAGTAATACTTTACTACTTATATAATTTCTTTATAGTTTCTTTATTAAATAATAATATATTTATATACGTTTAATAATTCGACTAGTACTATAATAAATTAAACTTTCTAAATTAATTTTATAAAGAATATTATAAGTTTTATAATTAAGTTTTTAAAAATTAAATTTAATAGTATTTATATATAGATAAGACTTTCTTTAAATAAGCTAATTAAGATAAGAATTATAATTAAAAATCTTTTAAAAAGAGTAATTATCTTATATTAGAAGCTTAAGTTAATAATTAATTTTCTCTTTTTTATTATTAACATCGTAATTCTAGAACGAATATTCTTAAGATAACTTTTTAATATTTTTCGAAGATTTATAATAATTATATAGATTATATATAAAATAAAGATATATTTATTATAATAAGATATCTTTCTAAAATATTAAAATAGCGTTATCTTAATACGCTATATTAATAGTTAAGTTATATAATATATATAAATTAATATATTTAGAAAATTCGATATAAGAGATTATATTCTAGACTATTTTAATTTAAAAATATTTTTAATATTAAAATAGCTATATATTATTATTTTAAAAATATATAATTTAAAGAAATAAAGATTATTTATTACGCGATAGAGCTATAGCTATATTAATTATAAGAATCTTATTTAATTCTCTATTACGATAAAGACGTATATATTAATAAACTATATAAATTCTTTATATATAAATTAGTTATAGTTTTATTACGCGATATAGCTATATTAATAACTACTTATAATATTATAATAATATATATCTAAATATCTATAAAGACTAATTAGCTAATCGATAATCTTTTCTATTTTCGATATTAAAAAATCGCTAACGTATATTTATAGCTAAGAGATTTTATATCTCTATTAAAATAAAGTAAGATTTATTAGAATAGAATATTAATATAATTAAATCGTATTATCTTAAGAAACTATATAATTTCTCTAATAGAGACTTACTATTAAAATTAGAAAGATATATATAATTTTAATAAGATTTTATATAAGCTATTACGTATTTAGAGGAATTTAATCTATCTTTTTAATAATTATAAATATTCTTATAGATTAAATTATTAATCTAAGTACTCGTCGCGTTAAGTTAAAATTTATAAAGATATATCTTATTAATTTTAAATTAGTTTATATAGATATAGAATTCGATAATCTCTTAATATTTTATTACTTTTAATTATAATATATTATTATAAGTAGTCGATATTTTCATAACGAAGTTAATATAAAAGAAAGATATTTAATTATTAAGATTCTATTACTTTAAATACTTTCTTATTTTAATAAGTTAATCTACGTCGAGATAATTCTATATATCTTCTTTTATCTTATTTTCGCGATATTTCTATACATAAATAAGTTTATTTATAATAAGCGAGATTTTTAATAGAAGAACTTCGATAAATAGTTTTTTATATATTAGTTAATAAAATTATTTAACGATTATTTAAAATTTATACTTCTAGCTTTTAAAATAAATCTATTTCGTTATAAGATTATATTTTCGATAACTATATTAGACGATAATATATATATAATTAAAGTCTTATTTAATATATCGCTATTTTAGCTAGAGAGCTTCTTCTTTACTAGAAAGATCGTTATTAATAATCTTCGCGAGGTGCTAATATTATTTAGTATTAAGGGCTATTATTTAAATTATTTCTTTTATAGAGAGATTATAATATTAGTATATAACGTCGATCTTAGTAATAATAAGATTTAATTACTAGATTATTAAAAGTTAGATTTCTATCGTCTTTATATTATTACTTATCTAGTTTATATATTTAAAGTATTATTATAATATTAATATCTTTTAGTCTATTCGCGCTAGTATTATTAATCTCTATTACTTATTATAATAAATATTATTAAAAAAAATTCTTAAGATCTATATCTCTTTAGATAATATTTTAGATTATTTAGAAGTTTTTCTAGCGCTAGAGATTTTTTTTAGATTATTTATATATCTAGAAAGATCTTAGCTACTTTAATATTAGATATAATTAACTATATATCTATATATCTACTTATATATACGAGATTTCTATATAGTCTTATTATTTACGAGTATTAATTATAATAGTAGGATTATAGATTAATAGATTTATTATAAGACTATAGCGTTAATAGCTATTTAATTAATTATTTTATTATTATACGATATACGATAGATAGAAGATAGATAAATATAGCGAGTATTATTTATATAGCTACTATACTAGTAGTAAGCTCTTTATTTAAATCTTTCTCTTTTAAAACTATATTATTATTTTCTCTTCTACTTATATTTATATATAGCTTTACTTTTACTCTAGATTATATTATTTAGTATAAGAGTTTTTCTAACGCTAGAGAGTTTTTTAAATTATTTATATATTTAAAAAGATTTTAATTACTTTAATATTAAATATATTAAATATATATTTATATATTTACTTATATATACGTTATTTCTATATAATCTTATTATTTACGAGTATTAATTAATTAATATTAAAATCTTTTCTAATTATTATTTATATATTCTTTTTATACTATAAATTTTTTTTTTTTTTTTTTTTAATATCTTATAGTCTAATTATAGCCTACGTCTTAAAACTCTTAATTAGAATTATATCTTTATGTAAAGTGGCGTAATAGTGACATAGTACTTTATATGACAATTAAACGGGTACCTTGACTCAATTACAAGGAACTTGATTCAAACGGCCTAGGAAGATTAGTCTATCTAAGATTCAGCGTATCGGAAGAGTGTGGAAGTGAGTGTATATGCAAAGGGCTGTTTGAAGGAGGCGAGCATGGGGAGGATCCCCATCTATCTTGATGCCTCGCCCTTACAGCTGAGCTGAAAGAATTGTGGTTCACCGGTGAAATTGCCTGTAGAATTACTCAAACCTTAATGCTTGCCCTACACGTACTAGTATAGGAGCTACACGTATACGCGATAGCAGACATCCTAAGCAGGAAACGCTTGCGCCTTGGATTTATTTTACGCCCCACGACTACTGGAATCTATATGCAACCGCAGAAAACTCCCCTTCCTCGGCAGCTTCTCTTTCACCCACCCCAGATTAATTTGTATTGGCGCAAAACCATCCATGCAAGCACGGATGCAAAATGAAAACGGCCGAAGGCAGTAGCTAGTCGTCTTGGCAATGCATCACCTGCGAGCACGAGGAAAAACACAAACCGGGGAACTATATACCTACTCTGTCGCAAGATCAGGAGGCGCGCTTGAACCCTGCATGTCTCCATACTGCGATATCTCCTCCTCAGAACTGCAGAATGTCGGAAATCGAGGAAGCCATCGGTAATAAGCGTGTTCTGCCAAAAGACACCAAATGAGTTGAGCGAATAGGCGAGTGAGGTTCTGGGGATGCGTAGAACCATTGACACCGACCCGGAAAAGCGTAGCCCGGAACGCGATCAATGCCTGACTTTCGATTGCGAAACTGAGGAATAGGAAAGCATTGAGCCAGAACCATTGTAAACGAGTGTTGGTTCGTCTGCGTCCATAATCTTCATACTTGGAGCTCGAATGGTCATGAGAAACGATGCCAGGTGCTCCTGTAGAGTTGTGTTAGAATGAATCCCCACAAGGCTGAGGTGTTGCAGGAGAACAGAGGATACCTATTGTGGTGGGGTCCTTTTCTGGGTATTGGTGCGCTGCTTGCCATCTGCCCTCGTCGATGTTGATTGAATCCATGAAGTAACACCTCTGGGCGGAATCGGAAAATGGAGAGAAAAGTTTTCATCATGCTGGCATCTTAATATACTTTCCACTTTACAGTGCATTGGCCACTGCCCAGTCTCACTGTCCGTAGATTGCTGTGCCTTTCTCCTGCCGCCATTATATGAGCCTTTTATGGCCGCCAACCTACTCCCTACTACCACACCAATACGATTGCATTTCATGATCTGCATGATCGTCGCTCACCTGCATATGCCTCGGCCGCTCACCTGAATTTCCCTTAATCAGTCACCTCCATGCTGACGACCTTAGCCCGAATTCAAAACGATAGTGATGCTCCATAATCAAATTGTGCAAGACCAGCTCGCTACCACCCACCCACCGTAATGGTGGGCTCTTTGACGAGTCCCTACATTCCCTACAGGAACAACATCTTTTACCATTTTCTCTTATCTTGACGTCCTCCCGTCTTATAATTCTAACACCACGTTCATCTAAAAGGTGTGTCTCGTAAATTGCACCTACTCATTGTCTACGAAAATTTGGTTCATTGGCACGTCTCAATATGTCGATTCCTGCTGGTGTACCTCTATCAGAAATCCCTTCGCTTCAACCCCCGCCTGGAGTCACTCCCAATTTCATCAATCCGCCTACTATTGCACCCGCCCTCATCGCCGTCAATGGGGTGTTCCTCGCGTTAATGCTTGTTGCCGTGAGCATAAGAATCTACTCCAAAGGACTTCTTCTCGGATCACTAGGCTGGGACGATTGTTAGTGGCCCGACTGTTCAAGTGAGTTTCCAGCTAATCGAGCGCAGACACCTGTCTACTTGCAGCAGTAGGGCTTCCCTTTCACGCAATGCTATATCCATCATCTTAAGTTTCTATCTTAGGCCGGTTCAATCGCCCATACAGGTGTGATTATCGAACGTGAGTCGTGGCCCCCAGGATCACGGGAGAATCAAGGTATGTTGACTGACCTTGATGCAGAGACAAAGCATGGATATGGAAAACATCTGTGGGATGTCCCTCTATCCGTACTAACGAAAAGCGACGTTCACGTAAGTACGCGGGCTTGATCGCTTGTCTCCTCCACATCATCTAAGATGTTACTACCCGTTAGGTCCTTCTTGCAGAGAATGTCACCGGTCAACCAACAACATTTCTTATCAAATTATCTATCATGCTGCTCTACTTCCGAATCTTCGCGGTAAATCAAACGATGAGGTACTGGATATTGGGTGGGATCGGATTGCAGGTAGTTGTTTACACTGCCACCACGGCTTGCGCTATCGCCCTCGAATCAGTCTGCACCGCAGAATCTGCTGGGACGAACAGCTTTTGTGTCAACCAGTACAAGAATACTGTCTTTCAAGCCGTCTTCAGTTTCACAACAGACCTCTATGTCCTAGTTCTACCAATAAAATCGGTTTTGAATCTGCAGCTCTCACCACGTCGTAGGATTGGGGTAATGATCCTTTTCGGAACCGGCCTTATGTAAGTCTGAACTTAGCATCGTCCTTACTATTTGGAGTGCTGACAATGATAGTGCTTGCGTAGCCAGCCTTGTGCGACTCATCTCCACGATTCAACAGGAACATCTTCGTGACTCGACGTATCAGGGGGCTTACATTTCAATCTTTACGTAAGTTTTCTCTCTCCAATTGCGGACCCCACCACGCCATCTAACTTGACAAAAGAGCCGTGGAAATGAACACCGGCATCATCGCTGGATCTCTGACAACTTTGCCTACATTCTTGAAGAAATCCGGAATCGCATCCTTCAATCTCTCCACCTTAGAATCTCTCAGAACTCAACTCTTCACTAGAAGCAAAGATCCGCTCGATGATGGATCTACCAAATCAAACACTTTCTCGAAGAACCCTTTCAAGAAGAGCGATATGCATCTACACGGCGACAATTACATCAAGCTTGGGAAGATCAAAGTTACGTCTCTGGATAAGCCGCAGCATAACGCCAGTCAGAATGATGTCGAAACGGATCATTCTAATGAGGGTATCTTCAGGACCGATGAGTTTGATGTGGCTTACTCCGGGAATGGCCGAATGAAGGAGAATAATGGGAGGTGAAATAGATGCGCTACTACCCGAAACCTGATCATCCTTCATTCAGTCCCGGAGAGACGAGCTTAGTATTCAGACGCTCTATATGATAAAGTCTAAGGACGCCGGAGGATACATACAATTTTCATGCAGAATCGAACGCTTCATTACTCTGGTCACATCTATGGTGCCTGTAGATACATGAATAATCCGAACGGTGGGGGTGATCATGTGATCACTTTCAATAGTTGTTGTAGTTGCTATGCATTATCGGAAAGTCATTAGTCGTAAAGGTCGCAGTGTGCGGTAGGCAGTGGGCAGTAGGCGGAGCACGGATAGAACTGTAATTCAAATTTGTAGGTTGAAGATCTTGGCCTATGATCTTCGAATAGATGGATTTTGTATTCCTCATGATTGCTCATCCATATTGAGGTGCAAGGATGGCGAGGTACGGCGAGCGAGCAAATCCTCGGAGGTCACCGATTTATTGACCAACACGAGTTCTCCGAGTCTGCATGCTCGAACCTCTCCGAGCTTATCTCGCTCTCCCGCTTTCTCTGCCCCCGTTTTTCACACTCTATTCTACACCGACTGCACATAAGCCCCCCATTGCCACGCCATCCACACCGTGCTGCTAACAGCCACGATAGCGCTCGGCACGAAACCCTTCCCCAATCTCACCGTACCAAACACCGCCCACTCGCTCCCGAAATGTCCCACGGCGATCACGAACGTCCACAGGGCGAGCGCGAACATTTCGCGGTTATGGATATGATAGGACGCGTATAAGCGGACGATGGCCGAGAGGAAAGTCCACGTGCCGAAGGTGCGGGCGAAAAGGGGTGTTACTTGGGTGCTGCTCCTGGTTGCGGGCCCACTGTAGACACGTTGGGTCAGGGCGAGGGAAGGGAGGGAAAGATAGGTTTGGAGGGTGTTGAAGATGGAGAGGACGGAGACCTAGACAGACTGATGAGCTGGGGTTGGAATAGACAACAATGACTGATTGGTAACTTACCAAGAGAAGCCAGGATGGGAGAAGCCCGTCCGAAGTGGGGAGATAATACGCCATATAGATAGATGCTCCCGACCCTAGATAGTGCTTCAGAAGTGAGGCCTGTTGAGACGTTCAGTCTGTTTGTATCCGCTTCACTTTTATTGATTCCGTGTGTTGCTCGTAGTACAAAAGTAGCCGCCTCGGGCCGAAGCTTAAGCCTCATATCTGACACCCCGGCACGCCCGGGGTGTGCCTGCAAATTATGTTTTACTGCCTCGTTAAAAGCGTATTTATTTAGAGCCCCTTCGGTAACCACATATTTTCAAGTTAGCGTACTATATATATACGATTTAGTTTAATAATTATATTTTCACTTACTAGATTATATTTCATATTAAAAATATATAGATTATAGATTAAATTATAATTTATAATTTAATATACGCTAAGTATATATAAATAATAAATGTTTATAACTATAATAGCTATATTTTATTTTTATAATTAATAGTTATATTTTATAATCGTAATAGCTATATTCTAATTATAAATAGACTCTCTATTTAAGAAGATAGCTATAAGTATTATTCTTACTATTATTTAATATTCTTTTTCTTATAATAAGTATATATAAAGAATATCTATTCTATCTAACTATATCTATTAAAGAAATTCTAAATAGCTATTCTATAGTTATATAAAGTACTTTTTATATATCTCTCTATATACTAGTAGATAGAAAGATAATTATCTCTTAACGAGAACTTTTATTATTATTTTATATTTAATTCTTACTTAACGAGATTATAGAGTTATCGAACGAAATTATATATATATTTTATATATTTCTAAGTATCTACTAGTATTATTTCAAGTCTATATTTTATTAATTAAGAGATAAGATAATATATTTTAATATATTTAAAAATATATAGTTATCGAAGTAATTCTTAACTTAAGTATTAATTAATCGTAAAGAAGTATCGAGTAAAGCTTTTAATTAAATTCGACTACGCGATTATAAGATTTCTTTTATTTTTTATAATATCTAATACTATCTCGCTTAACGTTCTATGAAAACTATACGTATAAATAAGTTCTAAATAATAATTAGCTAGATCTTAAGGTCTAGTAATATATAGATAATAATTTACTATATAGTTTAGCTCTAGAAAAACTTTTTTTATATAAAATAGAAGAATTAAAGTTTAAATATAAGAAAATATTAAAAAAAATAAGACGTAGAGAAATAGAAAAAAGTTTAAAAATCTCTTTTTACGATAAGAGGAATAAGAATAAGAAGTAAGAAATAAGGGAGATATTATTTATTTAAGACTTTTTTAATATAATAATCTCGATTATTCTATTATAAATATATACTATATCTCTTTTTTATTAATCTTTAATTAAGCTATAGCGATTAATATTATTTTATTAAATATTTTATAAAAACTATATATATAAATAAATTTTAAATAATAATTAATTAGATTTTAAGATTTAATTATATATAGATAGCGATTTACTATATAACTTAACTCTAAAAAAACTTCTAAAATAAACTTATATCTAATAAAAATCTATTAGCTTTAAATTAAATAAAAATATTAAAGATAATATAATATAGCGAGAATATAAATTAAATATATCTCGATATATAAGCGATATAAATTAGACTTCTAACGATTAAATAATTAAATCTTATTATTAATTAAATTAATATCTCTCGCGAAGATAATAATTTCTTTATAAAAAGAGTACTCTAAATAATAACTCGAATAATCGAGTATATATAAAATACTACGTAATATAGTAATAATATACTATTTTATAAAGATCTTATTTAAATTAAATAGCGGCGATAATTTATTAATAGAGAAGCGAGTAAATAAGTTTTATAGCGAATAAATAGAATAGACGTTATTATTTATAGCGATAATAAATAGCGTAATTTCTCTTTTAAATAGATTCGTCTTCGAGAATAGTAAAGATCGATAATTATATTTCTTTAAGATTATTATAGTTTTATTATTTTAATATCTTATATCGATTTTTATATAAATAAAAAAAAGACTCGCTAATCTTTAGCTCTCTTAATCGATATTAAGAAATAAATTTAAAGAAATATTAGAGATAAAATATTATACGAAATTAGAGAATTTATTTAAATAAAATATTAAGAGTAATATTTAAATTAAGTTATAATTTAATTATTAAGTTTTATAATATAGATTACTAGTTAATTAAAGTAATTATAAGAGATATATAATTAATAATTAATTTTAATAATTATCTTATTATACTCTAATTATAATAAGATCGCTATATAATTAATATAAAATATAAAAAATCTTTATAAGATAGAGTAATCGAGAAAATTTCTTTAAAAATAATAAAGAAGATTATTTAATTTATTATCTATATTATATTATTATAATAATATAAAAATATTAAATAAAAAATATAAAAAATAAAAGAGCTCTTTACTCTAGATAAAACTCGCTTTAATAATAAAATAAGTAATTAAAAAAGTAGTAATTAATAATATATAAAGTTTAAGAGATAATATATAAACAATTAATAAGATTAAAAAAAGATTTTATTCTCTTTAACGCTATAAGATTAAAAGCTTAAGCGAATTAAATTTAAAGATAGCGACTCTTCTATTATTAGATCTAATACTATTATAAACCTTAACGCTACTTACGTTAAGACGTCGATATCGTATATATTATATTAAAGATCTCTTTTAAAGTCTAATTTTAATAATATATCTCTTATACTTAGAGGCTTAGCGAATATTATTACGAGCGTATTCTTAATATATTACTTAATTCTATAGTCTAATATCTTAATAGAAGATATCTTCTATTATATTATATCTTCTTTCTATATATATAATTTAATAGTCTTATTATTCTTAATCTATCTTACTTATACTAATATCGTATCTATACTAGTTTTAATATTATAATAAGACTTCTTTATATACTCGACGAAGAGAAATATAATCGAATATACTTTATTCGAATTAGCGGATGAATTTAAAGAAATACGCTAATAGAAGCTTTAGTAAGATATTAAGTTAAGCTATCGTATTTCTAAAGAAACTTACTATACGAGTAAAACGATTCTAAAGAGCATCTAATAAGATAGCGAAACGATCTTATTAAAATAGTAGACGAGGGATAAATAAGATACTAGAACTATTTGTACGACTAGCGAATTAATAGTAGAAAGAAATCGTTATAAATAAATATCTTTATACTTATAATAAGTCTATTATAATAACGATAGAAATAGACTCGATAATACGACTATAATCGATCTCTTTATTAAGTATATCGATAATATATATAATAAAGTCTACTATTACATAATATTTAATATATTTAATTCTTTTTTAATAAATGAATTTTTAATAATAAGAGTATAGAAGATATAGAATAAATCTATAGTAAAGCTCTTAGACTAGACTATTAACGGGTGTTAAAAGAATTTTATAATATATATATACGTTAAATTTTCTTTAATTCTATCGAAGGACTATAATAAGAAGATTAAGTAAGAAGAAGAACTCGAAGAATTTTACTAGTACGTAGGTAAGATATAAATTATATCTTTAGAATCTCTATAAGATAATACGATAGATTTAGTATAGTTAAGATTAATATGCGATTCGATAAAACTTTAAATATAATATTTTTAAATATTATAATATCTTTTAATTATTAAAAAAATATTACTTATACGTAATAGTCTCCGCGAGAGAATAAAAAATATTATAAATTATTCGAATAACTATAAAATATTTAAACTTTGATTTCTTTTATTATTTTAAAATTAAAAGATTTATTAAATTATTAAAAGAAGTTTTATAAAGATTAGAAGTAAAATTATAATTAGAATAATAATTAGAAAACTTATTATTTCTTCTATATTACTAAAACTAATTATACTTATTTTTATTATCTAAATTTTTAATCTTAGATTCTATTATTTAATTAAACGTATTTTTATTTAATTAATTTATTCGCTTAGCTCTTTATAATTAACTACTTATATTAATATCTTAATAATTTTAAAATATTCTTTTAAATACTTTTTAATAGATCTTTATCTATAATTATTTTTTAATATTAATCTTTTAATTTTTTTTTTAATTTTATATTATTATAATTTAAATATAAAAATATAATTTATTTATATAGATAATCTAAATCTAATTAAATTTAACTATAATAAATAATTAATTTTTTATAAATTATTTTAAGAGCTTTAAGAAGTTCTTTTTTCTAAGAAACTCTCTTTCTTCTTAATTTTCTAAGCTTTTTATCTATATAGTTAAATAAATAATTATAATTATTAAAAATATAATAAATTATAATCTTCTTTTCTCTATTTATTAGTTTTATAATTTATAAAAAAATTTAATAAGCTAAATTAAATATTAAATCTATTAGAAATTAATTAAAAATTATTTAAATATCTAAATTATAATTTCTATTTAAAATTATTATTTATTATTTAATCTTAAATACGCTGCGTAATAAGATAAGGGATCTCGACGAGATTTCGAGAGGGGTTAAGGTTAAGATAAGATTTTGAGTTAAGGTTTCAAGAAAGCTTAAAATCTCGATCTCGCTTTAACTTAAAGTCGAGGTTTTAAGATATATTTTATTAATTTAATAAGTTTTAAGTATCTCTAAATAATCTCTTTAAATTTTAATATTATATAATAGAAATAAAGTAAAATAGAGTATAAAATATAATATCGTAATCTAAATTAGAGTATAAGATATAGATATTTAAAAAGATACTTAGAATATATATAAGATTATATTTATAAGATATTAAAAGAGAATATTATAAAGATAATAATTTCGAGTTAATCTAATTAATAGACTTAGCGAGATAATAGAATACTCTTATTATCTCGATAGAAAAATTCTATCTTAATCTCACCTTATCTCGTTAAAACCTCGATCTAAAGCGAGATAGTATTAGATATTTAAAATCTCGTCTTACTTTACTTCGTTGCGTAGCGTAATCTTAAATAGATAATTAATCTATTTTTTAAAAAGTATATAATATTAATACGAAGAAGTAAAATACGAATTAATATCTAATAAATTAAATCTTAATAAATCTTAATATTCTAAAAGAGTTTAAAAAAGCGTTTTTATTTTTTTTTTTTAAAAGATTAATATTTATCTAATATTAAAATATTTTTATTTTAAAATTATTTAATTTATAATATAAAAAAGATCTTCTTATACTAGTCGCTAGTATTAATATATATAATAATTTTTTAAATCTTAATATAATTAATAATATAATAATTAGAATAATAATAAGAAATATTATATCTTTATTAGAATTATTAATAAATTAATTATACTTATTTAAATTTAAATTTAAATTTTTTTATTATCTTAATTTCTCTAAAATTTCTTATTTATTAAAATAATCTTAATATTATTTAAAAGTTTTTTTAAAACTAATTAAATAATATAAATTATATAAGAAATATATTATAAATAATTTAATTTAAATTCTTTAATATTAAGCGAGTTATTTATTATAAAAATTAAAAATTAAATAATTAAATTTTTAAAGAGTATATTATTATTATTAGCGTTATTAATTATAAATTTAAATATATAAATTTTAATCTTATATTTTATAAGAATTAGATTAATAATATTTATAAGTTTTTAATTAATATTATAGATATATTTAAAATCTATAAAAATCTTATATTATTATTAATTAATATTCATAAAAAAAATTAAGATTATTATAAATAATTAATAATTATAAAATAATTAATAATTTAGAGTTAAAGAGATTTTAA
Organism: Letharia lupina; assembly: GCF_014066315.1. Taxonomy (NCBI): domain Eukaryota; kingdom Fungi; phylum Ascomycota; class Lecanoromycetes; order Lecanorales; family Parmeliaceae; genus Letharia; species Letharia lupina. Next base: position 393,849 of record NW_023502975.1, read on the forward strand.
TATTATTAATTAATAAATTTTTTAATAATTTTAACTCTAGCTTTATAGCTTTTTTTATTAATTAATTCTTTATAATAAATATTAATTTTAATTATATATTAAAATCGAGATAGTATAAGAGTTATAATATTTTAAAATTATTAATAATTATAAATAGAATACCGATATTTATAATTTAGCGATAAAATTGATTCGAGAAATCTTCGTATATAAACTTTTAATTTTTTAATATTATAAGAGAATTTTAATATTATCTTTTTTAGAGTAAATAGTAAATTAAATTTTCTATTTATTATTTTATTTATTAATAATTTATATCGTCTAGTTTAAAAATATATTTAATTTTAATAATTATTAATTAAGCTTATTTATTATTAAATACTTAAATTAGATTTCTTAATATATCTCTTAAATTTAATATATACTATTATATCGCTTATTTTATAACTTATAAATAAATAAATTAGAATCTTATTATAATAATAATAAAATAATATATAACTTCTCGAAATTAATAAATGATATATTCGTTAAATTATATTTATTTTTAAGATTTCTTAATTTCTAAATTTTAATAAATAAGCTAATAATTACTATTAGATTTAAATATTTTCTATATAATTTATACTATCTATCTTTATTATTATATCTTTTATTTATTATTATTAATATTAAAAAGAAAATAAGATTTATTATTATCTTTATATTAAAATATACTTATTAATATTTTATACTAAGTATTATTAATTAAGAAAATTAAATCTATATTAAATAAAGATTTAGATAATATTTTAAGATTAAGATATTTAAAGAGAAATTAAAAGAGATATATAAATAAATAAAATATTAGAAATAAAATAAAATTAATATTTAATATATAAATTCTATTTTCTTACTATAATAAAAACTTATATTACTTTAATAATATATCGCTATATTATTTTTAATATTTAAATTAAAAACTAATTCTTTCTAATTAATATTATAATTAATAATTATATATTAAAAAATATATAATAACGTTAATATAGAATTAATATTTAATTTAATTAATTTAAAACTTTAATTAATTTAGCTATTAACGCTTTTCTACTTAATATAATATATATTTAATTTACTTTAATATTATTTATTTATTATTATATTATTCTAAATATTAAAATTGAAAACTAAATCTTTTTAATTAATATTCTAATTATTAATTATATTAATAATGTTACGAGCGTATCCTTAACACATTACTCAGCCCTCAGCCCTATGGCTAGCGGGTCTTGGCGGAGGCATCTCCTACTATATTATGCCTCCTTCCTACATACATAGTTCGATAGCCTTATTATCCTTGATCTACCTCACCCATACTGGTATCGCACCTATGCTGGTCCTGACATTATAATAAGGCTCCTTCGTACCCCCCCCGGCCCGGCGAAGAGAACTGACGGGTTTTTTCACTTTCTGCTCGGAGCAAGCGACCGAGCCTGATAAAGAAAACGCTGGGTATTTCTACCATACAGAAGCCCCACCACACATACAAATCACAAACCACCTACATCATTCGAAAGAACCTACATTGAACAACCTACATTATCAACGGTAGCCCAATCCATCAAAAAACGAGTCCCCTACATCGAATACAAGAAATCCTTCTCCGCTCCGCATCACAAACGAACTCCAGAGATCTCTCCGCTCCATCTTTACCTACATTCAACACATCATGAATTCCGACCTAAACCCACCTACATCAACAAACAAACAAACACCCCCACACTCACAGTGAGCCTGCTACAAGGGCAGCAAACGTACGACCTCTTCACTGAGCATGTCGACAACATAGTGAGCCTGCTACAATGGCGACGGGAACAGACCCGGCAAAACGATTACGATCCGACCTCTTCACTGAGCATGTCGACAACACACATAGTGAGCCTGCTACCAAATGGCATTCAACACATTCGATTCTTTCCCTACCTCCCTACCATGGAGTAGACTTGATAGCAAGAGCATGGGAGACACAGGGCAAATCTACAGTGAAGCTCCCAGGCCAGGCTGCCAACAGGTGTTGAAGGATAACATGCATGCGTTGGATTTTCTTCAATTCTACCGAAGGACTATGGCAAGAAGACTGGGTAAGGAGAAGAACTCGGAGAATCTTGCTGGCACGCAGGCAAGATATGGCCAATATCTCCAGGATCTCTGACGGATAATATGGGTATGGCAGGCATGGCACAGTCAAGACCAGCATGCGGCCCGGCAAAACCTCGGACATGGTGTTTTTGAACGAATTGAAACCATCCGATGTTCTTCAGAAAATCGCCAAGACTTGGACTGCTATCGCTACACCTCGGCAAATCTTCTCCAGTCAAGGCCTGCAGGGACTATGGATGTTTGGAGAAACAGGGCAAGCAATGGGCGTGCATCTCCGGTCTACCAGCCATGGGGGCCATGGCTATTTGAGAGGGGGGGGTAGTGTTACGAGCGTACCCTTGACACACCACTCAGCCCTCAGCCCTATGGCTAGCGGGCCTTGGCGGAGGCATCTCCTACTATATCATGCCTCCTTCCTACATACATAGTTCGATAGCCTTATTATCCTTAATCTACCTCACCCATACTAATATTACATCTATGTTAATTCTAACAAATAAAAGTATATATTAATATCTTAAAACTATTAAATTAATTTTATTAAATATTAATATAAAAGTAAAATCTAGTTTAAGCGCTTTAATATTTTAATTAATTAAATTAATTACTATTTAAATCTTTTATATATAAAAATTAAATCTTTTATCGCGTTAAGATTATTTTTAAATTTTAAAATCTTTTTTATTAATATATCTCTCTTTTATTTAAGTAATATTATAATATCTTTTACTTAAATATTAAATTATTAAAATATTATATTCTTCGCTTTTAATTAAAAGATTTTATCTTTAAAATCTTATCTTTAATTTTATAAAAATAATAATAGATTTATTAGAGATAAAGTTAAAAAAAAATCTTCTTTTATCTTTATAATAAAAGAAGAGAAAAAGAAAATTAATTATAAATTATAAATAGCTTAACGTCTAAAAATAATAAATTAATAAAATTATAATATTAGAATAAAGAGTTTTTCTTATAATTAATAAATATAAAATTAAATAGAAATTAATTAAATTAATAAGATTATCTTTAATAGATATATCGCGTATATAAAGAATATTAAAATATATAAAATATAAGAGAGAGCGTATATATATAGCTATAAATATTTAAAGTATATTTAAAATATAAAAAAAAGCGTTTATATATAGCTCTACGATATATATTAATAATAATAAAAATTAATATTTTTTTCTAATTAGCTTTTTAATTAATATTTAAATTAAATTTATTTTTAAATAATATTTTATTTTATTAAGATTTTAATTATATAATATTAATTAATTTAATAATAAATATTTAATATTATTCTTTTTTAATCTACTCTCTTCTTTCTTAAATATTCTTTCTATTATTATAATATTTATATTATCTATATTTAAAAAAAAAATTATTATATTTATACTCTATAATTAAATTAAATTAATAATAATATATCTCTTAATATAATAATTAATTATAATATTAATTATAATTTATTTATATATAACGAGTAAAGGCCTATAAATTAAATTCATAATCATTTTTTTTGATTAGGGCTATCGAGCAAATTTGATGAGCGATCTTTAATAAGCGATATTTGAATTCCTTACCCTCAAAGAACTATAAGACTAAATTTTAGAATTCTCTCATTTATAGAAAGCGCAAATTACGATCTATAATTTGAAAAAAAAAATCTTAAAATTTTAATAGAAAATAGTAAAGTTATTAAATAATTAAAAGTAGAGTAAGAGATTTTTTAATAATTGCGGACGCTAATTTATTTATTCGCGATAACTTAGTCGATCTAATTAAAGAGCGTAACGAACTTAAATTTATAATTAAATATATATATAAATTTAAGATTTTTAAGCTTAGCTGTATTTTATTCTTTTATATATATTATTATTATATTAAAGTCATTAACTTAATAATCGCGAAAATTTAAGAAATTCTTAATAATTAATTAATTACTAATTTAGACTTATCTAAATTATCGAAATAAAATAAAAATAAAACTTCGCGAAGATAAAGATTAAAAGATTATACGCGAAATTTAAAAAGTATAATTATAAATAAAAAAGGTATATAATTATATCGATTATATATATCTAAATTAAGTAATAAATTAATTATATATATTAATTATATTATTATTAAATAAATTTTAAAGCTTATATATTAAAAGAAATTCGCGAATTATAGAGATTAATAAATATAATTATTTTTTAAATTATATTTATTTAAAGAATAAAGAAAATTCTAATTTAAATAACTTTAAATTTAATTCTCTATATTAGTTATATTTTAAGAAGTTATAAAAATAAAATTAATAAATAATTCTAATAATATAATTTACTCGTTAATAATTATAAATAAAAAAAATTACTAATTAATATTTAGCGATTCAATTATATATATTTTATATAAAAAGACTTACTTTATAATTAAAAGATATATAATCTTTTAAATAATTATAATAAGATATAAATTTATAAATAATAATATAATATTATTAAAGTTTAGATATAATTTTTATAAAAAGAAAATATATAATAAATAAAAGAAAATTATTCTAAGTTAAAAAAAAGATATTCTTATTCTTATTTATTTATTATATTTAATTAATAATATTTAATTATTATACTTAATCTAATAACTTTATATATTTTATTTTTATAAAATAAAACCTTTTAAATTAATTTAAATATAGATATATATTTATAAAAATATTACTACTTTAATAAAAGAGACTTTTTATTCTAAAATCTATATTAAATTAAAATTATATCTCTATATTTAATAGCTTTAATTCTTAAAGCTATTACTAACATCGCGATTAAATTTATATAATAATAATATATCTTTCTTATTAATAAGTATTTCTATATTTAATAACTTTAATTTCTAAAATTATTATTAATATCGCGATTAAATTTATATAATAATAATACGTCTTTCTTATTAATAAGTATCTCTATATTTAATAATTTTAATTCTTAAAGTTATTATTAATATCGCGATTAAATTCGTATAATAATAATATATCTTTCTTATTAATAAATATTCTTACGTTTAATAGCTTTAGTCCTTAAATTTATTATTAATATTACGATTAAATTTATATAGTAATAATACGCTTTTCTTATTAATAAGTATTTCTATATTTAATATCTTTAGTTTCTAAAGTTATTATTAATATCGCGATTAAATTTATATAGTAATAATATATCTTTTTTATTAGCGAGTATATTAATAATTATAAATATTTAAAATATAATAGAAAAGAGTAAATAATTCTTAATAATATTCGATCTTAAATCTATAGCTTCTTTATCTTATTTAAAAATAAAGATATTTATATCTAAAATTTAAAATAAGTAAATTCTAATATATAATTATAAAATAGATATAAATTTTTTAATATTTCTTATTAAGTATATAATTCTTAAAAAAAGAATATTAATCTTTAATTATATTTATATAAATCTTTTAAAAAAAGTTATATATTAATAGAAAGTTTAAATTTATATTAATTATAATTATAAAGATAATTATAATTATAACTTTATATATAATTAGATATTTAAATTATAATACTTAATATTAATTAATAAAAGATTAAATTCTATTAATTATTTTATTTAATATCTTATTTATTATAAGAATATAAAGTTATCTTTTAAAAATAAATCTTTAAAAATAATAATTAAATAATATAATATATATATAAAATAAAATCTTATAAATTACGCGTTAAAAGAAAAGCTTTAAAATTATAAAATTAATTAAAATTTAATAGCGATAAATCTTATATAAAGTTTAAGCTATAGCTCGCGTTAATTATATATAATAAAAATAATAATAATTAAAAGAATATATTATCTAATTTTTATTAATATTTTAATCTTATTAAAATAGTGATATTTATTAAAATAGCGATAATATTTATTAAAGTAATAATAATATTTATTAAAGTAATAATAATATTTATTAAAATAGTAGTAATATTTATTAAAGTAATAGCGATATTTATTAAAATAGCGATAATATCTAATAAACGCTTTATTATAATACTTTTAAATAAATTATTATTACGCGTAATTTAAAATAATATTAATTTTTTCGAAGAGTTATTAATAATAGATTAAATATATATAAATTAAGCTCTTCGCGCGATCTATTTATATATTAACTTAAAATTATTAATAAATAAAAAATAAATATATAATTTAATAATTATATTATACTTTAAATATCGTTATAATAATATTATATTATTAATAGAAATTCTATATATAAAGAAGATAGTTTTATAATAAAAAGAATTAATATAAAAAAGAAAGTTTTAGAGAAGAGAGAAAGTTTAGATATATATCGCGTATATTAAATATTTAAATTATTTTATATTATCTAGCTTAATTTAAATATTAATAAATAATATACTTTCTTTTTAATTTTAAAGATTTAAATTTAAGCGAATTATATTTATTAAATATTATTATTTAATATAATTATATTTATTTTTATAATATTTATAATTATTATTATAACTCGTATAGATTAAAAAATAAGATATTTAAAAAAGTAAATTAATAAATAATTATTTATATCTAATTTAATTAAAATAAAACTATTATAACTTATTAAAATTTTCGTATATTTTTTTTTTTTTTTTTTTTTTTTATATAAATAATTATTCTTTAATTATTCTTTAATAATTAAAATAGTATATAATATATATTCTCTTTATTTCTAACTTCGATATTTATAAAAATTAATATACTTTTTAATAAAATAAATATTAATTAAAATTAAGTATAGCTTAATATCTATAAATATTCATATAAACCTTTTAATTCTTTTATCTATATTTATTAATTTATCTTTTTATAGCGATTAAAGTAGAAAAAATTAAATCTAATAATTTATTATAATAAAAATTAAATATTAATATTAATAATAATATTAAAAAGTCTTAATATAAATTAATTAAATAATAATTAAACTTTTAATTAAAATAAAAAGCGAAGAATAAATTTAATTAAAATAAAAATATTAAGAAATCGCGATAGTAAATAAATATATTTATATCTAAAAAGAAACTAATTAAGAAAATAAAGAAAGTTAATATTTTAATTATTAATTACGCTATACTTATAAAAAGTATAAAATTAAATATATTAATATATTATAATTAAAATAAAAATAAATAAGTAATAAATTAGATAAAATATAATAAATAAGTAATAAATAATTTTTAATTTTAATTATTATTTTAATAAATTTATATTTTAATAGTATTATATAAAAAAAATATATAAGCGTAATTATAAAGAAAGTTTAGAGTTTTATTTATCGCGTAAATTATTATATATATAAATAAAGATAAAAATTTAAATTATAAAAATATAAATAATATTAAAATTAAATAAGATATAAGTATTAAAAATAATTCTATTATATACGCTAATAATTAAATAAACTTTATTTTTTAAATTATTTAAAAGTATAATATAGAATTTATTAATAAATATTATTATAGCTTAGATATAATAATATTAACGCGCTAATTAATAAATATTAAATTATTATAAAAATCTTAAAATATTAAATATAATTATATCTAAAAAATAAAATTATAAATTTTTATTTATATATAATTAATTTAATATATAATAATAAAAAGTTTATTATAAAAGCTATATTATTTAAATTAATATTTTACTCTTTATAATTATCTTTACTATTATATAAATAATATAAAGTTATCTCTTATTTAAATATATCTAATTTTTAATTCTAATTATTATTATAAATATTATTAATTTATTCTAGTATTATTAAATATATTTTTATATATTTTTTATATTTTTTTTAATTAGATAATAATTAAATTTTAAATTAAAATAAATATTTAAAAGAGAAAAATTTATAAATATTTAATTATATAATTTTTTTTTTATATTTTTTATAATTATTAAAGTAATTAATATTATATAATTAAATCTTATAATTAATAATATAATATCTTTCTACTATAATATTTAAATTATCTAAAAATAAATATATTTTTATCTTTAATTTAAATAATTTAATTAAGATTATTATAAGATTTAAATCTTTGTTTATAATATAACTCGCTTTTTATATATTATATAAAGATAAATATTTATTTAAATAGATATTATTAGAGTTAATTATAAAGTATAATAATAGAAAATTTATTTTTAAATCAATAAATTAGAAAGACTTCTATTATCTTATATAATATTTTAAAAATAAATCTTTAAATATAATAATATTTTAATATTAATTTTTTTTTAAATATAATTTAATAAATTAAGCGTTAAAAGAGAAGCTTTATAATTATAAAATTAATTAATTTTTAATAATAATAAATCTCGCGTAAAGCTTAAATTATAGCTTATATTAATTATATATAATAAATATAATAATAATTAAAAAGATATATTATCTAATTTTTATTAACGCTTTAATTCTATTAAAATAAAGACGATATCTATTAAAGTAGTAATAATATTTATTAAAGTAATAATAATATTTATTAAAGTAGTAATAATATCTATTAAAGCGATAATAATATTTAATAAAATCTTTATTTTAACGCTATATCTAATACTTTAAAATAATATTAACTTTTTTAAAGAGCTATTAATAATAAATTATATATATATAATTTAAGCTCTTCGCGTAATTTATTTATATATTAATTTAAAGTTATTAATAAATAAAGAATAAATATATAGTTTAATAGTTATATTATACTTTAGATATTATTATAATAATATTAAACTACTTAAATAAAAATCTAATATATAAAAAAGATAGTTTTATAATAAAAAGAATTAATATAAAAAAAAAATTTAGAGAGAAAGAAAAGTTTAGATATCTATCGCGTATATTAAATTTTTAAATTACTTTATATTATTTAACTTAAATTAAATATAAATAAAACGCTTTCTCTTTAATTTTAAAGATTTAAATTTAAATAAATTATATTTATTAAGCGCTATTATTTAATATAATCTTAACTATTTATAATTATTATTATAATTTATATAAATTAAAAAATAAAATATTTAAGAGAGCGAGTTAATAAATAATTATCTTTATTTAATTTAGCTAATATTAAATTATTATAACTTATTAAATTTTTTATATATTTTATTCTTACTTTTTTTTTATCTTATTTTCTTTATAAAAATAATTATTTTTTAAGTTAAACTCTATAATAATATATTTAAAAAAATATATAATATATATTCTCTTTATTTCTAATATCGATACTTATTAGAATTAATATACTTTTTAATAAAATAAACTAAAATTAAAATTAAGAATAGTTTAATATTTATAAATATTTATATAAATTCTTTAATTTCTTTATATATATTTAGTAATTTATTTTTTTATAATAATTAAAGTAAAAAAAGATTAAATCTAATAATTTATTATAATAAATAATAAATATTAATAATAATAATAATATTAAAGAATTTTAATATAAGTTAATTAAATAATAATTAAATTTTTAATTAAAATAAAAAGCGAAGAATAAGCTTAATTAAAATAAAAATATTAAGAGATTACGATAATAAATAAATACGTTTACATCTAAAAAGAAATTAATTAAGAAAATAAAGAAAATTAATATTTTAGCTATTAGCTACGCTATAATTATTAAAAAGTGTAAAACTAAATATATTAATATATTATTATTAAAATAGAAGTAAATTTTTAAATAGATTAGATAAAATATAATAAATAAGCGATAAATAGCTTTTAATTCTAAATTTTACTAGTTAAAAAGATATAATATAAAATAATATATTAATCTATTATATTATACTCTAATAAGATATAAGATATTAAGATTTATATAATCTTATATCTAATATAATATAAGATCTTAGCGATATATACTATAATATAATATATCTATAATATTATATTATAATATAGTATATATATTTAAGATATTTTAACTAAGATTTCTATATTTAGAAGTATAAGTAGTTATTCTAGTTATTATTTTAATTAATTATAACTATTACTATTATAGCTATCTATTATAACTATCTCTATTATAGTTATCTCTATTATAACTATCTATTATAGCTATTACTATTATAGCTACTATTATTATAACTATTATTATTATAACTATTATTATTATAACTATTATATAATAATAAATTATTTTAATAATAAATAATAATAGTTATAATAGTAGTAGCTATAATAGTAATAGCTATTAAAATATTAAATATATAATATATAAAACGAACGAATTAATTCTTTAAAATCTCTTCGAGACTAGATTTTAAATATAATATAAAATTAAAAATTAAAAAATATAATAGCTAAAATACGCGAAGATTATATTTCGATAATAGCTATAATAGTAATAGATATAATAGTAATAGTTATAATAATAATAAATATAATAATAATAGCTATAATAGTAATAGCTATAATAGTAATAGCTATAGTAGTAATAGCTATAATAGTAATAGTTATAATTAGCTAGAATAATAACTAGAATAGCTACTTATACTTCTAAATATAGAAATCTTAACTAAGATATCTTATATATATATTATATTATAATATAATATTATAGATATATTATATTATAATATATATCGTTAAGATCTCGAATTTATATTAGAAAAATAATATAATATTTAACTCTATTTATATTATATTCGAATATAATATAATATTACCTAATATAAAATATCTTATAAAATATATTATATCTTTTCGATTAGTAATTCTAATTATTATTTTAATAGACTTATATTTTAATAGTATTATAAAAAAAAATACGCGAGCGTAATTACGAGAAAGTTTAAAGTTTCGCTTATTACGCGAATTATTATATATATAAATAAAGATAAAAACTCGAATTAAAAGAAAATAAATAATATCGAAGTTAAATAAGATATAAGTATTAAGAATAATTTTATTATATATATTAATAATTAAGTAGATTTTATTTTTTAAATTACTTAAGAGTATAATATAGAATTTAACGATAAACGCGACTATAGGTTAAATATAATAATATTAATATACTAATTAATAAGTATTAAATTTATTAAAAATCTTAATATATTAAACGCGATTACGTTTAAAAAATAAAATTATATATTTTTATTTATATATAATTAATCTAATATATAGTAATAAAAAGTTTATTATAAAAGTTATATTATCTAAATTATTATTTTAACTTTAATTATTATTATCGCTATTATATAAATAATATAAAGTTATCTCTTATTCGAGTATATTTAATTCTTAATTCTAATTATTATTATAGATATTATTAATTTATTCTAGAATTATTAAATATACTTTTATATACTTTCTATATCTTATCTTTTTTTTTTATATTATAAGAAGATAGCTTAAAGAAATATAGCTTATTATATTAAGCTATAATACTTTCAAAAGAATATTAAGAGATATATTAACTTTTCTAAATTAACGATTTAATAAAAAAACTATAATTATAATATATATAATTTTATATTAAATAATAGTATTAAAAATATATAATAGATATATAAAATTATCGTTAATAATTTTAATTACGAAGTATTAACGAATTTCGCATAATTAATATTATTAAAAGATAAGCTTTTTATTAAGAAATAATATAATATAACTTATATATATAATATAATATAAAGATATTAATTATTCTATATATATACGAGTAAAGGCCTATGAATTAAATTCATAATTATTTTTTTAATCAGGGCTATCGAGTAAATAGGTGAGCGATCTTTGGTGAGCGAACTTTGGTGAGCGATATTTGAATTCCTTACGCTTTAATAATTATAAGACTAAATTTAAAAATTCTTTTTTTATCTGAAAGCCCATATTTCGTTCTATAATTTAAAAAAAAAATATCAAAATTATAATAGAAAATAAAAAAGTTATTCTAAAATCAAATAATGTGTACCTGTTTTTTAATCAGGGCTGTCCGGCTCGGCTGTCGAGCGAACTTTAGTGAGCGATATTTGAATTCCTTACGCTTTAATAATTATAAGACTAAATTTAGAATTTTTTTTTTATCTAAAAGTCCACATTTCGTTCTACAATTTAAAAAAAAAAATCTCAAAAAGTTAATAGAAAATAAAAAAGTTATTCTATATGTTAATAACGTATACCTATTTTTTCGATAATTGCGGACGCTAATTTATTTACCCGCGGTGTCTAATCAAAAAGCGTAGATCTATCGAATTTATAATTGGCTGTATATATAAATTCAAGGTTTTCAAGCTCAGCTCTATCTTATTCTATTATATATACTAATAGAATAGATAAATACGATATTAAGTCTACGCTAGTAACTCTATAGATAGCTCTAAGACATCTTATAATAATTATCTATAAAAAATAGAGAAATACTATATTCTCATAGTAAGAAGTATATATATATAATTCTTCGAATATTAAAAAAAAATAAAGATACTAGACTAATTAGTGATATAAATTTTACGAGTTCTTCTATCGTAGTAAAATCTTTCGAATAATAAAATAACTATCGAAATAAGATATCGAACGATTTCAATTCGTTTAAATATATATTATTTGATATTCTTTTATAGAGACTTAATTAACTATAATTATCGTAGTAGATCTTTCTCTTATAATATTATTATAGTAATATATAATATTAATATAATAAAGATAATAAACTAAATTATAGTAATATTCTCCGCTTATTAAATAGCGATTTAATATGAAAGCGTAGAGAGTAAACCTATATTCTTAATAATAAGAGTTTTATTACCGCTTAATTTCTCTATAATATTCTCTATAGTATTCTCCACAATCTTCTCCGTAGTTTTCTCCGTATTTATTTATTATAGTTTCTTCTTTTACTTAATTAAGTACTTTAGCTAAATAGCTAATTAAGTAAATAATTAAGTAATTAATTAAACGATTTATAGAGATCTCTTATATTACTAGCGAGTCTTCTAATTTCGATACTTCTTCTTTTACTATATAATATATATAAATAAATACTTTAATAATCGAGTAACGTAAAAATCGAATAGAGTAGAAGTATCGTTATTATTCTAGTTATAAGAATTAAGATCGTATAGTAAGTATATAATAAGATTAGAGGATAGAAAAGTAGGGTTATATTCTTAATGAAAGCTAGCATAAGCTATAATAGAAGTACTTAAATATATATATGGCTATGATGTGAATAAGATAAGTCTTATAGCGTATAAATTTATAATATCGATAAATCTAGCGAAAGAATTAATATAAATGTAAGATTTATTAAAAGATACTCGATAACGCGAGTATATTAAAGATTCGACTTAAAGCGTTATACTATTAGATATTAATATAGACTTTATATAAACGTCTAATAATATCTAAATATTCTATAAAATAAAACTAGATATTACTATTATTTATTAAGAAATAATATAATATAACTTATATATATAATATAATATAAAGATATTAATTATTCTATATATCTATAGAATAGATATATACGATATTAAGTTTACGCTAGTAACTCTATAAGTAACTCTAAGATATCTTATAATACTTTTCTTATTATTAATAGATATAGCTCGCTTTCTATTATATATATAGAGTAATAAAATATAATTATATTTAATTTTATATCTTATTAATTTAGCGTAATTATTAATTAGAATAATAATTAGAATAATTACTTTTAAATATAGAAATCTTAATTAAGATATCTTATATATATATTATATTATAATATAATATTATAAATATATTATATCGTAATATATATCGCTAAGATTTTATATTATATTAGATATAAAATTATATAAATATAAATATTTTATATCTTATTAGAGTATAATATAATAGATTAATATATTATATTATATTATACGAGTAAAGGCCTATGAATTAAATTCATAATCATTTTTTTAATTAGGGCTATCGAGTAAATTTGATAAGCGATCTTTAGTAAGCGATATTTGAATGCCTTGCCTTTTAATAGTTATAAGACTAAATTTAAAAATCCTTTTTATCATCTGAAAGCCCACATTTTGATCTAAAATTTAAAAAAAAAATATCAAAATTATAATAGAAAATAAAAAAAGTTTTTCTAAAATTAAATAATGTGTACCTGTTTTTTAATTAGGGCTGTCCGGCTGTCGAGCGAACTTTAATAAGCGATATTTGAATTCCTTGCGCTTTAATAATTATAAGACTAAATTTAGAAATTTATTTTTTATCTAAAAGCTCATATTTCGTTCTATAATTTAAAAAAAAAATCTTAAAAAATTAATAGAAAATAAAAAAGTTATTCTATATGTTAATAACGTATATCTATTTTTTTAATAATTACGAACGCTAATTTATTTACCCGCGATATATTAGCCGATCTAGTTAAAAAGCGTAGAGGACTCGAATTTATAATTGACTATATATACAAATTTAAGATTTTCTAGTTTAGTTCTATCTTATTCTTTTATATATATTAATTATATTATATCTTTTTAATTAATAATTAAGATAATATTATAAATTTTATTAATATATAAATCTCTTATAAATAATAAATTTATAATAAAATCTAATATTATAATATAAAATAAATTTATATTATTTAGCGAGATTAATATTAACTCGCTATATAATTTATAATAATAAATTTATACTTTTTAATAATCGAGATAAATATAAATATATTTTATTATATCGCTTATTATATTTATTTAATAATATTTAAATCTAATTTTTTTAATACGCTTATAAATAAAATATCTAATATTAAAATTATTATAATTTATATAAAAAATCTCTTTCTTTATAATAGAATTATTAGATATATAGATTATAAGACTATAACGTAGTAATTTATTCTCTTTAACTTTTTATTTCGAAGACGTATTCTACTTAATAATTTATTTTTAATACTACTTCTTATTTATAATAAAAGTATTCTTATATTATAATTTAAATAATTATATTATTATTAATTTTTATAATTTTAAATAAAATCTCTTTAATTTTAAAATTTAATAAATTAGAAATTAAAATAATATCGTAATATTTAAATTAAGAATTTAAATATTTATAATAATAATATTATTTAATTACTTTATTAATATTATAAATTTAATTATAATAAATATACTATTATATTTTTATAAATTAAATTAATATTTCTAGTTATAAAGCTTATCTTATAAGATAAAAAATATTATTATTATTATTTTTATTATTATTTAATTTAATAATATTAAATCTTTCTAATAATATATTTATAGAATTAAGTTTTTCTTTATAATATTTAATTATAAAGTTAAATATAATTAATTTTTTAATTTAATAAATTTACTTTATATTAAACTCTTTTATTATTATAAAATAATATAAATTATTATAATCTAAGATTATATAAATAAGATATTTATTATCTTATAAGTAATATCTTTAATTTTTAAAGTCTAATAAAATCGTATATAACTTCTTATTTTATATATTTTAATAAAACTTAATATTTTTAAATTTATAGCTAAAAAATATAATAAGATATTATTATTTATTTTTACTTAGTTAACTAAATATACTATTTATATTTATATTAAAAATATTAATCTCTATAATAAATAATATTTTTTAATTATAATATTTTAATATAAATATAATAATAAATACTTACTTAAGTATTTTAAAAGTTTTATATTTTTTTTTAAATATAAAGAGTAATCTAATCTCGTCTTTCTTCGCTTTTTAAATTAGATTCGTTAAAAATATAGCTATCTATAAAAAGCCTTATATAAATTATTAATAAAAATCTATAAATTTTAGAAAGATTAAAATATTCTTAATAGATTTTAATTTTAATTATTTAATAATAATCTTAATATATAATAACTTTATTTAAATATTATATTAATTTATTAAGAATCTTAGAAAGATAATCTTATTATAATTAAAAGTATATTTTAATAATTTTATATAGAGTTAATACTTTAATAATACGCGTAATATTTTATATATATACTCTTAATATAACTCTTTTATTTTAAAATAGATTAATATATTATTTAAGTATATTATATAAAAGATATTAATATATAATTTAAATACTTTATTTATATAAATTTAAAAGATTATAAAGATATTATTTAATACTTAAATTAATTATAATAAATTCGAAAAATAATTTTTTACTTATTTTTCTTTCGTATTTTTCTTTCGTATTTATATATTATAAATATTAATCTTAATAAAATACTTTATATATATATTTTTTTCTAATATTTTT
Source organism: Letharia lupina (assembly GCF_014066315.1). Classification (NCBI taxonomy): domain Eukaryota; kingdom Fungi; phylum Ascomycota; class Lecanoromycetes; order Lecanorales; family Parmeliaceae; genus Letharia; species Letharia lupina. The sequence continues at coordinate 410,299 of NW_023502975.1, forward strand.
AAAACTAATAATAATAAGTAATTATTTTTAATAGTTATCTTATTGAGTTTTTAATAATTAATAAATAATTATAGCGAGCTATCTAATTTCTTAATAAATAATATTAATAAATTAATCTAACTAATTAAAAGTTAAATTTACTTTCTCTTAAATATAATATTTAAATAATCTTTAATCGCTATAAGCTTATTATATAATATATTATAAAATAAATTATTTCTAAATAACTTATTAAATAATAAGTTAATAGAGTATTTAATCTAATTATATATATTAAAATAATTAAATAACTCTTTTAAAAAGACTTTTAATAAATTTTTAAATTATTTAAATATATTAAAAACGTCTAACTACGTAATATTATATAATATAATTTTATTATAATTATCTTTATTATTTTTAAATAGAATCTAATATAAAAATATAATAAATATTTATTCTAGAATATATATAATTACTATATTAATTAATAACGTAAATTACTTTATATTCATTATTATAATATTTACTTACTTCTTATTACTTATATAAAAAAAATATAATAAATCTAAAATTATATATATTAATAAATATTTAAATCGATATTATAGATTTAATAGAAATTAAAAATAAGATTATATTCTTATATATTTATAATATATACCTTTAAGATTTACTCTTATTTTCTTTCTTAACTATTTATAAAATTAAAAAATAAATTATATTTTCTATTTAAGAATATTTAATAATTATTAATAATATATATTATTATTAACGCGTATTTAGATTTAGAAATCTATATTTTTTGAATAAAAGATTATAATATAAATATTTTCTCGCTATCGATATTTATTAGAGTAATTATTTTATACTTTTTACTTAGCGTAATAATTTTATTTTTTAATAATAAAGAGCGAGATCGCTACTTAATTAATAGCGTATTTAATATTATAATAATAAATATTAAACTTTATCTTTTCTCTTATTAAATTTGAAATTATATACTTCGTTATTTATAACGTAGTTAAAAAATTTAAGAGAATTCTTATAATATTTTAATTATTAATAATTATTATATGATATTTAAATAAAAGATATTTTAAACTTAATATAAAAAGCGCTATCTTTAAATTTAATTTATTTAAACTTTTAATCTTATAGCGCTAAAGAGAATAAACTCTTCTTTTAATTCTATTAACTCTTTATATATTATCTCTTAAACTTTATATACTATTAACTATTACTTCTTTAATTACTTATATTACGAGTAAAGGTCTATAAATTAAATTTATAAATATTTTTTTAATTAGAGCTATCGAGTAAATCTAATAAGTAATCTTTAGTAAGCGATATTTAAATATCTTGCCTTTTAATAATTATAAGACTAAATTTAAAAATCCTTTTTTTATCTAAAAGCCTATATTTTATTCTATAATTTAAAAAAGAAATAATAAAATTATAATAGAAAATAAAAAAGTTATTTCAAAATTAAATAATATATATCAATTTTTTAATTAGGGCTATTCCGCTGTCGAGCGAACTCTAATAAACAATATTTGAATTTCTTACGCTTTAATAATTAGAAGACTATATTTAGATTTTTTATTATTTAAAAGTCTATATTTCGTTCTATAATTTAAAAAAAAAATCTTAAAATTTTAATAGAAAATAAAAAAGTTATTTTATATATTAATAACGTATATCTAATTTTTAATAAGAAGATATAAAAAGACGAGATTTTAATAGTTGCGGATATATTATAAGATATCTTAGAAATACTTATAGAGTTACTAGCGTAGGCTTGGCATCGCATATATCTATCTATAAATTATATAGATAATTATTATCTTTTATACCACATATATATATAAGTTAAATTATAATAATTTCTTAATAGAATATCTCGATTAGAATTTCTATATTTAGAAGTATAAGTAGCTATTCTAGTTATTATTCTAGTTAACGATTGTATTTATTCGATAAATTCGATATAATAGCTATTACTACTATAATTACTACTATTATAACTATTACTATTATAGCTATTACTATTATAACTACTACTATTATAACTACTTTTATTATAGTTATCTCTATTATAACTATTTCTATTATAGCTATTACTATTATAACTATTATTATTATAGCTATTATATAATAATAAATTATTTAAATAAAAATAATAATAGCTATAATAGTAGTAGTTATAGTAGTAATAGCTATTAAAATATTAGATATATAATATATAGAACGAATAAATTAATTCTCTAAAATCTCTTCGAAACTAGATTTTAAATATAGTATAAAATTAGATAACTAAAAAATATAATAGCTAAGATACGCGAAGATTATATTTCGATAATAGATATAATAGTAATAGATATAATAGTAATAGTTATAATAGTAATAGTTATAATAGTAGTAGTTATAGTAATAAAATACTACGATACTATAGTCGTACGATTAGTCGTTAACTAGAATAATAATTAAAATAGCTACTTATACTTCTAAATATAGAAATCTTAATTAAGATATTTTATATATATACTATTTTATAATATAATACTATAGATATACTATATCATAATTATTAAGAAATTATTATAATTTAACTTATATATATATATGATATAAAAGATATTAATTAATCTATATAGTCTATAGGTAGATATATGCGGTGCTAAGCCTACGCTAGTAACCCTATAAGTATCCCTAAGGCATCTTATAACAATTGCCCACAAAAAATAGGGAAATATCATATTCTCATGATAAGAAGTATATATGTATGTATGCTTTTCGAAAAATCGGAAAGAAGTGGAGATACCGGGCTAATTAGTGGTGTATATCCCACGAAATCTCCTGCTAGAATAAAAACTTTTGAATAATGAAATGACTGTCGGAGCAAGACATCGGACGGTTTTAATTCGTTTAAATATATATTATTCGATATAACCCTTATCTGTAGAGGTTTAATTGCCATAGTTATAGTGATTTGGCTATGATCGTCGCAGTAGGTCCTCCTCTTGTATCGTTATTGTAGTAATGTATTATAATGTGATATTGCCTAGGTATGCAGAGATAGCAGGCCAAATCGTAGTGTTATTCTCCGCTTGCTAAATAGCGATTTAACGTGGAATTGTGAGGAGCATATGACGTGGGATCTTGGAGAGCTGAGCCGTGTTCTTGATGGTGGTAACCTTATTATCGCTTGGTTTCTCCGCAGTATTCTCCGCAGTATTCTCCGCATTTGTCTATTATAATTTCTTCTCTTATTTAACTAAGTACTCTAGCTAAGTAATTAATTAAGTGATTAATTAAGTAATTAGCTAAATAATTAACTAAGTAATTAGCTAAGTAATTAATTAAGTAATTAACTAATTAATTAACTAAGTAGATGAAATTATAGATAAAGAAAGTCTAGATCTAGTCTTTAATATATCTATTCGACTACTGAATTTCAGCCTTATAAATATTATCTCGTTTATTATTTATATAAGTATATTATTATTAGAGATAGATAAGATAATATCTAATTAACTAATTAACTATTCTCTTAAAGTAGAATAAAGTATAATAATATCGATAGACCTATTAAAAGAATCGATTTAAATGTAGATTTTTGTTAAAAGATACTTAGTGGCCGGAAAGGTATGGTATTTAATATGGGATTTAGGCAATTTTCGAGATATCATTTCAAAAGATATAGGATATTTTCAATCCCACTCGGTATTTTATATATAAATTACCGTATTTTAAAATCGTCTCGTATAAAATAGACTAGCCTCGTTATAGGGCTTCAAGAATTATAAGATTCTATAAATAGAATATAAAGATATAAATCTTTAAAGAAAAGAGGTAAAAGTTGAAAAATTCTAAGTCCAAAAAATCCCATACCTTTCCGGCCAGTAAAGGTACTTGATAACGCGAGTATATTGAAGGTTCGGCTTAAAGCGTTATACTATTAGATGTTAATGTAAACTTTACGTAAACGTCTAATAACGCCTAGATATTCTATAAAGTAAGACTAGATATTACTATTAATTATTAAGAAATTATTATAATTTAACTTATATATATATATAGTATAAAAGATATTAATTAATCTATATAGTTTATAGATAGATATATACGATATTAAGTCTACGTTAGTAATTCTATAAGTATCTCTAAGATATATATCGTTAAGATTCCATATTATATCAGATATGAAATTATATAAATATTAATATTTTATATCGTATTAAAGTATAATATAGTAGATTAATATACTATATTATATTATATCTTTTCAATTAGTAGTTTAGATATATATTATTTAAATTTAAGATAACTTTTTTATTTTCTACTAAAACTTTAAGATTTTTCTTTTAAATTATAGAGCGTAGTTTACGCGCCTTAAAGATTTAAGAATTCTAAAATTTAATCTTATAATTAACACAAGGCAAGGGTCTCAATTATCGCTCATCAAAGTTCGCTCACTAAAGATCGCTATCAAAGATCGCTTATTAAATTTACTCGACAGCCCTAATCAAAAAAAATGATTATGAATTTAATTTATAGACCTTTACTCGTAATTAATAAAGCTTTAATTACTTCTTAGATACTAGTTAATTAAAAGACTAATAAAGCTTTAACTACTATTTAGATATAGACTTAAAGTTTATAATTAAAAAATCTCTATATACTCTAATCTCTTACTTAAGTAATAATCGTAATAGAATTTATAATAAAATAGTAATAATCTCTATACGCTATAATCTCTTAGTTAAATAGTAGTCGTAGTAGAAAAATAGTAGAATAGTATTAGAATAGTGGTAATACTAGTAACAATGAAGAATAGTGGTAATAGTGGTAAAAAGTCGTCGGAGTTGCCACAACTGAGCTGGATTTAATATTTGAAGATTAAATTAATAATTGATAACTGCGTAGTAGCAGCGCGAGGGCCTTATAACCTGTTGGAAATGTATGAAGTATTGATTGATTTGGTAGCTATGAGAGTGCTGAGTGAAGGCCACTTATACCCCCTATTTGCCACCTGCGGGGTAGCTACAACACAGGTGCTGCAGTAAATCTCAACACCGAAGCTACGTGATTGCAGGTGGTCTAGGAGGTTTGGGCCAACGAATCCCTCGGTAGATGGTTGATCGCGGGGCAAAACATCTTCTGCTATCATCTCGTTCCGGTGCAACTGGTGGTGATGTCGCCGAGTTTCTGGACGAGATTCGAGCGATGGGTGTGGAGGTGAAAAACACCTCCCCGCAACATAAGCATTCTCCAGAATCTATGTTAGCCAACTGTGCAGAGAACGTGCCCCCCATCAAAGGCTACATCCAAGTATCGATGGTTTGCGAGGTACTTGATTACACGCTTACCTTGACCCCAACACCTGAATAGACACAATGAACTGACAGATCCGAGGACTTGATGTTCGGAAACATGTCCCATGGCGCCTTCACCGCCGCCATCGGGGCCGAAGTCCACGCCTCCTGGTACCTGGTCGCCGCTGCAGCCTCCGCTTCCGATTCAGAGGGCACTACCGCCATCGTTGACCCCTTAGCACACCTCTCGCGCCGAGGCGACAGCAGAAACTGCAGAGGTGATTTGTGAGGCCTTGGTTCAAAAGCTGTCGAAGATACTGAACACAGAGGAGGGCAACACCGACGCCGCAAAATTGATGCATGTGCTTGGCGTAGACTCTTTGGTTGCGGTTGGGATAAGGCAATGGTTCAGAAAAGAGATGGAAGCTGATGTGACGGTGTTTGTCGGCTTTGTTCGGCTACTAATTAGTAGTGACGGCGGTGATGGGAAGGAGTAAGTAGGGTTTGCAAGTGGGCAGCTCAACATTGCCTTTGGTAGGGGTTGTCCTATTTAATTTTCTCTCACTTCACACAATACATGGCGGGTTGACGCTGCCACAGAAATGCACGAAGTAAGGACTGTTTGATATGCAAGATTCTATCGTTTAACGGCCTTGAGGCTATCGACCACGTACTTTCTGTGGATAAGTACGTTCGTAATTGACTGATAAACATATTCAGATTATGAAGTATTCCACGTCATCCTGTTCTTAAACTATTCGCATGTGAACTGGTTGCTGAAAAGAATCATCAGGCCCCTTAGCCCTTGCAAAGCACTGTCATTTGTAGAATTGCGCACCTCCATTTTTTATGCTGCCCTTGTTCCTGTGCTTGTTCATCTCGGATGATACATTGGGTGGTCGTTTGTTTCTAGGGCGGCTGTCGCTGCTTCAGTGATTGGAATCACAGCCAGCGGCCAGGACGCCGTAGAGGTTTGCCTGCAGCAGCACTAACCAGGGTATTTTCTCGATTATAGCATCTAAGTCGGATTGATCACGGAGGAGGTTTCCTTACATTTCTCGTTGCGGAGAGGTCTATAGGTTGTCGAAGTATTGACTGACAATGGTCAGCAACCATGAACGAAGCCTAGTGCAGGAATAGTATCAATACTGGCTGCTTACCTGCATATCGAGTGTTCTCATCAGCACGACGTTACCAGTTCCATCAAGGTAGACTGCCGGCGTGGACTTGAAGAAGATTTCCCATTGTTTCGTCAGTCAGCACTGCTGCATCCAAAGCCCTTGTAGAACTGAGTACTGCAAGTCAACCACTGGTCAGCTCGTCCTCAACTCCTCATAACACTCCACAGACTTGCTCGCCGTTCCCACCTGACTCATAATCTGCGGCCACTGTATAACGCACTTGAGGTCACCACCCTGGCATACCTCCACGATATACTGATCCATCAACCCTCTCCTATCCTCCGCAAAACCGAGCAGCTTCGTCGCGCCGCGGTAGCTGACGGCGTATGAGGAGAGGCACAGCTCGCCGACTGGTTTGTCAGAAATGAGGTAAATGTCGGTGCTAGGGTACCGACCCTCTAGAGGCGGCCGTCTGGAGCTGTGCATTCGATACAGCGTTATGAGAAGAGCAGAAAGACACAAACGGCCGCGAAGACAAGATACGAGAGGACTCGGGCGCTGAGGATTGATGTGAATGCCATGGCGACAAGAATAGAGGCTATTCTTGAGACTGAGCATTAAGACGTGGGAGACGGGGAAGAGGCAGTCAATGAAGTACAACACATCTTGAGTCTCAAATTGATCTTACATTTCTACTTTTGGGGATCGTTTTCATACTCGTATTCATCGGCACCATGAACGCTTGAGATCAAGTCGTACCCACTAAATGCTCGTAGCTCGCCTTCGATGGTAATGACAACAAAACTGGTTGATGTCTCGAAGAGTTCTGCTTCTCCACACTTGCTCTTCGTAACTCACAAGGCAATTCTTCATTAATATCGATTGAAGCACCTATATTTCTGCAGCACAACGTTTAGTATAAAGGAAGTCATTGCTGTTTCGCACATCAACCTCGCTTATTTTACCAGCGGGTAATAGCCGCTAGTGGACACCAGCGTTTTAGCCTCCTACGTTTGTAGCGCGACGGTCATGAAACATTGGTCGCAATCTTTGGTCAATTCTCCGCCACCATCGCGTTGGGCCCCACCTTCACGCTGGCTTGCTGACGGATGGAGGATCCAATAGATAGGAAGGCAGTCGCATGCAACTTTCTGTGAGCGCTGGATGAAGCCCAGCAGTGGATTTTGAGATGTCAGTCTGACAATGCCACGACATCTCCTTCCGGCCCAACGATAAAAACCGAGGTGACAGTGTACGCTCGTCCACTGTCCAGGCACTGAAATAGATCGATTCCCCATAGCGTTGTCGTGTTGGTAGAACATCAGGCTTACACTACCCATAGAGCCGTCAGGGCAGCAAAGCCGAAGCTGACATGCAGTCGATGGGATCCTGGGTTGCAGAACCCCATCAAAACCATTACGGTGCTGCCTGTTGTAACAGTAATTCTCGAATTCCGGAAGTTTGTCCTCATCCTGCTTATCTCGATGGCTTTGTGTCCTGCGCTATCTTGAAAGATGCAGATGGAATTCACCCAGAAGAATCGGATTCTGAAGTCTAATGCGACAGAGACTGCATCTAGCTTAGACTGAAATGATCGTTGTAAGGGTATGCCCTGCGAGTGGGCGTGAATAGTATGGTCGCTAAAATCATGTCTTCCATCCCTCCTCGGTAATAACTGAGCGCGGCATAATATACTCTTCCTTGCTCGCTATCGAGACACATTCTCGGTAAGTAGCCAGGATCTTCTAGGCAATCATCAATGGACACGAACATCGATAGTAAAGGTCATACATATTTGCTGAATCTGTCTGGCTATGTGATAAGCTGGTACAATACAGTATACATAAACCTCTGTACAGTTGTATAGTATTGGGCAGAACGGGACCCAAGGTGAGTGGAAAGTCTGAGGTCTGTTCTCGTGCGATGTTTACAATCTTGAAAGGAAAATAATTGCTTCACAGTGGCTGGTGAGAACGTCATGGTAGTGCAACGAGCACAAAGAAGGAGCAATTGAGAGTCCACTCGTGACACAAGGGGATATAGGTGAACTCTCCCGTGACACTTTCCCCCTCGCAAAGTTTCCGAGCCACTACAGTATGATGTTCGCTGGGATCGGTTGCCACGACGTTGTCGAAACGTCCTGCAAGGACTTTGGCGACACTGCCAGGTCCAGTGCCAACATCGTGCGCGAGACTCCGTCGATCGCCATGACTGCGATGGTAGTCCCAATTGACATCATAGAACGAATCGGAGTATGTAGGTCTATGGGCCACGTATTTCTGCCAATCAGAGTCTGCACCTCCCTCGAACTTACTAGGCTCTATCGTAGGGCCCATAATTGCCAGTGACATTCGCGTTTTAGATGAGAACTTGGCGAAGTTGCTGTGGTCGCAAGATACTCAATGCTGCCTTCTTTCAGAGAGTGCACGCCTGTTCTAGGCCGCGTTTCTCAAGCTTTGTCGTCGCTATGTACCTAATCCCAGTGACGTAAGGGAAATTTTGCTACCGAGAGCGGAGTCATCACTCGCATACGCGCCTGCCTGGTTTGTTTAGTTGACGAAAATTTTCTGCACCTATCACTCCAAAATCGGATACATACAATAATCTAGCGATTTTCATGGGAAGAGGTCGTTTCAGTCACGAGAAAGCTGCCAAGGAATCAGGAGTTCGACCAAAACAATGGAAGCGAAGAAAGGGATGAGCTACAGACAAAAGCCATTTGCGCTATATGTCGTCCGCATAATGTCAGGTGCTACCTCGTATTCAAACCATAATGTGCTACTTGAGTCAGCTGACTATAGATTACTCGGACCAATTTCACGTGCATTGAAAGCATGGGATATAAGTTGTGCTTCTGACAGCAGACTTTTCCATGGCAGATAAACACAAATCTCCTTACAGAGCTGCGATTTCCGTTGAAGATATATTGACAGAGGCCAGAAGCTGGAACCATGAAGCCCCGAACCTCCTGACTAACTTAGGACTAATGAGACCGATTACTAGGGTGTTGCGTCAATACTGTGACATCCGAAGCTTCGCACCCATCCATCGTGGTCAAGGGTCGCAATGCCAAATACCGCTCTGCTCGTTGCTAGTATTTAAACTCTTGTCCAGCGCTGGTCTACGGTACATCTCGTCACATTTACCCTAGCTACTGGTACTGATTGTCCCAATAAAGCTACGTCAGTAAACAATATAGTGATGATGAAGCGGGTCCGAAGTGTCCCAGATGAAGTCTTATCTCGAGCTCATGTCTGCAAAAAGTCCTGACTGTATCTTACTGGGCTGGTACTGGCCACTACCTTGATTTGTGAGGATTACAGGTGATCACACTAGGTGTGTTATTCCTGGACACTCTACGCTGAGGTCTGATAAAAGACGCATGAATGACATTGTCTCGCTCTGCAGCATTCTGAAGCCGCCAGTGCACCTTGTGACTCGAAAAGGGTATTGTTGGTGTGGAAATCGGTATATACTTTGCCTGCTCAATATTATCAGAATGATAACCAAGGGGAACCCTGTCATCATAGACGCCAATGCTGCATCAGTATTCTCGATCGCCCATTTCGTTTCGCTACTGTCCGTTGCTGGCGAGCGAGCCTTGCCGCAATAGTGGGGATCTGAGGAGTAGTTTAAGCAAATCTGGTTCAAGGCGACGCGCATCCGGCTTCCTGGACTCAGACCTATCGATATCTACAGATCTAGGGTAGGCCATCGCTTGTTTGAACCACGACATTTCGCACATCGTATCCACAGGGTAAAGGCGCGATGGTGTGATGAGGCGGGTTGGTCGCGCTCTGTCGGTCCACGGCAAGCTCCCATGCGGATAGGCACGTCATTTTCATGTCCAGCATCTGTCAATTCGACCAGCACTTTGGGCTCTTTGAGATGATTCCAGGATCCAACTTCAAGTCTTGTCGGCTCTTTGGTCTGATGGTCTTTCAGACTTTAAGATTAGGATTACGAGGCATCCTTTGCATTACACCAGGTATAGTCGTGGGTCTGTATGAGAACAAAGCTATTTGGTGCTGATTAATCAAGCCGAGTTGGCTACAAGATGATAGAAGAGACTTAAATTCAGGGGTAACTTTGACTTCTTCTGCCACCGGCCTCACTGCCCGAGGCTACACGACTCTTGAGCATGCCCACCTAATCAGGTTAGCCGTTCAACAATGACGATTGAAATTGTTGGAATTCAGCATCTCAGCCCTATTGTGCTTGGTAATAACTATAAGTAGCAGTACTCCTTCATAGAAAAACAATAAGCCGTTATCAATTTCATCAGGTTATGAGCCCGGTTTGACGAAAATCGTCGCCACGACGGCTTCCTTTGTAAGGGATTACTAAAGGTATTCTTACGTCGTATAATTCAGCCATAGAGGTCCCGGTCGACGTCCGCTGCGTTAACACAAGTTGCTACTTATACCTCTACGGCTTCTCAGCGTAATTCCACACCTCTACGTATATCCTATAATACGATATCGACTATAATACTATTAAAGATAGAAGATTAAGGGGCTTAAAGGGCTAGGATATAGGGGAAAAACCAGACAAGGCAGTCAGAGGAGGACTCGATAGTTTAGAAAGATGTTAGATATTAGTGTCAGATGCCAGTGCCAGAGCCAACGTCGCCTGTACCCGATGCTAGTGCCAGAAGCCTATATATTTCGAAGTCGAATTAGTTACTCGATATACCCTACAACACGTCATAAAGTCCTCTACGAAGGCATTCGACAAGGCAGTTAGGGGAGGACAGTTTAGAGAGAGGCATGAAGGAACAGACACCCACTCAAAGCCTACAAACCAGTCACTCGATATACCCTACAGCAAGTCATCTCGGAAAGCCCTACTACGGTAGGCACACTCATTATATTCAAAGCACTCTTCCCGATTTCCCTACACGAGCGAGGTTTACGGGTTTAAGGAGGCTTCAAAGTAGGACACAGGCAATTGATTCATGGAAAGCTATAGCTACAGTCCCAGGGGGAAGCAAATAGGCCTTCGCTGCAGGGGGAGTGTTGGAATTCAGCATCTCAGCCCTATTGTGCTTGGCAACAACTATAAGTAGCACACAAACTCCATAGAAAAACAACAAGCCGTCATCAATTTCATCAGAAATCCTGGCTCGGCCTTGACACGGCTCCATAATTATTGGTACCTAATCTACTGCAGGGACTGCAGGTCCCAGGCTGCTATGTCTATCTACTCGTATGGTGGGTTGGCATCTTGGTAGGGCTGACACCCCCTATAGGAAAATCCCTCATCTAGCCCGTGCTCCTTTGTCTCAGACTGAATTACCAGGACTCCAGGGTTTCTTGCAGAGAAGTTGGAAGTCGTTCGCCTTTTTGAAGCAAAACCATTTCTTTTGGAAGGGAGGAGGCAGTGGAAAGCAAGTTTCCAGGATCATTTGGTGGCAGGCCCGGCCCCCTGGGGCCCCGACGCAGGATCTGACTCGCATGATCATAAATCATAAATAACTGCAAGGGTTGCATAAGGGTGACTAGCTGATAAACAAGATTAGCGGTAACCCAGCGGCTAGATTGAAGCAGACCCCCTTCAAGCGGTCCGAATCCATATTTTCAATATTCTCTTTTTGACTGGGGATGACTCATATGCACCTCGTACATCACAAATGAGGGGGCCATGAGGAGTCTGGAGTGTGAATGGTCTAAAAGAATTGCTGGGACAAAGACGGTTGGCTGGGCCACCCAATGTGCTGCAGCCTCGTTCACCGCAACTGAACCAGCCTTCTTTTCCTTTTCTGCGCGCTAGGATAAACTCAAGGGGTTATACCTGGCAGATGCTCTACGGCCTCACCGCCTCAGCCTTTGCGGGCCATGCAATTGCGCAGCGTGAACGCAGCCATAATGCGCGCTATCTTAGGCCTTTCCCATTTTCTACCCATCATTACCCACTTACTCTTGCCCCACAAAGTTCGATCCTACAATGAGCACCAATCTCCGCGATGATCATAATACCTGTCCCTATGTCTTTGGCGCAGCAAAGCCGAATGGCAGCGACGAAGCGTCACAGTCGACCCTGAAGCGGTTACACCAACCGCACATGGCACGCGGCTGAAGGCTCGCCCTCAATTTTTCACATTTCCAATATTCGTCTCTCCGTTTCGTATACCCGCCATCTTCCCATAGTTTACGAAGTCCCTCAGGGATAGAGACGGGGCTTGGGGTCCGAGTTTTATCCTCCGGTCATATATGTATCGTCTCTTGGGCACTCGGCTGGAACATGAGTATGTGGATACACGACTTCCACCATTCGTCCACCATTGAAGGGTGCAATTGCTCATCTGGATGAAGCATTAGCTCCGCGCCTACCTTTTTACTTCGTCGGATATCCCCGACAGCTCTCGCTAGATGGTAACTACATGTGATAGCTTACCCAGCAGTTTTCTTCAGCTGCGCTCTATCATGGCGAAGGGAATTAGGCATAGGAATAGTATGGAAGGCCCTACCACCAGAAAGAATGCTCTACACGGCAGGCTCCTATTGGGCTACCAGAAGCGCTTCGACTTTGAGTTATTGCTGTCATTTAATTCCTCCCGCTTTGCATAATACACTTTGTTCTTTTTGATACAGAGAGAACTCTTTAGGTATATATATATGCTTTATTCTTTTGAGTCACTGTTGTATCTAATCACTAAGCCAGATCGACCTTGCTTAGTTATAGTTAAGGTAACTCGCCAATAAGATCTGCTACATTGTTATTGTTCATACGCGGATAGGATGCTACCACCACCTTCCTTTTCCGTCGGTTCCTCCAAATTAGTACGCGAACGTCACCAAAGCGGCTACACAGATTATCTTACTGTCCTGGGTAACAGTTCGCAGGGAGAGAAGCTGACAGGCTATGTTTACTTGCGATAGTATGCATCAACACCGCCACGTGAGCATTTCGCAGAAGGTGTTCAATGTCGCCATTCTTCTGATTCCGGTGTTGGCGAGAGATGAGTTGCGACTTTCCGAATCGGAGACTGGAATCGGCGGTTGCGGGAGCAAAAAAGCTGTCTTCCTCGGTCCGCCTTCTCTCTTGAGATGATTGACAGCCATTCACACGATTCTACGCCCGAATTCCCCGTTAGCGACTAAATTTCCAATTCGAGTTTGAAAGATCACCGCGGAGGATCGGAAATTGCTTTAGTTCTACCTAGCATGTGCAATCGGGGGAATCGACAGACCATAATCGATCTCTGTTGGCGCTATGGGCATGGTCTTCTCGCGTTTACCCACTCCAGAGGCACGAAGCCAAATCCGAGACGGTACCTTGATTGGAGAGGAAGCGGATCGAGAGAAGCCGCCTGTGTTCCTGGCAGCGCATTGAAACAAGCGTAGGCAAGGCCTTCAACGAGTGCTTCACCGTTCCATGGCACGATATACGACAAGTCCAAAATAATGTCTGTATTGGAGCTGTCAAGCCTCGATACCTAGAAGGCAGAATGCTTTGCTCCAAGACTTCGACCTAGCGCAGCGTCAACCACCCAATGTTTTCAACGAGCTACCACGTGTGGAAAAGTTACCTTCGGACCACAAGGCAGAACTTGTGTCATATTTTTGCCAGTCCCAGGGTTCTGTGTGTCGTTCATCCGGGGTTTCAGGAAGCCAAGACGGGTGGCCAAGTGTGTGGTGACTATCATTATTCATCAGTGGGTACGACAGATAACGGGAAGCAAAAGGACTCGGTACTCACATAGAGCCACCATCACGACTTGACCGCTAAAGCCCATCGTCACTCACCAATGTATCGGCGGTATTCTCAGCGTGCCCCCACCAAATTGTCCTCTTCCTGCTCGCGCAGTCCCAGCACGACCGGTACCACTGCTGCCGACACTGTCTTCGGTCTCTGATCATGTTACGCTTGAGATAGCGATGACATTCGTAACGGACGCCGAAGTGTCACGATAGTGCTCCTGAATCCTGGGACTGCCTGTCACACTGACAAGAAATGAGCCAGGAGCATCCGTCGCAACAAGATGGGGAGAACTGACATAGCTGTGAATAAGGTGAGATAGCCTAGTGGTCTCATCAAACCGCGAAGCATGAAAGCCGGCACCGCTATCATGTCCGCTCTGACCAGGGTCTTGAGGAGTCATGACTAGAAAGGGGAGTGACGATCTCTCTTTCAACGTTGATTTTCAATGATAGGTATCTTGTGTTTGATTGGGGCTGTCTTTCTGCCCCTGGAGCAATGTGAAGGCGACCGCGTTGTCTTTTCCTAGTGAATCCTTCCAAGAGTTAGGTGCATTGTCCTGCAGCTTTGCCCACAGGTCAACGCATCTTAAGAATCGAAAAGGAAGTATGTTGCGTCAGAAAATGATATGGTATTGTTCTTTCATGATGTGAGGAAGATCAAATTCTTCCCCCTGACATGCAAACCCCAGAGCGCCGGAACCAGTCCCGGACTGTTGAGCCTTTGGGAGAGGTTTTCCCTCGTAGTGGAAGGAAGCGTGCCAGCCGAGGTTTGGGCCAATCATGTAGGCCAACTCGGAGGTGCGTTGTATTTGGTGTAACTGAAGATAGGGGCGGAGTATCCTATTTGGAATAGTGGTGTGATGAAAAAGAGAGTATGCATATTGACTCGCGGCTATAGACCCGCTCCCATCGTTTCCTTTTTGTATCCTGGCTAGTGACAGTTCACACCTCCTACTATGAGTACCTGCGTCGTATCCAGGGCCCAATTTCCGGGTTGTTCTTATCTGTTTTCGTGAAATTGATCAAACGAGGGGTCCGAAGACAGCTCCGAGGAGCCGTATGACAAGTCACGAATGGCACTGAGATCATGCTCCGTCAATGCCACTCTATCACAGTAACTCCATTTTCCCTATCTAAGTCTTCATAAACACCTGGCTCATGCTCATTATAGTTCTGACCTTCTACAGCTTGCTCACCTCCGATCGTTTTTGTGTTTTTATTTCTTTTTTAGAGACGAGGCTCAACGCGATTCTCAGAACTTGCAGCCTTGTCACAAACAGGTTTTAAAACGATCCTGTCGAATTACTGACGCAATGCACTATTGACGCAATGCGGCCAGGCCAATCACCTTTCGTTTTGCGGCGCAGTAATGTGGGCCTCGCATGCGGCATGCGGCCCAAAGATCGAAAAATGAGCCGCCAGACCACAAGACGTCGATGCCACTTTGCGCTGCAGCTCAGCTTTGCCAGGCAGCACGATCCTGCGAAATGATTCATGAAGAGAGAGTTTGTGGATCTAGACTTGACCAAGCGGTGGGACATCGCCAGTGTTCGTTAGGACCAATAGATACGATTAGGAGCCGAGGAGCTGAAACGTGAAACACCACAATACCACCACACCACCTTCCCACAATCCCCAGCGAAAATCTCTGCGTTGTCTAGATTTCTTTTACCTCTCGAAGTTGCGAGACTAAGACATGCGAAGAGCATTCTCCCGCGCAGCGTAGGTCTTGCCAACCTCGTGGAGACAGTCGTCGCAACCTTCGTTGCTCGCAGCCTTGTCCTTCATCAGTCATCTTATCCTCACTATGCGGTCTCTTATCTTTGTACGCGTCGTTATGCTTAAGCCTTGTTTTGAGCTGCTCGTGGCATCTCCTGATCCCATTCCTCTCCAAAGCAGGCGTAGAAATACGCCCTCCTGGTGCTTCTGCTTCCAGTACCGATCCAGCGGACCTTAGAAGTCTTCGTCATAGACTGCGGTCCACACCTCAAAGGTGTCAGCCCAGTTCCACCTCGGCCGCAGACTGACTCTGGCCGCTCTGCTTCCGTGTTTTCGAGTATAGAAAGCCATTAATAAACATGGTAAGTGTTCGGTGGTCATTTGGCTCTGTCTTCTCCCTTCTTCTCTTGCCTCTCAACGCCTTAAAAGGATGTACCACGCGTTCCTGTCGCTCCCGGCCCTTCCCCCCCCCCCCAGGTATCTCTTACGTCTTTGACGGTGACTCCCACCTCTACACCAAAGCCAAAGAAAAGGCCAATCTGGATTGGGGATACCAACACCGAGACTATGATTTTGTATAGCCAGAAGGATGATGGCGACAACAAGAGCAAGCGGATTTTCAGGGTTGTGCACACGAGCAAACGTCCTTTGGATGATACCTTTCTCAATGAATCATATTGCTGACTATTGTGTGCGACAGTATCGCCCACTTGTTTTCCCGCCCTTTCCTCGAACCTCCACTCCCCTTCCGGGACCGCGTCGCACGGTCGCAAGCCCCTCGTCCGCATACCTCTCTCTGTTAAGGATGATTCCAAAAGAAAGGCAGAAGGGGGTACCTTCTGAAACTCCCGAGGATAAGCATATGTGACCTTGCAAGGATTCAGTGGTCCGAAAAACCTGCGCTCCCGCACCTATCACACCCGCGGCTCTACGTCTCCTAGTGAAGCCGTTATGGATGTTCGCCCTTTCATCCTCATATTATCGCAGGAAGTACAGATCAATATCGAATTCGGGGAGTTCCATCATTCCAACGCCCTTTCTGATTGCCTATGAGTCTCCGCAGCTGCCGGTTGGGACTCCATGTCCATCTCCACCTTTCTACCCCCCTCCGTGGCGATCAGCCTTTGCACATACCGCTCAACGCACGTCCTGGCCTGGCTAAATGTTGTGGGTGGAAAACATCAGAATCATTAACATGGAATTTGTCCGACAACCCTTTACCGGCTGTCGTTTAACAGTGCAAACAAAATATGCTAGTATTCAGTGCACAAGAGATATTTTGGGTGAGAAATACTACGAGATATTTTAGGATGCTTGTTCTGGAACAAGATGGCCTTCCACTAAATACCTAGCTTCAGAAAGCCATGAACAGTCTAGGACCTCCGTCGCAGTAGCCCCTGCAATTCCGCTCGAAGCGAGCTGAGTGGAGTAATGAATTTTCATTGCCCTTACACAACCCAGCGTATGCACTCTTCGTACCGCTCATAAACCATTTGCACCGTACCGTGACGCCGAGTCGTACTGAGAGCCATCCCATTGGTTTGCAATCCGTGACGGTACTTGAAGTCCCAGAGATTGCCCCGCTGCAAAAACCTGTAGAAGGGTGCTGATCCTGAAGGCCAGAACTCGAAGGCTGCTAAGCATAGCCTTTCGATATGTACTTTGACCGTAATGTATATGATCTTGCAAGATCGAAGCAGAAGCTTCTTAAAGCCAGCTCTCGAGACGTATGTGGGACAACTCCATGTGTCTCATGTAGGACGAATGGTCGTGATCGTTTCCATGAACTGAGTTCGTGAGAGGTAGGGTGGTGGTAGGAGCAGATTTTGCTGTTTGATAGCCCTCGTGTTACGCATTTAGTCCGGATATGTAGTCTTGTAGGGTGTTGCGGGTCTGATCAGATTGGGGCCACAGGGGAGAAAGTACAGCCGCAGAGGTAATAGAGTACCGTTGCGGCCAGGGTGCGATTCTTGTAATGGATGAGAGAAGCGTGACCCAAGAATATTTGGTAGTGTCGGATGGGTACGGAGATCTGTGTGTGCTTGGCAGAGAGGTGTGGGACTCGAGAGCGTCACTGTCTTCGATCCTAGACATGCTTTAGTGAGGGACCCAAGAAATCACTAACCCTGAGGCTCCGAAAATTGTCCGTTCCAGCGACTGATGTTCTGATGAGGTCTATGATGCTCCTCTGCTTGCACCAGCGAGACATCCAAGCCAAAAAGCTCAGTCTTTCTAGCGAGGAGTGAGAAACCTGTCGTATCGATGGCTCTCATTCGATTTCGTGTTTCTTCAATTTGCTATATCCTGATCCCACTCAATCCAAACAAGCATGTTGGCAATCTCCGCAGGTATAGGCAGACCCCGGTATTTCTGATGTGGCTCGCCTTCCAGGCTGTCTTTTACATTTATTCTCTGTAGCAAAGCTTTAATGAGCCGACAGCAAACGAATCGGTAGACGTTGAGCTTACTCGGTCTTGAGGTCGTAGTTGTAGCCGGAAAGGAACATGGCTCTCGTCAGTTGATCCATTCTTTCTTGAATTCGGATATGTAGCGCTTTTCGACAAGGTGCCATTGTAAGAATTGTCTTCAAGATGTTGCAAGCCTCGAGCTCAATCATCTCAGTCTGAATACAGCGCATTCTCTGCTGAGATAAGCCTTAGACCTCTCTGAGTAAAGGACTGCTCGGGCTTTCTCGGTTTGCTGCCCTGACCACGAGACGACCGCGAGAAGGCTGCGATGAACTTGCGAAGCCACAGTTTCATGAGATTAACAGTGGTTTCTGCCATTGCTGCTCGAGATGGATCGTCGCATGGGTTAGGAAATTCGACGGCATAATTATGCATGTAGGTGTATGAAGGGGCCTAATGGCCCCATGGCGGTAGCATCGATGATCACTCCTGACTAAGATTGCGTTTGTAGTCTAAGTAACTATGAGAGAGCCCCGTGCCATGGGAAGTGAATTGGTCTGTCATAGCACTGAACTGTGAAAAACACGCAACGAACAATTCGGAACCTCCGAGCTCTTGGGTTTTTGGGCGGATGCAAAGCCATGCGCATTTTCTGCAGGCCAAAGGAATCGGGAGCTGAGCAGGCCACCAATTTCCCTGCCTGCCAACGTACATATTTGATAGGGTCAGTACTTTAGAACCAGAGCGACACCAACGCAGATTCCGTAACACGTGCCTATCAGGATTGATATCCAGAGGTCTTTAACCAATCAACAGTAGACTTGTGCAATTTTTTTATCATTTGAAGGGCCGTTTTGCTATCTAGCGGTGAGGGGGGCGCTTGGGGTAGAGATACGACCCGTGTCAACGTACAGAAAGGGACATAAGAAATTGTCCCGACAAATCTTCTTCCTGCAGTCAGCGCATTTTAACCCCTAAGAAATGATAAATTACAGAGCGGCAGTTGCATGGATCCTCTTCCGTGTCTCGGCCGCACTGCTAGGTGGAAATTAGAGCATTCTCAGGAGCCCAATTGAACGATTATCCAACACACATGGCTTTAATTGGAAACTGACATGCATCATGAGACTTGAGTCCTCTGATCGAACCTAGAAGCTTGCAAGCTAAGGCGAGCAGTGCGGTCAAGAACAAAATACTTGACAACAATGTACAGAAGAATGAGGGATTTTAGAGACTAGCAATGCTTGTAAGCACATACACTCACCTCTTTATGTCTCTCTCGGTGCTAAGGTTAGGTACAAGGGAAGTCCTCAGACAGCGCTCAACACAATTTTCCGTTTTCTAGCGTGGAGACCGAACAGATAGGCACCCCCTAATTCTTCGGAACGTAGCAGGCACGAGGTCCAATGCTCCCCCAATCAGGGCTTTGAAAGCTTTCAAGTCGGACTGTTTTACTTTTGCCAATTTGCATTGAAGAAAGCCCGGAACTTCCCAATACACCGAGTGTGACAGGTTTCGTAAAAGCCGTTGGTCGATCATTCGTGCGCAAGCATGGAGATCACTGAGCTAGTTGAAAAGTGATGAAGTGAATGCAAGGTACTGTCTGGCATGGGGAAAGGAGAAGTCGACCCATCTTGGGCGAGACACGCCGAGGAGACGGACTTGTGCAGTGACCGTCTTCCGTATGACGCCCTGAATAATAGCTAACATTTTCAGTCGGGGTAACATTGACGTCTACGTCTGTTTCCTTGTGGAACTAACTCATTAGGTGGAACTGGAGGATCTTCGTTCGCTTTGACCCGAAGATTTGTTGACCTATACACTCCTTCTGAAGGCGACAGCTGCGACAGGGGTACTGAGCCGCCTCATTTGAAGTTGACATGATTCGAGTGCCTTACTGTATTGCACATGTTAGTCAACCTGCAATTTCGTTTCCCGTCGCGGGCTGCAGAAGCCTCCCTAGGCTGACAATAACATATTCCACTCCACTCTTTGCTTATTATCTCCCGAGGAAGGATACATATGATTCACACGATGCATCGACCCCTAAGATCCATTGCATACCCACTCGGTATGCGTGATTAGCCTTTTTATTGGTTTCCAGAGATCAGCTGACAGTCCCGCCAACCTTACGCAAATCCCCACAAGCACCCATGATTCAAGCATGAACAATCCATACCAAGCATCTTCAATTGATACCACGCTACTGATTCACAAATCACGCTCAGGAAGACCATTTGGTTAGAGCATGCTCAACATCAAGACGAGCATATCTGGCGATGCAAAGCGCCCGTCAAACGTCTAGTTGAATGCCCGGTTAGTTCAATCTTCACCAATCCTTGTAACGGATCCTGACATGGACAAGGTACGATATTGGTTGCTGCTTGGCACGGGAAGAGGGTGGACATGGCCTAATGCCGATATTAGGACCAATAACATTCAAGTTGTCCAAGAATCGCCATCTAAAGACTCCAACGGAACCCTCAGTCACTGCAAGTCTGCCTCACTTCCAGGCACATGAAAACAGCAGGGATTCACACCCTACTTTATCATAAAACGCATCGAACTGCATATGCGGAGCGGTATGATGGCGCTGATGAAGCGGCCATGAGGCTCAATACTGTCCTATCATGAGTCCCTTTCCAGAATAGGCCCATACAAAAACCCAGCCAAGCCAAAAAACCTCTGAGCTAGGGTGATATGACCCACCGCTGCGCCTGCTCAGGATCTCTTCTCCTCACTCCTAAACGCCCAACGACTACGCACAACTTCAGCAACCTCTAGACACATCATGTCTGCCTCAGAAAAGAAACACAGAATCAAACACGAGTCTCGAAGCCAACCTCAGGACGGTCACGTTGGTGCTAAAGAGTTCGAACATGCCATCGAAGGGCAGAGATCCGGGTATGGAGGCTGCAATTTGATATATACTGTGAGATGGGAGGATGGCTGACGAGACATGACAGAAACGCGACTGAGGCCTCGCCCAACAAGTGCCTTTGGAAGGACTGTCGTCTTTCTCCACCTATGGAGCGGTACCTGGATGAACCCGGACCGCTGTATTGCAAGATCCACCAACAGAAGGACAGATACAAAGATCCTGAAAACACCGAAGCAAAGACCTGCAATGCCACCGAGACGCTGGAGGACACATTGGAGTCTTCTTGAACCCAAATGTGAGTGGAACACTCTCATCAATTGCCAAACGCACGTGGACATCCCTTCAATTATCTGGGCAGCTATGTCTAACACGAAGAATATCAGACATCTCTACGGATTCTGTGAGGCTGTCGACAAAGAGACCTGCCCGAAAAGAAGTTGATCGGAGGGTAGCCGAGAATGGGACGATCTTGCGCGGGGTTGGAAGTAACAAGACTACATTCGATTCGAAAGTCACGATAGCCGCCAAGTAGTTTTGCTGCTTCACGTCATGTCCTGGCACGATGATCTTTCCTTTGCTGGCAGATCTCTAGGTCTGAAAGCCCGAGCAGGATGTGGGAGAGCTACGCGGGCGTTGAACATTCTTTGATCAATACGTTGCCTTTCTTCCCAGACATTCCATATAATCTTCCATCGTCTCGATACTTACAAGCAGACTAGGAGAGGCAACACATATCAATGTTCGACGGCCCATGCATACGATATTGCCGGTCCATGAAGCTGTTATATCGACTCAAGTGTGGCCAAAGTCTGATCGCGTTCCTTTGTTCCGAAGAAGAGCCGGCTCTTCCCACACGACTTCAACCAATCAAGACCTTGTATCTATAGGGACGGTGCGACCTTACAAGATCGGTATTTTCATGAGATAACATTATAATGACGTCCAATCAAGACCCTGTTTTTAGAAGGATGGTGCATCCTTATGGGATCGGGTCTTTAACAGTAAGTGTTTCTCAGAAGATACAGTCCACAATTACCCCGCTCGTACAGGGGTGCCTTGACAACGATACCTGTTTCCCCTGTCTTGGGGGCCATCCCCTAGTGAGAATGGGTGTTGAGGCCCAGCCCCAACAGCTGCATGGTCAATTTCCGATCAACGTTGCGACCTAGTGTCCTGAATTGTGTGTATAACCCATTCATTCATCCCTGACTAACTTCGGTCAGTTGGAAACACTTGCTGCAGTTGGCTGCCTGGACTCCGGACCTCTCGTATCGAATAAAAGTGGAACTTCAGTTGAACTTCAGTTGAAGCGGCAAATTCTGATCCAAAATCATGCCATTCCTCTGCCTCCTTAGGCCAGCCGAGGCGGCGTCTTCGTGCCGCTCGGTGGCTTTTTCGAATCGGGGAAGCGGGTATAACATTGTCCTGCCGCTTCCACGTAAGATACCAACCTGGTAAATCTCACTATCGGCACACCGCAGGGCTTAGCATTAGAGCAATATGACATGGCAGTCAGCGATAAGCCTTCGAAAATGCTGTTTCTAACCCTTAGCTCTAGCATCATGGACTGATGCCTGTATGCTGTCATTTTGGACTCTCTTCTGCAATATCAAGCTTGTCAGAAACAGCTTGGAAACCCTTGCAGGGGTATCGATAAGGCCCTGAAACAGAGGCATACCAGGTGACCCAGTTCCACTGTGACGAGTTATCATTCCTTAGGTCATGAAAATGTAAAATGCCATCAATCTATAGATGTAGCTGTCCCGATGTCTCTATATAAGAACCCTATTATATAGTAGGGTAGAGTGCAGGCAGACTGAGAGATTAAATCGTCGAGTTACCGGCTTGAGGCGGGTTACTCGCCTTACCCCAGCCCGCCCCGAAACCCGACCCTAAAACCCCGCTCCTATTCAACGCTGACGCCCACAACGAGAAAAATATCACGATTCTAGAGTCGAGATTACGCTGACGTTAATAAGGGGTCCTTAACTCGCATCCAGTTAAACTTCGAAAGTACGCCCTTAGATAGCAATTTTAGGCCACTATGGGATTCTTACAAAATCATACCCTTATTAACAGCAACTTCTTTACCGTGGGGTTAAGGAAATGTAAGATGGGGTATAGTTTGGGGTATGAAGTTGTAATTTGCCCGATAACAGATTCACAGACTTTAGTCGCATTTGGCGTCGTGTACCACTGTACGGCTGACCTGATCATTAAAGACTCCTTGTTGCCTAGGATCATGGCAAGCTTGCTCCGGAAATGAAATCCGAGGCTGAGGTCTGTGCGGTATGCTGCCCACAGCCCCGTCTTAGTGGGGACTGATCATTGATGTAGCAGAAACCCCGAAATCGAATTCTCCTTCCCCGTACCCACGTCTTTGAGCGTGGAAGACGTCAACTACTGGCCGCCAACAAGAGCATCAGATTAGATGCTCTGGGCACAGATGTTAGAATATCAGGTATGGTAGAATAAGTAGTGTGTAGTTTGCATGAATTTTTTATCTCAGGACTCTTCTAGGCCAGTATTTGTAGTCCATATAAATTAGGTGGTTATTCCAACAGGCGGCTGGGAGGAGGCTGGGAACCTTATTTTGACACAGAGGTCTTTCCAAGCTCGCTAATGCACATGTTTCCCGATCTGGGTTACTAAATTTTAAATTCGCCCAACATCGCAGGACCGCACTGTGGGCTTTGACGAGACTCTTTGACCATTGACAAAGCCAGCACAGTGTCGCGTCTCCCCTGAAATGTGAGTTTGTCATCTTCTCTGCAGACGAGAGCGCCTTTGTTATAAGAGCTGGATCTTGCAATTTGTATTTGGCAGCCTTCGGTGCCTACATTTCATTCACCAGGATCCAACGAGGAGAAGATACAACATCAAGTCCCAGAAAGATGAACTCTCGATTCGTGGTCATGGTAGAGCTACCGGAGATGTCGTGCTCTCCCCAGACACTGGAGCACATAGTCGGCCAAGTGAGAAAATTCTTCGACAGATTATCAAGTGAGCTTAGGGCATCTACAGGTCAACATCTCAGAGCCACGTGAGTCTGCAACTCAGTGGCCAAAAGAAAATTCAGCTGACATTCTGGCTCATGATATAGGATCGGTCCATGGGAAGCTCAGCATGCCCAGTGGGCAGGAGAGTGTCCAGTCAAGGTGCCTCAGAACTCGCAAAACGATGCTTCTATACCCATAACATCGTTCTTGGAAGACTCTGCTAGACATGATTTCTTAGGGACTCGCCCGGCACAAGTTGGTGGAGTACAGGCGTATGTCTTCTATACCTACGATTGCTATCAGGTGCGACTAAGGTTTTTTAGGCTGGTCCAGCAACAAGGACTCGATGGGCGAGTTTCTGCAGGAGAGGGTCGTGGCCTTGAACAGCGCTTGGCCCAAGGCGTGGAACTTGAAGATCTCAACACACTCTTTCCGTCAGTACTCCATTTCTCTTGTATCATAACACACTGGAACAGTTTCTTACAAGTTCCCATCTCAGTGACCATGACTTTGGGACACCTTTCGATGCCTCGTCCTCACCAACTACGGGTCAGTCTCACCTCTATCAGAAGTTTCCGGACGGATTCCATATCAATGGCCAACCACTACCACCAAAGCATCAACTGTTGTCGTCAAACGTCACGAACCCCCCAAGCACCCTAGAGAACGATATCGACCCTCAAAATGGCGACGAGACTCTCATCTGTCAAGCCGCCAATAACCTTGCCGCAAGACCAGTCTCCGAATATGCGGCCTTCCAAGGAACTTCATACCCTACACTGCGGTGGGAGACTCCGCGTTCCCCAGCCGACTACTTTACACCTGGACTTGGCAGGCCGAGCAAGTCACGCTCTCCATCTCGCAAGCGAGGCTAGGAAAATATCTCGAGTCGAGTCTATACTCACCGCTTTCAAAGGGGCTTCTGCTCCAACCAAGGAAGTTCTTAGAACATATTTGTGGGGGGACAGGTCCACCAAATACTACAGATCTATTTGATAAAAGTTTCAGCTGCTCCAAAAAGTCTGGATCTCCAAGACCGATCTTAGAGCCTATTGATAGATGACTTTTCGACTACTTTCCAAGCGCGACGTTTAGCTACCATAGCATCTTGTGCGCTTCGAAACTGCACAGTCTCGCAATGACAACTCCAAACCAAAGGACGCTACCATGCCGTCCACACATTCGTTCTCCGCTAATGTGAGGTCCTCCAAAGCCTTTGTCAGACCACATGTCCCGTGCTGTGTCCGCCGTATCTTCAGAAGTACTGCTCAATGCCGGTGTGGTGTTTTCAGGACTAATGGCTGCTACCGCAGCGGCTTTAGCATTCTGCTGGCCACTGTAATATGTCGGTGTTCATTCACGAGAGGCAGGAGTCGTGTCCTCAAGACTATTAGCTACTACCGCATCGGCCTTATTCTTATGGCTACCGAGATTATAATACGACCCTATTTAGCGATGGGCGGCGAGATTCTGGGTAGTGGGATCTTCGTTTGCCTTGGATACGGGCACGGGGAGCGTGATGCCGAGAAAGATAGCTGAGGCACAAATGGAGATGAGCTCCATGGTGAGTCGGATAGACTCAACTGAAGATGGAGATGAGGATGGCCGCTTCAGAGTGTCGTTTTGGAGAAAAAAATTTGATTTGCGACCGTTCGTGAGTCCGGGGCCAGGTATATCCGGCTTCTCATATGCCGATGAACAGCGTCTGATCGCCGTCTCGTCCATCTAACCCGTCGCTCATCATCCGCCACAAGATCAACTAGAACAAGTTAACATTTCGTCTCGCATCGCGCGACTGCTCTCATCAGTCTTTGCGCCATCTCACATTTGCTATCTATCCTCGCCTCTTTCGTTGACAGTGCATGTCATTAATAATTCAAAGATCTACGACTAGTAAACGACTCTAACGCGTGTCGGACGCTTGAGCAACAGAAGCGTCTCTAACGGCGCAATTCGACCAGCGCTTGAAGCCTGGAAGCGCCTACGGGCCGTCAATATATCTGAACTAGTCACTAAACTTCTACCTAGGGGTGGAATTGGTACAGGTTCCAGGTTGACTGTTTCTGCGACTTTTCTCTCGTCGCCGGAGCGCGATGCCATGAGCATAAAAAGAGTCAGGGGAGAGCCATCTTTTCCCAGAATAGACAAAGACTCGTCCAAAGGCACCTCGCCATAGCTGTCACAGGTTTGAAAGCAAAGTTCGCGTCTTTACTAGGTACGGACGACTCAATATCACTCATCACTGCAAAGATCGCTGTGAGTAGATCTCGATCTAAAGGAGCAACTGTGTCAGTCACCCAAGCAAGATATCATCGCACCTACCCAAAAGGGACATTGTAGCACCCCCCCAAAAGAGACATTGTAGCACCTACCCAAAAGGGACATTGTAGCACCTACCCAAAAGGGACATTGTAGCACCTACCCAAAAGGGACATTGTAGCACCTACCCAAAAGGGACATTGTAGCACCTACCCAAAAGGGACATTGTAGCACCTACCCAAAAGGGACATTGTAGCACCTACCCAAAAAGGACATTGTAGCACCTGCCCAAAAAGGGTTAGTGGGTTTCACGATACAGCCGCTGTTTCAGGTATCCTGTCAGGGGTAGGAGACACCTGTTCACCACGAGCTACATATCCACCTATTTTACACCTGTCAATTGCTCTTCGTTCGATTTCGTCTCTTTCAGAGCCATTGCATACTTTTATCCCACCCACACCTGTATATAGCTAGCTACCATCTCACTCCAGGTCTATGCCATAGGTATGGGAGTTTTCTCGGCGCTTCACCTAAAAAGGTAATCATAGCACCTACCCAAAAAGAACACGTGATCCCTACCGAAAAGAGCAACTGTAGCACCTACCCAAAATGGGACTGTAATTTTCAATCAGCACAGATACTCTGTCAGGCCTGGCCTGACCTAAGCTTATAGGGTTCAAAGGGTGTACTCGTGCATGAAGCGCGATAACCACGCATTTTTATGGGTCTATGGCCTAGTGGTTAACAGTGCTTACATACTCCTTGCAAAGAAGATTTCCGGTAAAGAGGAAGATTGTTGGAAATGCTGCAGCACTGTGTTATGCTACCCCTCATCGTGGCAAACTGGCATGGGCTTCAACGATCATCAAGGCGTTTTTCCAATGGTTCGAACCCTAGATCAAGTGATCTCTGTTCGTGAAAGGTAAGCGCTAAGTAAAAGACGATGAGGGATGAAAGCCTCGAATAAGTAAGTTCTCTTAACCCTAGATGAGTCCTAGACTTATCAATAAGAGCTTATGTTTGTTCGAAGAGAAGCCTTACAATTTTTCAACCATTTAGCTCAAGTCACGAAGTTGTGCCAGTACAAAGACCATCCACGAGGATGTAGCCCGAGAACGCCCCGACAATAGATGTCTTCTGGTGCCACTGTTCCGCGGGCGTCCTTGAGGAACGCCACAGTCCTTGCTTAGACGACGATATCTATATCAAGTGAAGACGAAGGAAACTGGAGAGGCGTGGCGCGGGGTTTGAAGTACCTACTTCTTACACACGAAGTTATCGTCGCTTCAGCTGCATTCCACTCAAATGTTGATGCACTCTCCGCGGGTCTTCGAAAGCGGAAGCTGGTCAAATAGGAGAGCAATCGCTCTTCGAGGATAGGGTCCGTGACTGGCATGTTTCTGTATACTCACCGTCCTCTTTGTGGACCAGGAAGAGTCGATGCATCTTAATCAAGTTCTCGACGAGATAAGCTTTCTTTCTTCTGTTCGTTTTTTCTGCCGTCATCTCGCCTTATACCTGGGCCTTAGATTGATTTACGCGTGATCAGATGGCTACAGAGAGTTCACAGGCCATGATCATAACAGGATGGCACAGACTGGGTAAAAGGAGTACACGCATCAGAATACTGCAGAGAGAGAGCGTTCCGGATTAAGTGCCAAGGGATGTATTAGTACCATATAAGCATCTGACTGCATTGCATAGCCTTGCAAAGCTGAGCCCCACGATGGAAGAATCGCGCCAATGGACGCGCGAGCAATTTCCATGAACTCCAATATCAGAACCTTGAATATTTTAAGCGACATCCCTATATTAAAGCCTCGTCACCCTTGATCTTCAATATAGCACAGCCATACTCAGCCGCATTCAAGGTCACGTGCGATTCACAATGAAGACTATGTGATTGGTCGGCACTCGAGTGTGGTTGTGCTCGAGAACGCTTACGTAAGGCGGCGGAGATATCAGTCAGTCATCCTGCATCGTTTCACCTTGCGCATGCATTTGACGGCGAAATCACAAGAAGTCCTACGCATGCACTGTGCCATAGGATATGACACGTGTCTGCGTCCTAAGACAGCGCATTTGCCCTTTCATTTCCGGTCGCAGTCTCCTGAGTACGGTGATTTTGTCTTAGAATAGCGGAATGCGATGATCCAAATGGATAGCAGAAGAACGATCATGGTTGCAATGACGTTTGGAGCTTACGTTTTGGCTGGTAGGTAACCTAGGAGTTGATGCCTTTTGTCAGTGTGTGCCTTGAATTTGGGACACGAGCCCGCTTCCTTCCGTCTTGCATCCACTTGGGATACATATAAGACCTCGGGTATAGACTCGGTTGAGCCTGTACCTCCATGATGTATCTACTGATACTTACTGATACTTACTGATCGATGCGGACAACCCGTAATTCTATGTTCACTCAGTGGGCCTGACGCTTGCTGAAACACGTCCTTCGGTAAGCCAGGATCCTGAAGGATTCCTAGAACCGTAAAGGAGGAAAAAAACTCCATGAGGTCGGCTAACAACCCGCAGCCTTACTCTCGAACCCTTTTCCACATCTTTGTCATTCTTCTCGCCTTGAAGAGAATATGATGCACCTTGTATTTCGCCTTTCTTTGTTCGTTTAGAATTTCCTGACCCGCACCGAGCATGATGAGATTTGGAAACAGTACATTCTACACAAATATAACTCCAGTGCAGGCTTACTCCCCGCTTGCCTTGTAGCTCATCTAAGAAAATGCTCTTCTTGCCCTTTTCTGGGTGAGAAATCACAGCTCCCTTGACATTCTACACCTGCCGTAAAACTGTTGGTCAATTCACCAGCCGCACAGTGCAGGCTCTCGTTAGTCCCAAATCGCCTTTGTGTCGTGCAGCACGAGAAATGTTGCACTTGCTGCTACTGCTCTGTACCATTTATACGCCCACCACCGGCGTGGTGCTGTGGCCAGTCACGGGGAATGGCGCCGTGGCTCAAGCGCTCAGTCCCATTGACCGGGGCTCATGGAATAACTCCGGCCCCTTCTCCAATGAAACAGGCCCAGGCGTGTTGGGAGCCTCTAGCCCATCTTTGAACGCTACTGGACAAAGCCTTAATAGTAGCTCGAATTCATCACTGGAACAGGCTCCTTGGCCGTCGTTGGACATATACAACAACGTAAGCTGCCCATTTTCAGACCAAGGTCTTATACACCAAGGGAAGTACAGCTGACACTTCGGCTTGTAGTTTCTGGACCAGTGTCTACTCTGGGACAATCAGTGCACCGGCAACAGGACAGAAGCCCTCGATTTATTTTTCAATAACTCAGGGACACTATACAACGTGGTCTACGGCGCGCATTGCATTTGGTCACGCGAGCTTGAATGCGCTCCTTGGCTACCCTCTCCAGCAGTACTGCCTGAGTTTTTAGACTGGTTGAGACAGCCTGAATGCGTCCAAAGCTTCTATGAGTATCATACCCAACACGCAGATCAACTTCGCTGGACCTGGTCTGGTCGGATATTCGACGGCTGGAGTACCCACATGATTGATTGGAATACTATCGCTACTACAACAAATAATGTAGGATGTTGTGGACAGTGCACGATGTTTGGTGGCAATGTGGACGTCTATTACTGGCCTGTTTCCGGAGCGAATGGCGATTGCGTCTCGACTATCGGCTCAAACTTCAACAACCCCGTGACAGAGCTCCTGGTCACCGATGATAGAGGCTATCCTTATTGGAAAGCCCAGACGAACCCTTGGGGACAGAGCGGTAGTCCGGATGTGAACAGCATCACACTTCCTCCGCAACAAGCTCTGGCTGGTGCTCCCAACCCCCTGAGCGGACCGACGAACATAATCGAGGCCCGAGGTTACTGGCAAAGCAACATTACGGTCGCTGGTAATGTGTCCAGCTCTGAGGCTATAGCCACCATAGGTAACTTCAGATGGTAGGATAAATTCTTTCTGAACCATGGTAGATATGTTGACTAATTCTTTAGTACCTCTCCATCCGTTTGCGTCGGATTCAGCGACCTTTACGCGGCCGATGCATGTGGTGCACTGTCAACTGACGGTGAGCTGATCCCATATACTATAGTTGCATTTGCGCCGGAAGAGCTTTCCACCATTCAGATCCCAGCTTGGGTACGAGCAGATGTTCCACCAAAAGCAGCAATCAGATCGTTCAATTTTGCAGATCTCCCATGCCCGCCCCAAAGCGTAATGGTGAGTTTCAACACCCCAACAGGCTAAGAAATTTCCTAATTCAAGGCTTTAGTACGCTGTGGAGTACAAGCCTGCTCCTGGGGAACCCTACCGGCCTGTTCTCTCCCCACCGCGCCGTCTTAGCTCTCTTCTGCCTGAGTGGTCGAAATCCGGTTGCATCATACCAGCAGCCTTGTTCAATGGTGTTGACCCACCAAGAACTTTAAAGCCCGCGGAAATTCTCACTCCCCGGGTTACTCGAGTCCAACCCACGGCCTCAGTGACTGCTGTGGCTGCTCCGGCATCGGGCGTTCGGGCGAATGAGCCAAGCAAGACACCAAATCCCTCTACACCAGATGATAAGAAAATATCTACTCCATCAGACCCTGGCACGAGCGAGAGTGGCTCTGAAGTTGAAGATCCCTCAAGTCCAGGTCTAAACCAAGTAGACCCGAAAATCACAGACCCTAAAGCCGTAGACTCCGAAGATTTCGACATACACAAATCAAATTCGAACAATGCAGATCTGCAGGCTATGAAATCTAGCGCCCCTGAGCCCGAAACTACTCCCGTCGATGCGTCTAAGCCAGATTCACCAAAGCCCGAAAATCTTGATCCAAAGCAGGCCAAAGCACCACCATCGGACTCGCAAGAAATCGACCCTCAAGTACTAGATGGTCATGATGAGCCCCAAGGGGCTCAAAGCTCTACTCCCCAAGTCTCGAATCCGGATGACCCAAAGGCCGACACTTCAAGCCCAGACCGCTCTCAGCAAAACGTTCCAGACACTTCTTCGAATAATGCTGACTCGAGCAACGAATATTCTGAGAATTCTCAACCAAATGCTTATACCCCCACTGTCTTCGACGCAACTGGAATAGACGTTTCAAGCTCAAACGCGCAGGGGAAAGAAGTAGCAGACCCTGATACCAATATCCCGGACTCTTTCATGGGTCAATCGAAGCAGTTGAATTCTCACGGACAAGATTCCGCAATGTCTCGCCCCAACAAGTCGCCAGCCGCAGAATCCGAAGCTAACGACGGTGATGTTTCAATGGTCAAAGGTCCAGACCTTGAGCTCGACCCCTTCGATGTCATTCCCACAAATTCGTCCAACATCGACGAAGCTCTCTCACCAAGTGCAAAGTCTGATGATGGACAGTATTCCACAAAAAATGGTTCAGAACACGACCCGTCATCTCAACCAGAAGATTTAGAGTACCCACCATCTGGGGACAATCAGAATGACGATGACGTAATAGCAAAGCCGGCCTTTGCAGATGATCATTACCTCTCACATCAGCACTCTGCCAATGTTCTGCCAAGCACATACTCTGATGCCATTGTAGTTTCTCTTAGCAGGACTGCACCCACAGATGACTCAGCTTCCGCGAACGTGGCTATTGGGACCTCAAAGGAGGTAGGTTCCGCATCATCTTCCGCGAGTTTAGCTGCCTCGGGTATTCGCCTAGGCAACGATGGGACAAGCACTAGTAGGTACCCGGGAATAAACGCTAATGCAGCCGCTTCGGGTGTGGCCAAGAACTCAGGGAGTGGTTCCTGGGCATCGAGGAGGCACCCGTCGATTAAGATCACAATGATTGCCGGAGAGCTATTACTGTTGTATATATTCTTTGTGTACTGGTGATGCCTTAGCATCTGATGTTTTCTTAATGCGGAGAGGCAAGTATTTTGTGTTACATAAAGTCTGACTGTCTCAATATGCCAATAGATACGCCCACAATGACGGAACAGAGTTGGATAACCTCATAGCCGCCCGGAAGGGTGGCGGTTAACGCGGTCGGAACGCTAGCGCCTATTGAATCAAAGTTCAAAGACTCGTTTATCATGCCAGTCAATGGGTTACCTCAAAAGCTAGAAATGCGGGTCAACCGCTTTACGTGACCAAAAGCTTCTCTTTATCAACGTGCCAGAAGGAACACGTCTCATCCAACTCGCCTTGGGGTATGAAGTCGTGCTCTATGCCAAGAATTGAGTAAAGATCCTTTGCTGTAGCTTCCATCTGAGCTTCGGATTTGACCACCACACTCGTCGCCACATCACGGCCTTCCACAAGCCACGACTCTTCAGGGTGTGTCAAAAGGTCGTCCTCCATTGAGTAGTCCTCCCAGAAATCGACTAAATCACTGAAATGTACTGGCCAACTACCCATCATGAGACCTTCCAAGAAACGAAAGTAATGATGCATTTCGGCTCGACAGGAGCGAAAACGTACCGAGCGGATCCT
The DNA here is from genome assembly GCF_014066315.1 of Letharia lupina. Taxonomy (NCBI): domain Eukaryota; kingdom Fungi; phylum Ascomycota; class Lecanoromycetes; order Lecanorales; family Parmeliaceae; genus Letharia; species Letharia lupina. The sequence goes on from NW_023502975.1 coordinate 443,120, forward strand.
CCTCAGCATGGATAATGGACTGAGGCTCACCGCCAGAAAATGGCAATCTTGAGGCTCGCACTCGACCAAAAGGTACTTCATCTGGTGGCCTTTGAAAACCAGCGTAGCCACAAAGTCCTGGATATCCTGAACACCGGTGCAGAACACGGCTTTGTCGTCCTCGTCGTCCTCGTCGCTGATTCCCCCCGAGCCCTTCATTCCTGTAACAGAGATATAACATTTCTGAATTCGCGTCAGGTCTACCGGGAACATTTTAGTTCCTTTCTCAAGCTCAGACTGTCGAATGGAGAACGAGAAGCTATTTTCCGAGTATGGCAAGTTCTTCATCTCTGCACGGAACTCGCGGCAAGTCTCTAGCATTCGCAAGTCCTTTTCTACAGCATAGTATGCGGAGTAGTGGTCTGAAACGCCATAGCGGGCAATTAGCGGTAGAGGATGGGGTTCGACAATTGTGAAGTAGTAAACCTTTCGGCGAAGCTCCGGTGGCAGTGACATGAATCGGAAGACACCCTGACGGTCGAAAGCGGAGGGATTATCCACACTTGCAGGTTGTTCTGAAAGAATTCCCTCTGACATTAAGACCGAGATGATTTGGTCCGACCAATTTCAACGTCAATCTTCTTCTACAAAGCATCATCAACAGAAGGAACTAGAGCTTATATAGATGCTCAAAACGGAAGCATCAACTGGGCGACTGCGAAGTTTTGCGTGGCGTCGGGTCAAACCAACTGTCCGTTTTGCTCGACATTACCGGAGACGAGAAGTCACGAAAAGCATGGCTACGTAAGGTGGCTCCCGACGCACGTGACACAGACTGATTTTAGATGACTACATCCAGCGAGGCAATCATCATATACAGAAAAGCAGATTTTCTCAGACCGTGACACAGTAAATGGGTCACACATCACTGACTGGGAGATAAAGCAAGATCGTGGTTAGGGAATGATTATGCGCAAAATCATCTAAGTTTTAGGCCACTAGAGTTGCAGAGAAAACGCCTGTACGATTCAGCAAGACCACACTACAAGTCTTGCTGCGGTCTCATCTCATCTTCTATCTGAAGTATCGCATACAGAGTCCTCGCCGTAGCCTCCATCTCTTCCTTCGATTTCGTCACGCCTTCGTCCGTCATGTCCGTACTTCGTGGTGGCGGGACCCTTCTTGCTTCCTCGGAAAGAAAATGTGGGCGCCACGGCTCAGTTTGCTTCCGAAATCCTTGCCAATCTCTGAAAGGCACATCTCGATCGCTCATCATGTAGGCTTCGAGAAATCGGAAGTAAGGATGTACCTCGCGACGACAAGAGCGGAAATGTACCAAGTTAAAGTTTCTTAGCATAGCCATTGGCCGTAGGCACTCCAGGAGCCAATTCGAATCTTGTTCCTCACACTCGACTAACATGGATTCAATCTGATGCCCATTGAAGACAAGGGTAGCAACAAAGGCTCGGAGATGATGGTGCCAGTACAGCGGGAAAGCTCCACCCCACACATCTCTGTGGGGAGTGTAGATGGTATTTGCCAGGTTGTGAATGAAGAGTCGACAGATCCTGATTCGTCTAGGATCAATCTGGAACAATCTAGTTCCTTTCTCGGTCTCCTGCCACCACAGAGAAAGATCGAAGGTACTCTTGGCGTACAGTGCGTCGCTCAACTCTTTGCGGAACTCAATATTGGTTTCCAGCATTCGGAAGTCCTGGTTAGTGTACATTCTGACCCGGCCTGGACCTAAGCTATCGGTGGTAGCAAGTCCGTGGTAATTGATCCTAAGCTTAATTGGACGTGTCCTACTGACTGCAAAGTAGTAGACCTTCCGGCGGAGCTCCAAAGGTAGGGACATAAAGGGGAAGGGGCGTTGTTGATGTGAGGCGCTGGAGACTTCCATGCTTGTTGAAGGTCCTGAGACAGTCAACTTTGACCCAAAGCGGAGGAGACTTCGGTAGATCAGCTTGGACAAAAGCCTTCACGTGCAAGTTAATAAAAGGGTGGGCCACTCCACAGATATTCAAGAAACGATAAGTTACCACGGGATGTTTGATTCAGCAAGCTCTCCACGAAGTCAGTTTGCTATGCATTATCGTTTGACGGGAACTTGCAAAAAGCATCCGGATGCGATCCTGGGGGCAGTATCGAAATGGGATATCATGTAGACTGTCTGATGCAAGAATTTCGCGTATTATCCGGGCGTTCATTCTGCTCATGCTACCTATAGGCGAAGATAGGCGGAAATGGGCAGAAATGGGCAGAGGCGCAGGTCGCCCTCACCTCACCAGCGGCTCAATTAGCGCGAGAAACTTTGCAGTCCCTTTTGCACGCGCTAAAGACCGGCCCCAATATCTTGACCGGCTGAGTCAGATCCGCCTTCTCTACAACAATCGTGGCCTTGATTGTACTTCATCACGAATTATCTATAAGCACGTTCGTCTTGGGTGATATGCATCAATGCTCGTCGACTTTTGATTGCATCCTCTAAAATCCACGCACCTCATGTCTGTTCCGTCAGGCCTCCCCAGTGCCCGGCCATCACGCCAGGCTCTTGGAGTCTCTGGGACAAGGCTCTTGCCCAGCTTGATGACGATATCAAGACGACTCTTAATTTTAGTAACTCAAGCAAATACTACATCGTGATTGCTGCTTCAAGGGTCGCACAGGGGAAAAAAAGCTCTCTGTCTGCGGAAGCGCTGGAAGTACAAGAAGCAGAACGGAGAAGCGATTATTTTTCGCGACATCTCCGAGAAGACCATATCTTGGGCTCAAAGATCCAAATATATAAACGACATAGCTATGCAGTGCAACCCAGGCCACGCAGCTTTACCGTGGGCTGGCGTTCGGTTTTTGTTAGAAGTGACTTCCTTTCCCCTGAGCCTGGGCGTGCTACTCATCTCTTTCAGATTACGGTGAATGAGATTAAGCTTTCGCGGCCATGGCTGAAGGGCTCGAGAATAGGCGATGCAGCAATTGTTGCTGCCTCGCTCGATGCGGGAGCCGATCCTCACACGAAGATCATACGCACCGGATGCGCCCTTTGCACGGCTTGCAAGTCTGAGAATAAGATGATCGTGGAGCGCCTTATTTCCAACGGTGCTAGTCTAGATGCCGAAGGAAATGCCCATCTGATGAGAACAAGTTTACGTGTCCGCTAGGCTATGATCGTCGAATGAGCAAGTAAACGGCTCCCTCTAGCTTAGACTTCACGACAATCTCGTCCATTAGATAGGTGAGATCGGACGCTTGAAACCCTTGTATTCAAGGTCTAAGCCTTCGAAGCCTTATTGAGAAAAGCTACAATTTGGTTAATGCATTGTCCTGAAATCAATCCGTTGTCCGTCCACGTTTGCATAGGCAGGATTCCGAGAATGTCAGATCACAGAGACCCACTTTTCTTATGGTCCTCAAGGACCACCAGCTCGTAAGTTGCCACGTCTCAGCGAGAAACCCTTTTGGCGCTCATGCAGCCTCACCAATTGGCTGACAGACGCGGACCAATTGAGCTCTTTCTGGCAATTTCCCCATCGACACTAGCGCTGTCATGCAGCATCCCCCACTATTCTTAGAGCAACAAATATCCTTTGCCAGCGTATCTAAGCTGCATGCATAGTCCACAGCCTCATTCCTCCCATCCAGAGAATCGAGAGATTTGCTATCAATAATAGAAACGCTTCAATGTGGGCTGAGGGTTGCATATCACCCTTTTTCTCCTTTAATTAGACGCCACTTCTTCTGCATTAAACATTGCCTCTTACTCTTGCTTTATCGTTGCAAGCTTTGGGAACATCGCATCCCGCACCCTGCAAGATGCCAGCTCGCTGTACGCCTCAAATTGATAACTCGGCAGGGTATACTGCTCCGTGGCATCTATCGCGGATTACGCTGCGCTTCTACTCATCTGTGCCGACAATGCACGTCGATATTCCACCACGCCTACATGCGTACGCAATTCTTCCCATTTCATGCAATATAGTTGACGGTTGTTGCTTTTTCCTACAATTTTGTCACACAACCCATCCACATGTTGACCAAATGCAAGATTTGAACGTGGAGGGTCACCGACTGCGTTAAAAGGTACACTTCTACTCTGTCACGCCTAAGGTGGAGTCCTGACGCCCGACCATGCGGGGCTGAAACTCCTCTGCGCAACTGCAGAGCCCATCTCCGAATTGTATGCCCCATGGATACTTTTGCCAATACAACTGGTGTCTCAGAGTGTCCCGGTTGATAGAGTGTGGTGGGAAAGACAATGGGCCAGAGAGCGTCTGGCTCCGCCAACAATGTCTATAAGACTCGCTATGCACCAGTCCCATGAACCCTTAACCTTGTCAAAATCTCTGCTCCCTCTATCTAGGGAAAGTATTCGTTTGGTTTCCTCAAAGGTTCTCTCAAAGGGTGAACCCTTGAGCGAAAAGCCACAGCCAGACTTTACTTGATCGGTGTGTTGCTCTGGAGTATTCTCTCACCTGTTACGCCAACTTGCTGAAGCCTTATATAGGGGGATCACTCTCTTTTCCTCCCTGGTAACTTTCTCAATGGCTCTCTCCCAAGTCATGAAACGTCCCAGAAAGCTGCTACAGGACAGCAGTCAGACACTATGCCGAGCTCTAGGTCTCAATGTCATATTTTCTTTCTTTGTGTTTCTGCGTCACAAAGCAGTAGGAAAAGGATACACCGAGCCGACCAAGATCGCCATACGTAGGAGTCGGACGGCAGCTTTACTGCGAGCTCTGATCCATATCGTCCCGGTGGGTGTGGCCTTGTGGGAGATCGTGTTGAACTGGAACACCTACTTCGTGGGATATGCTATCTACAATCAGGCTTACTATCAGTTTGGAGCTAAAATACACGAAATAGCTATCGAGGCGTCGCTATCCGCTGTCATCTTCTCGTACGTGAGATACGAGTTGATGCTTGGGGACGGTATACCATTCGGAGCACTTTTCTCCGGCCTTCAAGTCTCGCAAGCTAGTTACCTCTGGTCTATGGAGTTCTGGGGCACCGTTCGCTCGAAGAATATCTCTTTGAAAAGCAAATTACGTCTGTTGGTCGTGGTTACTGCATCAGTCTTTCTTGCCGCTGTTGCCGGACCGTCAAGTGCTATCCTTCTTGTCCCCAGATTGGATTACTGGCCAGCTGGAAGTACTAACATCTGGATTAATATTACCTCTGATAGCCTTTGGCCAGCTCGGTTGGCAAATTCCTTTCTTGATCTCGATACATGTATTATTGATACTGATCATCTCTTAGCACTAACGCATCGGAACTGCCAATGCAATGCCTGAACGCAAATACCTCGGATATTTACACTTTTGCATGTCCTTCGCATGGATGGGAAGCTGTTCAGGACTTCATTTACACTACAATGAACACTCTAGACCCGAAGTATCTGGCTTTGATTGAAGTCGTCGGTCTCCCTGAGTGGGTAGAAGTGACAGGCCATGGTTCGCTGCGCCACCTTGTGCTCGACACGGTGATTTCTGTACAAGAGGGTTATGATCCAGACCCTATCGTTGGAACCACACAGCAATCAGTGATTGCAGATGCCTTAACGGAAACAGGAAACCTCTGGACCACTTTTATAGCTAATATCTCCACGAGAGGACACGGCAGCGTATTACAACAACTAGATGCAGTGCACACCATCAAAAATGGCTACTATCAACCTTATACAATAGCCTCATGTGCAACCGACGTCATCCATGGTCCACATGATGATAGCGCAGTTGCTTTTCCAGTTCCACCAGCGGATTCGATGTTGAATCGGACCGAATACAATGACTCAATACTAGACGTCTACTCGTTCGTGTACCCTGGCATTACAAAGAATCAAATCCTTGGCACCCCTGGTTCCCTCGAAGAAAGTCGGCTCAGATGGGTCGAGTTACCGCAAGATCCTTTCAATGGCTCTGCAATCGGGGCTGTCATTTTACTTCCTCGGTCAACCTTGAATTCGACACAGGAGTTTTTAGTTTGCAACCTCGGCGCCGGCTGGGGTTCTTCCATCATAAATACCTCGTCATTCGCTGGCGGTACCACTTTCACGACCAGTGTTGTTGACCTGTCTGCCATCGAACAATATGAAAACCCACCTGAAGCGAATCAGAGCAGTCCTTATTACGAAAGACCACCCCGAGCCGAGTCACTGGCCAAGACCATAGTCAGCCAATTTAATCTACCTTTCTTTCCTGAGAAGCCAATCATCGTTACCGAGGTCTGGGCAAACTATCTGAATCCCTTCATTCCAGCTTTGAATACAACTGTGATTGATACTCTTATGTCTACGCATGCGCCTGTCGGAGAGCTGAGTTCCGAAGAACAAATCGGAACAGCAAAATGGGCCTTGGCTGGGCTTCTGGCCAACGGTCTCGCAAGCATCGGCGCTACCAGTACACTTCAGGGAAATCTCAAAACGGTCGTGAAATCTGACGGGTCAAGCGAATGGGCTGGAGATTACTGGTTCTCCGGTAAGGGGGACGTATTCACCGTCGATCCAGAGGAAAGCAAGGACTGGGTGAAGCTCCGCGTCGACTCTACGGTCAATGGTTATGCCTACAACATCCGTGGTGCATCGCCGAAAGTTGCGATCTCCTTTCTACTTGCCTATTGTATCACTGCTCTCAGCCACATCTTATATGCCGGAATCTCTGGTAAGAGCCCCCTCATACCCTGGCATTGTATTCTAATACTGACTACTTAGGTATCTCTTCCACCTGCTGGGACTCCATTGGCGAAGTGACAGCACTAGCCATGAACTCCACCCCCACCACCCTCCTGAAGAACACCTGCGCTGGTATCATGGAACTGAATATCTTCAAACTCCCAGTTCGCGTCTTAGCGATTCGCGATGACGAGGGGGACGGCGAGCACTTGGAACTCGTGTTCGGCAATGTGGACGAGAAGGATGTGAGAGGGACCCCTATCAAGCCGAATAGGGTGTATGGGACGCTGCCCAAGTTGGCGAAAGAGCAGAAGAGCGAGTGAAAGTGTGAGCAGGAGATGGCGACCGGGCTCATGGAAGGAAGAAATGGTGCGCCCATGGAAGGGAAAGCGGGGAGAAGAACGCTTGGGGGATACAAGCACTCTTTCGTTCTATCATGGGTCCGACTATGGAAACAGGGCAGGGAACCGTCATTACAGTATTGGATGTCTTTCATGTTCACATCCGCCATTTGGCTTACGGCTTACGAACCTGCGCTTGAGATTTGCTATTTGTTACAACACCGTAATTTAGATCTGTTAGCAGTCACAGAAATCACACTCCTAATTGGTCTCAGGCAATGCGACCCAAACCTCCTACCCAACCAACTCCCCCACGGTAGCTTTAACGGCTCAAACAAGTACACTATACAATATCCTGCAGCAGCGCTGAGTAACGGAGATGAACATTGAGCGGACTTTGGCCAGGCTTGAAATTTCTATTCTTACCCGGCACAATCCTTTCACTTTCCTCTCTCTCTCTCTTTCTCTCTCTCGCTCTCGCCAACGCAAATCCCAGTTCTCAGCAAGTACCAAGTCTTCCACGGCTGCATCTCAGAGCCCATCGCCGCTTCGTCTCAAATACCACCCCGTAAAGCCTACGCAAGAAAAATGTGAGGCCGAACCTTGCAAGTGAAATGGCAGTTACCTTTGCCCCTGGAAAGCTGGAAGACAATTGATTCGAAGACTCAGTGGCAAGGAAAGCCTTAAGTGGTAAGTGTAGTTGCCGGTATGGCAACCCAGATATTTACAACAATGCCTCCAGAGCTACGTTGTACAAGGTGTCTCTTCACGTGCTGTTGAGGACGGCGAAGAGCCTGCCAAAACAAAACGGCATTCTCCTTTCCGCACCTATCGAGGAAGTACATTTGCTCCTTGGTGCCCTGTTCCGTCGCTGCCATTCTGAATCACCATTTACTTATTCTCACCCCAACCATCTGATATACTTGAATATTGCGCCCAAAATTGCATGGAAAGGAGAACTTTGTACTTTCCAATCTCGCCCAGAAAGACAATCTCTTCACATACCAACCACGCATCTAAGTTCACTTTGCCACCCATCTACACACACAAGCACCGCCTTCACATGATCGCCCAACTCCACCCACTCAGCAATCATCCATGACGTTAATCCCGCAATAGCTCTTGAACGGCATCATGACATAACTCGGATACATGGGATCCACCGGCAACCCCGTCGACGAAGTATTAGACGCGCCGGCGCTGGGAAATTCTTTTACATTGACCCCTCCAGCATTGAACACAGGTCCCGCGCAAGACTGGCTAATGACGCTGGTGATCTGCTCTTGGCATCTTCCGTCTGATGGAGGCGGTGCACCACCTTTGGGCAACCTATTGATATCCTCACCATCAGTAGGATTCTCCTGAAAGGCGGAGGTTGGGTCGTGAAAACAGCATCAAGAGCCAGTGCTCCTAAGAAAATCGAGAACACCCACCAATACCCAAACGTACAGTTCCCATCCTCCGTCGACCAAATCCACGTATCGGTATCCTGATACTGCACCCCCCACTGGCCCGAAATCTGATCGCATACCGTGAGCAAAGAATCCAAGCAAGTCCCCTGCTCGAGTGTAAACCCCGAATTGTCATTCGTGCACTGCACGCCATAATAGCTCGGCTGAGCCAAATCCGCCACGCTGACATTCGCATGGCACGTCGACAGGGAGCCCGCAACACCCGGCGCCTGGCCGGTCGGAGGGCCGCAGGGGTCGGGGTTTGCCGGGACGACGGCGCCGGCGCTGATGCCTTGGTTGTTTTGAGAGATTACTATGGCATCGGTAGCGCTGACTGTGGCTCTTTCGGCTGCGACGGCGGATTGTTGGGCTGGGTTTCTGGAGGGGTTGGGACGGACGCCTTCTGGTGGTACTCCGTTGACGATTTCCCTTCTGTAATCTTCGGCGCGTGGTGCGACGCAGTGTTGTTCTCCGTCGATTGTTTCCGATGTATAAGTAGCTGGGCAACTTTTTCGGGGACCGAATCTTGATCGTTGAGCGGGCGCAAAACGTGATGCGTTGCCAAAGGCGGAGAAAGCGAGGAGTATCGAGAAGAGGGTTAGGACGTGCCGCATTTTGAAGTTTGAAAAGCTTGAATTTTGTGTATTTGTGCGTGAGTGGTTCCAAGGAGATCAGAAGACGAAGGGTGGGATTGAAAGAAATGAGCGAGTTGAAGAGCCTTGAGATGGATTGGAAAAGGAACGAAAACAGCACAACGTATATAAGTCTCACAACGGCTGCGTCCGTCCTCTTATCTAGGGATCTGCGGATTTGAAGGCATGAAACGCGGCTATGTCTGCGTTGCGGTTCGGAAGAGGTTGCGCATGGGCGCATCAACATGGAATCCGTTACGAAACAAGCTAACGGTGAAGATAAGAGATGACTTTTGAGAAGCTGCGCGATCGGCAATTGGGTGAACATTCGTACGTGTAAAGTTGGCTGGTGCCCGGATGATTGACCGAAAGGAACTCAGAAAGCTCACTGATAGATTTTTCCCTGCACCTCTTGTTTGTTGGTAGTATCCCATTCCCGTTCACTATTCAAAAAGCCCATAGTCTCACACCGCTCAATTCACCTTAGGAAAGCGCATTGAAAGGGCTGTATACCGTGTAGCGAATGCACTTTTCAAATCTTAAAGCGAAAGACATCGTCGCTGCGGCCTCGTTCATACACTATCAAACATGGCTCATGCTGAAGTACAGTCACACTTCATCTTTCACAGCGTCGGTCGGACCGTCGCGACTCCTAGTACAATCTCAGGACACCTTGTCTACCATCTCCCTCGTCTCCAACATATCTTGCTCAGCTTCCGCGACAATTTCTTCAATACCCTTCATTTCCTCCTCCAACACAGATAGTGCGCCCAGCTTCACCACTCCCGCTATGCACTCATCAGACGTCTTCTCGTCAGCTTTTCTCAACAAGATCTCGACGCGACTGTTCCGATGTAAAATGTCATCCACAGATTCGAACGACCCAGTACTTATTTCCATTTTCTCGATGCATGTCATTGCGTCTTGCTGTAATTTAGACAGCGTGTCATGCGCTACCGCCAGTTTCAATGACATTGCCATACCCCGTGAGATCAGTACATGTCGGAAGGCAACTCCATCTATGAAGGCGAGCGTGCCCGGTAGTCCAGCGCCCAGGAAGATGAAGTGTGCGATAGCACGGGCCTCGGGAAGTTGCATGTAAGAGCGGCGGTTCTTGATTTTGCGGGAGCAAGACCTCCACAAGCGTTGAGTCTTGATAATTGCTTCCATCTCTGCTGATGTATACTCCTCCTGTGGATTATCCGTGCACGCGGAAGGAGGAGTGTTGGCGGAACCGTGGGTAGCTGCAGGAGGCGGTGTTCGCGGACACACTTGGTCGAATGGGACGGTCCTTACGCCGAGCTGGTGCTCAAGATTGGTGAAGACGGAAACTTTCTTTCGATCCTTGGTTACCACCACAAGAGCGTCTTTCCCGTTGTATTTTGCGAATGAAGGTACGAGCTTTTGGGTGAGGTCATCAGGGTTGCGGCTTCTCAGGTGAAAAGCTTTAATGAAGTCAAATTCAAAGACCTGGTTCGCAAGCGTCAGCACTTGCCGAGACCAAAAATTAGTCTCTGAGGAGCGAACCTTTTTAGCTTCGGCCCATACATCATTGAAACCATTCGGCCGTTCGCGAGACGTGGCTGCCAAATTGGCTACTGCAATGGCGACTAATTCCGCATTGCGTTGCCGTAATAGCAATGATGGGTGGGTGTTACCGCTGCACAATAGGAAATCCTTTGACGGGGCAGCTTGATTCAGCCGGTTGAGGATATGACAGAAGCTCTTTGTTGATTGGATAAGGCATTGCTGGTATCTGTGCTTGTCGTCCTCTTGCAGCGGCTCGAGCGTATGGAAGGTCTTGCCGATCGATGCAACGTGCAGGTCAATCCACGAGTTGGGAATCGCACATGCTGTGACGCACGTCTTCAGTATCAGGTAAGTCGCCAAGTACTCGAATATGGAAGTCAATGAATGGAGGGTTGATAATGCAGGAACCTCAATGTTGTCAAGATTGCCAAGGAAGGTCATGAGGTTGTTTTGAAACATTGAAGCGTTCCAGCGGCCGATGTTCTCTTTGAGTGAGTTACAAAGAACTAAGTGACGTTGTAGAAGATCTCTCTGGTCAATGAGCAGTCTGTGTGACAAAGCTCGGAAAAGACGGTTTTGCACACTTGAACCAAAAGCTTTGGCAAGTTGCATCTGTTCGAGCAAAGAGGTAAAATCGCTCCTCTGCTTCCACTCATTCCCAAGGCGGAAGTAGAGCAACTCTTCGAGAAAAGAAGATACAGCAATGAATCTCTTATCACAAAAGAGCTCCGCCTGCGTCCTCATGATGGCTGAAGTGTTTTGTTCCACAGAGGAGAGATGGGTAAGCTCCCGAAGAAGTCGTTCTAGCCAATGGCGTTTGATACCCATGTACTTTTCTCGGAATATCCCATTCATGGATCGACGATAGTAGAGTACTGCCGAGTCACAGAAGATAGTATTCACCCGTAACAAGTCATCAAGCATTCCAGAACAATCGCCTGCACTGACAGTGCGATGTGGCCAGTCGCATTTTTCCCCTTTTCGATTTTTAGGGCAGAATCCTACTGTCATGAACTGCACACAGCCTTTTGGCCACTTCTTCTTCCACAAATGTCTCGCCTTCACGTCTAACGCTAAGATTGCTGACACCAGGCGGTCGAGAACCCATTGCTTCGCGACTTTGGTGGGGTCATCATTGCTGACAAGGGTCAAAGTCTCTCGGAGGGGCGACCACGGTAAAGTGATGGAACCTTCTTGGCCATTTCTTGGCTTCCATAGGCCGGTAAGAAGCAGCACTGTTTTCAGCGCGTCGCTATTATTGTCGAGAGTCAGATCCCTGGCGAACTTGATAGCCTCTTGCATCATTTCGAAGGGCAAGTCATCCAGATTGGCTATCCGGGTGATGGCTGTAGCGTCGAGAATCTTTCGAAGACACAAGACTTGTTTTGGTACTGTACTCTCTATACTGGCAACATGCTGATGAGCGATGGAGGCTTCCACGTTATAGACGAGATTACTGGTCTCCCATTGCTCGGCTCTGAGTACGACATTGGGCGTGAGAAATCCTGACGGCAACTTCAGAGACGCTGCAGAGTGCTGCTGGGAATATTTCTCCAGGTGACCGGCCCAGAGATAATCTATCAACCTTAGCACCCCGGGTTCCAGACCATCGGCGGTGGATTGCAACAGATTCTCTGTTATTGCAAGGTTGAGCGCTCGCTCCAGCTTTCCCTTTCTTGAATAGTGATGGAAGAGATCTCTGTGCCTCTGTTGACTAATATATAGGTTCGCAAGCTGTTCGTCCATTCGGTACTCAATGAAGCATGCTTCTTGCTCAGCCAAAGATCCGAGAACGTTGATCGCATGTTTGCGGTATTCAGGTGAAATTCTGTTCTGCTTGAGTAAGAGCTTGCACAGGAGGCTGTGGCCTCGGAATGTGTTGGCGGGAATGTTTCCGTGGTTATCGTCCAGGTAGGAAACCAATAGATCGTACTTTCTCTCTTTTCGTAGCATTGCAGCAGCTTCACTGTACTCCCGAGCGCTGTGATGACTGTCAAAAGCCTTCATGTAGAGAGTAGCTTTGGCATAAAGACGCGCAGCCTTCCCGTGGTCATCGTGCTGGGCCCACAATTTTGCCGCATCTTCAAGCTTTTTCAATCTTATGAGAACTCTGGCTGCTTCTTCAATGAAACCTGCCTTCAGGAAATGCTCAACTGCAACTCCAAGATGGCGAGTGAACTCTTCGGGATCAGTGTCGGGATCGTAAGATGTTGCGTCTTTTTCCGATATGTAGCCTTGTGCAACTGCCTCTCCATGTTCATTTCCTGCCTTGCGGAAGCACATGAGTGCGCGTTTGTACATTTGCTTACGCATACACTCATCGCCCCTTCGGCGCCATCCCACAGGATCGACCGATGAATCTGGCCGCAGTGAATCAAGTCTCATCGCGAAGTCTTCTTGCCCGGGTCGTGTCACTTCAACAAGCGGTTTCGAGGAAGCATGGGCGAGCAGCTTCAAAACCGATGCCGCTGTTGTTTCGGAACCCTCAACCATGAAAAGCTGATTACGAGCTCTCGTGACTGCGACGTACAGGTTTTTTAGTTCTGGACACATGCCCGCATGCTTTTTCGGGTCGAATTTTGCTGGCTCATTCTTCAAGGTCTCCAGGCTCCTCAGTCCTGCCTGATCTGGGCAGTCTGTGAGAAGGTTCCAAGTTATCACATCGTTAAATTCCATTCCCTTGCTCTCAAGAATTGTGAAGATTAGGGCCACGTCGCCAATGTGGTTTTGAAGAGCTGTCTTCATTTTCGTGTCGCGGACGAGGATGGCTTGCTCAGCGCCAAAGTCGGCAGTCCCTGCCGAAAGTGTTGTGTGACCAACACGACTCGAACTGAGGATACTGAAGTCGACACCGATGAATAGTACAGGTTTCGGTCCGCTAAGGTTCCCGATCTCTGGCTCCAATTTATCGACTGTTTCCGGAAAGCCTTGCCATATCATCCTCATCACGAATGAAGCGAGTGACAGGATTCCCTGGTGGGAACGGTAGTTCTTGGAGAGCGTGAATAGCTCAGGGCGCGCAAGATCGCTTTGTCTTGTAGATGTGCTGACTGCAGCAAAGTGCTGGAAAAACATTCCTTTGATGTCTGAGAATCTAATTGTGGAGTCTTGAGATATGGCCTGCGCGGTGTCGCCGCAAAATGGAAACCGCGTGGGTCTTTGACAATGCTCAAGAGAAGTTCGATATCTAGACATCGCTGATCTTGGATCTCATCAATGTAGACTTCTTCGAATGTAGATCGCAGTTGTTTCGTCAGTGAAGGATCTTGACGCACTGCCCTTAGTAGTCTCACAACACGGTCAACATAGTCCATGTCTCCCTTACGGACCTTCAGAGCTTCATACGATTCGAAAAGGTCATATACATGAGATCGCTCGGCTTCCATTGCAAAGGTGGGCGCCATGCGGCAGCTTCGCGTCAAGTATTCTTTACGCCGGAGAGGTGCAAGAGTTTCCGCCGACGAAGCCGAACCCTTGATTACACCCATGATTTCGGCAAAAACGAGACTGACTGAAACTTCCTTTGTGAGGGTTTGCGAGAATCGAGGCCAGTATTCCACTTTGAAGGTGTAGAATTCGACGATTTGGCCTGTCAACTCGGGAAAATCCTGACGATGCCATATCCTCGTCGTATTTTCGAGAACTCGTAGAAAATGATCCCATGTGTAGACCAGAGGAAATGATTCGTCTCTCAGAGTTAGTACGCTATCCTTTTCAGAACCCTCTTCGCCTATCATCGAGACAGGATGTGCGTCCTGCTGAGACGACTCTAGGGTGAAAGACTTGGAGGACAGGCTCTTCATTAGGATTCGTGCGTGGGATCTTAGTATTTCTGCTAGAAAGCTAGATCGTGTGAGGAGCACCTACTCCCAGTCAGTCGGTCAACCCACCATGCCGAAAATTCTGTAGCTAACCTGTCGAACCGGATTTTCACCTAGTATTGCCCTGCTAGCCAAATACTTCCTGACTAATTTGTACACTAGGCACGTCGTCTTTCCCGTTCCGCTGCGGCCTAGGATGAGGCTTGCTGTCTGGACGTGGCTAATCACTCGGGCTTCCTCCTTAGATATCTCGAAAGGGAACTCGGCGGATGGATCACTGGAAAGGATGGAGCGCTTGACAGGCTCCGTCAGAGCGTAGAATTTGTCTGACAATGAGTCAGTGGCTGTGTGCACGCGATCGCGAGGACAGGTCGACCTACTAGTCATATCAATGGTATCTTGATCTACAATCCTGATGTCCTGGTCGACTATTTGTTTAGCTGGATTTCCGCATGGTAGAGTAGAGTCGTCAAGTGGCGCCGGAATTTGCTTCCCGTCATGGTCAGAAGAGTGTAGGTGGCAGCGACTGACAGTCTCATCCGAATAGCTTCGTTGGACAAATATGACTCGATCAATGATTTTCGAGACCTGAGAAGCGTCAGTACAAGTTTGAGTACTGGTAGGCACTTGTGGATCGACGATGCGACCGGACTCAACGAACGTCAGATCCTTTGCACACTTCCCACACTGCAAACATTTAGCACTTCATTAAATCTCATGGGACAATAGCTGACCTTTTATCGTCTGCTGCAATGCCTCCATATCTTCATCGAATTCGATGTCAATCTGCCACAGGATCCAGTGATCCTGCCCAAAACGAGTGCTACCAAGGGGCACCTTGAGGCTTGTTGATTGCGATTTTGATGCGGCACCCAGTCTACCTGGAGGCTCCCAGTTGCCAGATTCCATTGCTTCCAGCTTCTCCGTCGCTAGACGGGCGAGACCTAAATCAACCATCAGCCAAAGTATGGCACAAGCTCTGGGGGAAGGAAGCTAACCGTGGCTACCCAAATGCAACAGACTTCGAAGCGCTTGTCTTGACAGGAGTACCTTCCAATGTCTGACTGTCCTATCTGGTATCTCGATCTGCAGGTTAGGCACAGCTCCGATGCTTTGCTCATCTTTCCCTGTATCCGGAGCTTCCCGTAAAGATTCAAGCCCGAGAATGCAAAGATTGCACGGAAAATTTGTTGCAATCGAGAGCAAAACTGCAGTGGTCTTGTCGCCCTCAAGGCGCTTGATGACGTCTATGAGCGAGTCTATCGAGCCTGGGATTTGTAGATCGAAAGCTTTCAAGGAATCCTTGACGTGGTCAGGAGTAGGCGGGAGAGAGCTGTTAAAGTTTTGGCGCGTGGCGAGACGAGTTTTCTTGTCTTCCTTGCTAAGTTGGGTCATTTTGCCAAGCGGCAAAAGCTTGTGTCGAGCCACCAGTGATGAGCCGTTGGAGCCGTCTTTAGAATGCTTTGTATGGGTTTTTATGCTCTGAAGGGAGGTTTTGAGATCTTTCAAGCTGCTCAATTGCTGAATTGCCTGCGCAACGTCATGGTCTTTCCTACAAGAACAGACCATATTGATGAATCTTTGGGTCCATGTCTCAAGGGTCTGAGCGTCGAGGGTGAGCGGGCCTGGTGTGCAAGCCCATTGTCGTAGAATCTCACTGCCGAGGCGATCAGAGGATAAGTGTTCCAACAACGAGCCAGCTTCGGCAAGCACTGAGGCCAGTTCTCGTAGTTCCGGACGCTGGATTGAACCAAAGCAAATATCAAGAGCAGGAACCAGAAGTTTTAGGGCCTCTGTAGGCTCCAGGAGCTGGTAAAGGTTAGGGAGCATGCAAACTAGCAAGATGACCGTCTCCGCCGCAATATTGCTTGCAGTCAGAGATTTGGCCATTGGTCGCACAAAGGAGCGTAGGCAGGAGAAAAAGTGGGCCAAGCGGTGGCTGTGGGTTGTAAGCAGTATGGAGACACCGTCTCGAACGCTGTCTTCTGCCAGGTAGCTGATCTGTTTAGGGTTTTTCATGGTGTCGCCGACGGCTTCGTTGTAGAACTTTGGCGTGGGCTCATTTTCCGCCTCGAGCAAGGCGAGCAAAGTTGAGCTCTTCGCCATGGTTTGAGGATGAGAGTCTCGACAGTGGAGTGACAAGATTCAAGGTGAGAGTATTGGGGTTTCCATATTTGGCCAGAGAAGAGCGGTTGTGGAATGATGATCAGCTTGAATCTGGTGGAAGTTGCGGTTTTTGATGTTTGATGCCGCTGGAGTATTGAGGTCAACAAAGCGCGCTAATAGAATGACGCGGAATGGAAGTGAGGTTTCAATTTGAGTCTCACCTTCAACAAAGCCACCAACCACAGAGACCACTTTTCACGTGCTGCCCCGTAGACAATGTAACAATGATCGCTCTTATGGCCGTTCTGCGCCGGTGATGCGGTCTGGCTTTGTTGGACAAAGGATTATGGTGGGTGGTGGTGGTTTTGGGTGTTTGCCCAAACTGCAAAGTTTCACCTCACCAACAACTGAGATGAGCTGTGACATCACTCAACGCGTCACCGCGACGAGGTCGATGCCAAGACGATGCTACAACCTACCCTCATCAAGTATCAAAGTGTGGGCTGACAGCCATTATTACGACGAAAATGCAAGTCATCCAGAAGATAGTCATGGCTGTGGCAAAATTATGTCTCATAGAGAACAGAGCTTGAAGCCGTATGCTGAGTGTCAGGGCTTGAGTTTGTGCGATGAATGAACCCTCGTTCTTGGTCAAGCCCTGGACTCTACTTGCATAGCTCAACACTGGATGGTAAGACTGAGACATCATAGCGACTGACTGACGAGCCATTAGCAATCCGATCGAATGAGCTCTTCTAGAAGTCCTCGATACCCAATCATTCGTCCAGCTTGAACGTCATATCCTTCACCTGCTCAGTCAGATACTCCCCACCCACCCCACTCGTGGCAAAGCCATTCTCTTCCAAATACCACCTGAACCTCACATCCTCCCCTTCTAAATCCCTTCCAACATCAGGAATGACCACCCACGCAATCATGCCCCCCACGATAGCGAACGCACACCCGATCAAGAAAACCCTCTGCTGCCCCTTCTGTCCACTGCCCAAGCTATCTTGAATGGGCGTAAACACCTGCGTTCCAATCGCCGCATCCGCTTTCCCCACCGCAGCAGCGAAGCCCATGAAATGGCCGCGCAGAGGCGTCGGGGAAGATTCCGAAGCTGTGAGGAAAGTGGCTACGCCAGGGGCCATTTCTCCGAAGGAGTTGAAGGTGCCGTAGAGGACGACGAAGAGGGGGAAGACAGTCTGGATGGGCCCGAGCGCGCCGCCGAGGATGCCCCAGCAGAAGAAGCCGAGGGTCATTGTCTGTTTGCGGCCTATGCAGTCCCTAAGTAGGCCGCCGACTATGCGGCCAGGGAGGTAGAAGCAGTTCACCACGGGCTGAGGAAAGGGTGCTTAGCGTTTTTGAAGGGTTTCCCACTGCGAAAGAGGAAGGAGGCAACGGGGCCAAGAGAGAGAGCTTACTCCGTAGCCTATATTTTCGGTCAAGGTATTGTCCGTATTGAATCGAGAGATGATTGAGGAAGAAAAGATGCCAAACGGATACGTCACAAAGTCATAGCAGGACCAAGCGAGAGCTAATAGATAGTGTTGTCAACCGACGACGACTGCTTACTTGAAAGCTTGGCTTTGGTGACTCACAAATCCCTAACATAGGTTTTCAGTATCTCTTAAGAGCAAGCAAATAAGGCATATGCTGCTTGATGGCATGCTTGCGGTACTGCGTTGAGTTGATAATTCGTATCCGAAAGGAGAATACGGTGAGCGGAAGGGCTATGCCAAGTCCGAATGCCACTCTCCAGACACCTTCAGAGAGCCTTTGATGATAGCAGGCCAAGATAATCAAAGCTAAGACACCAGCGACAACGAAACCCTGAATTTGTAAAGGCGCATCATGAATACCAGGATCAAGCGGCAATACTCACAGGTCGGAGCGCACATACCGTGTCAAATGGCGAAATCAGTTGACATTGCAACGAGTATCCCTTGTCTTTTCCGAACATACGCACATTAGTCTGAGGCTTCGGCAGAGCTGGTCCCGCAGACTAGACTCCTTGAGTAGGTGCGAAGGATCTCAATCTGGCGCTATCTTTAGGGGACATACCTGGATATTCGCCACCAGCACCAAAGCCGGCGACGCCGCGGCCGACGATCATCATCCAGAACATGCTACTCAACAATGACTGTTAGTGGCACCGTGGATAGGTAGAATGAGCTTGTAGCTGGAGGCACTGTTCGAATTCACACACCCAATTTGGGATTCACCGTGGGCAGCAGTCGCCAGTATAATGCCGAGGATGAGGAAGCATGTGGCGAAGACGATGCCCGTTCGACGTCCAAGCTTATCGATTATGAACCCAAAGGTGAGAATGCCAAAAATCTCGCCGATGAGGTACGAATTCGACAAGCGAGTTTTGATGGTCGAAGAGATACTATGAGCATACCTGATACCACCACCACCACTTAGCAGCTTCGATCCAAGGTCACAGCGTGCATGAATTCACATACAGATCCGAGAACAGAGGCTCCATATATCCAACTAGGCAAATGGGTGTCAGGCTTAGCCGTACTCAACCTATAGCCACATCACTGGCTTCCTCTTATCGTCCGAACACTTACTAATCTGAGCATTGTATCCATCACTGAACAGCGCGACACCAGATACCACGACTGTCAATATACTTGAGATGCGCATGACGTTGCTCATGGACTCTCGACGCGCTCCCTCGCTGATGGCTTCGGGATACTCTTCTATTGCATTATCAAGGCTGTTGGGGCTACCCTCGAGGATTACCTCGGGAGCAAATTTCGCGCCCTCTGAGACTGCGGGAAAATCTTTCGGTCTTTGACTCAGTCCCTCAGACGTGCCAAAATCGTTAAGCCTCTTCGGGTTAGCGGTCCTCCGCTTCGCCCTTTTGGGTTACTCCGTTGACTTCGCAGTCTTCGGGTGGCAGAAGGCGCTAACCCGAAGGGGATTAGCTAGCGAAGAGCGAGCTTAGCACGCTCTGAGGGAGGGACTGAGGCAACCGCCGTTGATACTGTTGTACAATACCTTGGTTCTATGCATCCAATCATCTTTCATCATGTACATACGTACATTCAGGGTCGACTAGGAGAGTGAGGAAGTCAATATTCTTTTTAAACCCTCTCTGTGTTCCCTCTCAGGTGTTTTTCAATCAATGCCTGATATCCCCCAGCCCTCGGCGTCTTGTCCACAATCCCGACAATCTTTGCGCCATCATCCCACTTCCTTAACCTGATCATATCCTCGCTCAACGGGTCCGTCATGAACATTTCAAGCTCCTTGCCTTTCAACGGGCCCCCTTGAAACTGCAAACTCTTCTTCGATGCTGCAGACAGACCGGTATAGTAGGCCGGATCGATAGCAGTGAGATAACGCTTGACGGCGACATGAGATCCCACGAGACGACAAACTGTCTCTCCAAACCCTAACGAGCGCAAGTAGTGCTCTCCAATAGTCTCGTGCCCCACTCGGCCAACTGAGACAGAATCGTTTTGCGACTTGAGCTCTTTGATCTGGTCAGACTCTAAGTCCGCTGGGAGGAACTGCCCTATGTCGTGAAGCAAGGCGGCGATGCTGACCTATTCGAGAATTTGAGATTAGCATTTGTTCATCAGGATGCAAAACGAGCTACGAGACATGCTTCAGGAGTCATGGCCAAGACAGTGGTGCTCTAGGAAAAATTGTCAAGGAAACAAGCTTTACTTCATCCTGACTGCCGGCTCCTTTTGCCTGATGGGCGGCTTGTAGGCAATGCTCCAGCTGGCTGATATCCTCCCCGATGTAGTCATCTTGACCGCGTTCCTCAAGGAAACGTATGATATGTCGGCTCTTCTCACCCGCCGTGTGGGCATTGGAGGTGGTGGATGCCATGGTATTTGCGGCTTTGAAATCTAGGTACGTGGAAGAAGCTATAATATGAATGCAGGAAGGCCTGAGCAGATGATCTTAAATTACTTATCTAGGAAGGTGACTGCTGCCACGCTGTGTCCGGTAGAAAAGCCACGGCCGCTACCGACAGTGAATTCAATACCTCTAGATGGTACGGCATCTCGGGTGCGCTTTCCAAGAACGGCGTGAAAGGCAGTAAGTACGAGGTTTAGAGGTTGAGTGTTGCATATGCCTATGTTAATTCATTGGGAAAGTTGTTCCTCGGAGTCTCACGACTGTTCGCCACAGTGGGACTGGGGGGTTAGTGGGTCACATGACATCATAGCCCTGTTGGTACCTGTTGGTACCCCTGTTGGTACCCCGGTAAGGGGTTGGGGATAGGTGTCTAGTATAAGCTATATATCCACCTGTTTTGCATCTGTTAATGGCTTTTCATTTAATTTCATCTCTTTTAGAGCCATTACACACTTTTTATTCCTACCATCAATTAGCATCTTCCCAATTAGCATCTTCCTACCGTAGTCCATAGCCACTACTCGACACTAATAGTAACACATACCTTGTCACACACCATTTCTACCGCATACCTATCTTATCCTTACCTACCCACGCATACAATAGCCGCTAAAACACGATCCTCGTTTAATAAGATCTTTAAGCCTCGCTCTTAATTAAAGAAGATTAAGTTTACTACCTCTAAGAAAATCTCTAAGAATGTTATTAAGTCTATTAGTTAAGCCATTAAAGCGATTTATCGAATTTAAATATTATTCATCTTATCTCGTATTATTACTCTAGAGATCGTTAAAGAAATATTATAATTAATATATAGTAGGGTTTAGAAACTCGAGAATATAATAAAGGAACTTAATTAAAGTATATATTATATTTATAAGTCTCGATTTTAATCTTATTATTATCGTTATTATCGATATAACTTAATTTTATCCTTCTCAGACTCGAAGAATAAAGGTTATATAAAGATATCGTTTTTATATAAATAAGATAATAAGCTCTTTCTTAAACTTCACGAACGCTATTATATAATTAACATTAAGTACTTTAAGTAAATCTTCTTTAAGACCTTTAATTTAAAGTATATTATTAGGCTAGCCTATAATTATATTATTTAAGATATAGATATTAAATTTAAAAATAAGAATAAGAATATTTAGAGGTTTATTAATCTTAATTAGTTACTTCGCTATTTCGAGATATATAAATAAACCGTTTATTATTATACTTAGTCGTTGATAATACTTTAATTATAGTAAACTCTATTAAACTATTATATTCATCTATTAGATATATTAATCTATTACTTATTCGAGTTTATTCTTTAATATCACTATTTCTTTATATTCGCGCGTATTATTAATAATTAAGATAATCTTATTATATAGATTACGAATAATTAAAACTATCTTAATTAATTAATTTAGAAAAGTAAGCTCTTCGAGACTATTAGATATAACGATAGACCTTTTACTAAATTCTTCTCTTTAAAAAATAATTTTATCTATAATATCTTTAATGCGAATTATTATACCCGCGATTAATGTAAGTTTAATTATATCTACTCTATATATTAATAGAGTTACTTCGTCTTTATATACTTAAGAGTCTATATCTTATAGTCGTCTAATAACGTAAATCTCGCGCTATTAAGAAATTGAGTTATTAAGTCGTAGATATAACTATAGAACTTCTCTTATTTCGTCTTAATATTAATATCGTTATTATCGATAGTAGAAGAATTCCCCTATATTCTATATAATTAGTTCGAGCTAGATCTATCGTAGTAAGACCTATTATTATTAAATGAATAGGAGATATAGCTAAGAAATTATTCGAACTTAATCTATATTAAAGCGTTACTAGCAATAATTCGAAAGGGCGTAAAAATCGGATATTGAGGCTCTCTTATAGTCTATCGTAACGCAAATTATTTTTTAGCTTTTGCTATATTAAATATTCTAATAGCGAATCTTTAAAAACAGCTATAATATAATCGATTAAATAGAGTAGATATCGACGCGAAGCCTTAATTTGTTTACACGCTATTGAATTTAGTTTCGAAATATAATAGCGATTAAAGAAGAATTTATAACCTCTCATATTTCTATAGTTAATTAATTAACGACGATATATTATAGAATTAAGATATTTTAAAATATATTATATTTAATAATATAGTAGCCGTATTACTCTAGTAAAATCGCGAGGCTATACTTATTAAATAAGATTTAAAAGATATATTTCGATATATATCGATAGTAGTTTCGAATCGGTAACTATTAAGCTTCTAATATAACAGTTTCTATTAAATAGAACGCTTTCTATTATTCGATTTATGTATATTATTATTTCTATTTAATCTATTCGCTAAAGCGATCAATTAAATTATAGTTACGATTCTATATTAAGTTATTATATTCTACTATCTCGATAATTTTTTCGTTATTCTAATCTTAAAGATTAACGATATAGTCTATAGCTAGATATTCGATAAGATATATATTAATTTAGACCTTATAATAAATTATATAAAAGATATTCTCGATATAATTACGAATTTTCTAAAAATCGAATTCGATAGTAACTTAATATAGATTAGACTTTCTTTAAATAAGCTTAATTAAGCGAGAAATATAATAAATAATTTACTAAAAAGAATAATAATCTTATATCGAAAACTCGAGTCAACGATAGATTTTCTATTATTTATTATTAAGATTATAATTCTAGAGAGAGTCTTCTTAAAGCGCCTTTTTAATATTATTTATAAATTTATAATTATTATATAAATAACGTTTAATATAAGAGCGAACTTACTATAGTAATAATTCTTTCTAAAAAATTAAGATAGTTTAAAACTACTTCGCGTTATCATCGATCGTTGAATATAATATATTTAAATTAATATATCGAGGAAACTCGATATAAATAACTATATATTAAAGTATCTAGGTCTATCGCCAATTATTTAAAATATCTTTAATCTATAGATATCTATTCGAGATCTTCGTAAGAATATTTAATTTAAAGAAATAAAGGTTATAGGCTATATAGTGTAAAGGTAGCTAAATTAACTCTAGAGATCTCGCTTAATCCTCTACTGCGATAATAATACTTATATCTATAGTCTTCGAAAGTCTTCTATTTATAAGCTAGCTATAATACTACTACGGGAAATAGCTATACTTATAATTATATATAATATTTATTTAACTTCTATATAGATATTTATTAAGACTAATTAGTTAATTAATAATCTCTTACGCTTTCGATATTAAAAAATTGCTAATAGATATTTATAGTTTAATAAAATAGCTAATTATCTCTTCGTCTCGCTTAAATATAATTTATTAAAATTATAATATAGTTAGACCTCTCTATTTAAAGATATCGCTTATCTTCTCTAATAGAATTTAGCGAGTAAGACTCGAAAGATTTACTTAATATTAATTAAGTTTAATAATACTTACTATACGTTATATAACTACTATTCTCTCTTTTTAATTATCATAAATTTACTTACTAGTTAGATCGCGGCGCTTAATATTAAACGACTTAAGATAAAGATGATTAAGATATATTTTATCGATGTTCGATTTATATAAATAAATCTAGAGTATAAAAATCTTAAGGTTTTTTATAGTCCGCAGCTAAAATAAATAATAGTCGATATTCGCCGGCTATGAGGCGAGGCCGATATAAGAGAAAGACACTTACTTATTAAGAATAGACTTCTTAAAGTCTTCTCATTATTTAATTAATCTACTAAGAAGAAAGCTATTATATATATTATCTTTTATTTAATATTTACGATCTTTCTTAAAATAAGCGAGTTTATCTATTTAATGCGTAATCGATAGAATAAAGAATTTAATAATTAATTTCTTACTCGTCGGTCGATAAAACTATATAATAACTATCTCGAGTTAACTCTTTCAACTTTAAAAATAAACTTATTTTAATAAGGTATTATACTTACCGTAACCGCTATTAATAACGAAGTATATATAATAAAAATATTAAGATACTTATTTTAGAAGTAGCCGACGTTATTTATATCGTTACTATTTAAAATAAACGATTAATTTACTAGAAATCTAGTTATCGCTACTCTTCGTCAAGCATTAAAATCGATTAATAAGAAAGATTATTTTTTAGATTATTCCTTCCGTCATAAGATCGCTATATTTACGCGAGAGATCGATCTTAGCGATAAGAAGATTTAGCTACTAGAAAGATAGAAATTAAATTTCTATCGTCTATATATTATAACGTATTTAATTAGAATACTTATTATATCTCGATAATACTAATATCTTTTATCTTATTAGCGCTAGTAATAGCGAGTCTCGTTATAAATATCCTCGATAAGAACGTCGTTTTAATAATTTAAGAGTTTTCTTACGCTAAAATACGAGAAATATATCTATTTAAATCTCTATTTAGATTTATTTAAACTTATTATCCTCGACGTAAAACGACTCAACCACTATCTACACTCTATATAAACCCCTATACGTATATTAACGCGTATTTTTTATAAATATAATAACTAATCGCTATAGTAAGACTGAGAATTAATAAGTTATATAATATTATAGCTCTATTAATACCTATTAATACCTCTATTAATATCTCGATAAGGGGTTAGGGATAGATATTTAGTACGAGCTATATATTTATCTATTTTATATCTATTAATAGCTCTTTATTCGATTTCATCTCTTTTAGAGCTATTATATACTTTTTATTCTATTTACTTATATCTATATATAGCTAGCTATTATCTTACTTCAGATCTATATTATAGATATAAGAGTTTTCTTACGCTAGGGTATGAGAAATATACCTATTTAGGCTTATCATCTCCGGCGTGAGACGGCCTAACCACTATCTACACTCTATGTGGGCCCCTATGCGTGCATTGACGCGTGTTTTTCATGAATGTGACAACTAATGCTGGAAAGCAGGGTACTCCGCCATTTCTCTTGCGCTCTCTTTCTCGCTCTTTCTTCTAGATCACAATCCAACGACATCCGTTGAGATATAACAATCTCATTGTGATGTCGTTAGGTACCATCTTACGTACGGTGCCCACATATTTCCATCCGCTCACATTAACCCCACCATTCCGTCTTTTTATCCGCATCCACTAAAATGTCTACATCAGTTGACCCATGCCAGGATGAATTCAATTCTTTCAACGACAATGGCTACCTATTCCTCCGCAACTTGCTGACCCCATCAGAGAGCAAAAATCTCCAACAATGGGCGCAAGAAGTTCATGACTTGCCCCGAACACCAGAAGCCCCATGGATGCCCTACGAAGTAAACAACCTCCCCTACTACCGATCCTCAATCGTCTCTGTCTTCACCGCCTCCCTTTTCCCCCCCTCTGAAACACGCGCTAAGATACACTTACCCGCGCACATCAACCACAGGAGGTCAACTCCACCAGCGCCCGCGTCCTCTGCCGCACCGAGAACCTCGCCTCCCACCACGCCGGCTTCAACACCCTACTCCGAGGTCCGCGCATCCTCAGCGTCCTCAAATGCGTCGCCGCTGAACCCATGCTCCTCTTCAAAGAGAAGATCAACTCCACGAGCTCTCCGGCAGCGGCGGCTTCGCGCCCCACATCGACTCAACGGCCTACACGCACATCCGAAAAATCAAACACCTTACCATTCTCCTCGCCGTCGATGCCGCAACCATGCGAGATGGGGCCTCGAAATCGTCAGAGATAGCCACAAGATGGACGTCTCCATGGACAGAAAGGACAATTGCATCGACCCTGCGTGGGTCGCGGATGCGGTTTGATCGTTGTGTGAGTTGCAAGCGGGCGAGCTGCTCGTCTTTGGCAGTTACCTGGCTCACCGGAGTGGGGCGAATAAGAGCCCGGAGGATAGGAGGGTCGTGTATGCGACATATAATTGTAAGGCGGAAGGGGACTTGCACGAGGAGTATTATCGTGATCGGGCCAAGGAATGGCCAGCGACGCATATGAGAAAGGAGGGGGGGGAATTAGGAGCGACGGTGGCTTTGAGGTATGGGTTCGGGAGCCCGATGTTGAGTGTTGCAAGTGGAAAGCAGTTGGAGGTTTGAGGAGATTTGGGCTCCAGGTAGGGGATCATTCTGGCATTTTCCTCAATTCTCCATTTATTCAAAAATAACATTGCTTCATAAGCATAAGAACAACCACTTCAACAATCCCAGAAGAATTCTCTCCAAGGTTTGACGAATACCATGCAAGTCGAAATTGCCTCTATAGCTGAAAGCTCAGCTTATAATATTGTGACTCTGCTTTTCTTGGTGAGGAATAGAAGACCTGGAGATCATACCACTGCGCCTGAGCCGCGAAGGTGAGTCAGACTGCTAACTCTTCTTTGTCATAACTCTCCCAGGGAGAAGGAGATTGCAAGAGGAGAGGACCTCAAAAAGGTCTCGAGGGAAGAAGAAGGGGTAAAATTTCAACGAAATTTGACAAACATTTAGTCGTCCAAAGTATCAAGGCCATCACAAGACGGAGTACCGAACCGGCAGCGTGAAGATGGAATTGGGAACGGCATAGCTGAGAAGAGGAGTGAGGGTGGGAGAGTTTCAACAGTACGAGGATCCCTCAATATTATCAGGAGGTGTACCACGTCAAATGTAGGACCTCGGTTTATCATCAGATTCACCTCTATCTCCCCTGCTCCTCTTCAGCACTCGCATGACAGCGAAATGGAAGAAGAAAACACTTCGCTCGGAGGCGCGAGATGGGCTGATCTGACCTACCTTAGCCCCGGGCATTACCAACCTACCCTAGAACATACAAGTAAGCACAGGTGTTAAGTACCACTGACTGTCGTTACATTTTGCTTTCATTCTCCGTTGCCGAAATTTGTATAAGTCTCCTACTTTAGATTCCGTCGTAGTGGGTAGAAAGTACCTCAGTAGTCATGTAGTCACGCTTTCTTCAAAGCCAAAAGAACAACACCTACAATCCGACTTCTCTTGCATTCGCCCACCTCGACCATGTCAAACACCATCACCGAAACCGAACTCGACACCTTCAACCCCTTCTCTGCTCTCCAACCCTCATCCCAGCACAGCGACACGCGCCTCGCAGAAAGCGACATTGCCTCCCAAACAACCCCCACAGAAATCCCACGCAGCAAAGCGTCCCAAAAATCGTCCTGCTAACAGGCGTATCCTTCCTCAACACCATGGGTTCCGGCATCCTGACCGTCGCCCTGCCCACCATAGCCGCCGACATATCCCTCTCCGAGAGACTGCTGCTGTGGCCCGCATCCATCTACGCGCTCGCGGCCGGCTGCACGTTGCTAGTCTTCGGCTCCATGGCGGAAGTGGTGGGCGGGAAGAAGATGTGGCTGACGGGAACGGGGTTGTATATCGTTTCCACGCTCGCGTGCGGGTTGTGCAGGACGGGGATCCGGCTCATTGTTTTTCGGACACTGTTGGGCGTTTCCATCAGCATGTGCCTGCCCGCTGCGGTGGGTATCACCACGAAAGCGTTTGATCAGGGTACGAGGAGGAATACTTCTTTCGCGTGTCAGGGTGTGGGCCAGCCTCTTGGTTACGCTTTGGGTTTGATATTTGGCGGTGTCTTTGCCGACACGGTCGGTTGGCGCTGGGGGTATTATATGAGCGCCATCATCATTTTCTTCTCATTCCTCGCCGCGTTCTGGGATCTACCGCCGGATGAGCAAAAGGACGTGTCGTGGAAGCGGCTAGGTGGCGAAATTAACTAGATCGGAGCCATGACGCTAAGCGTGGCGTTCGGACTGCTGTCCTATGTCCTTGCCATGATCACGGCCAGCTACTCACGACTGG
The DNA here is from genome assembly GCF_014066315.1 of Letharia lupina. Lineage (NCBI taxonomy): Eukaryota > Fungi > Ascomycota > Lecanoromycetes > Lecanorales > Parmeliaceae > Letharia > Letharia lupina. The sequence continues at coordinate 471,371 of NW_023502975.1, forward strand.
GAGAGGCGCAGAACATCGCACTGTTGACGCTATCGCTGCTTCTGGTGCCGGCGTTCGCGTACTGGATGCATCGCCAGGAGCGCTTGGGGAAACCGGCCATCATTCCGAACAGCCTGTGGAAGAACACGGCCTTCACCACGGCCTGCGTGGCAGTATTCTTCACATGGGCCGTCTTCAACGCGTTCCAGTACTTCTCAACCTTATTGTAGGCCCCTTTCCCCATTACCCCCCCTTTCCATCCCTTCAATCTAACGACCTAAACCCCCCCAGCTTCCAACGCGTCCAATCCCTCAGCGCGCTCCAAACATCCCTCCGCTTCCTCCCCATGGTCGTCGTCGCCGCCGTCACCGACATCATAACCGGCATCCCCGAATCCAAAGTGCACGTGCGGCTCCTCGTCTCCGTAACCTCGGCCATCAGTCTCACCTCATCCATCTTCATGGCGCCCATAAGCCCCGACTCGCCATACTGGACCGACGCCTTCTTCGCCATGCTGCTGTCGGCCATCAACCCGGACACCTTATTCACGGTGTCGAATCTGCTCATCGCGAGTGCGTATCCGAGCAACAACGGCTTGGCGGGCGGGGTGTTCAATGTGTTTGCGCAGCTGGGGAACTTGACCGGGTTGGCTGTCACGGCGGCGGTGGCGGCGAGTGTGAGTGCGCATCTTGAAGGGGTCGGAGCGGGGGTGGTGTATGGGGGAGGGGTGTTCTTTGAGGGGTATAAGGCAACTGTTTGGATCTGCGCGGCGAGTAGTATGGTGTTAGTGACTGGGATGACGTGGTGGGGGTTGAGGAGCGGTGGGAAGTTCGGGAGGAAGAGTGATTGAATGGAAGGGTGGATGGATGGATGGATGGACGTGAAGCGCTGAGGAGGTGGCGAAGGAACAAAATAAAGAGTAGAGTTTCCAGGAGCGAAATGCTTCCTGAGCATGCAAGAGACGAGTTTCACGACATCTTGTTCTAAAGAGCGGTTGATAATGAACCCCTGCTCTCGTCGATGTGTAAGTTTGCTCAACTCACGAGTCAACGAATTCCATTTAGCAATCATCCAGACCCCCAGACTTACCGATCCATTGATGCATACTCGGATCAACACGGCCAGATCAACGCCAAGTGTATTATCGTGCGGAAATCGGCGCTACCAAGGGAGCATGCGCGGGTTTCCCCACGGCAATACCGATTGATGCGATGGGTAAACCTGACAAAGATGGCAAAGTTGCCCCCAGATTTCTTTTCTCAACATCTCACGGGATTGTTCATATGTCGTAATGGTCTAGACGACTCCTAACCAAACTCACACGTCGACTAGAGCACATGCACCAAGCGGGTGACGTAGCTCATGGCCTCGTGGCCAATGTCGCAATTCGGTCTCGCAACACTGCCTTGCGACCAATCAGAAGCAGCCAAATCCACACAGTCGCAGAAGTTCTAATCCTTGCCACCTACGGGTAACCCCCCATCCGCCATCCCTACAGCAGATAAGCGCGTGTTGCCAAATGCAGAACCGGACATGCATGAAGCTTTCCAGCCCGACTCAACCGGAACATCATCCTTCATTGTCCACCATTGGCACGGCCAACAACGCCTTGTGTAAAGATGGGAGAGTGCTTCAACTGCTCCCAGTCAAGTATCATCATCGAGTTCCTCCCCGAAGAAATGACAGCTTCTCTACCTCTCTCCACAACCTCAGTCTGACAAGCTGCCATAACGTCTGAAAGCGGCTTTCCGTGATTGATATGCTCATCAAGGGCTCGACAAAGACTGCCGGCGTTGTGCACGGCGTTGTTGGGACCTTGGCCACGGTCTGCGGAGGTAATTGGTCAGAGCTGGTCCCAGCAGTAACGACTCAACGAGTGATCGGAAAGTGGGAAGCGGGAAGCCAAGGTATGGAACGCGTTGGAGCGTAGTCCGCTTACGAAAAGTCATCGGAAGGGCAGCATCCGCCGCCAAAGTCACAGTTCACTGTCTGTTATCCCAGGCCACAGTCGGCCACTGGGAAAGCCTCTCGCACCATATGACAGTATCCTGGGGCAACGAAAGCAGAGCCGAACGAAACGGATCCGCGAGCTCCCCCGCACATTAATCCCACACACTTCGAATTTCCGCAGGGGTTATCAAGCCATCGTAACCCCCCTCGTGGCGGAACGAAAGCGTCGGGAACCATATCCACGTTTCCGGCCGCTCGTGATCTCGTACACCGTAGACTTAGGTCTCGTGAGTATTTGTATCTAAACTCTGTTGATCGATAGATAAGATAGAGACGTACTGGAGAAGAAGGCACAACATCCCGCAGGATGATAAGTAATCGCGGCAAACTGATCCTGGGGCTCAGTGACCATCTTCTTTGCAATGCCAGCTGGGAATGTGAACGTGGCACGCATACCCATAATGGGAAGCGGTTGCATGGCAGCGGCTTCCGGGCCGAGTAGATAATCTCTGACTATGGACTTCGAGACATCTGCACCGACTACTAGATTGCCTACAGCTTTGGAGCCGTCTTTGAAGGTTGCTGTGACTCTTGGTTCTCCTTTGTGAGTATTTTTGGACAAGGTGCTGAGTCTGTTGCCATACTATAGTAGACATTTTGTAAGTAAATTGCGACTGCAATATGACATTCGATCTCGAAGAGAGGGTATTAGACCTGAACATCTATGCCTTCAATTAGTAGAGCTCTGAACCTCGATTTTCTCAACTAATACACGTTTGGCGTGGGCGCACGTGAGAGCTCTTCAGCCGTTTCCCCGTTCATGAGCCGCATGTAATTTTTCGGCGTCGGAGTCCGCGAGGGGTCGCCCTGCGCAGTGTTCAATCTGCTGAGGAGCGATGTCGGAAGGCACTCTATGAGCGAGCTCTGCGCCCAATATATGCCAAAGCCCCAGTCGCGCGGGCGCTCGTTAAGGTAATGTTCTCGTTCGAACACTGTGCATTTGATACCTAGCATCTTGAGTCTGTGCGCTATTAGCAGTCCTACAGGACCTGCTCCGACGACCAAGACATGGAAATCTGACTTATTATTAGGCGCAGCCATGAATGAAGTAGGTCAACTCCTTGCTACTAAGGGGGTGAAGGCAGATTGAAGCAAAGCTGATAAGAGAAGTGGCGCAATGCCAAGCAGCGAATTGGGAGAATCTCATGCAACGTCCAAAATGGAAGTTGATTGCTATTGGAGCGTCATTTGAGATCAAGATAAGGAATGGCTCGGCATAGCTTGACGTTTGCTGGATTCCTTCTATTGCATGTGCATCGATGTCCTCTTATGTAATGTTCAGCAGCATTTTTCCAGTGGCCCTGCGGTCTCTAGCTGTGTCGAATTTGTCAAATGTAGCGGCCCGTAGCTCGATAAAAGACTGTCAGCTGGCAAATTGACCGCTCGCATCATCTGGTTTATTTCCGAATTTGTGTCCCATAGGAAGACACCAATAGCGCCTTTGCTTCCTGTAGAACATACTTAACGTCGGCAACCGACTCGCCCAATGTCCTTAGGAGGTGCAGCGTACCAGTTGCACTCCACCCTGTCAGACTTCTAAAATTCATCCCTCCTCCACTCTCGTGAATCGTCTCATTGGTTGCAAGATATTCTGATATGCAATTGTTCTTCACTCGCTTTACTGCATTCCACGCATCACTGTAGGAAGCAACATCCGTCAGACCAAACATTGTTGCTGGAGGAACCCCAGGGAGTTGTTCTGGGTAAAAAGAGGCAAGCATGACGATTGCCATGGTGCATGTGCCTATCAAAGGGCGTTTCAAGTCAGCTATCTCGTGCAACTCGTTGCAAAAAATGCACATTGTGGTTTCTTGGACACGTTTTTGGCGAAATTATGTACGTGTGGCCTCACCATACGTAAACTTCTGTGGCGTATGTTGTGAGGGATAGCGTGATCGGGGTTGGGCGCCGACAGCATGGAACTCGAAAACAACGTCCCCGTGCACAAGCATTTCCTGAACAAAGAACTGTGACATCGCAGTTGCGCAATTTTTCGGGAGGAAGGAGGGCTCGGACCAAGCCGGGGAATCAATGCAGTAGTAGGTGGAGAGAGCGTCATCTGCTGGTAAAGATATGGGAGCCATGGTTGGGGCGCCGTCGATGAGGTACGATGAGATGAGGAGGAGTGAGAGGAGAATACGATAATATTTCGTCATTGTTGTGAAGGACAACCAGCCCTGCAAGCGTAGTGATTGAAGTATCAAAGTCTCTCCGACATAATGTAGCTTTTTCGGTAAGGGCAGACTGGACCCGCCCTGTAAAAGATATCGGCTTCCAATTCTCCGTGTGAAATGTAATCTCGAAAGTTGTCATTCCTACGAAATTCCCAGGTTCATATGCGCACAAAAAATGTACGCAAGCACGCTTGTTTTCTGCAACCGCGCAAGTATAATCAGATAGGCTGTGCACCAGAAGCGACCCGAGATGCCGAGCGATGCAGGGCTACTTTACGGATATCGCAGAATCTTGCGGAAAGGTTCCTACTCATGTTTAATAGCGCACATTATCGATTCATGGAACGTATGCGTGTCAGCAAGGTGATTGACTGCAGGGAAAGATGACGCGAACGAGCCGTTATCGACTGGTCCCAGTGCCAATTCCAGGATCCAATTCTTCGCGCAGTCACTCCTAGGGTTCAGCGAGACCTTCCCCGGAGCTTTTCCAGTTGTCCAGATCCACGACCATAGCCGTTGTTTGGTCTCATTGTTCACCCGCTATGTTGAGCATTTGATCGTTCTTGTGTCTCTCGCCTTCCATTATCATCCGAAAAGCTGACATTCTTCTTATTCAGGATTGAGCAAGCTTCTTCCAAGACATCTCCCGCCCATGGTTTACATTCTTTAACCAGCTCTCCACAACGAAGGCAGGCCCAGCCTTCCCCTTCCTCTGCCTCTAGCCTTTTAGCAATGCAAACGAAGCAGTAAATGCAGCTACATGGTATTGTTTCGTATGGATTGGTTACATCACTTTGAGCCGAGCCAATGACTCCTCCAGAAGCACCTGAGATTGCCATGATTTCATTCTCAGATGTCGATGTAGAATTCTGGTCCTGGTAGCAGATGGCGCACGTTCGTTCCGGCAGAAAGGCGAGCTCGCCGTTCGAGACCGCTTCATCCTCGCCGCCCACATCACTTATCGCTAGGGCTTTCGTCTTGCGCCAAGCTCGGGATATCCATCTTTTCCATCGACTTATGCCAACCAGAGGTAAGAGGAAGAGAAGAAACTCCGTGAAAGCGTGCCAGACTAGCTGGCGGTTGAGATACTCGAAGCTGACCTCTCGGCTGACTTGACTGCTCGAAGGGGCAAGCCTGAGGCGTAGGATACGGTCGAGTAAGGTTCTGTATCGGCCGTTGACTAGGAAGATGAGAAATGAAGCAAAAGCTGCAATCGAATGAGTAGTGGAGGCAACGGATGACACTCGGAAGAGCAGTCGGACACTGGCACTTGGCTAGAAACGGTCAGAATGCTTGAAGATACTTATAGTCGCAGATGTCGGGGTACCTCTTCGTAGCCTCCCTCCTGGTCGGCAAGCCACTCCTCCCATTTCGTCCAGCCGTATCGACAACCAACAGTGAGAATCCCATATAGCCCTTTTTGCCATTTGGTCGGGGCTGCAGACACAGGTCCTTGATGTCGAGCGTCTGTATACCGGAGATTCTGTAGAGCGGCACCGTATGAAGTGTTGTGGTCCCAGATGGACAGCTTGAAGAGGACAGCTCTCAAGCCTAACAGGATTTCTGAGGACCAATCGTCTCGAATATGAGACTGCTGGCCGTAAGCTTACATGCTGGTAGCAGCGAGGATGATGAAGCGTACACCAAAGTATTTGAGGCCTTCCCCAACCTGACCTTTCAGCAACTCGTGAAGTTCTTCATCAAGCAATTCTGCATCAACTTGACCCACTCGATACGCCGGCCTTGTTCCTTCTCTCCCATTTATAGCATCCCAAGCTTCCAAGCCCCGTTGCCCTAAGTCATTTAGAGGGAAAGGTAATCGGGTCAACGCGCTCAAGGCTTGTAGATTTTGTTGCGATTCGAGACGCGTTCTTGACTCGACTGCTCCAAGCCGGCGGCGTTCCTCTACTCGCTGCTGAGCAGCAGCGAAGTTTATAGATGTCATCTCAAGAGCATGCTGCCTGGGAATAACAGTAGGCCCGTTACCAGGAGAATGACTGATAGCAGGACTTGCCGAGGCAAAGCGGCTAGCGCGGGTGCGGCAATTTTTGATGATTCCGTATCACTGTCGACACTGACCATAAGACCAACACCATCCTTGGTCAACAGATGAGAGAGAGCCGCAGCTAACGATACTATAGAAAGGGTTGTCTACGATTTGACTTGTTTGAAAGGAGACTCTTCTGGCCTTCAGGTATCACTATTGACGGGTGAAGATGAACTTTGCCATCGAGGTAATTGCGGAAGCAAACCCCCTGACAGACCAAAATCTGTTTCACGTTTTGCAGTCGGCATCCTCAAACGACCAACAACAAGTAAAGAGTGGTACACAACAGCTTCAGAATTGGGAGAAGGCATCTGGTTTCTACAGTTCTTTACAGTCGCTACTCCTCAATAAATCACTTCCTTTCGAGGTCCGTTATCTATCCGTTATACAACTCAAGAACGGAATAGACAAATACTGGCGGAAGACTGCTACGAATGCCATTAACAAAGATGAAAAACACCTTATCCGCTCAAGATCCTTGGAAAGCGGCGTCAATGAGCCAGATCGGCGGTTGGCCCTCCAAATAAGCATTGTTATTGCGAAGATAACGCGTTATGAGTATCCTCACGACTGGCCCGATGTGATGGAGTCAATTCTTGAACAATTGCAGCCTCAAGTGGGGAGTACTCCCAACTCTCTACCACTTTCTCGGACGCTTCTCATACTTCTCTATATTATCAAGGAACTCTCAACTGCCAAATTACAGCGATCTCGGGCAAGTCTACAGTCTGCAGCCCCTAATATCGTTGAAGTCGTGGGCAACATATATGTTGGACGCGTCAAGACTTGGATAACATTCCTCACAACAGGTGGCGATGATGAGGGTGAAGCCCTGGAAAGTATCGAAATCAGTCTCCTTGCTTTACAAGTTCTTCGGCGATTGATCGTTTCTGGCTACGATTTTCCTAATCGCCAAGCGGAAATTCGGGATATCTGGAAGATCCTCGTTTCACATTTCGGACAGATGCTCGCATTAGTCCAAGAAAGTTCACGTCTTTCGAGAGCTAATCCAAGAAAGCTCATCGAAAATCACCTGATTCAGATATCTAAGCTCCACATCAATATGGTACAGTCCCACCCTGTGGGGTACGCGCTTCTACCGGATTCCACTGGATTGTCTAAAGCTTATTGGGGTCTTGCCCGTCAATTCGGGGAAACACTCGGATCACAGACCCCCAATTCATCCGCAAAGATAGGCTCGGATGGTGATGCTGAAGAAGGCGAAGGACCATCGACGATGGAAAAGCTGACACTGAAAGGCTTACTACTGATTCGAGCTTGCTTGAAGATGGTGTTCAACCCCGTGCAGACGTTCAAGTATCAGAAAAATGAGGACAAAGAAGAGCGTAAGACATCGAAGGATTTGATGAGGAATGACCTGCTTTCAGGGGGTTTTGCCCGTGAAGTAATGGAGACCTTGGTCACACGTTTCTTCGTCTTCACCGCACGGGATCTGAAGGAATGGGAGGAAGAAGTACGTATTCTCGGAGTCCAAATTCCCCATTCAACCTCAATTTAAGCCTTGAGGCATGTATGAGGAGCTTTTAATCCTCACGCTTGTCCCATGGCTCTTAAACCCTTCTTGAACAGGCAACGCTGACTCCAAAGTCTTTCCACAGCCGGATGAATGGGAGAAAACCCAAGAGGGTGGTGGCAGTGATTGGGAGTTTTCCATTAGATCTTGTTCTGAGAAGCTATTCTTAGATTTGATGATCAACTACAAAGACATGCTTATGCAGCCATTGTTGACTGTCTTCAGAAATGTAGCCAGTAAGTGCAACACCAAGCCGGCTAGAGGTCTTCTACTGACTATCAAAAGCTGTGGAAAATACCCAGGTCCTTCTCAAAGACTCTATTTATGCTGCAATTGGGCTCGCAGCACCGGTATTAGAGCGCAACGTTGACTTCGACTTTGGGCATTTCCTCAACAACACCTTGGTTCAAGAAGTACAAATCCCACAATCTGGCTACAACATCCTACGCCGCCGAGCAGCCGTTATCCTTGGTCAATGGCTCCCCGTAAAAGAAGGCCTCAATAGGCCCCTGGTATACCAAATTTTCCAGCACTTACTTGACAAGCGGGACCAATTGAATGACCAGGTTGTCCGCGTCACTACTGGAAGGCAGCTCAGGAATGTCGTTGACCCATTTGAATTTGCGGCTGAACCATTCATGCCTTATGTACCGAATATCCTAGGCAGTTTGATGGCACTGATCGAAGAGGTGGAGCTTCCGGATACCAAAATGGCGCTTTTAAACACGATCAATGTCATTGTCACAAAGATGGAACAGCATGTATGTCGCCACAACGGAGGACATCATCAGGGGGGCTAACGGTCCCAGATTTCCCCCTTTGCGGACCAAATCATATCCCTTCTTCCTCCTCTGTGGGACCAGGCTGGCGAAGAGTATCTAATGAAACAGTCCATTCTCGGCATACTGTCAGCGCTAGCAACCTCAATGCAGGCCGAGTCTCGGAGATATCATCACTTGATCATTCCTTTGATCCAATCCTCCATCAATCCAAACTCCGAAAGTAGGGTTTATCTCCTCGAAGACGCCCTAGAACTATGGTCAACAGTCCTTGGTCAGACACCTCCACCAGCCCCATCCGAGATCGTCTCTCTTGTTCAATACCTCTTCCCTATGTTCGAGGTAGCGTCAGAAACACTTCGCAAAGCCTTGGAGATCACGGAGTTGTACATCTACCTCATCCCTTCGGAGTTCCTTACAAGCGCGGCTCTTATCTTCGGCCCATTCGGCTTGTTGCTTGGGTCCATCAAGCCTGAAGCAAGCGGTACAGTCACCAGTCTGGTGGAGCTGCTAATCCGGTCGGCAGATAAACTTGGTGGTGTGTCAGCTGTTGAAGACCTTACCCAGTCGATGATCTCATCCAATCTTTTGTCTACCCTGCTGTCCGGCCTTCACAACGCGTATCTGGCACATCAAACTACTGGTCCGAATAAGACAAAACCGTCAATCGATGGCATTATCGAAACTGACTACCTCAATGTATGTGCCCGGCTCGCAGTAGCTAGCCCCTCGCTCCTTATTTCCGGGCTCGAGGCAGCGCTTCATAATAGCGAAGTGAACGGCAGCAACCAGCAGAATCGAGTTATCGAATGGCTTCTTACCGAATGGTTCTCTCATATGGACAACATCGGTCATCCTGCCCACAAGAAATTGAATTGCCTAGCCCTCACTTCCTTCCTTGAGACCGGCCAACCTTGGATAGTTTCTCGACTACAGAGCCTCATGACTGTATGGACTGACGTCGTCACTGAACTTGTGGTTGACGCTAGTCTCGAAGAAGGGAAGGTGGATTACCGGGACAGCCTAGTCTACAACGACCCCAACGCCCAGAAGCCTGACGGGCCTGAAGCTCCAGCTGACGAGCGGAGACGAGTCCTCGATTTCGAGGATCCGGTGCACAGGATAGATGTGAGGGTCTTTATTCGGGAGAAATTGGCAGTCGCAGTGGAGAAGTGTGGAGGCATGGAGACATTCCAGAGGGAATGGGTCCAGAATGTAGATGAGGATGTTGTGCGAGCGTTTGGCGCTCTGGGCATCGTCTGAGGGGACGATACCCTTACTCCGTCAAGACTCCGTAGATCAAGGAGCCAAAGGGCGTTTCTCGATGGTGAGATATCCCTGAAGGTGCGGCATCTACCTGCCGTTCAAATGTTACTACTTCAAAAATACGATAGCTGATAGTCACCGAGCCAACATGGCAATACCGAGCAAACCAAATCTCCATTCCTTTCCCCCACCATAGAAGCCTTATAGCAACAGCCCCATAAAAGGAAAATCATCCTAACACCGCTATAACTTCTACCCATACGAGCGTTGCTTCACATGTTTGCCAAGACCTTGCACGTGATTCAGCACCATTCTTCCCCACGACCTCTTGACTTCGTGACCGGGACTCCGCAAACACAGGCATTCGGGTGAATATCGAGAAAGCTCCAAACGCGTGCTGTTACGTCCGCAAGACTAAAAATGTGGGTGGATTTGGTACGCGGTCTATGTCGGTTTTCAGCCGAGAGCAGCTCTGCTCCTCAGGATTTATCAATGCAAAGGTAATGAATGTACTGCCCCTTGTGGGATGACCGCGAGAAAGGCGAGGGCTAGGTAAAGAATACGTCGATTCTGTAGATCGCTCAAGGGCGTTCTCAACCTCCACATCAAAACACACCCGATTATTGAGGACAGAGAGTGATCCCTTCTGCTTTTGTGATTTGTTTCGGCGAGAGATTTTATAGGATGAGAATATTTACCTTAATCATCCGATCTCACCGGAGAAAATGTGAGAATCCGATATTCTTTGTAGCTAAAATAATCCTCGTACCATGCCCGTTTTCGTCCATCCTCCCAACGACTTTTCCGCGTCAGACCGCAAGGTTTACGCACCGATAATGGAACAGGGTGCCTACCTCCTGTCCTGTCTACACAAGACCAAACCGTAAACCATACCGCAGACCCCGTTCACCCACCCCGCATACACAATCACACCGAAACAACCGAACCTCCGCTCCGCCATCGCCCAGAAACAGCACTTGAAACACCCCCCCCCAACCCATAGACTCATCCAAAAACTCGCCTTCAAACGCATCACCCGGCGCCTCACCCGCCCCAAAAGAGCCCCAAGCCGTAAAAACTCTCCGCCGACCCGATACGCGCCACCGACGACCCGATCGACCGAGACTTTCGTAACGACAGCAAGGACTGCCGAGCAGCGATCGACAAAGTTCGCAATGCACAAGGCACGCGAGGGAAGCGACCGGTATGACATGGCGGAGAGGGAGGGGTCGGGGAAGGGTGAAGCAGAGGTTGGCGGAGAGGGGGAAGGCGGAGCGGGCTGTAAGGGAGGGGAGGGGGGATTGCGCGGGAGAGATCGTTGCATCGAGGGGTCTGTTGATCGGGAGGGGGGTGGAAGACGGAATGAGGATTCTTAGAGAGCCTGAGGGAGAGAGGGGATGATGGCTGATTGGGGGGGCTCAAGAAGGGGGTATAGAGAGAGTACATCAGAAGACAAAGCAGCATGATTATCCAGCATGGAATATCGAGAGGCAAAATAGAATCCGGTTACTTCGGCTCGCTTCGAAAAAATCACTTTCGAAGTAACTTCATCCGAAAATCGTAGGATAAGTAGACACCATTGGCATCTGGCAGCTGACAGGCATGGCGTTACTGAGTGGAAACGGGAATAAAGCTAACTGGGATTGTAGCAAAGTCCTCCAAGATCAAAAGAGAATACTGGAATCACTGGTAAAAGGACTGATAGAATGCGCCACAACACCAAGTGTGTGCAAGAGCTTTGCAAAGCCTAGATCGCCTCTAAGGGATATGCCTTTCCGGTAAACTCAAGAACCTTTGCACCCCGAATGAGCTTTCAAGCTGTGCTTAGACAACTCGGATCAGGCATTCTAATCGAAATGCCTAAGCCGTCGACCACGAATCGTTTGATGCTTCCAACTCTCTTACGTTGCTTATCAAGGTTGTATTGCGTGTAACAACAGGTAATCCAGAGGCCGAAGAGGGATTCCACATCGTAATGAAGATATTACCATTCTCACCTGTAGACCATGGTTAATGTCATTCCAGAAAATGTCTCATTAGATCGTCTTAGCTCACCGAGACCCGTCGCCTTGCCCGTTTTTCCACTTCTTACACACATTCCAGTAACAGCTACAGCAGCCGCCCAAATATCATACCAAGACACGTTGTCCATCGGCCCCGTAGTATCAACTTCTAAAACACATTGATGATCTGGAGCTGCCATGACCCTATATCAGCATAACATGAGGGGGGGTTGGGGGACGGCATAAAAGCTTACATGCATCCACGCCTGGAACGATTCTACTTGCGCCACTGCCTGGTTTGCCAAATGAGATGACATCTTTCGTAGCGAACATGAAGCCTACAACGGCATTGCAAGATTTGAGAGGGGGAACTGTAGAGCCTGGTGGACCGATGGAGCCATCGACGCATTGCACATGCGGATCATACGAGGCTAGAGCCACGCCTAAATTGTTGTCTCCGCCTGGGGATTCCTGCGTGAGCGCGCTTTGGGACTATCCTCCTCACTTACGAATTGAAATTACTCATTCATGTACTCACCTATATCGATTGCAAGTCCACCTGTGTTTATCCCTGTTCCTGCGACGCAGGTCCCCAAAACGGCGACGGCGGCTTGGAATACATCAAGTGAGGTCGCAATAGCGGATGATTTGCCAGGCTTAAATTCCAATTGAACCGTGCAAAGTCCCTGTACTGCTTAGGAGTTAGATGACAACGTAGTGGTACCAGAAGAGATTATTCAGTGGCGTCCTTACACCCTATCTGTCGGGAAGGAAGGCCCACGTCCCATGTGCGTATGTCAGCGGAGCGTTCGCCAAATCTCACCCGCTGTGTGTTGCGTCTGATCCCTGTAATGGCGTCCCTGCAGTCTGCAACAACTAGGTCTTTTCCATATTCGTTCCCGTCGCAAAAGACGGCCGGTCTACTGGCGGATATGTCTTGAGGTAGCAAAGTCTGATTGAGGCGATCGATCGAACTTGATTGGCCTGATGGAAGGAATAATTCAGTGAAGTTGAGCTCTCTGCCTTGTACATGTTGGACAACGAGCGCTTGAACAATGAGAACCAAGAAAAGCCAGGTTTGAAGTGGACGTGTTGGGTTCATGATTTGTCCTACAGCGAGCCCTAGAAAAGACAGGCTTCACTCTATACGGGTAAACGCGTGGTTGAAGGAAAGCACGATGAATTGTATCTTGCATTCTCCAGTACCTTGTCACATTACGGAGTATGCCACTCTTACTTGAAGCGTCATCGCAGCCATTGGGGGCATATGCGACCCAGATTACCAAGCGGCAATATGACATGCGGTGTCCCCGATATGCGATGACTGATAGCTCGGACCTTGTCGTTCATTGTACAGCCCTACAATCGCCATTGAATACCTACCTAGTGCTGTCAATGCAGTCTGTAGCGGCAATATGAGATGATGGAACGCTGCGAATCGGGCTAGGGATAATGAGACAGTCAGGGGCACGGAGACTAAAGGGCATTGAACAACATAAACTGCGGTAAGCTGCCCGTGATGGCTGAGAGATAACAATATGTATTTGGAGAGCGAATGTAAGACCACAACACTGAATCTCATCCATACGAGCCGTACTTGTAGGATGAAGAGCCTCTCAGAGCCGTCTCTTTACTCCAGGCAATTAAAGCAATGCTCGTTTGCACGTTCGAGTCGCTTATCAAGTGCAAATTACATCACTCCGGACGTTGTTTCATAATAAACCATCAGAAAGAAACATGGGGAAAGAAAAGAGGAAAAAATACGAGTAGCACCTGCAGCTGCACGATAGAGAATGAAAGGATTTGTTTGGCTCGCCCCACCCATGTTTACTGTATTCAAAACCCACACTAGAGTAAACTAAAAACTAAACCCAACCCAACCAAACCCCTCCGCCCCCGGCTTCTCTCATCTCCCGCGCATCATCGCATGCATCAAGCATCAAAAACCCACGCATGGTCCTCTGCAGTCTGCTGCATCCCCCACTCTTCCCACGTTGACAGCAACAATGCCTCCCACACCCCTCACCTACCGCCCTCAAACCCTCAAACAAGCTAAGAAAGCCTACCGCAAATCTGGTGCGACAGTCCGTCTCTCTGAAAGCGAAAAAGCCATGCTCGAGCGGCGCGCAGTGTTGCAAGAGCGCGCGGACAGGATAAAAGAGAGAGAGGCAAGACGGAAGGCGAATTTGAAGAGAAAAGAGGAGAGGGTGCAGAGGGAGAGGGAGGCGAGGCATAGGATGGGCATACCAACCCCGCCGCCGAAGGAGGGAATACATGTGGGGCCGAGTCAGTCACATCTGTCGGAGTTCATGTATGCGGGGGTGAAGAGGAAGGGTGAGAATGAAGTGGAGGAGGAGGAGAAGGAATTTGACATACAAAAGCAGGGGGGGCTGGTGGTACAAGAGCAACAGGAGCGTGCAATGGGGCCACCAATGTCACGGCAACCTCTACAGACTTCCTGTGCGAATGCAAGCCCCTTGTGGATGATACCGTCTCAGATGGTGAATGTGAATTCCCCAGAAGTGCGAGATTTCCTTCTACAGGAAAACCAACCACCACCGAAGAGGACGTCTCTGGCTCGTAATCCACTACAGGCCAAGTCTGCGAATCCAATGATACAGCAGAAGCCATTGGCTGAAGACAAGCACATTAGTGGATTGCAGACCAAGGCTGCTTATCTGCAAAGGCCCCAGGCATCGCCAATGGATCAACCACCTCTGCGTCCACCTGCCCAGGCTACAATCACAAAATCGACTAGTTTCAAGAAGCCGCCCCTGATCCCCCTCCCATCCAAGCCCGAAGCTATCCCAGAAAACTGCTTCGACGACTTCTTCGTCAGCAACACCCAAATCCAACGCGAGCTCTCACCTCCGCCTACCCCGCCAGCCAGAACTACACTCGGCGCCGTCTCTATCGCACGGCCCCCTACACCACCACCACGGGCCTTGGAGCCCGCCGCCGCAGACGAAGACGCTGCAGACCTACTCGCCTTCATATCGACGCAAGATCTCGATTTCTCCGGCGAGCTCACACAAATCGGGCCACCAGCACCACAGGAAGAGCCTCACGACGAGACCGAAGCCGACGACGAAGACTTCCCAGACGACGAGCTCGAAGACATTGTGCTAGAATTCGAACTCGAATCGTCCGTCAAATCGTCAAACGCAACGACCCCGAACGACCAAGAGCCCAAACCGGATCTCCTGACCCAAAGCGACGGCAGCGGCAGCCATTACGACTCCGACGATGCTGACGATGCTGAATTGCAAGCAGGCCTACAATTGGTATTCAGGGACTACGAGAAGGAAAGACAGTGTCAAGAAGCGCAGCGAGCCGCCGAGTGTGACGCATTCGATTTGTCTACACAGGATTTGAGGGAATTGGAATCATGAATACCATCTCTAATTGGCATGCGCACATGGCAAGAAACAGCAGGCCCGCTCGCTGGATCACGAGCCTACGTGTACCAATCTGCACTTGCTCCGAAGCTTGGATCAAGGCTTGGGGAACGCTTGGCCCCCCGCCGCGGTTCGATGGAGAGCATCTTCCCCAAAGCATGACTATCGCAGACATTGGATTTACCGAAGTGGTACGTTACTCTCAGGCCACGCCATAAGCTCGCTCACTGGCTAACAGGCTCTGATGATAGACCCTAGAGCCTCCTGGATGTCAGCATGCCAGCCACGACGAAGAAAGCCAGGACTTGGATGAGTTGGAAGTATTGGGTATATACATATAGTATCAAGCAGTAAAGCCAAAGAAGCAAGTCGCTCTACAAGTCCAATGCTAGCAAAGCTCCTCCGTTCCACCAAAGTATGCTCGCAATCTATGCCCTATACTCCCATTCCTACCTGACAGGGCAGCCTGACCCCCTCCGTGATTCGAACCATCACAGCGTAGGCGCTCTCTTTAATCCGACACAATAGCGTACAAATAGCTGATCCAGAAAATGTTCATGCCTGATCCCAGGTGGCCTATGCTTCGCAAACTCCTCGATGGCTTGTTGCACACCGAAGTGCTCTTTCTCGATTAAGTAGCAGCAAACAAAGAAACCGGTGCGATTGAATCCATAGTGACAGTGCACACCAATCAGTACTTTGTCGTTGGCTGCTTCAGGCGGTGGTTCCGGCGTTTGAGCACGTAGCCGATCGACCAGCTTGATGAAGTCCTCTGCCTCTTCCGCTGTGGGAGGGATCTTGGAAACAGTTGGAAACTTGTGGTACTCAATGCCACCCTCATCGAGACCTTTTGGATCGTAGACTGGACTTTCATGGCTAATGTCGATGACAGCCTTAATCCTGCCCTTCCAGTTGCGTACGAAGATGTCTGGAGAGTGTGTATCGTCAATCTCTCGAAGGGTCTTCATTGCGCGGAAGATACCAGCGATGGGTTCGGAGACTGGGCGCACGGCTTGCCATTTGGCCAGATTTTTGACATCCCATTTGCCTTCTGTAGAAAGATGCTGGAGCTGCCAACCGAGGGATAAGCGAGTATCGACGTGTTTATAGAGAAAAGTATGAATAAGGCCAGCTAGTGTGCGATATGTCGCAGGGTCATAGAGGAGGCCGTGGGAAGCGGGAAAAGGAAAAATAGAAGTCTTGAGGACTTGGCGCCGCCTAGAGTAGCTAGGGACGCTGGAGTGAGGTCGGGCTTCGTTTCCGATAACAGTGAGTTCGGTCACAGATGCCTTGCTCTGACTTTTCTGGTCTTGGGGGAGGTGCTCCGCACTTCTGTTCGAGGCCGTGCCTTTCTCGGACGACGGCGAGGGCGCTTCCATTGACTGGCCGCTCTTTGGTCGATCTACTTTCCCCAAAGCTCGTCCTATCTTCACAAGCTGGTCTGTTTTGGTGACACTGTCCCCTTCACCGGCAATGAGGAACAGAGGTAGCTTCAGGCTGGCCCAGACGTCGACTCCAGGCATTCCTTTCTCGGGCGACTTTGAGGCGGGGCGACTGGGTAAAAGGCCCGATGCCATTCTTCGCCAAACGGCAGTCTGGCTTTGCTCGTTGAACCTTACTTGCAACTTCTTGACCTCAATATCTGCATCCTTTCCAACAAGACGAGCGACGCTTGCACTTTCGGGCCCACCTCGCCTGTCCCAAGTCCGCCAGATATCGAATATGGGGGTAGGCACCAGGAGTAGTTTCTCAAAGAGAGCCAGTTGTTTATCAGAAGGCGGGGTTACTTGAGGACATATGCCGACGACTGCCAGGACTTCGACGTTTGGTTGGGCTTGTGAGGAGAGAGCTGTAGATGCTACTAGAGCTGACAAAGAACAACCCATGCTATGTCCAATCAATATAGCTCCTTGACCCTCATTCTGGTCACAATGTTGCTTGATCACCACGCTCAGTAATTCGGCAAGAGCCTTCGGTGTGTAGGCGTCCCATGAAGTGGGTGAGAATTCCGAGCGCCCACATCCGGGGAGATCTATTCCAAGGCATGGCGCAACGTTGACCAGGCTAGTGAGAAGGGGGTTAAATTGTGCCAAAGACCCCCCAAGCCCGTGTATGAAGACGAGGAGAGGAAGAGGTGTCGGCTTCGAGGGGAGCTTATCAGCTTGTGGATGTGGTTGGTAAAAGGTTCGGATTACAGGGTAGGTCGCAAAGGAAGTGGTGTAGGACTTGAAGCTGGAATGTTTTTTCAATAGACTAGGATCAGTAGATTCCACATCTGATTGCCCAAGAACAAGCCTTGCGTAAGCATTTCTCGATTAACAGTGCATGCGCCATCGAAACTCACCTCGCTTTGAGCTCCCAACAAAATTCCGCGATGACGCCTTTGTGCTGCCGCCAGCCATGCGCTCGGCATGGCCTGCATCGCTTATCCCAGGTAGCTCTTTTTGCGTGAGGGATCTCTTGCGCCATAGCCTCAGACCTTGGAGAATACTGCATAATGCGATCAGCTGCACCATGTCCACAAAGCCTAATTGGCCATGTAGTGTCCTCTGGTATTTCTGTCGTATCACTGCCCAGGCTAGGGCAAGATAGGAGGTCGAGACATGGCAAAGCTGCTGGGAAGGTGCTGGAACCGATGCGGAAGCTGACCCAGAGTGCCGTGGCGGAGATTCGTTCAAGGCATCTGCAGCAGCGACGATCATCAAAGATAGAGAAAGCAGGACGCTGGGAAATGTCAAGAGAGGGAGAAAAGGCCGCATGGCCATCATTTTGAGCTCCTAAGTCTCTGACGATGATGTATGCTCATCCGCGTCGAGGGACCAATGGTAGGGATGTTTGCGTGCCATCTGCGTAAATCGTTGGCTACCGGTGAAGCGTGGACGGATAGCCGCATCAGACGGTGCAATTGCGTCTCCCTTCACGGAATCCTGTGCCCAATTGAACGGATAAGACGTTGAGTCAAGGTTATCTCAAGTTATCTTCTTCTTCTGCAAGCAAGACATTAAAGTATTGATTGAGCAAGTTGCATCTGTTGCTCGTGCGCAGATTTAGCATGTCATGATGGAGAAGCAGTGATGTGGAAAAGAGCAACGGCGGATTCCAACGGCCTGGATCAAGCTTCGTTCGGGGCGGGTCGTCTCCTCGTTCCCATTTTGCTGGCGTCTCAATCGCCTCCACCAGCCGCCATGGCTTAGAAACTTATGCAACAATGAAGACCTAGACTGGGTGGCGATGATACTCATTGCCTCTGTGGGACGAACTATGTCAACCTCTCTATCTCTGACAGCCGTTGACAATTCGAAAGGGTCTTCTTTCGCCACTATTCCAGCTGGTCCATTCATTCAGGCCAGAGTGGTGGAGTACCGGCAGCTGAATTGTGGAGTAGACGAGACCATCGCGGGAAAGGCCCAAAGCTTCAACTCTAACTTCTTACATCCTACTTCTTCCCTTGTCACGGATTTCTATAACCGCTTCAATCATGCCACGCCAGCGGAATGTCTAATGCAAGTGTCCATTTTGGACAAAGTGACGCTTCGTCTCTCATATACAAAGAAACCTTGTGCCGTCTCTCAGAAGTCTGACTTCTCGTCTTATTCCCTCCGAGTCGATTCCCTTCTTCAATTTTCGCATAATGGATCCATCAAACCAGGAAAAGCAGCGAGAGGTTGAGGAGCCACGGTTCCTCGACTTCCCTCATCTTCCCAACGGAGTCATCCAAGATGGCAAGCTAAGGTTGAATCGATATTCCTCTACCATCACCAAGGACCATGATTTTCCAGGAGCGCAGGTCAGCTTCGGCCTATAGAATAAAAAGAACCCTGGCTCATCTCCGTGCAGGCAATGCTGTACGCCGCAGGTGTACCTGACCGAGAGTCGATGAAGAATAGCCCGCATGTTGGCGTGGCTGCAGTGTGGTGGGAGGGTAATCCATGCAAGTAAGAGATACAGGTCTTTTTGAATGCTTTGCCGTAGTTGACACACTGACTCAGTATGCATCGTAAGTCTGCCTTTTACGAGACTCTAAGCAAACCTCAAGGGCCCCATCGATAGGTCTTTAACTGTGTATTGATTTTAGTGCTTGACCTGGGCAAGATTGTCAAGGATTCGATCCAAAAGCAAGGTATGCTGGCATGGCAATACAACACTATCGGGGTCTCTGATGCTATCACGATGGGTGGCGAGGGTACGAATCTAAACAATGCAGTGTCCACCTCAGTGCTGACACTCGCAGGAATGCGATTTTCTCTTCAGACCAGAGAGATCATTGCAGACAGTATCGAGACGGTCACGTGCGCACAACATCATGACGCTTGCATTACTCTGCCCGGCTGCGACAAAAATATGCCTGGCGTTGTCATGGCTATGGCCAGACATAACAGACCTTCCATCATGATCTACGGTGGCACCATCGCCGTCGGGTACAGCAATCTCCTCCGAAAGCCCATCAACATCTCGACCTGCTATGAAGCATCTGGAGCATACAATTACAATACTCTAAAGCAACCAGAAGATGGCGGAGACTTGACAAAGACCAAGGATGAGATTATGGACGACATTGAGCAGCATGCGTGTCCTGGGGCAGGTGCTTGTGGAGGGATGTATACTGCGAATACCATGGCTACCGCCATCGAATCTATGGGCCTTACACTTCCAGGATCGTCATCCACCCCTGCCACTTCTCCTGCGAAGATGCGAGAATGCGTCAAGGCTGCAGACGCAATCAGAACCTGCATGGAGAACGACATCAAACCCCTTGACCTCCTCACCAAATGCTCCTTCGAGAACGCTCTTGTCATGACTATGGCGCTTGGTGGTAGCACAAATGGTGTCGTGCACTTTCTCGCCATGGCTGCCACGGCCGGCGTGGATCTCGCCCTTGATGATATTCAGCGTGTCAGCAATAAGATCCCTTTCATTGCAGATCTGGCTCCTAGTGGGAAATATTACATGGCGGATCTCTATGAAGTAGGCGGTGTTCCCTCCGTACAGAAGCTACTGATTGCAGCCGGTCTTTTGGAGGGAAATATTCCTACCATTACTGGCAAAACTTTGGCCGAGAACGTGGCCTCCTTTCCCTCTCTCCAGCAAGACCAAGTCATCATTCGACCTCTGTCAGACCCCATCAAATCAACAGGTCATCTACAAATCCTTCGAGGCAATCTCGCCCCTGGGGGTGCGGTAGCCAAGATCACGGGCAAAGAAGGCACCAGATTCACAGGTATTGCTCGCGTCTTTGATAAAGAACGCGAATTGGACATCGCTCTCAACAAGGGTCTTATCCCTCACAGTCCCAATCTGGTTCTGATTGTACGCTACGAGGGTCCAAAAGGTGGACCAGGGATGCCAGAACAACTGAAATCTTCGGCAGCGATAATGGGCGCCAAGCTTAATAATATAGCCCTAGTGACGGATGGTCGATACTCAGGAGCAAGCCACGGTTTCATCGTGGGACATGTCGTACCCGAGGCAGCTGTTGGTGGCCCTATTGCGGTTGTGCAGGACGGAGATGTTGTCACAATCAGTGTGGAGACGAACGAGCTGAACATGGACGTTAGCGAGGAGGAGATCAAAGAGAGGCTGTCAAAGTGGAAGAGGCCTAAGAGGACTGTCACAAGAGGAGTTTTGGCAAAATACGAGGCTCTGGTGGGAGATGCAAGCCATGGTGCATTGACGGATGCTTTCTAAGGGAGACGGACTAAAAAAGAGATTATTCGCAAAGGGTACGGTGACCAGATGGAGCTATTTGGATGTACATATATCATATGGCATCAATAGGAACGCTGCTAGAGCTTGCACCAATCAAATGTAAAAGAGAATTTACCCAACTAAATCCTCTACATTCCCAATGGTATGGCCGGAACGTGCTGCTGCTCCGCCAAGAAATGAAGTTCCATAGGGCTGCACTAGCGGTTCTCTTAAGCGAGCCTCCACATCGCCGAAATTCAAGATTGACAATAGCAACAAGTCGACGAACTCCTAGTAACAACAAACGCCGACTCTTGATTACTGAGACTCGTCGGTACCGCAATTATGACGGGGGGTGTTAGTGTCCGCGATGTCGACGTGAGTAGTTTCCTCTACCTCTCCTAAAATAAAGCGCGAAGTGCGAGATCGGGCACAAGAGCAACAACGATCAGCCTGGGGAAGGCTTCATGGACGAGATTCAAAGAAGCGGTGGAGTGATCTGGAAAGTATGCAGACGGAGATGGCTGACATACTTTGGGTGACGACAGGCACAGCAATTTATCACCGCCTACTCCGCTTTCCTGAAGCGACAAGGAAAGCTGCCTATTCCCGGTACGTCTTCAGCGATGGAGCGGGCTGCCACGGCTACGCCTACACCTCTACTCAAATCCAACACAGATCATTAGCTGACCAGGATCTCTGCGCCCAGGTTGGGTCGACACCGTCAAAACCTCTCCTTCCAAAGAACTCCCACCCCAATCAATCGACTGGTATGCCCTCCTCCTTCCTCAGCACCCTACTCTACATCCTATGCCTTACCCCACGAATTTTCGACCTTCCCTCAACACGTATATCGTAGGTTCTACACCCGCGCCGCAGCCGTCGCCCGCCACATCTACCTCCGCAAAACCGTCGGTGTCGGCCGCATGCGAAAAGTTCACGGCAGCACCAAGAATCGTGGCTCAAGACCCTCTCACCATGTCGACGCTAGTGGATCAGTGGACCGCAAAGTGATGCAGGCGTTGGAGAATATCGGTGTGTTGGAGAAGGATGAGGAGAGGGGAGGAAGGAGGATCACGCAGAGTGGGCAGAGGGATTTAGACCGTGAGTCAACATCCTGTCGCGATGGATAGGGTTCATTTTGGCGCGTATTTGCTGACTTGAATTATTTGCCACAGGGATCGCTCAAACTACGCTTGAGGAGTCAGATGAGGAGGATGAGGAGTAGAGTAAAACGAAGACTTCTACGGACTGGCGAGATTAGCTAGCGTAGGCGTAATTTTGCCAGTCAGCGGCTCGAATATGCATGCTTGCTAGATGGTTGAATGAATCATGTTGAAATTAGTCGGCCAGCGCTTTGACATTAATTCTCTTCGTCAACTCCACTGATTTCCAGGGCCACGCTGTCGCCACCAGCCAAGCCCGACATTCTTTTTTGTATTACCCCACCGAGTCCTATCTTATAATACTGCAAGCTAACAACATTCTTCTAATCACCCACTTTCAACAGGAACCAGAAACAGTCGTTCCGTCGGACATTTCCCAGCCTGGCCTCGAGCAATAAAGTGTTGCATTTCGAAGCAAGAGCCAGGAGCATGGTCTCTGCACCCAAAAATCACGACGATGGCTATCAATTTCCTTTTCTCAACCTCCCATCAGAGGTACGGCATTGCGTCTACCGCTTCGTCATGCCTTACACCATCCGTCCTCGCCAATTTCCATTAGAGATGATCTTCGAAGCTAAAGACGTGCAAAAGCCCCCAATCGCCCTCTTCCTCATCAACAAACAGGTCCATGAAGAGATTTCCTACGTCCTTTATCGATACAGTCATTTTCTCATCTCGATCAACCCCGGCAGAGTTACTTGCGTGGCCCTCGAGTCCTCAATCATCTGGGAACTAGATCAGACGGAACGTATGTCTGTGAGAATGGCAAGCAGCATCAGACATGTCGATATTGACCTTGTATGGGGGGAACGGCGGAGAATTACCTCTGCTATGGCGATGAGTATGCGCTTGGTCCCGCTTCTGGAGTACGTTTGTGAGCACCTGAGGGCTTTCCAATGTCTGCAGACTCTCACGGTTAGATGGAACAAGGGCGGAATATTGAAGTCTAGGCCCAGGGTTGATCAGGCAACCTTCATATTGGAACCTCTAGAACAGCTGCAGGCGGACTTACCCGGTGTGCAGATCACTGTTGAAGCTACACAGCAACCGAGCAATAGTGAAACTGGAGACAACCCTAATGACTTGGAAGCCTATGTCAAATTGCAGGACTACTTGTCAGAGCTCAGGAGAAATGGGAAGCATCCCAATATGATGACAGAGAGTTAGAAACCAGTCATTAAAGTGAAAGACTTGAAGCCACATTTTTTCCTCCGTGTTGACCGTTCCCGATCACATCCATTCCAAATGCGAAGACCAAGGAAACCCAATTACGGTCTCGAAAATTCTAGGACTGGCCAAGAGTAAAAAAATTCTGCAACCTGTGGCAAAAGACCAAGCTTTGAAAACTTGCGCTCCCGCAGTGTCGGAAAAGCTTGAATGCAATTTTTGCAGTTCATCTCTCCCTCAAGTTTTCTTGCATTTTCCTCGGTACTTTTGAAAGCCCGCGCAAGGTCCGCATCTCTCCTTGCGCGGACTCCTGAGACCACAGGTAGAAAGCATAGATGATGTCCAGCTTAAGAGGGTGGAGCGAGAGCGACATGGAGCTTTTCTCGACTGGCGAACAAGAAGCACACCATTTGTCCAGCTCAAGTTGCCGGAGCGAGAGTGACATGAACCCTTTCTCGACTGGCAAACAAGAAGAACACCGTTCTCCTCTCATGGAAATTTCTGGAGAAATACGCAACGTCATCTACCGCCATGCCCTTGACCACGCCCTTCCCAAACTCATACTAACGAGGTGGATGCAAGTGATGCAGCGTCGGCATGAGGATAGAATGGGTCATTCAGTAGCAACAGGACGCCTTGGAGCAAGTTCTTTTACCAACCTTCTGCTGTCCAATCGTCAAGTCTACCGGGAAGCATCCTATATCCTCTACCAAAGCTGCAAGTTTTCCTTCATGATTGCTCCACGCCATGCTTCTTTCTTGGACGGATGTTTGCTGTCAGGATTCCCCACTCCGGTTATACAGAATATGAGCTACATTCACAGGATAACAAATATTGTACTCAAGGCAAACTGGGACGGACACGACCAGGCCGACATTCTAGGATTCCTATGGACAAATTGGAAGGACATTACAACCATGGTCTGTGACGAATTGCAGGGATTCTCTGGCCTGCGGAGACTTACCTTAGACTGGAGGATACCTAATCCGTGTGATGTTCCTCAGCCAACAAAAGACCAATGGCTATCGATCTCCCCATATTTCGAGAGACTGCAGGTAAAACGCCCTGATATACGCATGGAGGTGCTAGCGTGGGAAATGATACCTTGGAGCATGCCCTCCAGGTATGGGGTAATTCGCAGAGGGTTCAGAAGCTACACTCAGGAGCTTATGAAAGCCACAGAAAGGCTCCGATATACGGCAGTATCATGTTCCAATTTGGGATACTCGCGTTATCTATGGCCACCATTTGTCCTTCCCAATTTGAGACATCCGAGTCATCACATGCCGCCGACCTCGACTAGACTTCCCTTCCCAACTCGAATTGTTCAAGCTACCAGTGGCCTATCTCAACTAGACTCTCACTCCATCCATGATGGAGGGTCAACTGACCTGCAGTGACGGTCTTCCGCTGTTACTTACCCCACGTCGAAGCCTCTACAGCCCCAAAACCAGTGCCACTTGTGGATCGCAATGGTTTCCATACTCGTGGTACACTTCGGAGAGGGGTCAACTTGGTTGGGGGGCCGGACCCGTAGGGTATGCGATGCATGAAACAAATCGAGATCAATTTAAACACTCATGTGTACTAGGGCCAATTGATTGAGCTCTCACGCTCTGCTCGCTCGCTAAAGAGCCCCGGCGCTTGGATATCTACAATCTTCCGCAATGTCAGTCGCGCCTCTTGCGACAAAGACACTTGAGATATTAGTGTTTGGATTTAGAAAAATCAAACTTTTGGGACTGTCTGATGCTTGTTCTCTCTGTATCGCGTGACCATCGACAATGTTATTAACCATCTTCGTACATTTCAGCGTATTCATCCTCGTATCCGGATCACACATCCTCCTACAGAAACGCCAAGGTGTGTCAACCTCAAGTGCTATAGTAGCACACTAACCAGCACCGACGACTGACCATCCATTTCAGGAAGCTTCGACATCACCCGCAGCGGCCGCTACACCATCGCCAACTGCGGCAACCGTGACGCGGCAGGTCTCGTCAACCTCCTCGAAACCCTCTGGGCAATCCTACAACCCTCGATCCGTGACTCCTCCCTCCCCATCAGTCCCCCTAGCCCAGCCTTCCGCACCTTCTTCCACTCCGCAACCAACGCCCCGTACGTGAGACAGCTCCTTACGAACGTGACCACCGGCGTCTCTCTCTACCCACCCGAGCAACCTTTCCATCAGACAGGCTCGCCGCTTTTCATCTGCGCGACAGGCGTCGGGCAAATCGTCGGCAAGCGCGGCGGGATAGACTACTATTACCAATGCCTGCTGGATCCCTACAATAGTTTTATCGCAATCGGCGGCACGCCTTACATCGTCGTATGCCCCTATCTCTTCTCGAGCGGGGTCCCGGACTCGCCCCCAGCGGACACTTGCCTGACGGTCAATACTTCCGTCAATCGATTCCGGGGCATGGGGCTGGACTTTGCGAAGTTCAAGGTCTGGGCTCTGTTGGAGGGCATACTAAGGTATTACATTTACGCCACGACGGGATCCTCGGGCATCTTTGCGACGGATGTGAATAAATGCGTGAGGTTGGGGTCAAGGCAGATGGTCGAGAACCCGAGTAATTATGTTTACTATACTGCTAGTAAGCCTTATCGGCCTCACACTCCCTCTCACATGAAGTTGGCTTTGCATGAGACACAACTGAGTGTTGAGTATAGGTATCTACGGCCAATGTCGAGATTTCCCAGACCTCTCCGAGCCTAGGCGTAGACCACTAGAGAATACAACGCTACCAGATCCAATCCACGCTGATGATGAACGTCCAAATACGACGAGCTCTACTGTTTTTGCTGTCTCTGGTCAGGCTGTAGTGGTGGACCCGTCGGGTAGCATGGACATATAGCTTCTAGAGGGACCAACGGATCACTATGTAAATCAAAATACTTCAAGCCTTTTTCTTTTTATTCTCTCTTTGTATTCTTTTTTTTTCCAATTTCTTTCTTTTTGGCTCACAACGCAAGACCCACTTTCCATACAAAAATCCAAACATCGACTTCCACATTATATTCAGCAGCCTAAGGCTGTTCAACCGCCAAAACCTTGCCTAAATCCCATTCTCTCTCTTTTCCCCTCATACCCGATCTACACATCTTCAGCGCCAGCTTCCACCCAGCCGTGAGCAGGATTGAGAATATTCAACCGCCTCGGCCCATCAGCCTCCAGCAACGATGCTCATGGAAGGAAAGGACTTCCCAAGCGCAGGCAATGCCACCATCCACGCAGCCTGCTAAGACGCGGTGACCCCAGTCGTCCTCGTTTTGCAATTCAGAGTGGCCATCCGTCGGCTTTTGACCCTACAACGAAGCTTCCAACATCCTGTACGAGTACGATCATTTTCAGATATAATAATGGAGCTGCTTCCAACGTATCCATCTCAGCGCCAAGCCGCCTCTTTTGATATCGGAAAGAGAGGTGAGCGACATTTCGAAATCTATAAGATATAAAAACTGGCTGGGAGGACTACAATACTATCAGGGGGAGAGAGAGCTTGATACTCCCACCTTTCCATCGAGTAACATAATATGCCAAGTCCATACACCGCCACCACCAAATTTCACCGCCTCAAGACTCCCAGAACAAGACAGCTTTCACTCCAACGTGAGGGTAGGGTGCACAGATATGAAAGGGCGAGAAGAATATACTGTCGTAGGCTCCTGGACCCTTTTACACAAGATCGCGGGCACAGGTCAATTGAGAGCGAGCCCGAGCGGAAGAAGCACCGGTATGAGAGTGTGCCACGACAATCCTCGGCTAAAGTCTTTATAATAGAGGAGCACATAGCAGAAGCGTTCGCCGATATCTCTCCTATCCTCGAGACAGTCAATCGAGCAGCTGCATCTAAACTTCCAGACCCAACGGAGTCACAAAGACCAAGACAGAGACATGACGAGCCTGGTCGCGGGGTGAGGAAGCATCGCTCCGCCTTCTACACCCTTAACAGCAAGCCCAGTATCCTCATCCCATTCGCACCCGAGGCGGTACAATTGTAAAAGCATTCACGCAGCCTCTCAGCCAATTCCGCATCATCAACAAACTTCACCCATCCCTCCCAGCCCCTCAGCGTCCTACCCTCCAGTCTCCATGCGCCCCCCACTACAAACTCCCCGAGCAAAGCAAGCAAGCAAGCAGTAGCAAAGAAAAAGATTGGAGCCGGTAGATTTCGAATCTCGCACGTGACACCCTTCTCCCAGTCTCAGAATCCCAGAACACAATCAGATCGATTCCAAACCCCCGACCTGGTATGCTCTTCGTTCACGAACCGACATGGTACCATCTGCTAGTACTGGCTCTAGATGATGAGACCGGAAACTCCATGTGGGAAGCGGCATGATCAATCGCCGTCTTTTATGAGGGAGGGAAGGAGACAAGATGATGTGTGCAATGGTGGTAACAAATGATGCTTTGGTATCGGTGTCGATGATTGTGCGAAAGCGGTGAGATGGGATTAGAGATCAAAAGCACAGGTGTTGACATCGAGTATTTCAGCGAAGTCCTAATATTTCCATCATATCGAACAATGCTTGAGCTTCTATGCGTCATCTACGCTGCAATCAACACAGTCAGATATTACCATTCCCGGCAGCCTCGCCGCCACTCCTCCATCTTTCCGACAGTAGTACCAAAACAATCTTGGAGACAACCTCTTCCTCGCTATCTCGCAAACGCAACAAGGGTCCATTGGACCTCAACTACGCCCCATCATCCATCGCCCCGCTCAAACACCCCCACCTCCTCACCGAAACCGATTCGACAACGCCCCACTCCATCCCCAGTCACCATCCTCCTTTTCCTCACCGCAAGCTCCTCAGCTCCCGCAACGCCAACCCCGGAACCTGGTTCAAAACAGCCTTGAGAATCCTCCATCGGCCACAGCCGCCCGAGACGGACTCTCACGTATCCCAGAGCCGAATCGCGAGTCCCTTGTCAGACGGCGGGCGTAGAATCGTAGACGCACCTGACAGCCGTACCCAGCGCACCGATACCGATGTCCGAGCCGTCTCTCCCAAGACATACCACCAGCCCGTAGACCCCCTACCTGTCGCCCACGTCGCCCACGGACGCGTTGCAGACCCAACCAATCGAAGAGAAGATAGCCATCCGAACCCGTCATCATCAACAATTGCATGACAAAGTAGTCATTGCGAGATTTCGATCCTGTAGTCCCGACCGCAGCAATGTCCGAACGGGCCGTGGGGTCATCTTCAGCTCCCCCCGACCTCCTGCCTCCTCCTCCTGCCTCCTCCAAATGTTCGCAAGAAAGAAAGAAAGAAAGAAAGAAAGAAAGAAAGAAAGATCGCAAGAAAGCAAGAAAGAAAGAAAGAAAGGTGAACTCGGACCTTGCGATCCGCCCCAGCGGCGGGCAGTTCAAAGTCCACTCGGCGATGCGAGGATCGCCGAGTGGACTTTGAATTGAAGGAGCCCGTGTAGCATTTCCTTTTTAGCGACCGCGACCGCGACTGCGTGCGGCTGCCGGTGTCGTACTCATTCGATCCCAAACCTGATCTCCATGCCCGGCCGACATGATGGCGATGAGCATTGCAGATTGAGATCTACTGCAACACTTGTGTTGTAGCTACCCCTCGTGGTGGTAATCAGGTGGCAAAGGGGGGTATAAGTAGTCTTTTCTCTCTCAGCACTCTGATAGCTACTTAATCAATCAATCAATCCTACATACATTTCCAACAATTGCAGATTGCCGTTGACCGCAGAGTCAGTGGATGGTGTGAGCATGTGGGGGCCCGATGGATTGGAAGATTGAAATGGATTGAAGCGGTGAATCTCTATTTGAACACTTGCCGTTGACCTGGCTAATGGAAACCACTCGGGGTTAATGGAATCGACATACATGTCCAACACAGCATCGATCACACAAAGCGATCTGAGTCGGAAGGGAGTGGGGTTAATGGAATCGACATACATGTCCAACACAGCATCGATCACACAAAGCGATCTGAGTCGGAAGGCACATTCAATGTGCCCGCAACGATATCCGTAGCCACGATCTCGTGCCTTCCTCCCCGGATCGCTCATTCCTCAATCATCCAAATAAGGCCACGTCCCCCTCCTCGCCAACCTACACATCTCCCTGATCCGCCTCACGCTCCCTTTCGTTCTCGAACGCGCAACCTCCCCAAGCACGCCTTCGCCAAACGCCTCGTCCATAAATTCAGGCACCTCGTTCACGAGCGCTCTGAACTCCTCCAGCCCAAACATCGCGTGCAAGTTCTCCGGGATATGCCGGATTATAGGGTCCCGCAGGACACGATCGTCATGCGGCGTCCTCGCGTACACAACCTTGATCGCCTGGACGAAGTCGAGAAGGCGCGAACTCTGAAAGGCTCCGTACGGTTTGTGCCAGAGCGCGACGAGCTCCTTGAACTGGCCCGCTGCGACCCATTCGAGGGAGCGGATGCCGTAGAACTCGCCGAGGCCGTACATGGAGGCGTGGACGGAGAGCGCCAACGGCTCGGCCTCGGAAGCACCGGTCGTTCCATCCGCGGAAACGGAGTACTCCGACGTGTACACGAATCCGATCATCTTTTCGATGAGGGAGGCATCTTCGTCGGGTAGGCGCACGTGATGAGGGTCGGACGCCGGGAATCGAGTGGAGGCATCTCGGTGGATGGCGAAGTAGTCGGAACGCGAGCACATGATCGGGCTGTGGACGTGGAATGTGTGCTCGTCACAGGTAATGGTCAGGTCAGATCCGTTTCCAGAATCGAGGAGCCTGAGGATGTGATTAGCATTGGATGTGGCATGTGTGGGTGATACGTACAGCTTAAGAGACTGGGCCTGTTCGGCCTTGGCATTCTGAGACTCCGACAGCGACTAGAGGGTTGGTCAGCTGGGTACTTCGGAGTAGTATCAAAACAACGTACATCATCGTAGTCGGCGAGCTGATCTGATGGCAGAGAAGGCATAGGGCGGAATTGTATTGCTGGCAGACCATAAACTTGTATGTCGTTTGATTTCGAGTGTGGGTGTAAGGTGTGAGTGGAAGAGGTGTGCCAGCCTCAGAAGTAAGCAGAGAGAAGGGTTCCTGCCTCGATAGGAGTGTCATGGCTACCAAGTGCTGGAGAAGGAAGTGTCGAACGAGAACCGCCTTACTGCCGGAAAACCCTCTTTCCCAATCTACCTAATGCCACTCCCTTCCCTCCTTTACTCTGCCAATGTAGAATAGTCTCAACCATATCCTATTCCTTTAAGCTCTTTTGAAAAAATGGCCGTCTCTCCATCAGAAATGTCCCACATCATGGCAAAACAGTAGTAGGATGTCTTGGCACAGCGTCAAAACATTGCTTCATTGCAACGCAACAACTGCCGACTACCAAGGCTTACAATCAAAGCCTGTGCTATGAAACTCCAGATCTGCTTAAGAAAAGCAAACGTGACATAAAAAGTATTCCTGTAGGTCATTCCATTGTTGAAGTGTGCTATGTTGAAAGCAACGAGTTTTTGATGTTCGGTCACGATATGGGGATGACTCGCAACATTGTTGAATAACGTTGCGAGTAATCTCCGGCAGCTCCATGGTCACGTGCTCGATATCCGGCATCTCATACATGCAGCCCATCGCTTGCTGGACGAATCCAAGCGCGCGCTCTCGCAAGAAGCGATCCCGGTCAGGCGTCATAGGGTACGAGATTCGGATGAGCCCGATGTGTCAACGGACAAATTGCTCCGAGTTCATGTTTCTGTCGTACATGCCAGATGTCCTCTGTCCATCGTAGCTAAATTTACACCCTGTCACGGTATACAGAGACTCGATGGCGAAAAATTCTTCGAGACTGGGGAGGCCGGCGTAGACTTGAGGTTATTAAGAGGTGAGTGAACGGATACCTCGGTAACAAGAGTGTAGAGGAACCGTATCATCCGTAATACCAGGCGAGGCTCCTCTGCGGATAAATCAATCTGGCGAATGTTCGATTCTGCCAGACCCCTTCGATTAGCTTCGGTTAAGTTATCAGAGCGAGGGTATATGATGAAACTGTAGGGCTTCCACGTGAGCTCTTTGCAAATGGTGGTCAGATCAGAGCCGGCGCCTGACTCGAGCATGCTACACGAATGGTCAGCGACCGGCTGAGGGGACGACACAGATCGCAAACATACAATCCGAAAGACTTCAACATCTCTTTTCTGGCAAAGGCGTCTTCAGAGTCGCACTGGAGATCTTGTCAGAACAACGACAGCGAGAAGAGCTGAGGACAGTTCAACAATTTCGAGGTCAGGTAGTTGCTCCGAGGGTAACAGACCCATTGTGAGAGTCGTATGTATTACGGTGGAATAGGCTGGAAGCATGGTCTGAGATACGGAGAGCCTACTCGGAAGCTTGCTTGTTTGCTCCAGAGGTGGCTGATGCTTGCGAGCGCTATGGTCAAAAATTCTGGGACGTCAGCGAACCATATCACGCAGGCAAGATTGCGACAAGGAAAAAGGCGAATTTGGTTGATTGAGTGTAGTCATAATGGTCTGCCTGGTTGATATGTTTCAAGGCTTAGCTTTGGCTAGCAACGCAGGACTTCCTGTCAACAGCAACCGAACACAATTCTCGGCGGATGTAGGCCTCGTGGCAAGGCCATCGTATCATCCTCCATCGGCGCTCAATGTACCCTCAATCTTGTCCAAGCATTCTCTTTCTAGCAGTGTCCGCTCTGCGCCCTGTTTAGGGCATGAGTTGGCGTCAGATCCTCGTTAGGGGTGCGTTCAAAGCCCGGCCATCATGGCAATTGGGGACCGAACGTCTTGTTCACAGCCTCTATCATGAACTCCGGCTTCGCGGCGATAGGTACTAGGAACTCTGGCTTCGGTGAGAGCTGCTTCCAGTACATCCACATGTAACCGATGACAGCATCGCGGAAAACGCGGTCTGTTCCTGGTGCGCTGTCGTAGACAAGAGAGATGATTGCGATCAGATGCATCATGGCGGGAGCGCCACTTCGGAACCCAGGACCGACTTCTACCGCCATAGCTGCACCGAACTTCATCCCCGCGAGAAACTTGAGTCCGGGAATGTCGTACTTCTCTGCGGGAGCGTGGACCTGGGCGTTCGTCTGTGCGCGCGAGATGTAGGGAGTCGTAGGATGTCCAGGGTCCAAGATTTTCTCAGGCTTCTCATCTGGACAGTCCATGGTGTAGCAGTACTGGACCATTTGTGCAACGGATTCTACGTTGTCATCGGGCAGCGCAATAGGCTTGCTGGTTGCTTCCTGTCATTGTAATCGGTCCACGGCGAGCTCTAGCGAATGGGCGTCTTAATGCTTACCAAGAAATCGCCTTCACGAGTAGCCGCAAAGAACGTTGATCGTGGCTTGAGGAGAAAGCTGTGGACTTTCAGTGTGATGAAACCGCAGGCTAAAGTAAGGTCGAAGCCTTCCTTTGATTTCCAGAGGCTTGAAAAAAGTGTCAGTCATCGTTCGACTTGAAGAGCCTCTAAGCTTGATGAACATCACCTGTGCATGACCATCTTGTGCTCTTCGAGCACATGATCTACACTTGCAGACTCCGTAGGATCTCTGAAGTTGGGGGTTTCTGGATTGGCTGCGTGAGCTCAGGAAATGCTTTTCGGTAAGCGTGAACTCACCTCGCGATCAACGAGGATGCGACGTGTATGAGAACCGGCCATGACAGCTCAAGCTATGGTCTTGCAAAGGAAAAATGGGATTAAAGTGATTTGTCTCCTGCTGGGTGGGCTGTTGGTAAGAAGGCGACGATGGGAAGTATTGATACTTGAAGCGAAGATGGAGCGGGCTGGTGTCACCAGTACAAGCACGGGACTTCACAAGATTAACCGACGCGACATGTGCAGATGATTTGAACCCATTATGGTGACGCTTCCTCTGCCCTAAAGCAATTATATGGCCGGTAAAGCCTCGTCCTTGGGTATGCAATTACTTCCTATGTCAATTCCCTAGCTGCAAACTTGGTCCATTCGTGACCTGGTATCATATGAAAACTACTACCATAGACCGCTCAAACTCGTCAGACCTTGTTTCCGAAATGCTCCTTCGCATACTGCTCGCACGCCTAAGATCGTCAGCATACATGAACGGCGATGCAGAGTGGCTTAGCCGGTCTACCTTCGCTGGCTTCCCGACCTTCTGCCCGATGACCTTCCACTTGCTTGCCTCGTATTCCTTGATGGCTGCCAGTAAAGCCGCGCTCTGATCCTCCGAAGTCAGCATCACCTCAGCATGTTGCTTGCGAAGCTTACATCATCCTCCGCAAAGTCGGCATAGTGCATGTCCTGCAATGCAATTAGCCTTCCGTCGAACGACCGGTCCCGAGCTGCGTACCTTATACCAATGCTTCTTGACGCTTCCTTCGGTCCTATTAGGGAAGGTCTTCACGGCGTCAGTCAACGGTCCCCGTGTGATGTCGCCTTGATCTTGTCACCTTTGCGATCTCGCCCCAGCTGTTCCCAGCATCCCTCATGATCTTCAGTCGCTGCTCCTCTGCCGGAGTCCACGGTGTATTGGTCCTGCTCTTCTTCGGCGGCGGCATCGATGAAGACGCCTCGTTGGCTTCCTCGACCTGCTGTCCACCATCATTTGGCTCGCCTAGGCTTGTCGAGGGCATTGGTGGCATGGCCGCCAGCGGCGCCGAACCAGGAGCCTTGCGCTTTCGTGATGGAGGAGAGCCCGCTTGAGGTGGTGGTTGCGGTTGCGGCGCGAGCAGTTGCTGTGGTGGAGGGCCCGGAGGTGGTTGAAAAGGCTGTTGGAGCTGAGTCGGGTGAGGACCGTAGGGGTTCGGAGTGAAGTACGACTGAGGTTGTTGCGCTTGTATCATGGGTGGAGCAGTGGTTGGAGGTTGTGGGCGGACAGGACGTCCTCGATTTGGTTGTGAGCTGCGCGGGGGAAAAGGGAGTCCATGTTAGCAGGTGAAGAGGGGATTTCCGTTGAGGTGACACGACTGCGGGCGGCAAGGCGAGACATGCTGGTGACATTTTCTGGAGCGCAGGAATCTTTCACTCACGACATAGTAGCGGCGGGCCGCTCTGAAGCGAGAACGGCAACGTAGTATTTGATTATTGGGCAATTGGCGTCATCCAGACCGAGCCTCTGCGGGTAGTCAAAGCGTGTGTGGGATTTTGGCTGAACGGGTGATGACACCGCGCTTTGTCGATCTGGGATATTCTTTGGAGGGCATCCAGGTTTTGTTAGTCCATCTTGCCGTGCTGCCTATTCATATGTATCTTCCGAAGTCGCTGGTCAGGTAGTAACATGGATGAGAGAAATGAGAACTTTTGGTCTGGGTGATGCATCGCAATAGCTTTGTGTGATGAGGCGACTGCATCACGCGGCCGTTGCGATACATGGGACATGGGCATTGGCGCAAGCGGACGCAGCTTGTTAAGTATCGAGGTACCAAATGACAGCGAGTTGCCCGTTTCGGTGTTACTTCACCCAGAAGGAGAATGCGGGGTCACGCCTATTTCACGCTTCGAGAAAGGTCATGGGTATCAGAAGTAGGGCTCATGTCGTCGCGGATGTGTACCTTCAGCATCGACACGGGGGACGGGATGATGATATCTTGGAAGGGGGAGTGAAGTTGAAGGGAGATAGGATGTTAAGATGAGAGGCAGTGGTAGTTGAAGCAGGTTGGGAGGTTGAAGGGTCTTGATGTGGCAGGGAGGCTGATAGAGAAAGTGAACCTGGGTACGAGAAAGATACTTGCATTCCCATGCATGAATTGAACTGCATGGAACTATGGGCTTGCGAACATTTGACCTATCATCTATCCCCCGGCGCAACGGTTTGCCCGCCAGACTATGCCTGAAACAGCCTTAGCCCCTCCCTTAGGGCCCATCCTCGCAAACTTTCTCCCTCTCCCAATTCTTGCCTCCCTTTCATCTTCCAACCGAATCACTCACAAACAAACCAACCCATTCAAGTACTCCTTGATATAATCATGCTATCATGCTGCTGGTTTCGCGTGCTTGTTATTCTGAACCTCCCTGTCGTCATACTTTCACATTGTTTCAAGCGAGAAAAAAAGCCACTACTCACTACTGTTACAAGCTACACACCCTAACCACGCCGCCGCTTCGGCCCCCCCTTGGATCCTTGAGGACCCGCGGTGCTCAAGTCCCCTTCCCCAAGTGATGAAGTGGCCCCAAAGAAAGATAGTGCCCCCAAAAGCCTCAGAGGAGATGAGATGAAACAAAGATGCAACATCATCTAACCAACTCCTACCCTTGGCATCGTTTCAATCCTCGTAAGTTCGTAACCGAATAGAAAAGTTATGAACAACCCCCGAGCTCGCGGGGTTAGACAGCGCTTGGGACACAGCAACAATGGCTGACGATTCGCTTGCGTGCGCTTGTTCTTTCCTTTTCAGCCTCATGCCAACGGTCCTTTTTCAAATCATTCTCCAACGGTTCATTTAATATTGACTTCATTAAGGCACACTGCGCACCAACTCAACGCTCGCTGCACAAAACAATCCCCATGGACGCGTCGCTATATTTACCCTTGCTGTATGTCTTCATCTTTCTTTCCATCTCAGCCAGTAATAAATGGTGCCGTTCGCAACCATGTTTCTGTTCGGGTTAACGTGGAATCTCCTTCAAACACGGCACGGCTTCGCTTAGACGTAATCTGGAAAGGATCTCTCACCGTTTCGTAAAAACAGCATACCCTTATTGGCCATTTCACCCGTAAAGCGGCTTTTTCCAAGGTCATCTCCTCTCATCATATAACCTCCTGGCCTCTACCTCCGCCGCAAATGGTTCGGGGACTCATGCACTCATTCCACCATTCCACCATCTCATGTGGCGTATGAGTGCAGCTTGCCATCCAGGGCCCACACAGGTCGCTGCTTCAACTCAATATTCCACGCCCCCAACGCCCCTTCAGAGCTGCAAATACATCTGACGTCCTCCTCCTAACCTTGCAAGGCACTGCTTGCGCTGCCAAAGCTCGATATCCCCCTGGCATATTGGAAACGTGAGAGCCATCAGTTCGAGGATTAGCTTTGTCCCACCAAGAGAAACAGTTCCAAACGTACTTCGAAAAAGCAAAGGTATAGATAGTGGTCTGGACCCACCTGGTGACATCTTCACCTATATCACGGCAGGACTCCTCGGTCTTCATCCTTCCTCGCAGCCTCATAATCAGTAACTTCCGTCCCACTGGTTGGGTCTTTTGCAAATCGTGTTCATACCATCGCCTATTCGCATTAATATTTCGACTGTCAAAATTCTCTTTATCCAATCCGAGACCCTGTTCGAAAAGCTAGCATCGACCAACGTTTCGGCGCTCCACATCAGACATTTCTCTTTACTTTACACTTACATGTTAAGCCTGTTTCTGGCTGAGATCCGAAGAACAAAACAATTCTTTCAGTGAGAATTATATCGACAACGCCGTCTAACCTTCAACATGTCTTACGCACCCACGCAAAAGCCCATGATGGTCAAATCCATGTCGGCAGCTGACTCGCAAACCTTACGCGCTCCGGTAGTGCACCGGCATCGCAAGACGGTCTCCACAGGTGGAGGCAGAGCTTGGTCTGATGCAGAGGTATGTATATGCAAAAGCATTATCAACCGAGCTTTTCATTGACAGATATATAGGAGGCTTATTTAATTGAGACGCGAGAGCACAAGATGCCATACAAGCACATTGCCAGCCAGCTCAAGAAGACGGAGCTAGCCTGTCGACTCCACTACCACCAGCTTTCGTTCGGCAGCAAGAGCCGCCGTCACTCCCAAGTCCCAATGAATTCATACGAACGATCATCAGCTCCACCACCAGCGCAATCGAGGGGCGAGACTCCTCAGAGACAGCTGCCCTCCTTCTCACCGCCGGCGAGTCCTCCTGAGAGTATGGAGTACAGTCCCAGCGAGTCTTCTTCTCAGACTCCTCAAAATCACAAGCCGATACTGCCAAAGCCAGTCCCTAGCATTCACCATCGCATCAACGATACCCAGTCGCTTCGCTTAGTCACTCAGGATATGGACTGCTTGCAGGAACGGCAATACGTCGATGTGGCAAAGCTTGATCGCGTTTATGACGCTCACCGTTTACATTTCTGGTCCACCATTGCCCGCAATTATGGCTGCAACCTGTCGCCGGCGACGTTGGAAGAGGCATGGTGTCGATCCCATGGCTTGTCGAGTTCAAAGTTTCCCCCCACTCCCCGCGGTAGCCCGCATGACTCGCAGGCCCCATCGAACATCCTCAGCGGCGCTCCATTCAGCGCCGTAACAGATTCAGGCAAAGGCTTCACTCCCATCAACAGTGAAAACCCGAGCTCCAAGCCAACAGTGCCGAGGCAAAATTCATTCGCCATTTCATCTTTACTCACGGAGGACAGGGAAGTCAGGAGCCCGGGACGGGAGAAGAAGCTGGACGAGGTGGAGATCAAAAGAGAGTAGTTTCTGCATCGCTGGCGATTGATTGATTGAGTACATGGAGCCACAAGCCTCGGTAATTGTGGCTTATCAGCACCCGAGTCCTCTTTACGAAAAACTCTTCCCTTATTGGTCATTATTGGGAGTCCATTCAAGCTACGGCGTTCCACGGTCATGAAAGATGAAAGTCTGTCTCTACGGAGAAAGCAAAGTATTGTCTAATCCTGTCATTGAGCGCGGGAGCCCACGGTCCTTATACCCTTTTTCCTCCCCTTTCCCCAAATAGCCAGTCTATATAGCAAATCACAAGAAAAGACGCCGTGTTTTCGCTCTCTCTCTCTCTCTCTCTTCAACCTTTCACAAATCCACAGCCCAAGATCTCATCCAGCAGACCCACGGTACAAACCATGCCGCCCCTCTCTTTCTCTCTCTCTCTCTTCCCCCCCTCCCCTGTCAAAACCCCAAAACCCCAAACAAAACCTCCTCCACCCCAGCCTCCCGCCAAAACCCCAAGCCTCCATCCCTGACACCCCGAACCCCTCCCCGCAACCATACCCCCATCCGTCCTAGCCCCCCCGCCCCATCTCAGAAAGCCAAACTCAATCCCAATCCCAGACAGGCTCCTTTACTGACCCGAACCAAACTCCACGTCGCCGTATTCTGCCCCAACGAGTGGCCGGGGGGGGGGCGCTAAAGCTCTCACGTTCCGAGGGGCGCAGGCGTCGTTCTGAAACGGGGGGGTGGTCGCGTTTCAAGGTGAGACGCTTCGTTCGTGGATGGGAGCTTGGTAGGTAGGGGAGGGTAGGGGGGAGAAAGAGGGCACGTGGAGCGAGGCGTTGGATTGGGGGAGCACGTGAGGAGTACGTGGGGCGGAAGGACGTGGGGCGGAT
Source organism: Letharia lupina (assembly GCF_014066315.1). Classification (NCBI taxonomy): domain Eukaryota; kingdom Fungi; phylum Ascomycota; class Lecanoromycetes; order Lecanorales; family Parmeliaceae; genus Letharia; species Letharia lupina. The sequence goes on from NW_023502975.1 coordinate 509,841, forward strand.
GAGGCTCGTTCGTATCTGGGGGTTGAGTGGGGGACCGCTGGATAAATGACCGAGTGATATATCTCACGCGCTGGTGGAGTTTTGGGTGGGGGGGGGGGATGGGATGGATACCTTGCTAGGTCCTTTTTTGGGTGAGACGTCTGAGAGGATACGGACGGACGGATTCTAGTTTGGGGCCGGGGCTGGGGGGGGGGAGTAACAGGATGAGACGTGGTTGAGGATGAGTGAACGGATCCGACGGGCTCGGGGTTGGGGGTGTTGATACGTTTGTAGGATGAGTGAGTGAGTCTTTGGTGAGGCGGGAGGGAGAGGGATAGAGAGAGAGGGGGAGAGGGGAATCTCAAACGGTTTTTCGAAGTTTCGATACGTGGTTGGTCTTGTCGATGCGTCGACTTTTCTTCATGGCTTTTGCCTTCCGCAAGCTCTTCCTCTTTCTAGCATATCGGGTTTTCTTTACGCTGACTACTCGTTAACAATGCTCATGTGTTGCCTGATCGTGAATATATTTATAGTGGTGTCGGAAGACCATTTTATCAGGCCAAAAGTAATCTTGGGTCCAGCAAACACCTTCACCCAATGATGGAACACAGCAATGACCAAGTCTCCATCCAAGGCCTACTCAGTAACACTCCCTACTTCGGAAATCCGTCCATGGCCGCCTCATCAATCTTCTCATCATCCTCCTCTCACTTTCCCGCCATCTACGACCGGCACCACCCACGGGAACGACGCTCGGATCGCACTCGTAGAAAACGCCCCAAGCCGCTCCAGCTTTCCATTGCGGCCCAACAAAATGACACTGTCTCGATGATGCCTCTTGCACCGGTTACACTGACCGCATATTCCACCTCAGCCGGCTCTGAACACTACACCTTTCACTTCTTCCTCGACGCAAGCGAATGAATGAGCTGACCACCGGGGGAAAAAGCATAGGGCGCAGAGGGCAATGGTGACGACATTGCGAGAGCTGGCAGCGAGCGAAGAGCTGGCTGGAATCCCATTGGGATTTTGATCTTCTCCTTAGCGATGCTCGGAGAGAAGAGCTGGGGGTCTACACGCATTGCTATTATCAGGATTTCAAACCTGGGCGCAGAGTCTTCAGCGCACGAGGAGACGGTCATGGAACTTCGCTTCGATGTCGCGGGCAGAGCCTTCCATATCACATGTTACATGGTGTACTCCAAGGCGAGTCGCAATCCCGAGGGAGTTCTTCGTCCAGCATCAGAAATACCGGCATACCTCTCTCACTACCTGAATTTAGGTATGTTACGTCCATTATGGAACGGACCCATACTGGAATATCGGCAAGCCACTGCATCCCATAGCAAAGAGTGACCCGAGCTTCAGACAGGCGGACAGGAGTGGTGCTAGGGAGCTGGTGAAGGTACGAAACGCGCTGCGATGTGCGTTGGTGGAATGCAAGAGCAGTATTGGATGCCGAGCGCACGTGGAAATACGTTGTTCAGGCTTTTGTGTGACTCCTGTTTTGGTGGGAGAATATGCTCTTGTATTGAGGAAACTTCTTTGACGACGATTCCACCCCATGTTGGTATCATAAATCGTAATTGTTGGTCGATGATCTCTTCTGTGAAGGATAGCATAAGTGTGGTTAAGGAATACGAATACTCAAGCCATTGTGATCCATGAGTAATAATTAAACGGCAGCAGCCAGCTTGCATGTCGCAGCGATTTTCTGATCTAGTCAGCTTCTTTAGCTTGTGTTAAACTCCGAGAGTAGAACAGCGTCCCATGTGTCACGATGAGCGATCCTCCGATTCACAACGGTCATCACTGCTATTGGCCTTGGTCTCTCATCGGGGCCCGTTTGAGACTTGGAAGGTATCTTACACAGGCCCCAACTGCAATTTTGGGTGCACCATGATGCCTCGCGCATCTTGGTGGAAAGGAACACAGACTCTCCCTTAATTCTGGAGGGCTTGTACTAGGTTCCACAGTTCTCAGCATGCATCGTACAGGTTTCGAATTTTGACACCACGAGTTTCACTTTTGAATTTGTCGGAGCCTCTAAACCAATTTGGTCCATCCTATTCTCATAACGCCAATTGTGCTTCCTAGCTCCAACAAAATATGGAACTCCTTGATCCGGAATGCGCTGCGTATTGCTGAGTTTCATATGCATGTCGATTTTGTTTAAAGCAGCAAAGAGGTTGTTGTCTGCGGTGTTTCCAGAAAACCCCTTGGGGGGCGATGCAATGATAGAGAAGGTGTGGTAATATCAGACACCGGAATAGACCTGCCGACTCCCTGAAATCGCCAACCTCTTGCCACGCCGGGCGATAGGTGGACCTCCTTAGCGCGGTATATGCACAGCATGCGTGACCGAAAGCAAAAAGTGGGGCCGTCTCAACCCTTGCCCAACAGACGCTGGGGGTATGGATAGGTCTGGAGCCTGTTTGTGCCACATCATTGTAATGGTGAGCTTGAGCAGCGAGCTTGAAATACCCACCTATCGCATCTCGGTGCCTTCCCCAGGACCTCGCAAGCCTGCAGGTCTTCTAGCCACTTCATTCTCTCAAACGGACGAAGATTATAGGATGATGCACACCACTGCCGTTTCAAAGACCCGCATGCATGATACGTTAGATGTATGTGTTTGGAGCGTTGGAAGGCGTGCGTCTAGGGGGTGCGGGTCAGATGGATTGCTGTAGCAATGATGAAACCGGAAGCCGAGTCTGGAATTACTCTACACAGGTTCGATTTGCTGGTTGATTGTACCACCTATGCTACTATGATCGAGTGGAGTGTCCAGAGTTTTAAAATAGAATATTACCCTGGTCACTCTAACGCATTGTCATGTGTGAGGTTCAGCCACCGTTCCGCTCTCCAAAGAACCGGGAGCACGTCAGCAGGCAGCTCAACATCCCGGTCTTGGCATTTCTTCTCAAGCTCTTGGACACATTGTTGTAGGCGTTGCGCATTATCTTCCGATCTTGTTGCTGTCCAGAAGTGATTGCCTATCTGTGAATCAAAGCCTTGCAAGAGGATTATAGCGTGCACAGTCACGTTTGGGGTTTTCTTGTTTCTCGAGTATGCGACTTCAAGATCTCCCACCGGTGCGGAGACGCGGCAGTACTCAATCGACGTTCACTTTGCTTCATTTGCTATTCTACAGGCCTCAGACCACCCGGGGCCTTTCGTGCCGTTCGTTCACTCCAGCGCGGTGAAAGTCTCACCGCATTTGGGTCCAGTCTAGGTTCTCGTACCGACTGTGTGCAGAGATCATCCTGGAGAGCAAATGCATGGCAGGCAGTGATGAAGTCCGCTGGTGTAACCTGTGTCGTTGCTTTGAACAAGCGATGGAAATGGAAGGTGCTCAATTCTGCTGACTTAGCCAAAGATTCCAACTTCAGACTTCCATTTCTCGCTTCACTCGGTTGCTCGAACGTCACGTCAATAATGCTGCGAAGAACTTGGGAAATTGCAAGGACACTGGTATTTGTTGTGCCCGATGTCTCGGGGTTGCAGCGCTTGCACGGCCGAAACTTCGCCTGCCGAGCAGCCTCGACGGCTCCAGGAAAAGAGAAGAATACAACGTGCCTTCTTGAAGGACGTCGGGATGCACACGACGGACGGCAGAAAAGCTTTGTCGTCAAGACGCCGTACAGAAAGAAACGATCTGCAGCCCGAGATCGTGATAGTGTTGCGTGCCGACGCTGGTCCTTTGTGTCGAAGCCGTTGATGCGTCTACTTGTAGCATTTTGGGGGCTGTTAGAGATAAAGAAAGGAGTGGGCGTTGAGCACTCTGTCAGATTAGGCGTTGGCTGGTAGCTGTTGCCTGGACTGACGGGGAGAGCGTTGGAGCTCGCGGTATCAGGCAAACCTTCTTCCCATGGCATCGACCACTCTGCTGCACGAGGATCCAGGATGAGATCGAGTGACTGACTCTCTGTTTGAAATTTGGGTAGAAGGTCGAAATTGGGGCCTAAAGCTTCACACCAAGGGTCTAGGCTTGTACCGTCCCCAATACTGTGGAATCCAAAGCCGTCAAAGCTGGCTGGATCATCTTGGGCTGACGAGCATGATAAATGTCCAAGCTCGTCCCGTGGATTGAACACGTTATCTGTGAGGTTGTTAACGAAGCCATGGTTCTCAGGTCTGGACGAATGCACGAGATGGTCGGGATTCGATGTACTTTTCTCTGCTATGTGTGGTTTTAGGAAGATGTGGTTAAGTTCTTTGGATTCAGGAAAGTCAAGAGCTTGATTGTACTTGAAGCTGGCTTTGCTGCCATTCTCTGCATCTTGAAGAGGTCGTTCAGGAGCTGAAGCAGACAATAAACAGGTCTGTGGCTGGCAGTGCCTCCACTGATTAGCTCAAAAGAACTTTCGCGTCTCAGGAACGCTTTGATATGATTGCAATGACCCAGCTGGAGAGGAAGACAGAGAGAGCAAGACCTCGAGGAGATCAGGGAAATAAACGCACGTGAAAATTTATGTGCTGGGGCGCGGGCTTCCCAGTAGTGAAAAGCTTGCCGAGTACTGGTTTTTGACTGTTTAATTCTCAGGGAGACCCCCTAAAACCCCTCGGACCCTTCGGGGGGCTCTTTAAGGAGCTCTCCGAGGGCTTGTATCGGAGGGGCTGTCAAAGCAAGCTCGAAATTTAATTATTGGAAAGCTTGCTTTCTCAATGCTCAAGACTTGAAAACGAGAATGGGTGCTACGCTAAGAGGCTAGTGACCAATCAGATCATCGGATTTCACCATTTTCAGTCTAAAACTCACCTTATTTCTTCATTTTCGATCTAAACGCGGGTGCACACGGGTACGTCCAAAAGAGGAAGCTGGAAAAGAACTTCAAAATCCTCAAATCTACCTTTTTTGATTCCTTTTCTTTTATCAAAAATATGATAATAAAGTAAGTTTATAAAGTTATAGAGTTAATTATACGCTTTCAAATAGTGTAGCGTAGACGAAATTTGATATCGTATTCGTAAAGATATACTAAAAATTAAGATTTTTATTTAAATTATCGAGCTTGCGAGAAGAGCCCCTCCGGCAGGAGCCCTCGGAGAGCCCTCGGAGAGCCCCCGGAGGGTTAGGGGGTTTCAGGGGGTCTCCCCCTGAGTATATCAAATAAATTACAACGTCTCTCTCGATTCTCAGTGAAATATGATGTCTCTCTCGATTCTCAGGGTTAGACCACTTAAAATCCCTTAAGCCCTTCGGAGCTCTTTAAGGGCTCTCCGAGAGCTTGTATCGGAGGGGCTGTCAAAGCAAGCTCGAAATTTGATTGTTTTAGTGATATTTGATTGATTTCGAGCTTGCTTTGACAGCCCCTCCGATACAAGCTCTCGGAGAGCCCTTAAAGAGCCCCCGAAGGGTCCGAGGGGTTTTAGGGGGTCTCCCTGAGAATCAAATATAGTTAAAAACTAGTACTCGGCAAGCTTTTCACTACTGAGAAGCCCGCGCCCCAACACATATTTTTAATGATATTTGATTGATTTCGAGCTTGCTTTGATAGCCCCTCCGATAGAAGCCCTCGAAGAGCCCTTAAAGAGCTCCGAAGGGTTTAAGGAATTTTAAGGGGTTTAACCCTGAGAATTGAGAGAGATAGTTGATATACTTAGGGGAGACCCCCTAAAACCCCCTAACCCTCCGAGAGCTCTCCGAGGGCTCTCCGAGGGCTCTCCGAGGGCTCCTACCGGAGGGGCTCTTCTCGCAAGCTCGATAATTTAAATAAAAATCTTAATTTTTAGTATATCTTTATAAATACGATATCAAATTTCGTCTACGCTACATTATTTGAAAGTATATAATTAACTCTATAACTTTATAAACTTACTTTATTATCAAGTTTTTGATAAAAGAAAAGGAATTAAAAAAGATAGATTTAAGGATTTTGAAGTTCTTTTCCAGCTTCCTCTTTTGGACGTACCCGTGTACACCCGCTTTTAGCTTAGAAATGAAGAAATAAGGTGAGTTTTAGCTTCAAAATTACGACATCTGAAGACCTGATTGGTCAACTTTAAATTTATGGTTGTCGAACATTTTGTGATTTCAGTCTTGAGTAATGAGAAAGCAAGCTTTCAAATTAGCATGTGCAAAACTTTTGCAGTTGCTTGGCATTGCGGCCCGCTTTCACCACCATTTGATCGTGGCATCAGTACTACCAAAGAAAACATGGCATTTGAAGTACAGTAGCAACTCCATGGAGATTGTATACCAAATCTCTACATACCATTTACAGTTGTTCTGGAATGGCATGAAACCGTCATAATCGAAAAATTATCAAGTCTGTCTGAATTTTGGAACTTCAATGATTCCACAGATTTGGTCGATTTGAAATGATAGAAAACGTGTGGAATCCCAATAGCATTTACTACAACCGTCTCATGCAAATATTTGAAGTTCCAAGTACGGTTATCTCGTTCAACATTCATCACAGATGTGATGGGAACCAAGCGTGCCAAGAAATGGCATGGTTTTGGCACGCGCTAAGTCCCGGCCCGTTCTTTCCAACTTAAGGTTCTGGCGCCAGAGCATTGCTGCCAAGAGTTTACAGGGATTGCCTAGCCAACAAGAATAGTGGGCCTTGGCCATAGTAGATATCTGGCTCTGCACCAGCCTTACATAGTCCAGTGATCCTTCTACCTCTGGACGTACCTCATTGGTTCCTCTTATTTCTTCAAGCAGGCCTGTCCCTTCAGAAACTTTGCTGCCAGAGTAGAGCATTCTTTTTGGAATGACCCATGTCGTCAAACATATAACACAGTGCAACATGTCTCTGTTCAGTCGGCATAGCCGAGACATCGAGCTGAGAAAGTGACAAAAGCAGTCAATTCAATCGCTCTGTATCCGATCAAACGAATTCAAACCTGAAAAAATGCATCAGACCATCGACCCCGCAATCCTCTACTGGGAGAGTGCCGTCATCATCATCTCGACTACAAACCAAGATGGAACAACACACCTCGCGCCAATGTCCTCAGCCTGGTGGCTCAGTCAACGCTGCATGTTGGGTCTAGCAGCACAGTCCCAGACCACCATCAACCTGCAGCGGAGCAAGCAATGCGTCCTGAACCTACCGTCGGACACTATGGTCGCCTAGGTTGATGCACTTGCGAAGACGACGGGCAGACAGGACATGTCCCCCTTTAAGACAGCTGCTGGCTACCGTCATGTTAAAGACATGTTTGCGTTGGCTCAACTGACACCTACGGCATCCGAGGTAGTCGAGCCATCTCGAATTATGGAATGTCCGCTGCAGATGGAGGCAGAACTTGTGGCTGTCAATGAGATGAATCGGGATGAGGAGGGCAAGGAGGGATTCCTTCTAGGACTTGAGGTCAAGGTTTTGCGAATCCAAGCCGAGGAGCACATTATGCAGATTGGGGTACCGAACAAGGTTGACGCGGACAGGTGGCGGCCATTGATGACCTGTATGGATTAAGTGCAAGGTTGTTGCCGTCAAGACTTGCAGAGATAGATGAGGAGAAGTATCGTTGAGGATGAAGATCAAAGGGCGTGCATGCCTTGCTTGGACGAGATGTATGGAGTCCGGAACTCGGAGAGAAATGTTTGATTTTATCAATGCAGTTATTCATCATAAGTCGTTCTGGTAATAGCAACGAGCTTTGTCCCCGTGACGGACAGGGAATGAATAAATATCATCAAGGTTCCTTTGCTCCCGAATCTTCATCACGATAGAGTATCATGATAATCTGGATTAATTCTATTGACGGACTCGATCACGAGCGAGTTTTTAAAGATAGTTTCATGGGAAAGTCGATGTTTTCCTGAAAGGTGTCAAAAAGTCTTGGCCAGGCCCGTGAGCGGCCGATCCAAATTTAGCAGCCACCACGCCGGTTCGTATTCAATCCTCCTAGCGCATTCCTTCTCCACCATCTCTTGGCTCTCTCGTTCTTTGTTTTCTTTTCAACCCACGACGACAGCAGTGCTAATCATCCCTACATTCGTTCAGCTGGATCTTCTTGGTGCATCAAGTCTCTGTCTTTCGTTATATCACGCCATCTAATAATATCCTTGTTCCTTCTTCACCCCTCGCATCAGGATCGGCAGGAGGCACCAACGACGAAACCCCTGCGACAAGCACTCCGTCGCCCGATTTCAACAAAGTATTTCACACACAGCATTCACATTCGCATTCGCTAAGCATCTTTTGAACATTCGTTACAAGCCATGGTTTACCTTCGGGCTGCTGCCGCGGCCGCCCTCTACTCTGTCTCCTCAGTCTTGGCCCAGGGGCAATCAAGCAGTCAAGCGGGCAATGGAGTATCTGGTGGAATAATGTGTGGAGAGGGCAACCTGTGCCCAGAGTCAAGCCCCTGTTGTTCGCGTGAGTCTTTCTGACTTGCCGCCCCATGACGAGATGCTGACCGGTGTCCTTCTCCAGAATACGGCCAATGCGGTGTGGGAGCATATTGTCTCGGTGGCTGCGACATCAGATATTCCAATTCTCTCGACTCCTGCGTGCCAGCACCCGTATGCCAAAGCCAGGACTACAAGTTGACTTCGTTGGACGGGATTACAGCAAACACACAATTTCTTGGAGATGCGTCAAAGGCCAACTGGGTGTCACAAGGGACGCCCTTACTAACGCCGGACAATAGCGCAGTCATCTTGACCTTGGCAGAAGACGGGGCAAGTGCATCTGGAACACTTCTATCTAGTTCACATTACGTGTGGTATGGAAAGGTTAGCGCGACTATGAAGACAAGTCGAGGCGCAGGTGTTGTGTCCGCCTTTGTCCTCTTCTCGGACGTACAAGACGAGATAGATTTTGAATTTGTGGGCACCGATCTCAATACCGCCCAATCCAACTTCTACTGGCAAGGCGTCACGGATTGTGAGTACTCAGGCGACTCTGACGAAAGATCCCACTGACATGCGCAGATGAGAATGAAATCAATTTGACCGTGTCGGAAGGTGGGGATACCTTTAGCGCTTGGCATACATACGAAGTTGATTGGACACCAACATCATTGACGTGGTCTGTGGATGGCAATGCCTCACGTGTCCTGAACAAGGCCGATACTTTCAACAAAACGGACAATAAATATCACTACCCACAAACACCTGCCCGTATTCAGCTCTCCCTCTGGCCTGCTGGTACAACCAAGAGCGGGCAGGGCACGATTGATTGGGCTGGGGGGTTGATCAACTGGAATTCGCAGGATGTCCAGACGAACGGCTATTTCTATTCTATGTACAATGATGTCAACGTGGAGTGCTATCCAGCGCCATCGGACGCGAACGGTACTGGCACCGTATCATACAAGTACGGCGACGTGGATGGGCTGGAAGGCGACATCGAACTCACAAACGACCCAACTATTCTCGGGTCATTCGTTGCGGACGGTACGGATATGAGCAAGGGAAAGTCCAACCCGTCAAGTACATCGTCAACAAAAGGAGGGTCAGCTACAGCAACACCAACCAATCTGGCAACCGTACCAGGCTTGTCAGGTGCAGGTGGCACAGATGGGACCGGAGTTGGCGGTGACTCGGGCTCGGGGTCCGGTTCTAGCTCAGGGTCGGGCTCAGGCTCAGACTCTGGCAGCGGAACGTCAAGTGCATCTGGCACCGCTGCGACAGGCATTGGTGGCTTTGACCAAGGAGACCAAAAGCAAGGCAGTGGTGCATCCAAGGGAGAAGAAGTCACGAGAGGCTCAATTTTCGCTGCTTTGGTCGCGTTTATTGGTGTGCTCATGATGTGGGCTTGATTTTTCTCGGATGAGACACGGTCATTGGGGGAGTCACGCTCATTTAGGATAAATAGGCGTCTTGTCTTGCATAGCTGGCGCTTGGCGGTCATTCGTGGGTGCATGTTGATAGCGATTGGTATTGTAATTACCGAAACGGTCTTTTTGCATAGCCTCTAGTATTATACTTGTCAATAAGGAACATTGTACATTAGCCCCAGGGCTTCCACATGCAAGCAGTGTAGCACCTGGCACTGGCTCTCTTGCGCCCTCAGCCTCAGCGTACTTTTCGGCGTCGCAAGAGGACTCAGGCTTGCTGTGTCGACAGTACCCTGACGAGGTTTCAACATCTCTTATTGAAAACTCTGTGAAGTTTCTCCCTTGATTTAGATAATAAATGTTTCCACCGCCGTTTGCCGTCAACGGTTGGCCTATCAAGAATTGCTTGCAGACGCGAGCAGCGGAAAGTTCTTGGTGTGACATGGTGGACGGTCTCTGACACGATCTGGCCTCACTACCATGCCGACTGGCTCCTCATACCGAACAAGTAATAAATCTACATTGAGGGGAAAAAAACCGGCAACCCTGTCAGAGATGGATCTCCGTAGCCTGCAGCGTTTGTAATCTCAGACCCTGGTTCTAGATCTTCCCAAATCAATTCTCTGCTGGGCAAGGGTCGCAGCGTGCTCTACACTCTGTGGTAGATCGCGAGTCGGAAGGCAACCCAACATCCAAGCCTGCGGATCATGGCCCGAATTTTCTACAAGATGCTGTGGTGTTATCAGGCATTTCTTATATCCTTATATCCCTGTTGTCTTACCGCTGGCGCTGAGAGTCATCTAGGTAGTATCTCTTGAGAGATCGTACGTTGCTAGAGACGCTTCTTCAGTTAAGGTCAAGCAGAGCTACCCGGGCAGCATCTTTCGGGAATGAGCTATGGAGAACCCCATCTCATCGGAGCTTCTCTACCGGACCTCCCTTCGGACCACGGAACAGTGCAGCAAGCTCCGCCACAGGTGTCTCCTTTTCTCCCGGACTAATTTCTCTTACATTTGAGGACTTCACCCGACCGGCGCTTTCTCTGTCTTGAAAGTTTTCTTCCTAATATACTAATTTTGCTGTCCTACATCTCACCAGGGCCCGTCTACCATCTTCGTTGACCGAATTCGACTTGGTTTTCTCACCTACAACCGTGGGTACGCTGTTGCTCGACTGCTCGCAACACACCACGTGGTAACAACGTGACCATGTGTACGTGTTTTTGGGGTCCATGTCCTCTTTTGAACCAGATCCTGACTCTTGAGACGTGTCTTGGGAGGTTTTACTCTCGAGAAATGTTTGAGAGCTCGATATCACCAATCATACAAGCAAGACTGACTCTGAAAGCATATCCAGGTACCTACGACATCTTCTTCTACGCCGCTTGTGGTCACAACAGCGGCATCCGATCCAAAAGACAGTGCCAAACACGAGCGTGGTATCCAGTGCGTTTTGATCGCCCCAACGGACAAACGGTCTATGTCAACTGGCGCGATCCTTGTTGGCCCCGGCAAGGTGTCAATGTCCAAGAACATCATATGGGACGAACGCAAGTCTGCGAATCTTGTCGGGAATCTTTTCGTGTAAGAAAAGGGCGATAGGAAGGAGGGACATGCGGAATCTGAAACAAGGTCCTTGTTCTACACCCGATTGTGGAGGTTGCCTGCTTTGTTGCTCCGAACAAGGAGGACTGTTGTTCCGAACAGGCAACATCGATCTGTGCATTTTTGAATCAATTCAGCAAACCTTGGTCTCAGCGTTGTCGGCAGTCCAAAGAAACATTGGGAAATTGAAACAAGAATCCACACCTAATCTTGCATGTTGCGTTCTTTGTGAGTCTGAGACATGGAAAACCTTCCCGCTAACGCTACAGCAATCCAGGAACTCTTAGACATCTTTTGCAAACTTCAACCGCTGCATATATCTACGCTATGCTCCCATTCGTTAACTCGTCTCTTCTTCTCATCAGCACACCCTCCACAACTAAAAGACACACAAAACCCCCAACCGCCACCAGCATACCACCACCAACAAAAGCCTAATCCAGAAACACTCAACATCAACCATGTGTTACTACAACATCTTCTACTTCGAATGCGGCTGCGAATCCCAGTCCCCCGCCTTCCAATTCCCCTGCCGGCCAGCGCGCGCCGGGCAGCGAAGCGTCTACCACGACTTCGACCACCACCACGGCCCACCCCAAGCCTGCCCTCTCTTCATTGTCCACCGGGAGAGAATCACCCCCGGCAAATGCGCCTCTCACAGCCTCCAGGCGCAGCTTGAGAAACGAATCAAGGCGCTGAAGGACGAAATCAAACGTTTGAAGGACGACATTGCGGAGCACCAGGACCTCATCGATCAGGAGAAGAAAGTGAGACGGGCTCGGAACCACGGCCGTCCGGGATACGGAGGACCGGGTGGACATGGTGAACACGATAAATGTGGCGGAGGGCGCGCTTGAAGTGATGGGGCCGGCAGCGGATGGGTTGGAGCAAGTATTGGATATGAAAATGGGTGTCGCTCGCCGTGGGTTTGATCGAGACATGGATATGGCATTCGGGTGTTTTACAATAGACCGTTGATTATTAGCTCTGTATCCAATACTTTCCAGCCCATCTCCCATTTCCCACTGCCCCATACATAGCCCACCGCTTCATCCCCTCGACCGCGTACTCCTCTATCAATTCACTCAATGCCCATTCCGGCTCTGCTACCTACCTCGTACCTCCGCATTGATACGCCTACCGCGAGCCGCAGTGAACAGTGAAAGCGATCGCCCCCTTTGCAAACGGCGGGCAAAAGAGGATCCATTGTAACCCGTAGTCAAAGACATTCCGGTTTGCTGTTTGAGGATTGGTAGAAGATGAAGGGGTTGATCACCTGTCATTGATATATACTGGGTATTCCATAAACCAAACGTGTTACAAGCGTGGGCGTATTGGACCAGGAATAGCGAGTGCCGAAGGGGGTTTTGACCGTCCGAGTGGCGAGTTGTCAAACGATTGCCCGAACTACCAACAACAGTATTGAAAGCTCTATTGCTATACGATCGGACAGTGCCGAAAGGCTCTTTACTTCGCGAATGGCCAGTATCAAAGGGCTGATTCCCATGTCCATGTCAGAATCCGAAGCATACTCGAGCCAATCATGGCGAGTATTGAAGGCTGACCCCCTTGCAGATGCCAATCCTTCAGGTATGTATTCTGAAATCCATTCACGTTGTAGATAAATGGTAGAGATGGGAAAATCAATTCCCGAGCAAATGCCGGAAGTCCAAAGATCCAGCGAGTCAAGCACCTTAGTCCATCCTTTTTGCCTCTCCGACCTTATTTCGTTCCCTAGACTTCACACCTAAGGTCTCCCTCTTCGTTCTCCGTAGCTACTCCGTAAATCCCCCTTCATTTCCGATGTCGACAAGCCCAATCCCCTTCGATCTCCGTGGCTTCTCCCCAACCTCCGCTTCGTTTTCAATATCTATAGCCCGAGCCTTCCTCGATTGTAGTCTCTACATCACCTTAGTATCTTCACTACTCTCTATGGATTAATCCTATTGATGTTTCTCTATTTCCTAACTTCCGATACACCATATCCTCAACTCTTGCACAAGAGAACTTCACTTTCTTCTGTCAGCACTTATCCTACCTCCATTAACCCTCAATAAGCCACTTTAGATCCTGAACTTCTTTCCAAAATCTCATTCATTTTCACTTCCCACATCCCACATTCTGCTCTCCAAAATCACTTTCTTCTCCATGCACCCTCCCTAATTTATCCTTCATCTTCAGCGCTATCACTCCTGATACTTCCTTCGGGTTGCGTAGTCTCTAACCTCCTCAAAGTACGCCTCATCCCTAGACTCATCCCTAAAGCTGCTTTCACCTTCACTGCAATCTCAGATTCGCTTTCACACTCTGTAGTTCATTTCCAGATCCCTATTCATCCAAGAATCAGCTTCACAACTTCCTTCAATACGGATGATAGCCACGTTAGAACCCCCCTCATCCCGTAATAGCTTCCGAAACTCCCCTTCATTCTCGATGCGTTCATCCCCGATACCTCTTCATTCGTCGTAGTCCCTTCATTCTCCGCAGTTCCTTCATTTCCCATCCTTCCGACCCTTCTCAAACAACGCTTCCGGCCAACATTATTCCAGATGCCTTTTCCTATCCTGTAATCCATTCCTAGATCTCCATCCAACTCGAACTCATCCCCGACCTTCGTTCGACCTTGACTACAGTTCCCCAATCACTCTTCGTGAAAGCCATACTGGCCATAGCGTCGGACCTGTCTTTGCACAGGTCCATGCGGAGAGTGTAGTACAGCAGTCGAAACGCAGCAACTCTACCACTATCACTCCCCTACGATACTAGACTAAGCCGCATTTGCTCGCTTGTAGTGCCTCCCCTTCATTCCCACCGTATTCATGCGATATCTTCCTTCATTGTCTGTAACCTCTGGCCCTTCACCCGAGGTTCCTTGTTGGTCCCGTAGTCCCCGGCCCTTTGACTCCATCACTTTTTCTTCCGTTGTACACAACACCGGTCATATTCACAACAACACGCACGATAGCCGCTCGATATGGACATACTACTGTATAGAACTACCTCTAGAACCGTATTGTTTGCAGTAGCATTGATACATGCCATATAGCCGCGGCAGTGATGTACTATACTACTTTAAGACGCTGTTTCTGGTATATCCAAAACACTGTTTATGTTTACGACGCTAGCTACGGAAGTGACACACAACATTGTGCCGCAGTGTCACTTCTGCTCTGTTTCAGTCACACATCTACATTAGCCGCGCAGAGTGATATCGTTTACCGCGGCTGTCACTATATATACATAACCATTGTACCACGTGAATTTGCGAAGACGGGCTGTGTATTTTATCCGGTTGGTTGCATGCACCGAGGACTACTTCTTCTGCTGCACAAGTCCAGACAAAACCTACCATCTTCATCATCTGCAACAGCAAGCAACATCGACAACAAGAACAGCAAAGACATACATCAAGCACCGGTACCAAGTACATCCCCTTGTTACTACACTGCACGAGCCATCAAGCATCCTGTTGCAAGGCACCGATTCCCTCTCACATACTCGAGCATAACTCTCTTTCGCAGACTTGCTGCTTTCTCCTCATCTTACCGTTGTCCTGTGACGGATTCCCTTGTGCAACTTCACCCCTTGCCACATTAACCGAAGGCTTCACTGTGCATTGGATCTTCCTACCCTCGTCATCTTGCCCCTTCCGTTTCGCGTTTCACTTACATCTGTCATCTGTCACACGCATCTGCATTCACATCTACCATCACTTTCTTTATCCCCTTCTCAAAGACATTTACATCTGTCATTACCACTCCTCCTACCTTCAAAGACGACTCACATATAGGATAATGTGTATCCACGAGTTTTACCTCTCGACCTCTTGTGGACATCACTTCCCAAAGCTGCCACCGTCAGCCAAACCGAACGTGTTCTTCCAAGACTATCACCCGACCATCGCCGTCCCACAAAGTTTGACATGCACTCCAGTCAAGCTCGCCTTGAAATTCTACCACGACCAAGTGGTTTACCTACCGGCCGATATGAACTGTGGAACGAAGGTGGACATCCCCAAGTCGTGCCCTATCGTCCATAGACCACGCGACGGTCCAACGAGGAGAACAATCAGGGAGGAAGAGAAAGCGGGAATTTTACTAAACAACAGCATGCTCGACAACGGCCTCGGTCCTTTCCAGAAATGGCAGATCGAGAATGATGCAGCGGTTCTGGACCAGTGCTCAAACCGCGCGAAGCCAGGAGAGCACAGTCCCAAAGCACTGCGACGGCACAAAGAGTTGAACTATCCGCTAAACATGTACCGGCATGTTCAGAATGTCAAGGCTTTCCAAGCACGAGACAGGAGATTCGCGATGCCAAATGTCAGATACACCAACGTGGACTTCGGTTGCGGCGGGCCTTTCTCCGCAGAATGTTTAACGGGATGGGATGGAACCGGATTACTGACGCACCGTTTGCACCTTTGGAGTGACGCGATCACTCACCCAAAGCCATGCAATCATGAGTGCTTGGCAGGATGGAGTGGAGCGGACCTGGACACATACCGCCAGCAAACCTGGGCGGGTGACAATATCAAGAACTGGGGAAGTTTCGATTACCCCAAGTCCGCCGCCGAGTACGTGTTCAATCACACCGAACATTGGGCTGTACTCGACTACAGCAATGTCAGTCACCTGCACGCGGACCAGTTTGACTGGCACGGTGACAACTTCGTGAGGAAACATACCCTTCCGAATGGCCAAGTGGTGCACGTGCCGGAAACGGTGCTGGTGCCGGTGCCAGAGAGTCTTGACCAGGTCTTGCGCGAGATGAGCCGGGTGTCGCTGCCGGAGGAGATCGACCAAGCTTCAATCGAAGATATTCTGGGACGGCTGCCAGAAGCCTTCGAGGAGGAGGAGCCGTTGTCAGGGGAGGGTTCAGAACCGTCAGCAGATATTGCCGAGGTTTCTGAAAGTTGTTCAACGTTGGTGAATGACCCGGTCGACGAGCCTAAGCCGATACCGGTGGAGACACCGGAAATGGCGGAGGCGCGGAGGCAAAGGGCGAGGGAAGTGATGAGGGAGAAATTGAGGAGGGATTTCTCCGAGGGAAAGGGGAAGGTGATCGACGAAGAGGGTTAGAGACTGTCAACCTTGTACATAAAATCGCGACAGTAAGACTGATGCCTTGACAGACAACATTTCTGCGGAAGGTGCAGTGGCCAACAAAACGGGCAACGAATCTGACGAAGCTGTCAATGACGGAGAACGTGGAGCGAAGAAAGTGGGTTTGACAACTTCGTCTAGCATGGAGACGATATGTGCTGGTAAGGACCCCACGATGGAGACAGATGAAGTCCTCTGAAACCAATACCGGGAAACAACCTAACAACCATCAGCTCTTCCGAACCCAGCAACGACACAGACTGCAGGTATGTCACCCATTGAACCTTACAAACGAACCACTCCTCACGCTCACCTGAACCCTCAGCTGACCCATCCACCCAAACACCACGTACATCCCCCCCCTCCCCACCTCAAACTCACCTCAAACTAACAACACCAACAGCTCCCCTCATCGCTCTCGACCGCCAACCCCAAGACCAGCGCGACGGACTCCCTCCATCCGATCTCAACAAAGCGACCAGCTCACCGATCGACGACGTCGGTGACGATTTCGACGGTACGGAGGAAAACCAAAACGAGGAGGAGTCGTCGGCAGGGTTCTGAGGGGTAGAGAAGGACCCCTTCTACAATACAGTAATCAGCGACGGATCTTGCTTCGAGACCGGGGAATGGCGTTTTCGGGATTTGGCACCGGAGGAGGGATTCTGACGGTCTTGGTGAGGATGCAGACCCTCCGTCTGTCCAGGTTTGGGGGCCTGCATGCCATCAGCGACGTGGATTTTGTAAGTGTGTGTGTGTGGGATTTTAGAGATGGGGTGGAATGATGATGGGAAATGAGGATGAATTGGATGGGTATCAAGAATATCTAGCAATACAAACATTTCCCATCCGTCCTTCCGCTACTAATCAGCCGTACGCCTAGCACACTCCCGCTAACCGATTTTGCTGGTTAAGCTTTGCACATGGCCACTAGTGTACAGCACCACATCCACACTCCAGATTTCTCTTAAAATCTCCCTGATAATGATCCATATCCGCCATCGTTTTCACATCATCGACCGGCTTTCCTAGCCAGTTCTTAAATTTCGACGAAGTTGCCAACTGTTCCTTGAGCTCTTTTGTCACGGCTTCGGTATCCACGTCTAGGTATTCCCGCAAGAAGATGCCGATTTCCGTATTCTCGTGGTTGCCGATGAGGGGATGGGCGTGTTTGGGACTGGAGGCATAGATGTTGACGTCCACGGCTGTAATTACTTTTAGTCTCGCTATGCTCGTAATGAAGAGAGGGGAGGGAACGCACCAGAATGGCCATGCGTAGTCCACCCAACCTGGGCTCTCCGACTAATGATGTCCGCAAAGATGTAGGAGGCAGGCCATGGATCCGAGTTATCTACCAAGCGATTGATCTCGTCATCCGTAGCATCGTAGACTCCCAGTCCTTGCTCGATGAGCTTTTCGCGGATGTAGGTTGCTAGGTCTTCTCTTGGGCTTTTGCCTTGCTTTGCAAGATGATCACGGAGTTGGTAGGCAAGATTTTCGGCGGAGTGAGTGGAGTTGATGAGCATGTCAGGATACCAGCGGTAGACAGGGTAGGCGTCGTGGAGTTCTGTGAAGGGTCAGCTGGAATCCAAGTCATAAGAGGTTTAAGGATGCTTACGTCGAGCCGTCGCCAGTCCGCCTGTTTCATGATCACTGGTGCCAACGAGTACACCCTCCACGGTATCCTTGTCTAAGAAGTCGAGGACACTGGTGAAGGCCTTGTCGTATGCCAACACCTCATGCACCTGTGCGACAGGATCATTCCCATGACCAGCATGGTCAATCCTGCTTCCCTCAATCATGAGAAAGAAACCCTGATCGCTGTCCTTCGTTGCATCACTCAAAGCCCTCAGCGCAGTCTGTGACATTTCATCAAGCGAAGGGTAGACATCATCCATATTCCTGCGGTCGACCTCATACGGAATATCCGTTTTGGCAAACAATCCAAGCAACGGCAACTTGACACCACTGCCAAAATTCAGTCCATCAAAACTCTTCCGATCATCCACGTAGCTAAATCCATTCTTCTTCGCCATAGCTACCACATCCTTGTCATCGTGTCTGCAAGACCCGTCCGTGGTATTAGGCAGGAAATGGCATCTCCCTCCCCCAAGCACGAGATCCAGCACTCTTCCCAGCGGATGTTCTCCAATCTCCTGCTCTGCAATGAGGTCTTCTTCTGATCTCTGGTTCACGTGTGCGGCAAAGCACGCCGGCGTGGCGTCCGTAATGCGTGTCGTAACCACCAGTCCTGTCAAGTATCCCGCCTTCTTCGCGGCCTCAAGCACAGTCCCGCAGGGCGAATGATCGGGAAGCACAGAGATAGCATGATTATAGCTCTTCATTCCACACGAAAAGGCCGTAGCGCCAGCTGCAGAATCAGTGATCAGGCTCGATGTGCTCCTCGTCCTCGAGGACCCAATAAGGTGCTGATCCAATACCAGAACATCATCAATCGGCAAACCGCTCTGCGTCTGCCTGAAGCTCCTCGTCAACGACAAGCTAGTCGGTCCCATACCATCTGATACCATGAATATCAGATTCCTCTTTCCACTCGGCTTTCCATTCTTTCCCCATCCGCCCGACTTTGTAGGATGCGACGTCTGCTGGTGTTGGTATAGAGCCGCAAGGACGATCACCGCGGCTGTAGCGATGACGGCCCAAGCAAATATCCCGATTTCTCTCCAAAAAGGCCAGCCGTATTTGCTCTGTTGGGGTTTATGTTGGCCAGTCAGTAAGGCGTCTTCCTCCTCCACATGTCGTTCGCTAGATTGTTCGGAGGAGGGGCGGTCTTCGGAGAAGAGGGGCTTCGGGCTTTCGGGCATGGTGGCTTAGGGACGAAGTTTTCTTTCTAATCAGCCTCAAGGTGACGAGATGACATTGGATTTGAGATGATGATTTGGAGGGCTGAGCGGACGACGTGGGGACTGGGGACGATCTGCGCCGTTACGATGGGAAGGTATTGTATTTTACGATTTAGCATCCTTTGATAATGATCTTTTGGGCATGACACATATGTATTCGAAATGAAGCAAGTGGGTCACCAGCACTTAGCGTGGCAACGTCTCCTGGCAAGCATACAGCAAGGACAACTAGAGAAGATTCGAGGGGTACGCGCATGCTTTTCGAGTTTTTGTCTTTAAGCGGAATGTGAATGGAGTCGTACTCTACGAGTACTTCCACCAAGACACGCCTTTTCGACATGAACTCACACTTATTGAACTTAACAGTATTCCCTATATGGCTACAGTCGAACCAATCTCGATTCTTTTCAATCATCAGGACAACCCTCAACCCAATCATCCAAACTCATCTCCTTCAACACCGTCTCAAACCCCTTAGCATCATCATTGCCACAAATACTGTCCACCTTCTGTGCTGCCACATTTGGCGCTCCATCCGGATACTCAATATGAATGACCGGCTCCCCTACTTCCACAAATGGCTGCCAGGTATCACACTCTCCATACTGTACGCACTGCTCATTCACGGCCCATTGCATCCTTTCCAAAACCTGCGGGATGATCTCTCCCGCGTTCTCTAGGCCGACTGATAGATCTCGTGCATGAGCCGCATCCGCTAGGAAGTTGACGTAATCCACAGCATCTGCCTGCGTAAGACCGAGGCCATTATCGTTGTCACCACCCACTTTATCAGGATCGACACCATCACAGCCTTTCGTCACCGCCAGATCGAGCCGCGAAAGCATGGCGTTGCGGAAGTCGGTGGAGTTAGTATTGAGCCACCATTCGCCTGCTCGCCTGCGCAACCATCAAGCGGTTTCGTAAGGTCGGTCCTGTTATTAAAGGATCCGGCGTCCGGGCGCCAATTCTCGTAACTGCTGGCCGAGAAGTAACAGATTACTTTTCGACCCTGATTGTAAAGAGTGGTGATGGTGGTAGCATTGTTGCCGAACATGTCGATGTCATAGACCGAGGCGTTGAAGCTGGTATTGATGAGAGGATGCGCTAGTTCAATTTGCCAGGAGTTGGATGTGGTGGGAGACCAAGAACGGGCCATTGGAACCAATAGTGCTGGCGTTATTGCTTGTGATATTGGACGGTAATGAGTATGATGCGCCGCCAGATGAACCACCATTTGTTAGACCTACTCCTAGGCCGACGCCGAGGGCAATGGCAATAAGGATAGCCGCACCAAGAAGAAAGAGTTTCCATAGGTTGAAATGTGTATGGCGCCAAGATCCTTTCGAAGCATTGCCTTTCTCTACAATACTGTTGTCCGTGCTGCGAGGTTTTTCAAGGGAGGCTACCGCAGGATTGTCAATAGGAGGACTTCGAAATGGTCTGCAAAAGATTCGTGAGAAGCAATGCGAGAGGGACGGCTTCGTGAACAAAATGCACTGTTATCAAGCCAAAGAATGGGTTCCCTAATATCAGCCTTGCGGAAGGGATACAGAACGTAAGACGTCGAAGAATTAGACCTGCGAGGAGCCTTAGGGAAAAAAGGTCGTGGTAGATCTCTAGCCCAATGCATGATTCAGGTGGGTATGACTGAAAAGCGCAACGCAAATGACACACAAGACGCAACACTCATGTCAAACAGCAGAACGATCAAGATCTGAAACTTCGTTTATGTATTTCTGTAATTGCAGAGCGAATTTACGAAGCCCAGAGCGCGTTTTCACGCTAGACTGTAACTAGCGCTGGCACCACAAAATCTCCACAGATTGTGGAGGCGCAGGTTCTTGTGCCTCTTTGATACTAGAAGGGCTGATTCGAATCGCTCAACTACTGAAAAGTGTGCATCGCTTGGTACTGATATGCTTAGAGGTGAAGGCTTGGCAGAATGCACTTTCATCAATGAGATGTGCCACAGTGCAATTGCGAGAGAGAGAAACTGGAATGAATAGCAGATAGCAGATAGCAGATACAGCAACAGTCAAAAGTCATCACTCATAGTCGTCGCAAGCGTAACATGTTGTCCAGGTCCACTGGATTACCTGCCCAGCTTTCTCAGCTCAAGCCATCGGAGAGGCGGATACACGAGCGCAGCCCATGAAAACCCGACGTAGTTGCCCATCTGCCCGAAGATTAGCACACACATAAAAGAGTAGCAACTGAGACCTCTTTATTAGAACATAGAAGATGGCCGGAACATACATCAGCCCCATACTCTCCTACTTGCTTCGCTATAGGTCCAATATACCAAACCTGAGCCATACAAAGAATCGCACCTGCCCAGCCAACAAGGAATGCGATCAGTGCCGCAATCCCAACCGGCAGCTTGTTTTGTTGATTCCAAACTGTCCAATCGTACCCAGTCCTCCTTCGAAAGATGATCTGCTCTTCTAAAATAATGGCAATCCAGATGGCGAGCCAATATCCCATCAGCGCCAGAAAGTTCGTAAAGATTTCGCTTAGATGATCGCGACCGGCAAGCGCACATACAGTGTAGATGATCACACCGAAAGTATTCCAGACGAAGCGTGGTACCTTTTGAGCTGTTCTGCCCAAGATCTGGAAGTCAATGCCACTCGAGTATGTCGGATATATCGCATTTGCAATCAATCCAAGGGCGATGACTACGCCAAGAAATTTGCCAAAGCCGTGCAAGGAGGAGAAACCTTCGACTAGGAGATTTCCTTGGCCACTTGAATACGCCGCAGAGTAAGCGGCGTTACTGGTCACGCCGGATGCAAGACCGATACCAACAATGAGCGCGAAGCTGAAAGAGGAAACCAGGCCAAGCAAAGAGACAAAGAACAGGGGCAGGCGTGGCGTAGATGGTGGGTAATAGACGAAGAAATCCGCGGCACCACCGGCGTAGGTAATTGCTGCGCTGAAGCAAAGGGAGAAGAATGACAGCCTGTTACCAATCCTGGTCCGAGGATCTCCTGCAGTCGGCGTGGCCAGATCAAATTGAGACGCAGAAACACCGTAAAGAATGCTGATTGCGATGAGCTGCGGAAGCCATGCGTACCGCATGTACATATGGTATATCGAGATGCCAAAGGTGGTGATGACCCAGCCGATGACTGCGACAACGATGATTCCGACGACGACAGACATGTGTCCATTAGACGATACAGCGGAGAGGATTTGGCCAGCCACGACTAGATCAATCATAGAGTATCCCAGTAGTACGATCAGATTGAGCAGCACGATCAATTTGCTCGGCCACCATCCAAAAGTATATCTGGTGAAGATCATAGTTCGGTTCCCCGATACTGCACCCCAAGTTGCAATGTAGGCAACAACGAGGCTGCCCAGCAAAGACCCAAATACAGCACACAATGCGGCGTCTTTGAAGCTGAGATAATAGACTGCTGGCGCGAGCATTCCAAGGGTAATGTTGACGGCGGCCAGGTTGACGGAAACCCACATAAGGAAGGCTTGGATATAGTCCTTCCATGTCTGCGCGTGAGTTTCGTGGGGCTCGACTCGCTGGACCCCTCGTGCTTCGAGGTTGTACTTGATCAATTGCCGCTCGAATTGGCTCAAGTACAGCCCCATTCTTCCAAAAGGTTCTGTTGTTTCTTTTGATGAATGTGCATGCGCTGAGTGCTTCGGCTCGTCACTGGATGCATCAACCGCCATTCCATCTTTCTCTATGCCTTTCTCCACATCCTCCGATACGGGCGATGGAGTTGCCATTGTGCCCTGTAAGAGTCAGTACAGTCGAGACTTCCGAGCTTCAATGGGGACAGCAAGATTCTTTCGCTGGAATGATCCAGATCAAGTTCGACCGTTTGTTCTCAGCCCAAGAGCTTTATAGTCCGTTGTATCTCCCTTTTCAAGCCATCGAAGGCTAGGAAATGGGTTGGATGCAATGAGATGACAAAGTCCTGGGCACCGGTTGCATGCGTGTCATTGCACATTACCTTGATCATTGGATAGTCTTCCTTTGCTACTCGGCATGATGTGCGGGTTTGCTCGGATGAAATACCTAAACTCTGTGATGGCTTGCGGACCTGATAAGAATATCAGTCTGGGCCAAGGTGAACGAACCATTCTCAAAGGTGACGTAGACTTAGCAGATCGCATTGCATTCGGAGAGCTTACGGAATTAACTCAAGAGCAACTACCCTTTCTGTACGGAAGAGGGGTAATATCAGTAATCAGGAAATATCACGTAGTTCGTGATGATGATAGAGAAGCCCAAAAGGTTTGAACTTAGAACATCACACTGCACAGCGCAAGTTTCCAGTAAAGATGTAAGTGTAGAAGAGAACGTAGTAAGGAAGAGAAGTAGAGAAGATGAGATGAGGTTGGTTCGGAGAAAATATCAAAATTGTGTGACGTTGAGAGCCGTTTCCGCAGACCATAAATTTAGTTCAAACTCTCAAAGTTCAGCCAACAATCCTTTTAGTTGCCCTGTCATTGTCCAATTGCTTCGAGGTCCAAGCTATTTCTGAAGTCTGCATACTCACCAAGCCACACCATGGCAGCCCCAAGCATCCCCCTCCTCCGCGCGCTCAGAGCCACCGAAGCAATCCGATCAACCCTCCCTCTCCGCCAACAACCACCAAATCTACCCAAACGTTTCTCATCGCACTCCCCCTCACCCCACCGCCGATCACCACATCCTTTCCAGACCACCAACCTCCGCAGCCATGCGCGCACCCTCTCAACAACCCCCACCCCGCTCTCCGCCTCCTCACCCCCCACAACCACCGACCGCGGCCCCGCCTCCACCGAACCCACCCAAACAGACTTCAGCGCCATGGACGTGTTCTCCAACGCGCCCGCTCCCACGGCCTCGATAGACGCCTGCCTCTCCGACGGCTTCCACCTCGACAACGGCGTCAAGATAACCGGCGGCGCCGGCCTGCTGCTCGTGTCGGGCGAAGCGTTCGCCTGGCGGCCGTGGGAAGGCGGCGGGCGCGGGCGCCTGTTGAATAGTAAGGGGCAATGGGATACCGGGGAGGGCGCGTGGGGGGTGCTGGGGTTGGTGTGGCCGAAGCCTGATTTGTTGATACTGGGGTTGGGGCCGGGCATGTATCCGATTGCGCCGGAGACGAGGAGGTGTATCAACGATATGGGGATTCGGATTGATGTGCAGGATACGAGGAATGCGGCTGCGCAGTTCAATTTGCTGGCTACGGAGAGGGGGGTGGGCAATGTGGCGTGTGCTTTGATACCTATTGGGTGGAGGGAGCCTAAATGATGGATATATCTGTGCCATGAATGACTGATGTTGTGGCTCCGGCGGTCACCATTATTAAGACTCATGATCATACAGAGTGATAGGAGTAAATGACAGTGGCATCATATGGGGTATCAAACGCCCTGTATTTTACGCCCGACCCTAGATCCTTATCACAAATTGAATTAGATATACATAGAGCCAGCTTATTACCTTCCCGTCTATAACCTCCATCAACAAGCTCCTCACGGTTTCTGATTAGCTCACAGCACCAAAGCAGCCATAGCTCCGAGGACCAACGGGACACCCGTAACGGCAGCCCTGACAGCACCACCCGCACTGAAAGAGGTCTTCAACGACGTTGGTGGTGCCACAGTCGTAGCTGGCAGCGTTGTTGGCACACTTGGTGCTACGGTCGGCGTCACAGACTCCGTCACAGGTGTGACAACGACGGAAGGTAGGATGTGAGAATTCTGGTGCTTGACGACGTGAGTGGCGTTGGCGCCTTCGTGGTGAACCAGGTGTGCGGAGAGGTGTTTACCGGTGGCGAAGGGTTTGGCAACGTGGTCCTTGGTATGAGTGTGAATCTTTTTGTGGGTCTTGGACTCGCCTGTTGCGTAAATCTTGATGGTGTTGGAACTGTTCTTGGTGTGGTGCTTCTCGAGTTCAACGGTGCCTGTTGGTTCTTGAACCTGCCCATCCGAGGCTTGCTTCACAGACTTTGCTGATTCCTTTACGGATTTCGCTGACTCTTTCACAGCTTTCTTTGACGGTGTAGGTGTGGCTGCCGGTGTTGATGAGGAAGAGGTACTTATGGAGTTTGAGATGCCGAATTGATCTGACCATTGGAAGTCGCCGGTATCTGCAATAATCTTGAGGCCGTAATTATGGTTTCCATCTGGCACGAGATCCGTTGCAGGGGTCCAGACGAATGAGCCAGTGTTAGGGGTGTGGTCCACGATACAGCCGATCTCCTTGATGTCGAGAGAGTCGCCCTGGCAGAGGACGAGGGAGACGGAGGTTCCGGTGTTGTTCTCCCAGCGGATAGTATACGGCGTGCCCCCTGGCACGATGTCATGGAGGCCAGGAAGGTTGATTGCATTGCAATTGGGGGTTGGGTCACTCTTCGCTTGTTGAGCACAGACATCGGTAGCTGAAATGAGTCCTGCATGAGCCAGAATGGCCAGAGTCGCAAGTGTAACACGCATTGTTTTGCTTAGAGAGTCGAAATTTGGAGGGTTTGAGCGTTATAAAGAGAGGAAACAGTATATAATGAGCGTGTGGAGACCGGAATAGACATGGGTTGCCAAAGAGCGACTTGGGTGAAGGAAGCAATGACTGTAGGTAGAACGACAGCGAGGCGGTGAATAAAGCAGACAAAATAGGAGGTGCGCCTTGTGCGCCGTTGATGCGACATATTAGAAGTTCATTTCCAGGTCGTATTCTGTCAGATTTCAGGAGGCCCACAAATTAAAAACATGAAACGCTCGCTCAAGGCAAAACCCGTTGGGTTATGCAGCTCTGCAAGTACAATTGTTTGTTGCGAGCGAACTGTAAAAGGGTTACTCAGCCTCTCGGGACGGCACAGACCATCGCATCCCGTATTCATGCAAGGCTGGTTCAGCCGATCGAACCATTCTTCTCGAGGGTTTCAAGTCCATTCTGTGAATGTTGTCACGTCCGCTCTGTGATGTTGACTTCGCCTCGAAGATGCACGAGTTACTGTTGCCAGCTGCCTTCCGCAATGGTGCCTCTGCACTTGTGGCAGATCCCATGGGATCTGGGGGCGCAGAAACATGTGCGCTGACGGCGCACCGTGGCACCACAATTGTCGACCTCCCGGTGTGCTATCTTTGGAAATGAATCTTTTGGGTTCTCGATAAGGTCCACTCGTGAATGATTCATCTTCTGCCGGAACCTGGCTTGTGGACCAAGCCTGCTATTCATCGCCGTTGGTGTCTAGATGTCCATGCGTGAGCGCGAGAGGAATGACAACTAGACCGATGCAGACGACGGCGAAGCAAGTGGCAATGGAGACTTGAGCCCGCCTCGAACGTATTTTTGGCAATCTAAGTCGGTGTTGCTGGATCTTCCCTAGAGCGACGTCTTTGTAAGTGGGCAGAGGTTCGGCCATGTCTTGTTCTATGTAGGACGGCGGTCTGGAGAGGGAACTAGTACTTGAAGGAGGAGGCAGATGTGCAGCTTCCAAATCAGCCAGGGGTGTATTTTGAGAAGCCATGGTCCAGGTGTGAGTGTGAGAGCGTAGGGAAGTCACACGAGAATATGGCTTGCGAGAAGAGAATTGGTAGACGGCAGTATCAACAATGGCAAGTGTTCGTAATGCGCTTCCTCTGCTGTCTCTGGTAAGAACGGCAGTCTGCTCATAATATGTGTGTATCTGCAGGATTCACAGTCAGCCTACCTATTCGTAAGCAACTTCGGCCGCATGGCTGCGCCTCAGTGGTATGCGTCGTGCCCGTATTCAGCACTTTGATGCAATTCGCAACTTCAATTCCGCGATTAAGATTCCTCATCTTTCAAGAGTTGCCCTTTTGAAAGACTTTGTTTGCATAGTCCTTTTTCGCTGACGGCCATTGCGTCATCGGCTTCGGCAAAACGGAGAACCGTATCGTTGACAAACCTGAACAAGGAACCATTGGCTACCAGACAGCCGCAAGCCCATCGGCGATCCCAGAAGATGCTGAAACTCATCAGTGCCACGCCCTCGCCCTATGCTCGCAAAGTGAGGATCGCTCTCATAGAGAAGAGAATCCCATTCGAGCTCCTTACGGAAGTGCCATGGGACAGTACCACACAGACCCCTCAATACAACCCCCTCGAGAAGCTACCGGTCTTGGTCCTTGACAACGGCAAATCCGTATACGAAAGCCACTATATTTTGGAGTTCATCGAAGCAAAGTATACCAATGTAATGCAGCTGCTGCCAAGAAATGATGTAGATGGCGCGCTCTTTGCCAAACAGGTCGAAGTCGTGGCCGATGGTATTTGCGATGCGCTGGTGCTCTTATTCTTTGAAAAACAAAAGGAAGACGGCAAGCGGAGCGAGGAGTGGATGGCACGGCAGCGAAGGAAGGTAGATGGCGGACTGAAGGCGCTTGCAGCTTGGATTGGCGACAAGAAATTCTTCGTCAACGACACCTTTGGACTGGCAGATATTGCAGCGGGATCGGTCCTTGGCTACTTGAAAGTCAGGTTTCCTGAGCATTCATGGAGGGAGACCTACCCTCATTTAGCGAGATACAGCGAGGACCTGGAGGAAAGGCAGAGCTTCAAGGATACGGTTCCCAGGCCGCAGACGATTAGTGACAAAATCGTCTAGGCTATTAAAGGGGGCTCATTCATAGCTGGAGACCGTTTGTGGCAAACTGATGCAAACACTACTGAAACATTGCGTGAATTGGCGTTGGTTGTTCCCTATGTAAACATTGAAGCCTTGTGACCGAGAGTCAAGATAGTATTGCACGCTGGTGTTCACTCATGTTGGAGATTGATGTTTGGCTCTTGTGCTCGCCTCGCGTATTGACCTTGGGTCAGAGATAGACCCGAGTTGGACACCGCACAGTAAGATTGTGAATAATAATGTAGGCCGACATGAGAACTGCATTAATCCTGATTCGCATGATTCGCGTGATTTTGAGTTTCATCTGTACTAGTACAGACGCCATCTCATGGCACAGTCTTATTATTCTTCCAAGCACTGTCAATCATATCAGGTCTCAGAACTTGAACAGCTTGAGCTCTCACAAAGACTTTCCAATGCTGTCTGAGAACTCCACAAACCGACATGAGAGTTGAGAGAAGAAATGGACTTTATTCCTGGAAAAATTCTTCGTTACGGATCTAGCAATCGCTTTACTCGTAGATATTACCGGTTCCGACATCAAGAATAACAGGCGCGTAGAACAGCGTTGTGACTATCTCGAGATATTACCTACCTACCTAATTGAGTTTCGGTCAGTCCAAACTAATCCGGATCAGTTCAGACCACGGATCAACCATTGGGAGCACTGCGTAAGCTCAACGGTGCCATACAAGCACCTAAAGGATCTAAGGCCGAAACTACCTTCGTCGTTGGTACCAAGTCTTGCTCAGCCTCAAGGCCATTGTGTTGGTCTGACATTACGGCGCTGTTCTGGATTTAAGCGAAGGTCAGCTAACGTTTTTGGCGACCTTTTTATTCCTTTTTCCCCTCCCACTGAAGCCAAAGGTTTCCTGAAAACTTTCAATCAGAAAGCAGTACTGTGAAATCCCAAGTTCAATTAAGGATGTTTTCCCCAGCAGCCGAACAAGTAGACCGGGCGTCGTTGCTCATCAAAGACCTATCTTCTCTCCAAACATCCCTCCTAGAGACCGGCGACAGCACGCGTCAAGAAATGATAGCGAAAGCGAGAGCCTTGATCAGTACTCTGGAAGCACCTATGGAGTCAATCTTATGGATGGGCTGGGCTGAGCCAGCCAGAACGGCCACTATCCGGATAAGCATTGACATAGGCTTATTCGAAAAGCTAGCAGCAGATGACGGGAAGGCAAAGAATAGCCAGCAGCTCGCCGATGCTACCAAGACGGATTCTGCTTTAATTGGTGAGTGACTACCAGTGTGTCTCCCCGATTTCAGAAAAAATGGTCGAGTGGAGGGTTCATCTCGGACTCATGGGGGTTGAGGACGTGAGTTCCTCTGAGACCGTTAGAGGCAGGCCTTGGTGAAGCCAATGAATGCTTCCTATTGCAAGACTTGAGCCCCCAAGTTGTCGTAGTGCTGGAATGATCTGAAGTAAGTGCCGAGGACTGACAAGATTCCCTCATCGCCCAGGGCGCATGCTCAAACACCTCGCCAGCATGTTCATCATCCGTGAAACCCTCCAAGACACATACGCCCCAACCCCCCTCTCCAATGCACTCACAGACCAAATCTTCTACGACGGCGTAATCTTCACCTTTGACGCTCAACTCCCCTCCCACGCCCGTCTGCCCGCCTATCTCCGCAGCACGAACCACATCATCCCCACAGACGGCAGCGTCTTCAAATACAGCCATAAGAGCGAATTAGGAATCTTCGAATGGATCGCAGCCGATCCGCGCATGCAGACGGCTTTCCAGAACCACATGGCTGGCTACAGCATGGGGCGGCCTCACTGGATGGACGATGGGTTCTATCCCGTGACTGAGCGCTTGAGGGGAGTGGGGGAGGGGGAGGTGTTGATTGTGGATGTGGGTGGAGCGACGGGACATGATTTGGCGGAATTCCACGACAAAGCGCCTACCATATCTGGGAGACTGATCCTGCAAGATCAAGCCCAGGCCATCTCCTCGATTCGAGAGGGCGATCGGCCAGGTATAGAATGCACAGTGCATGATTTCTTCACGCCGCAGCCGGTCAGGGGCGCGAAAGCTTATTACATGCACTCGGTCCTGCACGATTGGAGCGATGACAACGCGCGCAAGATACTCACGCAACTCAAAGAAGCGCTGAAACCGGGACATTCGAAGATCTTGATTAATGAGAACGTGGTCAGTGATCAAGACGCTGACTGGAAGATTACGAGCCTAGACTGGACCATGATGGTATGCCTTGGGAGTTGCGAACGAACAGAGACGCAGTGGCGAGATCTGGTGGTGAGTGTGGGCTTGAAGATTAGTGGTATCTGGAAGGGGGAGGGGGCAACGGAGAGTTTGATTGAGATTGTACTGGCGGATGATGCGTAGATGAGTGCGAAAGGCCACACTGTTAGAGTAGAGTCGTTTTGAGTTACCCTCGTCAGTTTGTTAGAAACTTTGTAGTGTAGAGTGAACCCACGAACCCTCTCATCATGTATCAAATCTGATTCAAGGTGGAACTTTCAGATATAGGCTGGACTACTTTTGCTGTTGACTGTTGTTTACGCCTCAACTTTGGTGTGGGAACTTAGAGAAAGTGGCGTGCATTAGCGTCGATACCCACCATCGAATTTCCCCTGATTTCTGAAACAAACAAAAGCAGCGCCAAACGGCCAAATCTTCAACACCAACAGATCAAAATGAAGCTGTCACTCAATCCGCTGCCACGACATGCAGAAACCGCGTCTGGCAAAATCTCAATCATGGCTAAGGGTTTGTGACGACCACCGAGTCCGCCTACTGGACTTCTAAGAGGGATTGCCTTTCGCCTCCAAATCGCGTTACAAGTGACTATTCACGTCGAGGAATGGAGGACAAATATATACAAGCATGCATTCCACACATGCACACCCGTTGCCCGATGGACGTACTACATCGAGTCAAGCAATTGGCTCGTCACATAGCTATAGCGCAATAACATCACCAACGACGCTGACTTCGCAACAGCAGAACGAAGGCCTGAGTCACCAGACTAGGCGACTACATTTACGCAATGCTGGATTCAGAGGAGCGATCTTCCCTACTCGGCGCATAAGTCCGCTATTTACAACATCATCCCCGGCGATTGAGTCCATCAGTCGCCAGGTCAGCAACGAGAGTAGCTCCTTGAGCGCAGAGAAGAGATCAATGTACGGCGAAGATCTACCACCGAGCCCGGTGAATATCCTGCAAGAGATACAGAAGTCCACAAGAAAGAAGCGCTCATCGCCAAGACCAGGTTTTGGTGCCATTTTTCAAGACAACACTCAGACGGGGGAAATGAATGGAGCTAGTGAGACATCTTGGTACGCGGAAGGAAGTCGCAACTGCTCTCCGGCGGCCTCGGCCGCAACTCCGGTCAACATGATGAAGCTAAGAGAAGGATCTGGGAACCAGAAGACTCTTCCAGCACCGCTCAGTTCCCCATTGACGAAGCAAGTAAAGGGTCGGAATCTCAAACGCATCAATCTTCGATCAGCCAGCTCCGAGGCTTCAACATACATTGAGCATCTCGAGTCTCAATTAGCTTCTGTCAACGCGAAACTCGACTCCCTCACGTCACCTAACACGAACAAGCTCCGCTCCGCAAAGTTGAGGGCACTTACTGTTGACAATCGGAATTTACGTCAGGATCTTTCAGCTTGGGAGAAGCAATTTGCCGTCAGAGTCCAAGAAGAGAGGGATCAGCGACTAGAGGTTGAGATGGAGTTGAGGATACGTCTGCGGACGCTGGAAAATGACATGGAGTTGAAGGATGCAAGAATAGCAGAGCTGGAGTGGGAGGTCGAGAGCATGCGAGTCAAGGTTGGGGATGCAGAAGGTCTCGAAGAAGTGAACATCGGTCTGGAGAAAAGGATTGAGATTTTGACGAATCTTCTTGTTCACTCACCGAACAAGCTTGACATGTGCTCGGCAGCAACATCACCAGTCCGAGCTGACCCAATCAAACGGACATCAAGGCCAAAGTCTATGCTTCCAAGAATTCCTTCGCCATCTGGAGGCGTACGGCTGTCACTGTCTACGGTTTCGGAGTCTGCATTCTGGCAGCCCAGCAACATTGAATCGTCACCGAGCGTTGTGGAGTCGCCCGAGGACGCTGTGCAGGATGTTGATGGACAATGTTTACAGTCGCCCTCTTATGAGGAAGGCGTGCGATCGCCTGACTACAGAAGGCAGTCTAGGCAGTCTGGATCTGAAAGTCGATCGAGAACATCAGGTTCCTTCCGCTCTGCGCCATCATCTGCATCAAGACCGAACTCGTTCCGGTCAAGCGGTTCTTTTGGTCCAGCATCATGGGGTTTGCCACATCTCGCTGACGTCGACGCCAGATCAGCCAACAAGCAGCGAAAGATGCGCAAATTTCCCTCTGGTTCAGTCTCTCTCCGACCTCTGATCTTACCTACCGCAACTATCATACCTTCGTTACCTGTATCTGCCCCTATCTACCCATCAATAGAAGCTACTGCGAGACAAGACATCTCGGAAGTCTCGCTCGATCCAACTACGTCCTTTCTATCCAAACCCGTCGATAGCTCACCAACCACTACTCCTGATCGACCTGGGCGTCATCGCTCGACATCTTGGGCACAAGAGCAGACATTAAAGGCTTTAGAGGGCAGGTTCATGGATGTGGAACAACTGGACGACGAACAAATTTCTCCCTTGGTCGTTACGAGATCTGAGGAGAAGCTTTTTGGATTTGGAGAAGTCCCATCAGAAGATCATAAAAGACGGTCACGGCCAAGGAGCCTTCGGAAAGAGCTTGAAGAAGCTGAAATCGAGCAGGCTGGGCAAGCACAAGCTTTGGCCTCCCCCGAGCTATTCGAGGATGGTTTGATACCTGTTGATATGGAAGAGAGTCCCGAAGACAGCCCCGAATCCGGCCAAAGCATGATGGGCATTGACCCAACCCCTTCAAAGGCACCTGCAAAGGCCGCATTTCCAAAGCAGACACGCCTACTCATAGAGTCGGAGGATATTCTGAAGCGAGAGAAAAAGCCAACCCCACCTACATACGCATCATCCCAACCAGTCAAAGCTCTCCCATCAACTCTCCTCACCACTCAGCACGCCTTCGGCATCTTCTCCCGCCTCACAAACCTCATTTCCCAAACGAAACAAGACCCTCTTGTCCTCGCACGGCGGCTCCTCTTCAACGCATGGACACAGGGATCCAAGCGGCTGGGTGGCATAGGATGGTGGCTCTTAGGTCTGGTTTATGGTACTCGATGGCGTAAACGGAAACGCACGGCTGACAGCGGAACAGTTGAGCCAACAACTACACAGGACTTTGACTGGCATCATTTCACGGCTGAAGCGAGCAGGAGTAGGGCCGCTGAGCACTACTTCAGAGACTACGGGGCCTGCCATCAGAGAATGGACTCCTGGCGTTCTCCGCCACATGCCTCAGCTCAACAATTGCCTTCGAGCAATATCATACCGCCGGCTGCTCCCTCTCCCAAACCAAGAAAGCAACCCCACTTCTTTCCCTGCAACGACTGCGTCGAACCTTCATCCCGCCGCACGCTCCGCCTCTGGTTCCAATTCTCACTCACCATCGTCCTCGCCGTCGGCATGGCCATCAAAGACGGTCCCGCAAGTCTATTATGCGAAGACCTCGACCCCCGTCTTCCATATCACGCGCACGAGTCGCTGCCGCAAGCTACCCAAAACCCGAAGAATCATTGGCATGAACGCGAACCGTTACTGCAAGCGCACCGATCGAGATCAAGGCACCAGAGTGGCGATGGAGATGGACTCGTCGTCGACCACCCAGACGGCACATCCCCGCCTTCGAGGGTCAACAGCCTCCAGTCCAACGGCATAGACTCCGGCTACGGCAGCATCACGTTCGCCGAGACATTGGGACCGGCAGACTTCGAGGCCATTTGCTGAGGGGTGTTTTTTTTCCCCGGGGTTTCCCTCAGGCGCTCAAACACTACTTCTTTCTTCTTTCTTCTTTCTTCTATGAGCATATTCTCTTGGCACGGCGTTCGCGAGGGCATCAGCGAGGCAGCATTGACGTTTTCCGGCTATGGCTTTTGGCCCGGAGCGGGCGGCGCTTTTTCTTGTCTGCTTGCTTGCTTGCTACTGCGTGCCCTTTTTTGGGAGTACCTATACCCGTTCCGAGAGGCTGTCGTGTCCGTATGGCGTCATGGTTATGATTATGGTGCTTATGTATGCATAGACTCGAGCGGAGTTTACTTCTAGAGAAAACTTTTCTTGGTGCGGAAATGACCGAAACGTCGTCATCGTCACTTGTGAGATTTGCACGATCACTTGTGATTCATTGTTTTCCGTAGCCGATCAACTACGAACGTAGCGTACAGTGAAATCTCCCCATGCTTTCAAAAAAAAAAGGAAAAAAAAGCTCGATAGCGCCACGCATGCTGGGGTATATATTTTTTCCGCTAAAAACGATTGGCTGAAAGCGAACATGCGAATTCCTCACGTGGGTATCATAATGACGGTGACGGTGGATGGTGGTAACAACAGCGCAGATGCTCGAGCTAAAATGATGTGGAGGCATGGCTGGATATGTTGGGTGCAAGTGTGGGCGAAATGGGAGAGCTAGGTAGCGAAGGTGATGGTGATGGTGATGCTGCGGGTACTTTTGGTGGGGGAAGTCGGGTTGACGGGTCCGTAATTTACAAGATACGTCCAGAACATGTCGCTCTCGTGATTGCCTTCTCTAGGAGTCGCACTGCCCCGGATAAGCCCTGCTCGTGGGCGGGTTGGGGAACAGGCCGGCCGCGGTCAGATTCTGCAAGTGCCATTCAGGTGCGCTTTCGGTCCTCCAGGTCCAGAAGATCCACCCCGTGTGCTGCTCGTAGGCGTCGAGCTGGGCGTCGATGAAGTGCTTCAGATTGTCCTGGTCGTCGGAACTCAGGGCCGCGACCGTGCCTGTGGCTTTGCCGGCACAGGAGCCGACGTAACTGGAGCCGGAATTGGCGAGGCTGCCGTCATAGCGGGCTCCTTTTCCGAGGCCGTTGAGCCATTGGGCGCAGTCGGTTTGCGCGCCGGTCCATTCGCCGACGATGGTCCACTTGTCGGTTCCGGCGAGTTGGGGGCCGAGAGCGCAGGCGGCGGAGACGTGGTCCGAGGGGCTCATGGCGACTTGAGCTGGCGAGAAGACTTGATATTGATGAGTGTCGAGAATCACATTCTGGTCGCCCGACGAGGCTGGGGTCATGAAGCCGTTCCAATAGGTTTCGATGTCTTGGAAAGCGTCATGGATGCAGGTTGCGTAGTTGCCGCTGGCTCCGGTCACGGTCTCGTAGCCGGACTGGTAGAAGGTCTTAAGCTCGTCGAGGTTGAGAGAGCCACCAAGAGGCTCATTGAGGAGCTCAATTGCCGTGACGACGTCAGTGTCGCCGGAATAGCGCTGAGCGAGGTTTTGAAGCGCGGTGAGTGTCTGGTTAACCGTATCTCCTTGCTGCCAATCCACCGGCCCGTAGCGGCCACTGTTGTCGAAGCCATTCTGCGATCCAGGCGCTCCATGAAGATCAAGCAAGATTTTGAGATTAGCAGTTCGAGCCCAGCCAATGGCCTGATCCAAGACATCCAATTGGCCTTGGACGTACGGGTCGCCCTCTAAGGGAGCAGCCGCCCAGTATCCGATGGGAATCCGAACATGGTTGAGGCCATTCTGGCCGATTTGGATAAAGTCATCTTCAGTGATCCAGGTGTTCCAGTGGTTCGTCAGAGCAGCAGATGCAGCGTCTTTGCCGAGGGTTTGAGTGTAGGTGTACTCATCGACGACGGTCATGCTCGTGGCCCAGGGCTGAAAGATGGAGGGAGTGATCCATGGCTCGAGCACGAACCAGCCACCCAAGTTCACGCCACGGACTTTGTCATTCTGGTAGTCGAAGGCCACATCACGCTTGCCGAGGCGGCTGTTGACTGGTCAGTGAGATTGCTTAGGCAAGGGACATGGGGCAATTTACAAGGTGAGAGGGGCAGATTGCACGGTACCCAGCAAGAAGGTAGCAAGGGCAGAGAGGTGGAGGAAGGTATGGCCGCTCAACATGGTGGTTATTGGAGTGTACTTGATTGAGATCTTTGTGGTTGGTAGATGTAGGTTAGGTGATCAAGTGAGGTTTGTTTGCAGGTTGATGCCATTCACGTTTTTAGAGGAACCAGGAGGAATGTGGAATGCAACAAAGATTTTCTTTAGGAGGCAAAACAAAGAAAGCGGGTGATTCTCATTCTCCTTATATATGATGAATGAGGAAATTGGGACCTTCCGTGTAGGTTTGGAAACAGCAAAGGTGGTCACACCGCAACTACCCATGGCCAAAGGATTCATTTTTGGGGATTCAGATGCACATGCCCAATGACCAATGACGCACCGACGGTGCGTTTTGAATTTCCTACAACCATCCAATACCCCTCGAGCGTATAAAAGTGAGACCCGTTTCCGGCGCGTACTAGGCGGAAATAGGGGGCACATGCATGCGGCGGGCAGCCAATACTAGACGGGCCTCACGACGCAAGTGACAATGACAATTTGAAATGAAGAAGATGAAATTAATAATAAGAATAATAATATTAGTATTATTATTATGCGATGCGATGCGATGCGATGCACGGTGATTCGGTGACGACGATGATTTGTGGAAGATCAGCAGCAAGGGGGCAAAGCAGGGGGTGATGGTCATGAGCAAGGAAAAAACATTTTTCTCTTCCTCGGGTACCCCGCAAAAGCCACCCGCTGCGCCAAGAAAAGATCCGTGTCAGATCCCCGATCCCGTTTGCTTTGTGGTTTCAATGTTTTAGGTACTCGTACCTAATGTATGTAGGTATAGCAGGTGCTTTGTTTCTGTCCCATTCAAAGCGCACAGTCGCCACAATGGACTGGTTTGTGTTGTCGCATAGTAAGTTATTGCGCGCTCTGACACCTCTCAACCACTCTCTCAATCGTAGTGTTAACCAAAACCGGAACCAAATAGGGACCGGAAAATCAGGCATAGGGAAGACTTTACATGTCTCGGTCCGATTGGTGCCCACCCTTCATCGCTATTGTCCTCCCCCCCTCCGCTTTGTCACAAGCTTACACGCGCAAGTGCATGAGATCGCACGAGCGATCGCCCGAACATGCTGCTCTAGATGCTTCTTTGTGATTGGATTATCTGACGCTTGGATGTCGTCAGGTCACTCAACAAGTCAAAGCATGGTCACCGGTCAGCTCCGTCAGCTTACCAAGGTACGTCAGGGCCACACCGCGCAGCTCTTGGTGTCTACTTGAGCAAATAAGATGCGTGTCCGACCTGCCGAATGGGGCCCAAGCATGTGCCGTGGAGGATTTCCGCGGTCATGGAAATGACTGCATTGCTCCACGGACTACTCGGCAGCAACTGCACTTGCTGGCGTGAGCTCTTGACATTACAGCGAGGCGTTACTAGGGTGTTCATGGACTCTGTCAATGGCCAAACGATGACGCGCATCTGCCATGGGTGTTACCAGAGATCTGAAAAGCATGGTGGAAAGCCCTGCCGGGGCGGTACACTAGATCATCTCGCAGTTATTCAAGCTGCCACGACAAGTTCTTGGCATTGTGAAGATCTTCCAAATTTCGCCCCGATCGAATGATTGCACACCTTCATCATTGTTTAGTGCGGTCTTCCTTCCCTCCATCAGCCCCAAACTTCCCCTCAATCAGTACCAAGGTTCCCCTTCAGCATTCCAAGCAACCCCTCACCAGTGCCAAAGCCCTCCGAGAGCAGCTCCGTTCCTCCTGCGATACGTAATGTGGCTTCGTACCAGATCTTCCCCTCTCACGAACGCAGCCCCAACCTCCCACGCTCATCCTCAGACAGCCAGACCTCATTCTCGTCCTCCCCGCCCCTCACCATCTTCCCATACAGCCTCACAGCTGACCCATCTCCCACAGCCATGACCGCAAGCATGATCCTGTTCTCGTTGTCGTCCTTCACCGTGTGTTTGGCGTTGAGATCGGGACCTCGGTCTGCGAAGTTCCACATCGAGATCCGCACGCTCTGAACGCCTTCACTGCCTCCCCTCAAGCTGCCACCGACCGGTTTGAAGTCGTCGAAGAGCTTGATCGATGGGTGGTAGACGCACTCGAACTCGGCCTGGACATCCTGCCAATGGAAGGCGACGATGCAGAACCATCCAGTGCTGTCTCTTTCGGGCGGCACGTCGTATCTGATGTACACGTTTCCGTTCAGTGAGTACTCGTGGCGATCCGAGTAGACAATCTTGTAGATCGTATCGACGGTCTTGGGGTCTTGTGGGGAGTGAGCGGGGTCCTTAGAAGGGTACTCTAGAGGTGTGACTGAGGAGAAGCTTTTCTTTGGTTGAGTGGTTCCTCTGCTGGTTAAGTCATCGACAATCATGTGTTCTCGCAAGGATGAACCAGGCTGCGCTGAGTATTCTTTCGGACGCATGGCTGAGGAATGCTTTGCTTTCAATGGAGCTTTGCCTTGCTTGAGTGAGACTTTGTACTCAGTGAGGCTTAACTCTGATGGAGTTCAAAGAGTAATCAAAGAGAGTTCCTTGATTGGTTGTTGGGAACAGTCTTTGGGTGAGACTTTGCTCGCCGAAGTGGAAGAGATCTCCTTGTGCAATTTGCTGTACTGGTATGAGGAGGAAGATGAAAAATTGAAGAAGAAGATGCTTCGGACGCCTAAGCAAAGATGATGGCGGCAAACGCGTGTAGACGGCATATCTTTCTTCATTGTTTATATTTGTATCAGCCGCGTCATTCATCCAGTGTCTGGCGTATGCTTTATAAGCTTATCTTGGCCGCTGTATTCACTTTCCTGGGTGATTCCTAGCAACAGTGTCGAGAGTGTCTACTTTATCTCTAGCTGCAT
This sequence comes from Letharia lupina, assembly GCF_014066315.1. Taxonomy (NCBI): domain Eukaryota; kingdom Fungi; phylum Ascomycota; class Lecanoromycetes; order Lecanorales; family Parmeliaceae; genus Letharia; species Letharia lupina. Next base: position 548,589 of record NW_023502975.1, read on the forward strand.
TCACTTCTCCGGTAGATGTCTAGTCTTCACAGTCGATCTCTTCACGACTGTAACAATGGCCGCAATTTGCCCTGAGTCTCCGGTATTTGTTCTACTATTTCTAAACCCTAATTGGTTCACAGCCGGACAAGAGTATGGAATCATCAGAAGCATGGGTCGAGACAAAGTCACTTCAATCTGCAGCTTAGATTGTTCGTATAGGTCCGCAATCGAGGTTAAAACAAACTTGCTACTAGGGAGGTTTAGCAATGTGATTCAAAAGAATGATTTAAAACGAAAAGGGTAATAATTCAATAGGCTAACCATATAGGGTAGTTATTAGCCTCGTCGATTACTTATAAATTAAATTACTATTTTATATTATAAAATAGTAATTTAATTATAAAGTTACCTTATACGATATTAGCGTAATTACTTATTTAGATATATAAAATTAAATAATTAGTTAGTAAACCTATTAAGTTCTTACTATATATATCTTCTATCTTTTAATAAATAATAGCTAAATGAAAAGAGATTTCTAATACTTATATATTAAATATAAGACTTATAAAGAAGTTCTAATCTAAAAGAAATAATTCTATATTATTTAAAGTCGCCTTTATTTTATTAAGAAATTCTACTCTATTAATAAGTTAATAATCTTTTATAATATATAAATCTCTTAAAGCTATATTAGAGTATTATTATATTACTTTTCTTATCTATTTATCTAAAATATAATTTATTATACTTTTAATTAACTTTAAGAAATCTCTAATATATTATTAGTAAGATAAAGATCTTATAATTTTATAATATTTAACTACTTCTCTTTATAAGCGAAAAAAGAAGAAATAATATTATTTAAAAGTCTTTTAGAAGGAAAGAAAGAGTTTTTAAATTATATATAAGAGAAAGGATAAAGAGAAGAAATATATATTATTAGCTAAGGAGAAAGATAGTAATAACTTATCTCTATAGAATAATTCTAATACTATAAGATTATATATAAATAAATAAAAGTAAATAATAAAGAATTTACGAAATTAAATTAATAGTAATCGATTAATAGAAAACTTTTAAACTCTAGTTTCGGCTTTTATATTAAATATATTAAGAAAACGTTATCGTAAATAATAGCTAAATTAGCGTTTTATAATAGAAAAGCGATTAATAGAGAATAATAAGATTCTTATTATAGATATTACTTTTAAATATTAAGTAAGATATAAAGTAAACTTAATAAGACAATTTTAAAAAAGAGTGTAAGAGAAGTTTATAAAGATTATTAAGCGAGATTATACGAGTATTAAATATTATATAAAGAATTATTTTAATTATAGATATAATTAGCTAAGATAGAATATAAAAGTAGATTATAGTTATAAGATATAAGAGAATATATAGATTTAGATAATAAATAATTAGAATATAGTAGTTTAGACTTTTAAGAAGAAGAAGAATATTAATAAAGTAGCTAAAGAAAAGAAGCTATAAGATTTATAAAATCATAATTAAAATTATAAGTATTTAAATAAGAGGATAGATAATAAGAAGAGAAAGAATAATATATCTAATAGCGATAAAATTATAGATTAAAATAATAATAATAATAATAAGAGTAGTATTAACGAGATCTCAAATAACGACTTTTCTATATTACTTAATAATTCTTCTATATTACGTAATAGCTCTATATCTAGACTCTTATTATTTAACTTATTAATATTAATATTAAGATAAAAACCTTCTATCTCTAAGAACGATTTTATCTCTAATAATAATTCTTTAAATTTATATATATATATTATAGTTAAAGATCTTAATAGTATAAGCGAGCTATCTAATATATTATCTAAACGAATTAAGAAGTAAAAGAAGAAGAAAACCTTTAATAAGTCTTATAAAAAGAAGAAGGATTATAGAATTATAGTTATCGAAAAAATTATCGAATTAAAAATAACTTTAACTATATATCTTAAATATCTAATAAATTAATTTATAATATTTATATAGTCTATAATATTTATATATTAATTATTAGCTTTATAATTATTAACTTAATTTAATTAAATTTAAATATTATTTAATAAAATTTAAACGAATAAATAATTAGATATTATAATTAACGATATTAAAGATTATTAAAATAATATAAAGAATTATTTAACTTATATTAGATATATAGAGAATTAAATAAAATAACTTACTTCTATATTAGCTAATATAAAAAAAGAGATAATATATTTAATAAAAAATTAAAAGCTTTTAGAAGAGATATAAAACTTTATACTAAAAAGTCTTATTAAAAATTTAATAACTTACGAAAACGATATAATATATACTCTTACTAAAGCTATATAGAATATAATAAAGATTTATCAATAGATATTAAAGAATAATAAAGAGTAATAACTATTCGTTAATTAAGAATCTAAAATATATAATAAATAAAATAATATCTTCGAGGCCGATAAAAATAATATAGAGATATATAAACAACTTTTTAAGACTATAGAATATATATATAAATAATATATAGAATATATTAGAAGCCTTATCGAAAGCGCATAAATTAAAGAAATCTAAATCTAAGTTATAGAAGAATAAGTCATAATATCCTTCTATAAAAAAATAATTCCTTCGCTTCACATTAAAAGTATAGTCTTATATAAGATATATACTTACTCGCCTAAAAATTACGTAAAAGATATCTATATTTCGTATTACTATTATATTTTAATTAAGACTTTAGCTAATTTCTTAAAGACTTCTTTAATTACTATTAAAAATACGTAGTTATACTTATAAATTCAAATAAAATTTCTCTATAATATATCTAAAATCGTAAAATAAATCCTTAATAGATTTAAGAGCGCTTAAAAGAATAAAATTCGATATATATATACTCTTTACGATATCTTAAACGATTAATAAATAGTTATATAAAAATTCGATAAAGTTTAACTTTAGAAGATAGAGAGTATAAAAAATAAGAGCACTTAATTCTATATACGCCGATCTTATTATTCACTCTCAATATAAATATTACTTATAAAAAAATTAAATAAATAAATATAAAGAATCTAATCGCTCGCGACTTTAAAGAAGACTTTATCTCTTTTAATATATAAATTTCGATTAAGAGCTATATAATAACGACGAGATATATTAATAACTTAAGCGATAAATTAAATAATTTATATATATAATAGAATAAAGATAAGAACTCGATAAAGATTAACTTTAATTATAGAAAGTATATAAATAATTTGAGTATTAAAATCTTACTCTATAATATTAAGATATTAATATATAGTAGAAAATTAAATTTCGAAGCGAGTTACGTTCTTATTATCTTTGAAATAAATATAATAGTTTATTAATAATACGACTATTTAATAAAAATCTTTTATAAATTAAAGATCTATCTTTAATTACTATTTAAAGACATTAGAGATTTAAAGATTTTACGTTTATCTAAAGCTATATTCTATTATAACTCTAATACTTAATATTATTTTATTAAAGCGTTATTTTCTTATAGAGATTAAGTTTATATAAGAAGATATAATATAACGTTAATAAATATAAGCTTTATTCTTAAAAAGATAATAATAATAATATCTAGATTTCTCTTTAAATACTTAATTAAGTCTTTTAAATACTTTAAATATCTAAAGTATTTTTATATTTATTATCTTTTCTTTATAGAAGCTATAAATAGCTTTAATAAGATTATCTAGATATATAATTACTATTTATATTATATCGTAAGATATTTTATAAGCTAAATACTAGAAATTCTTCTTATCTTCTAACTTTATAATTCTTCGAAATATTCTATTAATAAAAGCTTAAATAATACTTTATTTATAATATTTATTAAATCGTTTAATAGTATAAATATATAATCGAATTCGATTATAAGAGAGAGTTAGATATTATAATAGTATTAAATTATAACATCTTTATAAATACTTAAGTATATTATTTAAAAATAATAGATAAATAAACTTCTAATCGTTTAAAGATTTATATAAATTTATATAATAATCTAGACTATAAAAGCTTATATAGTATTAAATATAAGGTAAATTTAGAATTAAAGTAAATTCTTTATTAATAATCAATACTTTCTAGATTAAAATAGTATATAAAAATACGTATTTTATCTTTTATAAAGTATATAATTCTTCGTAATCGTTTAGAGGTTTATAAATTTAAATTAAACTCAATCTACTTATATTCTATTAAGAAAATATATTTATAATATAATATAGTAGCGATTATAGTCTAATAGCCTAGTAATATAATTATAAAGATTATTATAATAAGAGTCTTATTATTAAAGAAGTTTATAATATATATATATAATAAAAGAAGAAGAATAAGTGAAATTTAAAGAGATTTATAACTCTTCGATAAAGGTTTCGCTAAAATCCGTGATATTGCCTAATCGGGTTAGCGGTAGAAGGGTAAGGCTGTTCCCGTTTTGAATTATTTCTTTTGAAAAAACTGCTAAACCTCCCTACTGACGCCAATTGTTTGCAATCATAGTGAATTTGTCAGCCCCGATGCGCAGCAACTGCCAGAAAGTGTAGGTTTCGTTAAATGGGAAGCTTGCGATAGCGGTCACGAACTTTCTGCAACGTCTCCCTGTACTTCTGTACCTCACCATTCCGACCTCTTCATCTCATTGGTTATCTCTGAATCAAGGAGCACAATTTGATTATCACAGTCATGGCAACTATCCCATGATTTCAACATCTCGGACTCCGAACGCCCGCAACAATCTCAGATCCTCAAGCTCACACCAGAGCTTCGACGTTCAGATATGTCGTCGACATGGCGAATTCTGAAAATACGATCAACTTGCTTCTGCCAAGCGCCAAGGCTCTGGGCCTGGGCCCGAGGGGAAGCGGGCAAGATGTGCCGCTGAAGGAACCCGGATCAGAGCACTGCCAGAGTCGCAGCACACAGATTGACTACAACATACCCTTACTTTTACCTTCTCCTTTCTTTTAAATCCTTGCCTAAGAGATTTGATGAAACACTTATCTGACTAAGAATTGTTTCATATTCTTCAAAGCTAGGTATTAATTCTATGCGCTAAGCCCCTCACATCATTTGAGCGAGGTGCATATTTAATTTGGACCCAGCATCTTATCACGCAAACCCATTGGCTACCATCCCCACATCGAGTCCACAATGACAACAAACGGTCATAGTCATGGCACACACGCCTCTAATGATTCCTCCAACCATGTCGTTCCCCTTCTAATCAACGGCAAAGAAGTCACCAACGAAACTACCTTCGATGTAGTCTCCCCCGTATCAGGCAAACTAGTCTGGAGGGGTTCCTCAGTCTCCAAACGGCAAGCCATTGAAGCCGTCGAAGCGGCCCAGGCTGCTTTTCCAGCATGGTCCAAGACGAAACCCTCATTCAGGCGAGATATCCTACTCAAGGCGAGCGATATACTCAAGAGCCGCGGTGAAGAAGTCTGCGAGTACATGGACATTGAAATTGGATCTACTAAGGCAATGTCCACATACTTCAATGTACCCGCCAGCATTGAGCAATTGAGAGATGTAGCCGGCAGGATCGTGACCGTTACCGGCAACATTCCTGTCTGTGCCGAAGAAGGTAAGAGCGCTCTCATGTACAAGGAACCGTACGGCGTCGTCTTCGGCATAGCTCCATGGTGAGTCCCCTCTTCCACTCGCCTGCGAGTACCCCTCTCTTGTCTTCCAAAGGCCCCCATTTCCTCATAGAATTCTCAGGAATTCCCCCTTCATTCTCGGCTTCCGCGCCATATCTTATGCCCTCGCCGCCGGCAACACCTGCGTCCTTAAAGGTTCTGAGATATCCCCACGCTGCTTCTGGGCCATCGGCTCCATCCTCAAGGCCGCTGGCCTCCCAGACGGTGTTCTGAACGTTATTTTCCATCGTCCACAAGACGCTCCGGAGGTGACGAGTGCGATCATTGAGCATCCTTTCGTGAAGAAGATCAACTTCACGGGCAGTACTGCTACCGGGAGTATCATTGCAGCTCAAGCTGGGAAATTTCTGAAGCCAGTGCTCATGGAGCTCGGTGGGAAGGCGCCAGCTATTGTTCTTGAGGATGCTAACCTTCAAAAAGCCGCAGAGGGCTGTGCGGTGGGTGCGTTTCTGCAAAGTGGGCAGATTTGCATGTCTACTGAACGCATTCTCGTTCATTCTTCTATCGCTGAGAAGTTTCGTGAAGCTCTGAAAGCCGCTATGGAGAAAATGTACGGCAAAGAGTCATCGGCCCCCATCCTTGTGAATGCACCGCCGGTGCAGAAGAACAAGAAACTCGTGGAGCAAGCGCTTTCGAAAGGCGCCAAAATCCTGACTGGAGACCTGAATGCGAAAGAGCATTCGGATACTCGCATGAGGCCGATTGTCGTTGACGGTGTTACAAAGGATATGGATCTGTACCAAATCGAATCCTTTGGACCGACCGTGTCGCTGATCGTGGTCGAGAGCGAAGAAGAAGCGATTGAGATTGCGAATGATACTGAATACGGCCTCAGCTCTGCTGTTTTCACCGAGGACTTGGCAGCTGGGCTGAGAGTTGCCAAGCAGATCGAGACCGGGTACCTATCCCTTTTCAATCTTTCGTACTGTCTTTAGAGAGGCAGAATGGTACCAGTAAATAGTCGAAGCTGACGATGACAGTGCGGTACACATCAATAACATGACCGTTCACGACGAGAGCAATCTACCTCACGGTGGTGCCAAGAAGAGCGGATGGGGGAGATTCAATGGTAGTGCGGGCATCGAGGAGTTCTTGAGGATCAAGTGCGTTACCTGGTCGGACTGACTATTCGCATCTCGGTCCTATCGTACGGCCTTTCCATTCCCTTATGATACATAATGCTACATACGGAGACATGTCTAATGAACCTACAAACCTCACTCATGCCTTTGACATCTGCCATGACCTTCGTCTCTCGGCGCTCCCGGCATCATCTCCTTGCCTCTGCACCACACGGTCCCAATCCTGCCCCCACGGACAAAGCCCCTCCACCAAAAGTCCTGACATTGCTCCGAGTATAACGGCACACATTCCGTATCCGTGTTTCTTTATAACGAGGCCATGTTGCCAAGACCTTGAGATATGTAAAGTACGCCATTGTTGGGAAGATTGAAGCGCGCCTCGGGTTGGTAGTGACATTTTCCTTGAGACACCTGCGTTCCAAGGGAAGAGATGGGGACGCTCAATGGCAATCCGACACGAATCTTGTCGCTAGAGAAAAAAGCCTTTGGAAGCCTGTAAACGCCAGACCAAAAAAAACGAAAGAATATAAAAGCCTTCGTATCAGCCAAAACCACTAGCCAAAGTGAAGACGAGAATCCACATGACGGGGCTCGTTCCTCAACGGCCGGGTGGGGTACATTATGATCCCTTAGACACACTTTTTCCCAGTGAAAGAAACCATCACAAGACCCGCCACAGCCAGCCACAAAGTCTCCTCAGCATCCCGAAACAGGCGTGCGCAAACCTAGCCTCCGCAGCCAACAGCATCTTCTTCTTCTTCCTTCCGACTATGCTCCGAAGTTTCTCGACCACTCGTTGGGTTGAGTGCCTTTGTGACCTCTGCACCTTATCCGTAGAAAAGGAAAAACCGTGGCGGATAAACCTTTTGAGTCAAGGGGAAAAAAAACACCACGTGGGCCCGCACACCGTGATCCGAACGGAAAATGTCCTACGATCGAGGGCGGGGAGCGAGCGTCGGAGCCACGGACCGAGCACGTGGTGGGTGGGGCTGGCCGGACAACGTTTCCCATGTGGATTTTCTGGGCGCATCCACTCGGGTTTCAGACTGGGAGGTATAAAACGGTGGTCGCGGGCACGGGGCTAGGCCGACGCCAAACCGTGGAGTTGTGATCGCTCACGGATGCGTTCGAGGGGGTATAAGTACTGGGTTGCCTCCGGTGGAGCTTATCGTTTGTCCCATCTACCTTACCTCTTCTTACATTCCTCACCCCCAGCGTCATTCTCGATCCGGCAGACCGAACAAAACAAGGGTGGTTTCGAATCCTCACCATGAAGCTCGCATTCTTCATCCTCGCACTATCCGCAGCTATCGACTCAGTATGCGCAGCGCCTGCACCGGCGGAAGCAGGTCCGGGGTCTATAGGTGGTGCGTGTGCTTGAACTCCTGGAGGCCCTTGGCGCGTCGTTGCTGACTGGCGCAGACTCTTGCGGCTCTTTCTTCGATTGTGAAGCGGGCACGTTTTGCTTTCGGGGGAGATGTGTTTGAGGAGCTCTTGGGTTGGTGGTTTAGACTCGAGATGATCAAGTTTCTGGGTAGCTGACATCGTTAGATGGTTTGATAGGGTTCCGTCGGACATGCTGGCGATGTTCATGGTTCTGAGCCGGGAGGAAACCTTGTGAAACGGATTGTATAGGGCAGACCAAATTTATACAAGGGATAGACGTGGAGACATTGATACCTCATGATACAAAAAATAGAAACCTTCATAACATTCTTCCTGAACAGAAGTGATCGTCGTGCCAAAAGTTCCGACCATCTCAAATGTCTTGCTTTTTCATTTTTCTGCGTTGTCTAGTGCTGCAGCCTTTGTGCACAGTTCGCCTGTTAATCGTCACTTGTCGTCGGATCCCATGCGCAAGGCGAGTATTCCGTAGTATGCAGCGACTTCATGTCCTCCGCCGTCAGTTCGAAGTCGTAGACATTGGCATTCTCCTCAATCCTTGAGTGCGTCACGGACTTGGGCAATGGCACAAACCCCTGCGTGGAATATCAGTCACTCCAACTTAAGTCTAGCCGTTGAAAAGCTCCCACCTTCTGCAAACTCCACCTCACCAACACCTGCGCCGGCGTCTTCCCATACTTTTCCCCCAACGCTTGCAAGACTTTCTCCTCAAATCTTTGGCCCCGCACAATCGGGCAATAAGCCTCGATAACCACTCCCTTCTTCTGGCACCACTCTACGATTTCAGGCCTTGTAAGCCAAGGATGCAATTCCCATTGCCCAACACTGATCTCTCCGCCTTGGCCCTTGCCGTACTGTCCTTCAAGCTCTTTGATATAAGACTCCAACTCGTCGAGATGGTGAACGCCATAGTTGGAGACGCCGATGGAGCGAATGAGTCCGGCGCGTTTCGCTTCGACAAGAGCGAGCCAGGTGCCATTGCGGGCCGCAGTGCCGCCGTAAGGGGCGTGGATTAGGTACCTTTCAGGACAATCAGAGGAGATCAGTACCCAGATGTAGTACGGTACTAGAAGCATTCTTACAGATCAATGTAATCTAATCCGGTCTGTTTGAAGCTCGATTCTATTGATGCTTTGGTCTGCTCATAGCCCATTGATCGAGGGGGAACTTTCGAGGTGAAGAAAATCTCGCCTCGAGGGATCTTGCACTTCTTCATGGCATCTGCACAAGGCTGCTCGTTACGGTAAACCCTTGCTGAATCTGAACGTGATGTATGTTAGCGCGGAGTCTCCGATGGAAATCGAGCAGGGAAGCCTACCGACATGTCGATAGCCAGCCTTGAATGCGTGCAGGGTGACATCTTCTGCCACGTCGGCAGGTCTGATTGTGTACAATCAGTAGAGGTTTGATCAATGAGGCAGAGATTGTACGTTTGATAGACCTGTCAATCATGGCATCAGCTCTTGTTCTGAATTTCACTACAAAAAGCCCCAAACAATCCAATTTTAAAGACATCAAGATTTAAGCTGACAAGGCAACTTGTATAAAAGAGCACTTGCTTACTCCGTAACCTAACGCTGGAATGTCATAGCCTGAGAGCATTTTATATTTCGAGTTGATGTTCAGATCTGCCATCTTGGCCGATGCAAAGCTACGATGTTTAGGAAATTGTCGATGAAGATGGCTGAGCCTTGCTACTGCTTTCCTCATTACAGGAAATTGTCAACGAATATATATACCCGTCCTTTGTGCTTCATTCGAGGACAGAAAGGAGATGATGCTTTCACCACCTTGATATACGCTAGTCCGGGCCGAGCTCGGCGTATAAAATTATAAAACTAGGCCCGAAACGCGTGCTTATCGATAAGATGCTTGGCAGCTCGAGTAATCCCACGCCCAATTCTGCAACTTCACTTATTTTCTCTTTCCCCTCCGCAGAAGCGGAGGACGGCACATACCACCAGCAAATCCAGTCCTCAGGTTTGTTCTAACATCTTTTGTACTGACGTGGAGTTCGACTGAGATCGGAGAAGGCAGTTAGGCTGCTCCAACCGCCAGGATGAAGTACGTTTTGGTTTCTGGAGGTGAGTCTAACACTCTTGTGCTATTCTTGCCTATCCGTGACTGTGACTGACTGTCCTCAGGTGTGATCAGGTGAGGGGGTCTTTTTTGTTTCAACCGGTTTTATAAGAGCTGATATTATGCAGTGGAATTGGCAAAGGAGTCATCGGTGAGCGTCAAAAAATTCTCTGTGGAAGCATGTGGCTGACTGACGCGACTGAAGCCTCGAGCTGTGGACTTTTGTTGAAGACCAAGGGATTCAAGGTATAACACATTAATAGATACGCGGAAGAGGCGTGTTGGAGTTTTGTTCACTGATAGCCCTGCAGGTGTCTTCAATCAAGATAGACCCCTACTTGAATATTGATGTTCGTCTTGCCCCGCCCCGTGGTCTACAAAAGGGTCTAACTCGGGATAGGCTGGGCTGATGGCTCCGGCCGAGCACGGAGAAGTCTTTGTCCTTGACGATGGCGGCGAAACCGACCTTGACCTGGGGAACTACGAGCGCTATCTCAATGTCACCCTGACCCGCGATAATAATATCACAACTGGGAAGATGTACCAAAGCGTTATAGCAAAAGAAAGAGCGGGAAAATACATTGGCAAAACCGTGCAAATGGTACCCCATCTTACGGATGAGATACAAGAGACTATCGAAAGGGTTGCACGTGTGCCAGTCGACGACACGAACGAAAAGCCGGATGTTTGCATCATAGAGCTTGGTGGAACTGTCGGCGACATAGAGAGTACAGTGTTTGTTGAGGCTTTGAGAAGGTTACGGAGGACAGTGGGCAAGGACAACTTCCTGCAGATACATGTCTCTCTGGTTCCGGATATACATGGCGAGTTGAAGAGCAAACCGACCCAGGCCGCTATTCGAGATGTGCGAAGCCTAGGCTTGAGTCCAGATCTCATTGCATGTCGGTGTTCGAAACCCTTGGACCAAAAGCTCATAGACAAAATAGCTTTGTATTGCGACGTCGAACCGAGTCAGGTCGTGTCCGTGACGGATGTCTCCTCTCTCTACCGTGTGCCTCTACTACTGGAGTCCCAAGGTCTGACCGACCAACTCATTGACGTCCTCCGGCTGAAGCAGAGCGTTATATCATCATCGCTGGTAACGAGAGGGGTCCAAACCTGGAACGCATGGAAAGAACTCACTATATCCCGAGATCATTTCTTCAAAGAAGTTCGGATCGTTCTGGTCGGGAAGTATACTGATCATCCGGATGCTTACCACTCGGTTTTCAAATCTCTCGAGCATGCTGCCATGGCCTGCTCAAGAAAGCTAGTCCGGATAGATGTCCACAGCGGACATCTCGAAGCCGCCGCTGAAACCGAATCACCCGTGGCATATCACAAAGCGTGGCATCAAGTGTACACCGCGGATGGTGTGTTGGTGCCTGGCGGCTTTGGTGTACGCGCCTGTGAGGGAATGATTTCCGCAATCAAAACCTGCCGTGAGAAGAACACCCCTTTCCTCGGCATATGTCTTGGTCTACAGCTTGCCGCGATCGAGTTTGCAAGAAACAAGTGTGACTTGCCCCAAGCGGACAGCACCGAATTTAACAGTGACGCGGCCGTTCCTCTAATCATCGAAATGCCTGAGATAGACAAGACTACCATGGGCGCTACCATGCGTTTGTATGTCTCTCCAAGCAGATGTTACAAGAGAAAGATGCTGACTCTTCAATAGAGGAAACCGTGCCACTCACTTTTTACCAGGCTCTGAATGGTCAAAGATCTATAATCTCTATCGGAACGATCCTGGCTCCTCGATGCCTACTGCAAACGGTACTTCCCCGTTTGATGCCTCGAACAGCGACGACACATCTTCAGCCACCAAAGACATTCCAAACCACAATCCTACCGCGAACGGCACTGCGGTACAAGAGCCTTCCACAACATCAGATCCCAGTCCTCTAATCATCAATGAACGTCACCGTCACCGCTGGGAAGTCAACCCTGCTTACGTTGAAAAGTTGGAGAGCGCTGGCATGAACTTTATCGGACGCGATGACAGTGGCAAACGGATGGAGATTCTCGAACTCAAAGACCATCCATTTTTCGTTGGAGTCCAATTCCACCCAGAGTATTTGTCAAGAGTCTTGAGGCCCAGTAAGCCATTCCTCGGATTTGTGGCTGCGAGCGCAGGTATCTTGCCTGAGATCATTAACGGCAAAGGGAGAAGGGCTAGCTCGATGGGAAATGGGGAGCCATGACTGGTAGATACTCTGAAGCGCGTAAAGATATAGAGTCAGGTTACGTGAGTATATATAGATGACGGAGTTTGGTTTGAAGCATGCCGTGCTGCATGGTTTCGAGTGGATGCGTGCTCAACTGAGCATCATGAGGGCAGTGATAGGCGCCCAATTGGACATTTTAGGAGCGCTATATTCCCATAGAGGTTTGGAAGTCTTTCCAGACTAATGCCGGCAACGGCTAACAGAAGCATACAAGGCAATTTAGAACAAGGCGTGGATATCCGCGGTGAACGAGTGTTCAGCCGACATTGTTTGCTGATTGGTCGCCCTTGATCTGCAAGTCCCAGGATGGTTCCTCAGTGACTCTATAGCGGTACACACACAGTTACTATTACCTAAGCATCCACCTCGCACGGGGCTTCAGCATGCAAATGAAAGGCGACTGTGCCCGTTTATGAGGACAAGTTGCAAATGTGTCAGCCTTGGTCACACTCTACCTAGCAAGTCCGTCTCCACTGTCGAGCTGGCTCGTGCTTGCTACTTCGGCTGTTTGCGACCACGAAAGCCTGGTCGATCGAGTGGCCGAGGTGCAGGTGCTCTCGGCTCGTCGTCCAATCACACAGAAAGGGACTAACGCAACATCTTCGCCCCGTTTCTGCGGGGCTGTCTACGACTGTCGAGACGGAGACCCTGCTCCGGCGAGGCTGCTGAGTTCAGCCGTTCTCAGCCTCGTGCGTAGGTATACATCTCCGTTGTTCAAGGCTTGACATCCTATTTGCCTGAACTAATCCTCAACTTACCAGTCAGCGAAAAAAGTCCCATATGAGGTACGACCAATTACCTCTAGCGTTTCGATACTCTGCTCACTGGGAAAGGAACACTGCTCACAATTCCAGCACCGATTTAAACGCATCATAGGTCAATGCAGCATGTTGCGTATCACTTCCCTCGTCCTCTGTAGCTGGCCTGCGAAATGCTACCGATGCGGATCCGGCCATGACTGGGCGAATGCCCCACACGGCCGAGGAACCAGCGACATGCTTTGGAGCTGCCTATCCACCATTGTCTTCTGTGTTTGGACAGCCCTCCATCTGCCTGTACCTAGGGTATCCCGCAAAAAGGTCCCTGCTGCGATCTGTATTGTATTTCCCGAGTTCCTGATTATCGCAGCGACCATGCAGTTAGCAGATGATCTCCAAACAGTGAGAGACAAAATGACTTGGCAGGGGCTGATGAGACTAACCTAAGACGTGCGTTTATGTTCTATATGGTTGAATCTGTCCTAAGCCACCAATGGCTGAATATCAACAACTCTGTCAAGAAGACATGAATAACATCACGGGTAGTCTCAGACTCGCTTGGTATCCGATAAAAAAAACCTCGAGATATAAGATCGATCCCCTAGACGAAGATACCAACAAGGCAACAGCCTCCGTACCGCTAGACCAAGATTGGGTTTGAAAAACATATCGCCGCTAGCACTTTAGACTTCATTCTGTACAGCTGCCTAACCTCGATCGATTCCTGGTGGGGCATTCAGGAAAAAAGGGAGGAAAATGTCAGCTAGACGACGTTGTTCACTTTATGAAACAGTGAATGTGCGAAACCCCTTCTTGTGAGGATCCTCGCCGATAACAGCACCAACTGCAGTTCTATTTACTCCATTCGCTTATGCACATATCCATTCATTGGGGACATTCCTTCGCGTATCGCATTGTCGGCTCTATGTCGTCTCATCAGCCGCGTAAGCACCCGCATGCAAGGAATAAGCCGTCCCATGCAACTCTTCTAATGCGTTAATAAAAGTGCGTCCTCACTAAAAAGCATCTTCAACAAATCTCCCGACCTAGAGATGAGATGCTCGAATGCTGCCGTGGGACAAACATGTTCCTTGCTCGCTTGTCTATTTACGGCAGTGAACACGCTTGCCCTCACTTCCCTACCTCCGACTCTCTCGAACGCTTTTGCAAGTTCCCGGCTCGTGAACACAACGACTCTAGACGCAACCATAGACCCCCGCTTCGGCTTCATGGCAAAATATGGAGAAACCAATCTCCCCCTCACGCCCTGCTTCATGAACGTAGTGGAGCTGCTAGCCCAATACGCCGAGCTTGATTGGTTGAGCAAAGTCAGACAGCGCCACGGAGTTGTACTGCCTGCATACCCACAGGTAGAAATAGCCGTACTGCCGGCTGCTCCGGCAAATTCTGTCGAGGTCCGTCTCGTCGTTTGGGGCATTTGGGTCGGCATTCGCGATATCGTCACTAGGAACAGTTTCCACGAAGCTGAGTTTGACGTCCTTTGGGATCACGAGGTGGTGGCTTATATTTATTTCACGAAGCCGATGGACCTTCAAGTCACCGGCAGCAATGGGACTCTAGGCACTGATGAGCCCTTGACGCTGTTGCCTAGTCCCAACGAAACCACAGGCGGCATCCTCGTTAACGCTAACAGCACAGAGAGTTCTTCTGATGCCTTGAACGAAGGGCGCTTCAACTGGAGGCCTTTGTTTCCACCGGACGCCAAAACCCTTACTGTCGTTGAAGTCTTCCTCACGGTCATGGCCGGTCTGAAAAACGCAGCACCGCACCCAGCCTCTGAAAAAGTCCCCGGACCATACGCCTCAGCCGCCATTGATGTCTATGCAAATATGCAATTCTATCTTCACAAAAGAAGAATCCCACGCACTAAGCCGCCCTTCTTTCAGTACATTCACGTCATCAAGTCTTTGAGAATGGTTCCTGGGTACATGTTGGAGAAGAAGAGGTTCTCAGAAATGTTTTTCTCGATGGAGGTTAGCGGCATACCGGTGGGGGAAGGGTATTTGAAGAAGGGTCCTTACGCTCCTCCACGCTTTGTCTTGGGGGATATGCTTGGGCCGAAGGACAATGTGTCAATTTCGTGAATGTCTTCGGTATCTCGGAATGGTCATAGTATTTCAATCTGCTTGATACCAAAGATTGCAATGACCGGCTGTCCACTAATTGAAGGTCCTAGGATTCAAGTGCTCGTTGCTCTAGCTGAGCCCGTTCATTTGGTGACTGAGTTGCCAAGGGCAGCTTTCCATACTCGTTCTTAGGTCGCCTTCCTTTGTCTAGGTCTCCTTGGGCCTCTCCTTTCCTGGCGCTGCTTGTTGTCGTCTAGAATGATTTTGACCGTTCCATACGTGTTTCCACCCATCTTCTCCTCCCTAGAACGTCAAAGCATCATCCTCAAGGAAGCACGTAAGTTTCCACACCTTGTAGATGGAACGGGCTATCCGGTAGAGGCTAGACGATGATCCATATGCTTCGTCTGGCTCATCACATAAGCTACCTCAACCCTGTAGCTTAGAGATGGATCACTACACTTCTTGCACCACCTACTCTCCTTCTATACCGGTGGGAAGGAGAGTGAAAGTCTTGACTGGCGACATTGAACCGAACTCAATATCTCGCTCGGCTAAATTTGCCCTTCGTTGTCAGCTTTGGAGCTAAGCCGAAAACAGACCCTTATCGGTATGGATGCTTGGCAGAGCAATGCCCGTAAAGACAAACAATGGAGCCTCGTCTCTGCATGGGTCTATTATTGAGGAACAATTGATGAATAACACCGCACGACGATAAGCCGGGTGGGGCAAAGTTGGCCAATTATCCGGGGCCCTCGTTCCGAACAAGTGAGTGCGTGGTCGAGGCAAGCCATTTTCGCTTATCAGACCCACACCTATATCCCATTCGCGCTCTCACTCAACATGTTTAAAAAGTAATGTTGTTACTGTTCAACAAAACATGGTAACAAAGAAAGCAATGCGTCGTCTCTCTCTTCAACTCTCGAGTACTTCTCTTATTATTATCGCTAAATGTTGTTCGGTGTTGGATATCCATCAAGCTACTATCCTTCCAAGCGTAAGGTAGTCCCGATCTCCAAGAGTTCCTACGGCTGGCAAATTGTTATTGTCCGTCAACTCCATCATGGTCGTCCACAGCTCACTCTGTAAAATGCCCCGTGAGCCGTGGCTAGAGTACATCTGCTAGATGAATGCTAAAGGCTGGACTCTTACCGGAGTTGTAGAGCATGCAGTGTTATAACTCACTGCCATTTGTCGATCTCTGTGGCATTGTTCTGAGCCTTTTGTGCTGCTGTTGCTTTGATGTATTCGTGGGCAGCTGTGCCTAGACCCGACCATTCGGATGGAGAACCCGAATCTAGATCTCTGCAGGAAGGGTACCAAGCTAGGCACCCTCCAGCATTAGCTTCTGGCTATGGGGGTGGGGGGGGTGGGGTACTTGCCTACCATCTCATAGTTACAGACTTCTTGCATTGATTTCAGTCAGAGCTTTTGTAGCTGTCTCAGGCACATTGTCAGGTCTCTGCTTTGGGCGGCGGCGTCAGAAAAGGCACTATGTCTTCTCTCTTTAGGTATGGAAACAATAATCATGACCCTGGTGCAAGGCTGACGAATCTTGCGTTCAGACGGCGGTGGGGTTCGTGGAGTCGCGTCCCTCTTGATCTTAAAAAGAGTTACGTGGGTCCTCGAAGAGCGACTGGGTCCTGGAGTCAAGCGGCCACTGCTACCCTGTCAATGTTTTGAGATGATTGCTGGCACTTCAAATGGCGGATAAGTCTTGCGCTTCTCTTCACCCCGGAGTCCAAACGAGTCGTCGGGAAAGCCGTCAGTCAGACCAGGTGCTGAGACTTTTTCCAAAGGCTTATTGCAATTATGCTTGGCGTCCTAAAATGGATGTCGACACGTGCATAGACAACTACGTGGAGATGGCCCCTAGAATTGTCCCCAAGGTAGGTTTTCTAATCAGGCAGTAAAGCGGGAAACCTTTCCCATGGGGTTCGAGGAGCTGAACGATTTGACAGGGGGGCCCTCTTGTATGGACACCTTCAGCAGCAGGTAGTCGTCGCGACCAACAAGACAAAGCCGCCGTTGAGACTCGATGGAGTCAGCGGTGACGAGGACTTTCATGCTATTGTTGAGGATCGGCATGCCACACTTGAGGATCCTGCAACTCCACTCGCTGACAAAGAGTATTACCTGATGCAGACGATTGTAGAAGAAAGACTATCAGGACCGGGCGACAATGAGACCTTGCAAGCAATATCAGATTTGGCTCGATTCTACAAGAAATTGGGATTATACTTCAAGGCCGGAATGTCATACGAGCGTTTGTGGCATTGTTATCGTTCAAAAGACGGCGAGACTCGAGGACTCAGGCGCCGGCAGATG
Organism: Letharia lupina; assembly: GCF_014066315.1. Taxonomy (NCBI): domain Eukaryota; kingdom Fungi; phylum Ascomycota; class Lecanoromycetes; order Lecanorales; family Parmeliaceae; genus Letharia; species Letharia lupina. The sequence continues at coordinate 566,260 of NW_023502975.1, forward strand.
CCGTGGACTGTTACAAGAAGTCTGAGCGACTTACTGAGCAAATAGAACTCAACTTCCTTGAAGACGACCTGTCGTGGGCCGCATGGTACGGTGCCGAGGAAGTAGTCGGAACTCTGGTCCGGGTAGGTGCCAAGATCGACAGAACGGATGCAGCGGGCTATACGGCCCTACACAGGGCGGCCAGGAAAAACAATGGCGAAATAGTCCGTCACCTGTTGAAGGCGAATGCAACCACGGAGATCCGTAGCCTTGCTGGCTCTACAGCGTTGCATGGGGTATTCCTCTGGAAAAATAGCACATTATCCAGGGAACATCAGCTGCAAACCTCCCGAGTTGTGCGCATGCTGATGGAAGGGGAAGCCAATGTTGACACTACAGCCAACGACGGACAATCGGTACTCTGGACGGCGGCTCAGACAGGATCAACAACACATGTGCAAATCCTGCTTGACAATGGGGTACGTGGTGAAATATCGAACGACGGCTGCCGCACTGCCTTGTGTATAGCTTCGCGCTACGGCTACGAGGATGTCGTCAAGCTCTTGCAAGGAAGGCTGATTTTTCGGGCGATTTCGAACGCTTGAGCAAGGTATTCCCAACCCGGCATGTTATAATACAAATCGTGTTTGCGTTCTTTATTGACATCGATACGCATGAAGATCCGAAGACCTGTGCCGAGCGAGATTTGGCTCTACAAGCTGTTATATGCGCCGATCTCGACACAGGGAATGAGCTACTGCTAGGACCGTTGTGTGAGCGTGGGATAGACATCCATCAATCGACGTATGCCATATCTTCTCATGCGACATTACTACACAATGCTGCCTACATGAGACACTTGGAGGTGCTTGAGTTTCTGATCGCATCGGAGGCGGATGCCAATAGACTCGACGATTTCGGAAACAGCCCGCTTTCACTTGCTGCCGGCTCTGGGTATGAGGACGTCGTTGCGGTATTGCTTCCGATCATCAAAGACATCAACGCTCAAAAAGTTGAAGGATATACTGCTTTGCTTGTCGCAGTCTCTGGTCGTTATGATCGAATAGTCGATGTGCTTCTGGACGCTGGACCGCATATTGCCTCTCAAGAGCCGGGCCTGCATTCCCATCTTATTCCTGAAAGTGAAAGGATCTCTGGGTATGCATTGAACGCCATTTTGATCCTTTGTCTGGACGAAGGGCCAATAAGACCTTCCAGTCATGAAATCGACATCCTCAAGCTATCACTAAGAGTGGTAATCAAAGAAAGTCCGCAATCTGGGCCTAATGTAGCCACTGCATCCGCAGAACCCCATTCTGATCCACAACTTACCGGGGCTTCCCTTCAAGCGGTATCTGACAGTGTTTCATCGGGTCGCCACAGTATCATAACCTGTAAAGACGCTAAGGAGATACGAGGCGAGGAGAATTGGGAACGATTGAAAGCATGGGTCCTTGCTCGGGCTACGTCTGCGGCCTAGAACAGAGAAGAGGTTACGAGATTAAGGGATCTGGTGGATGAGCGCGTCTCGAAATGGGCCGATGAAATAGCAGAGATACGGGATGCTACTCTTCCCTTGAAAAGGATAGAGAAATTAATGCAGGGCTTGGAATCGACTTAGGTTTTCTACGAGAGCTGTGAGAAGTAATGAAAAGCGAAAGACCGTGAAGTCGATGTCGATTATTCTTGAGGGAAGAAGAACATCGCTCAACACAGTGGCCCCCAATAACAAGAATTGCTGTGTAATGACTACTTCCTTCTAAGTACCAATGGCAGTGCTTCTGAGCACACGCTTCGCGCCTCGCATGAAAGACTGGTAGCCACAATACCTGGATTTCTTTTTGGAACGGCAATTTGAGGATTTAAAGGCATTCAACATGTACACCCTGTTACCCCCTTTTATACGTGCAAGTGGCAGTAAAAGAGCGTAAAGCGGCGCTCACACGATCCCCAATCGGGAGAGAGACAAGGAACAAAGAGCTCGGACAACACTCAACAGCGCTCTCTTTACATGTATTACCTAGGCTTGTAGTCAATACCTTCTCAACATTGTCAAACCTGAACACCACCTCTCCCTGCGATTTGTCCAAATTGTGTCCGTCTACCCCACCTCAAGAAGTCTCTTTCACACTCGAAGACAAACCGCCCCACCATCTCCCCCTTCTTCACTACAATGCGCCTCGTAAAACAGGCGATTGAACGCGATGGGTCAGGCACTATCACCTTGTTTCCCGAGGATCCTGAAGACATGTGGTTCACCTACAACCTCATCCGTCCCTCGGATCTCCTCCGCGCCTCTGCGCTCCGCCGTATCACCACGGAATCAGCCACGGGCTCCACATCCTCTACACGCGTGCACATTAACCTACTCATACGAGTGGAGAAGTTAGATTTCGATACCCAGTCGTCACAGCTACACGTCTCAGGACGTATAATCGAGGAGACGAAATACACCAAGGTGGGGCAATGGCATACTCTGGATCTGGAGCTGAACAGGAATTTTACGTTGGAAAAGAAAGACGGATGGGATTCAGTGGCAAGAAATCTTGTGAAGGAGGCGTGCGACCCTGCAAAGCAAGCAGATGTTTGGGCTGTCATCATGCAGGAGGGTTTGGCACATTTGGCGGTGTTGACAGGACAGAGAACAGTCCTCCGACAAAAGGTGGAAACAACGGTGCCGAAGAAGAGGGGGACAGGGAAGCAAGGAGATCATGATAAAGCTCTCGAGAAATTCTTTCAGACAACCTTGGATACACTGCTGAGGCATATCGATTTGAGTGCGAATTTGCCGATTCTGCTGGCGAGTCCTGGCTTCGTGGCTCAGGCTTTTCTGAAGTTCATACTGGAGACGGCAACGAGGACGGGCAATAAGTCGCTGATGGGGCAGAAGGGCAACTTTGTCGTCGTACACGCGGCTTCAGGATACCTACACTCACTAAACGAAGTACTACAGTCCCCGGAAGTCCTAGCCAGGTTAAAAGACACCAAGTACGCCCGCGAGACGAAACTGATGGATACTTTCATGAATCTACTTTACAAAGACGACGGCCGCGCCGCTTACGGCCCCAGAGAAGTTGAGCAGGCGGTCGAAAAAGGGGCCGTAGGGAGAGGCGGTGGGATACTTTTGATCTGTGATTCTTTATTCAGGGCACAAGATGTGGGAACACGAAGGCGGTGGGTTGGTTTAGTGGATAGGGTCAGAGAAACCGAGGGAGGCGAAGTAAGGGTTCTGAGTGGGACGCATGAAAGTGGCAAGCAATTGGAGGGTTTAGGCGGCATTGCTGCGATGCTAACGTTTCCGTTGGAGTATTTGGACGGGGAGGATGAAGTAGAAGACGAAATTGCTTTGTCGAACGGGAACACCGCTGGAGAAAAAACCTGATTCAGCGTTCTCCAAATCCGCGTCGCAGTGAAAGCTCCATTGCATTCAGGCTCTGCTCGAAAGCTCCTCTCTCTCAAAGGCATCTACCACAAGGACTACCACGAGGGCTACCATCAGGGACATATACATAATCGTCCTCATCGCCGCTCCCGGCCCCCTCATGCTCAATCATATCGAAATAATCAGAAATCCCAGGATCCCGATCGTCAGACTTTTCGCCTTCCTCAATATGCGCCACGGATCCTCTCAGGCTGTTACCGGGCGATGATCCTGATTCTTCCTCTTCCTCTTCATCTTCTGGAGTCCTCTGACGACATTCAGCTGGCCTTTGAAAATGCACCCTCGCGCCCTTGCTCGTCGGCTGCCCCTGGTTGGTTCCCCGCGTGTCTCTCTTTGCAAGCTGGGCGTCTCGCCAATGACGAGGTAGCGTGTCCGAGTCAGCAAGTGGTCTCTCTTCGTACCAGCCAGGCGACCAACGTCGTGGAGGTGGAAGCCGACACTTTTCTTGCCAGCCAGGCGACGGATTTGGTCGCGGTGGAAGCCGTCTCTCTTCTTGCCAGTCAAGCGACGAATCTTGTGGGGGTGGAAGTGGCAACTCTTGTTGCCCATGTAAACAGTACCCGGGTCGCGTTCGAGGTGGCATCTCTGACTGGTGCGGGACATCTATGCGGCGTTCTAGTTCTCCCCCAGAAGGTCGGTATATCTTCCGATCCATCGCGCAGTCGCAATAGGAGTCTAGCCCTTCTCCTCCTCTCTGCCTTCTCCCCTCTTTCCCGCCTCTAGGTTGGGCCCAGCTCATTTTGTGTGAAGAAAATCGAGACGTTGCTCTTCAGCAACACTCATGATTGAGTGATGGGTTGAAGACACTTGAGGTTGAGTGTAGGGCTGTGTTCTCTGTTAATAATGCTTCGCTGGAATCCCCAAGCGATTGACAAACATTACAGTACAACACACATGCGAATGGAACGTGCTTCACAGATTTAAAGAGAATTTTGAAATCAGATCGACCATCAAGGACTACGCTAGACTCGGGTTCCGTTTATCGTGTGCACCGTTACACACCCGACAAATGTAACGCCCGATCGATCGATACAATTCGACGACAACGCTAAATATCTTGTGGAAGAACACCGCGCAAAACATTTCGCTGTTAGAATGCGGGATTCTATCAATGCATCAGTTGAATTGGCGAACTTTCTACCAAGGCATACGGTATCCCCACACTAACAATGCCAATAGCCGCATCGACGCGCAGATAAGGGTAAATGCAGAGACAGGATGCATATGATAGGGTCTCATTCTGCCATGTTGATTGCGCTGTCTATCCTAGTTCTCTCCCTGGATAAGCTCAATTTGTCTCTCTCCCTTGACCGAACAAGGCTTTTTGATTCCTTGCTTCTGAATCCTGTTTTTTCTGGCTTAATCCATAGTCACCTTCTCCTGAGCCATACCGCCCAGCTTCCCAGCGCCAGCCTTGGCCATCACCACCACTTGACCAAGCGTAACCCGTTGCTGGCCCTCATTACCGGCGCCATGTAACCAGTCGACCAGGTCATGCCTCCCTTCGACAGCCTCGATGCCCACCTTTCATTCCCCAGTCGCGATCCTCCAGTCCTTCGCTACGAATGCTTGACGAACAGATTCTCGCCAGTGATCGATCAGGAGAACTGGGTCCAACGCGAAATTGGCTTTGGTGTATCTGCGAGGAGCGGTAGTATGATCTGGCTTATCAAATACCGGTGCGGGCTTCCAAAGAACAGGCTAACCAGCCATTGAGACATCATAAGGATCCAGAATTCTGTATAGATCGCGAATCAGCGTACATAACCGACTCGTTCTCGGTTTCAGCGTCGTGGACGGCAATCATCGACTCTCGGTTGGCGAGATACCAATCCGCGAAATTGTCCCGAAGGTGTTAAGGGAGACTGGTACCAAACCGATGATAATAATGGCTTGGCTTCGAGCTGTCTAAGGACGCCATGGTTGACTAATGTGGGCAGCCATCAGAGTAGCGTCGAGATTTGATGGGATGCTGGGTTCACGAGATTTTTCTTCGACAGGAGTATTTGGTGCAGCTCTGCAGCTACGTAGTCGAATATGGTGGCCATGGCGTCTAGATGATCTTGCTCATCGAGATGCTGGGAGGTCTGAAACTTCCCATGTCATCTTTCAGCTGATGCTTACGGATGTGACGGGTTTCTTAAACAAATGTGCGTAGTGTGTGAAGCATGTCTTTGAGGGAACGTTGCCGGACTTTATAGCGAGGAACAAAGTATTAGTGTTGATAGTGCTAAGATCATATTCACATTGAAGAAGCGAAGCCTCAAATTTCCATTCAACTAAGCATCAAAGACAGTGACTCCGGCAGAAATTATCTATCCGACAGTGAGTCGAGAGGCACTTTCCCTTAACAGGACCAGTCTTCTGCATGAAGGACAGCTTGGGAGAGCATCCCACATATGAAGCAGTTGCTCGTTGTTGGTTGTACGAGTGGCTGCGAAACGCCGCGTCCACGACGTACTCATGCAGATATCCTCCAAAAGAGCTAACGATATGGTCAGATGTCCTATCCATACTTGCCTCCCTTGGCCCGTAAAGGAGCGTTTGGATGGTGGATTGTACATTTCGTCGAATGATGCTGGCACCCTCGTCTCACTGTTTCGCGTCAAGGGTCTGTACTGGCTAGCGATTGTTTTGCGATTCGCCACGCATTTTTATAAAAGATTGTCAGATCAACAGTGCCGACGTATCCCCGGCCATTGAGGTTTCTGTATGGAGACTAAGGAGGGGAGGAGGAGGAGGAGGAGGAAACGAGGCAACTGTGACGCTGAATGAAGACGCTGAAGACGCTGAAGAAATTAATCTATCTCCGCGCGCTCCAAGAACAACACGAGCATAATCTTCATCATCGTCGTCGCTCGTGGCTGTCTACCCCGTATTTACCGCCACATTTACCACTGACCCTCTCGCATGCCAGGCGTGCCCGAGTCTCGAATCTCAAAACCGTCCTTCCTTTAACTTCCATTGACGCTCTAACTCTTGGATGGTCTGGCCAGTCGGCCGCTCTCCGTCGCTACGAGGCTCGGGTTCTTGCTGTCCGGAGAGCCTCTGTTGCTTCGCTTGGTCGCTGTCCTCAGGCGTCTTCGAGCTCGAAGGGTCCGGTCGAACTATCTGGGAGTAGATCCCATCCTTATGTGGCTTATGGATTGGACTCTGTCCTGTTCCTCTTTTCCTTGCGAGGTTCATCTTGTGCTGGCGAGTGTGAAAGGGTTGGTAGATGGAGGGGCTAATGAATAGTGTGAAGAGTTGAGGAAATGGCGAAGAAGAGGTAGGTTTTATTGCTAGGGATCGTAGAAAGTATCAGACAGTTGAGCAAACAAAGGATAATGGTAAACATAGCGTCGATTCAGATGGACCATGTTGTCAAAAACCCAATCCAATTTTGGTGGTCAGATCGTGATCAGCACGTAGAGACAAAGATTGAATTGTCTTTGATTTCCCCTTAGGTTATTTGGGCGAGGAACGACGGGAGGAAGGAGGAAGGAAGGCGAAAGCATCACCAATGAGGAGAGTCAATATATCTACCCGAACTTGACTTTGAAACCTTCAACTATCAACCTCCTTGCTTCATCGCAAAGCAGTCGCCCGCACCGACATCTTCTTCAGGCACCTAATGCAGAAGCGAATCCGTCCACTTTTCAGCCTTGGACTTCCAAATTCATTCTAGTAAAGGCCTTTGCAGACCCAGCCTGGCCACTAGGTCACTGAAGGCATCGCCCCGACGGGATAAGGGATAACGACGGAATATATCGGCTCAGCGTAAACATTGTTCACATCCCCCATCGCCGGCCTCTATGTAGCACTCTATGACTTGTTGACGAAGTCGCTCGCGCTTGCTAAACGTGGTGGTAGCTTGAATTCAACAGATCTTCGTCAATAGAGTCTCGCCTGCCTGCCTGCTCCTCGTAGTCCTTGACCACAATTTCCTGAAAGCCATGCAGCATAATCAACGACGAGGCAGCAAGAGACCGTCCATTCTGCGCCATCATGATCTCATGTTTCTTCTCGGGGAGCAGAGACCTCAAGAAGTCTGCCGGCGTCTGCTTGCTGCGAGCGAAGATCTCCTGGCGTTGGCTATGGTCTGGCTCCTCTTTCTATCACCTGGCTCGACATTTCTTCCACACGTCCCAGCAAGCCTCTGCACGTTCCGGTATTCCTCGCTCGGAACCAAGTCCAGGGTTCAGCGCTGCTAGGACCATGATATCATGTAGGAAATACAGGTCCAGACCGGGCCAGGTGTCCAGTGTCGAGACCCAGGACTCGGCAAAGGGCCTTATTCGCTTGATCCATGGTGTAATTGCTGAGCGTGTATTCGAGGATAGCTTTCCGAGATCTACAATCGAGCTGCTTCAGAAAAGGGTCGAGGTAAGAGGTGCCAAACGCTGACGCTTGGCAGCGAGCAGCTGCTTCAGCGCTAAGGGGGTAGGTACGCTCTTGAGAGTGTGACTCGCATTGCTTGTGGATAGTCATACAGTGTAGCGCCCCCTTGCGTTGCCCGAAGCTCGGGTTGCCTGAGTTGAAGTGCTCGTATTGCTGTGAGAAGGAGGGGTAGATGCCGTCTTCTATTTAAATTTAAAGGTCCGTGATGTTGATCTTTAGAGAATTGGGGAGTTTGATATTGGGAAAGACTATGCAATTTGACCGCTGGAGATGGAGCAAAGCTCTCCAGATTTTGAAAAACATTAGCTGCGCTGTGCAGCTGATATTGGTTCTGCGAGTACTCGGACCCAAAAGAGAATGACCGCTGGGTAAAAACCCTCTGGTTTAGGCCTGCTTATAGACAATTCACCGCAGGGAACCGCTTGCGACTTGGGCCGCGGTTTGTTCCTCCTTCGTTACCATGGGCCAATGCCCTCTCTTCAAACGATAAATTGTACACATCGAGCAGTCTGCGATTGTATCTTCCAACACGACTGAAGTGTCTCAAGCCAAGGTTGCCCACAACCCCAGCACAGCTCCCACTAATGGGAACACACTCCTCCCTAGATTCAGCATCCCCCACCTATCCACTAGTTCTTTTGCACTCTCTCCCTTCGCCAACCCCACCTCCGTAGCTTTCTCACCAACATCCAAACCCTTCATCTCATCGTGCTTCTTGAAAAGCTTCCGGTTCGTAGGCATCATCCCGAAAATCGTGTACGGCCATATCCCAAATGTTGCCAACGCAGATAGTCCATACATTTCAGCCTTGGGGTGATTCAGGGTACCGTAGAGTCTGTAGGAGAGATAGCTGTAGGAGATGATGGAGACGAGGGCGATGGCCGGGTTCAATATCTTTCCGCGGTCGAAACAGAGTTGCCATTGCCTGACCAGGACTGGACTTGGGGCGATGAGCCAGGTTGGGATTGTGAGGATGGATATGCTGAGGATGCTACCTGTGAGTCCTGTCAGAGCTATTCGAGAGCGGAGGCAGCCTCTGCTTCTTCTGAGGAATGCTGCCCACCAGAGCAGAATGCTGAAGCTGTGATGCCAATTGTCTGGGCGACGCGAATAGCTGCTGGGAGGGGCGCCATAGCTACCAAATGTAGTGAGAAGCTAGTGGACGCCTGGATCGTGTAGGGATAAATTGCAGTTCCTTTGGAATTCGCTCTCTTGCCTTCTTGCAAGATGATAGGGTGGTTCGTCTCGGGATACACACATGAGGAGGCGTAATACGGCTATAGAGCTTGCTTAGCGGTAAAATACTCGCCGTGGAGATCGTCAGACATCCCTCTCGCCTAGTGAGCCTCTAGTGTTGAATACGAGAAGCGCATTGTCGGTACAACAGCACAGGGTCAATGGAACGGAACTGAGTTGTTTCGAAATGGCTATCTTTAGAAGTCACCGCTTACACGAATCAGCCTCTTAAAGACCTCGCAACATACCAAGAACATCACTACTGTGCTGGAATCTTCCTGAGCTCTTTGAGGAAAAGGCTCTCTTGCAGTGGTGGCAGCTTTGGATGTTGGCAGGGGTTGGTCGCTGATCAGCAGGCTCCAGCGAACGCTTGCCAGGACCTTCCTCACAGAAAAAGACTGTCAAGTGTCACTCTGGTGTGTCATTCGTTCGGGTGAGAGTAAGATGGGCAACATGAATGTGTTTCGTATATTGGGCGATTTGTCCCATACAGCTTCTAAATGTATCTTGATCTGGGCAATACACGACAACCAGAGCGCCGAGGGTAACCATCTACGACCTTGCCTAATGGATTTCGCTGATTGCGTTGCTTTAGGTGTATCATTGATTACCCAGATGCTCTACGTTGCTGTTTTCATCACACGCTACCTCGATCTCTTCTGGACTCCGCCTTTTGCCTCTATATGGAACTTCGTTCTGAAGAACTTCTATATCCTCTCTTCACTCTACATCATATTTCTCATGATGAAAATCTATGCCCGGACGCGGGAAAGAGAAAAGGCGTGGAGATTAGGAGCATATTGTTTGGGGGGGTCAGTGCTCCTGGCGCCCATCGCCACAGCCATTGCCCAAAAGAAAGATTTCAGCTTTTTTGAGATGCTATGGACATTCTCGATCATACTGGAATCAGTTTGTGTTATACCCCAACTTCTTCTGCTCCGACAAACGACCGTGCCAACAGTCATCGATTCCTTTTACCTTCTCACGCTTGGGTCATACCGAGCGTTCTACATACTGAATTGGATCGTACGCCTAGCATCTTCTGAGCATCATTTCGAATGGCGAGCAGTACTCTTCGGAATAATACAAACGGCTTTCTATGTCGACTTCGCATGGGTGTATTGGACGCGGCAAAGGGTCAAGCTCCGAAATGGTGGTGTCGTCGACTCTGATGATCTCAGTCGAGGCTTTCTGGTTAGCAGGATACTGGGTCGAGGAGATGCAAGCATGGACGATGAGGAGAGGGGCCCAGGAGATGGAGTGAGGAATAATGGCAGCGCAGAAGCATCAAAGAAAGGAGGCAACTGGGGGCCAAGAGGTATCTCTGTATCTGCAGATGAGGACGTGATGGATCAAACACGAGAATCGGAAGGAGACTCCGGCTCGAAGGATGATGGATTAGCTGGACTGGTAGAGGAAGATAACAGCGAGGATGAGATATGGAGCTCCGCCCAAGACACCAACGGCAGACTGGATGATAACAACACGTATGCGCGGAAATGATGATACAATGCTCATCGCTTGTCCTGGAGGATCAGGATCATTTACAGCAAATGGGATTTCTGGAGACCGACCCATGTTCGGGAAGAGGAATGATGCGTGCAGCTGAGAATGAATCCTCGCGATTGAGGATGGATCTAAGCCAAGACGCACTGCCCAGACATGGGTATCGCTTAGCGCTTGCTTATATTAATTATTAATTGAGACCTCAACCGGGCCCTCAGAACGATCAAGCCACACGAATGGGAATCCGCGGCACCTCCATACGGCGAGATTTGTTTTGGATAGATTAAGAAGAGGGACGACCGATGGAACTGGATGATAAGCTAGAAAGGGAACACATCGATACAACCTCGTGACACAGCCTTGGAATGGTCGACGGATCAATATGGGGGCCGCCTCCAAAAGAAGCGGTCGCCCGCCGTGGACTGCATGACGTTGCCGAGAGAGTACAGGAAAGTTGAGAATGCATGCCAAAAAAGGCGCAAGCCAGTCGATGGTTCATGTCTCCTCGCGGACTTTGGACGAGTTCGCGACACCTTAAACAAGAGAAGTCAGCCGGTAGTAGGAGCAGAGAGTAACAAGGTGCGATGGTACCGAGTACCTCGCTCATGGCATCAGGTGGCACTGTAGCTGAAGTACCCTGTACCTGATCCTTCGCATGCGCTGGCAAAATCCTACACATGTTGCAGGGTTTGTCGGTGTTTCAATACTTACGACACAGCCTCGAGTGGTTAATGAAACATTTTGCTAAACGCCAGTGCGTTGATCGATGGTGGACTTTACCGAGCCGAGGGAAATCATGCATAAACATCAGCACATTAGGACCAAAGATCGATAATCTCATTATCAACATCATCATCATACTTCGCATCTTGTCTCCACATCTTGTCATTGTTGAGTGCAGTCATCACTGCAGCCATTATGTGTTGCTCTTCTCATTCTGCTGCCAGACGTGTATCTCCGTCCAATCTTCCAGGCGCCGTCAATGGATCCGGGAGGAATACGGCAAAAGGAGCTCTGTATGACCGAGACCGCTGACTTACATGGTAACGCTAGGACCACTGCCTGTTCATCCTTCCATTCCTTCATTTTTTCCTCTAACTACTATTCTTAATACTCCCCGCCAGTTCATCTTTTGAGTCTTTATGTTCCATTCTGGGAATCCTTCGGGGCATCCGCTGTGTGAGGCTGCACTGTCGCAGAGACTTCTTCTTTTAGAAATTAGTCATCATATGAGAATAGCCGATTGGATGAGTAGATTTGCCTAATTGGCCGAATGCGGCTGGAATAGTGCCGAAAGACCGGCTAATTTTGGGAAGTTTGGTCTAGAACGTGAACAGCGCTGTCTATTTACTACTTTACTTAGGTACCTTATGTCGCCGCTCGGTTGGCCAGAAAATACTCTACTACTTGGCCCCGGCCCACTGTTGACTGTACCACCGTAACATTATTATTACCTTACCTTACCTATCTTTTAGACCTTCACAAGGCAGATGATCTGACCTCAGGGTTGCATGCTCTTACCGTACCTCAATACTACTATTACTACTACTACTACTACTACTATGATTAACCCATTTTATCAGGGGCTGTTCGGGGGGCCCTTTCGGAGTCTGACGATTGCATACCGTAATGCATGCTACATCTGAAGGGGGGATTTACGGCGACATAATTTCGCCCTCGTACGACTTGGGTCACGGGCTTCTCCACTTTCTAGCAGCTTTCTAGCGGCCAAGTCTACGGTAACCACCGGTGACATGCTACTGTATGTACAACTTACAAGAATGATTTCGACTTTGTCTCGTATAGATAAATGAAGGATGGTCAAGAAGGAGTCAGCGAGCCGATAATGCCCGGTTGTACGTATGTTAAAAGTCAACCGTGGTAGAGAAAATTGTACCTGCGTCTTGGAAGATGGCAGTTCGGCAGATGCGTGACTCGTATGTCTTGGTAATAGAGAAAGGTTATGACGAGCTTGGCTTAGGTTTCGCATCACGCACCCAAAACCGTTGAGATCTGGTATGCAATTTGACACAGACGATCCCCGATTCCCCGTACTTCTTCTAGGTTCCAGCGGCTGATCAGCACGCGGGTGGGGATACCACAAATACGAGAACTCACAGATTCCGCTACTTTCGCTCTTCGTACCTTATTAGAAGTTAGGCGTATCGACTTTCGTATGACACCGATGGTGCAGTAATAACGTTTATCACGGAAGATTTACTGCGAGCACACACGAGACAAGGTACCCAGCAGGCAGACAGCCGATAGGCCCCTTGTGCCTGCAAGCTAATCCTGAGCTGATCCTTTTTCCCGAACCTGAGGGCGCTTAGAAGGGGCCTATTTTGATCGAAAGGTGTAAGAGCCTCAGCCAGGTGCCATAATTAACCTGGATTGACTGAGTGCGGAGACCCGTTTTCTGCAGTGGACAGCGTTGACGCTATCCTATGTACAGCTACTTCCTTGACGTGCTTGCTTAGGCCATCACGCCTCGCTGTGAGCCAATGGGTCCCTGGGGCAGATCAGGGAAGCTTTAGGCATGGCACAGCGAGACGCACGCTAAGTTCTCCCCAAAGATTTGAAACAGCTACCAGGCTGAGCCCACTAAACTCAACTCTACGCTGATTGCGATCTTTCTTATATCAATCTCTCGCTTCAAGGATGATGTCGAAGACGTCGTCCGCAGCATCTGGCACAGTCCATCAAACCGACGCTGGTATTTCGTACACTCATCTAATTTCCTCCCACACAGCCTACATCGTATATCTGTCTAATTGTCCTTGCTCCTCTCCGCTACTGCTGGCTTCTCATTTACTGAACGACCTGCATGACCTTTGGCTTGCATGCTCGTATTCGACCTCAGTACTGCCATTCCACCCGTGGAAAGGTTCCTTCAGGGCGTTCATAACACGTTATATAAGAGTCAGGATCTGTTCTTGAAGGGTATATGCTGCTATTTGCTGTTGCTACCATCCAGTCTTCATGCCTTTGGACCACTACTATAACTCCGGCGTCGAGGTTATCTACCCAAGCCAGATGATGAATCCCCACCACTTCTCGGAGCATGAATGGAATCCAACTCCTCTCGTATGTCTCTTTCTCTTGTTGACGTGGATCTTCAACTTATGGGACACAGGTACCTTTGCACCCACACGAATTCGACAACACGCCATATTCATCAGGTCCTCACATACCACCACCAATATCGATCACACATCCATCACACATAATACCGTTCTCGCGGCCAAAAAGCAGTCCGAGCACATTTGGACCGAACGTGGAGGATCTGCTTTTCACAGAGAATCCTTTCCGCATAAAGAATGAGGACTATGCACCCCCGATGTTCTCTATGTCACCACAGCCGGTACCGTCAACCAAGACGCCGAGTCCGTACTACAGCGGGGACTACCCAGTATCAAACCCCGGTGCTTCGCCAGGCCGGCACGGACCAGTGCCAATAGCTCCAGATCCGGTCGGTCTCCGACAAATGCAAACCCTCAAGCGCATGCGAGAAGATGAAGAGTACTCCGAGTATGGCCAGAAAAAGCGAAAGCGCGCCCCCTCGCAAGCGGGTCCTGTCGAACTGAATGAAGAAGAGCAACTGCTCCTCAAGCTCAAAGAAGAGGAAAATCTGCCATGGAAGGACATCGCAGTGCGCTTCCAGACCGATCTCGGCAAATCTTACCAAGTGCCTGCGCTGCAGATGCGATTTAAAAGATTGCGCGAGCGTATGAGGACCTGGACGGAAACTGATGTACGCAGGCACATTTAATCTCTTTTGTTACATCCCTCCATGATGATGATCTGATCCTGAGACACAGGTTCAAGCCCTCGAACAAGCCTACGATTACTGGGAGAAATTCCAATTCGACATCATCGCCGCAAAGGTAAGCCCACCATCCCTCCACGAGTCAATGTTGCGATAGCGGAACCCTGCTCTCCGAAGTCTGAAACTCCCCTGCGTCGCTCACACGTTCCAGCTATTTTGAGATGAAGGTAGCGCTAACGTCTTTGGAATGATCAGATGCTGGACTTTGGCGCATCAGAACGCTGGCCTGCCAAATACTGCGCTCGGAAATGGGAGGAGATACATCCCGGACGAGGGCCTTTCTCGACCCCCTCCAACTTTCTCCAGGACCCTTGGGACGCCACCAGCCCCGTGGAGTCGTTGAGTCATAGTCACAGCCCAAGACAGACGCAGTTTACCCATAGCCCAAGACAAACGCTGTGAGAGGACTGCGGTGGAAGTCAAATATCTCGCCATCCATGGACCAACGCGATCCTTCCGAAGCCCTTGAGGTTCAGTAAACCATCGGGATCCATCATCTTACGTTTGGCTTACGTGCCAGCTGACCACGGCGGCGCACATGGCGGAATCAGCCGAGAAAAAAAAAAGGAAAGAGTCATCGGTGTATAAAGGGGTTGGACTTAACGAAGATAGATTATCAGTCGGCGTCGATGCATATTGTCGGTGAGCGTTCGGCGAGCTTTTGCTTGCTATGATACCAATTGGTCTGTCCGTTTAGCTACGTATGCTACGAGTTTTCTTGGGTTGCTTCCTTGCGAGCGTCGCGGTCTGATTGCATGGGTCCGGCGCAGTAATCATCATCGTTACTCTGTCATCATGATCCTACATACTGTATTGCTATTCGTATCCATTCAGCGACACAACCTTATGACCTCTTAAGCAAACACCTAGTGCTACGGAGCACCCCTTCAGGAATCTAAATCCTTTCTCGAAAAACCTAGTAGACGTCAGCATCTCACTCGTCACACTTTTCCTCATCATCGCGTTCAAATCCCACTGGTGCAACAGTCTTGGTCATCTCGCCGTCATCCCGCCTCCAGCTTTCCTCCACTTGTGTTGCTGAATCAGCAATCGCCCCCTCAAAAAAACACCACCAAAAACCTAAAAAAAAATCATCTTTTGGAGGCGTAACGCCCCAGCTGAGAAAAGGAGCCTCAGGCGGAACACACTCCAAAAAAAGGAACCCTGACTCGCCGCCACGGCCGATCTCCACAATCAGGAATGGGGAATGAAACCGATGTGTAACAGCATCATCATCACCTCTCAACCTAACCGACCGCGAATATTATTCCTGAGTGAGGCTGACGACCCGGAGGGCATCATCGCCAAATTACACCATTGAATAAATGCCACCTCACGAAGAAAGGATCCCACCTGCCCCAATCGTTGTTCCGATCGTCGAGTGCGACGTTTGACGCCCCCCGTGGAACGCGACTGACTGACTGATTGATTGATTGATTGGATTTGATTCGAATAGATTGAAGTTTCGAATGCGACCCTTCCCGGACCCCATGTTACCATCCGCACGTGCGCCGTGGGGTAGCATCCTACTCTACCAAGCGTGCACCGTGCAACGATGTATGTAGTATGTAGTTATTAAGAAAAAAAGAAAAAGAAAAAAAAAGATTCGGAGAGGAAAAAAAAAATTGGCCGATCAAACACGACCCCCACTAGCCTCTTACACCGTATGAAAAAAATCCCCGTGCGTACCTGACGATCCGAAATGTGCGAGAGGTAAGGTAAGGTGAGGTAGGGTGGCACACAGCCTTGCGGTGTGGATGGCCTTTAATCTCCGACCCGAGAGGGAGGGGGGGGAGGGGACGCTCTCAGCTCAGCCACAGCGAGCGAGCGAGAGAGGGGCGAGGGCGATTGGAGGGGTGATTAGATAGTCGCATGGGCGTGTTAGGTAAAAAGTAAGAGGGAGGGGAATGGAGGCGATTGGTTGGTTGGGTTGCTGGGGGGGGGGTGGGTGTTTCGAAACGGAGGCTTTTTGGGTTTGGAGGCGGGATGATGGCTTGGCTTGGCTCTGCTCTGCTCTGCTCTGCTCTGCTCTACACGTCTGTGGGACAGTGGGTGGGTTTTTTCTTCGTCATCGTTATTATTGTTATTGTTTTTATTGCTGTCGACGGCGAGAATTGCAGCGCCGTCGATATTCATGGCTTGCAGGCGTAGGGACCGTGGTGGGCGGGATTGCGTACGTGAGGGTTTGGAAATTGGAGAGATCCATCTTGGGCAGCGGGGCATTGGCTCTATGAAGGGGAGTGGAGGATGTTTTTTTTGATCTTCGAGCTGTTTGTAAAAACTGGAAGTCTACGTACTGTACCGCTTACGCCACAATCACAGGAGTGATCGCTGGCAGCTTCATCCTCGGTCTTTGAGTTGTTTCTCGATCGTCGCTCGTGCGTCGTACTCTACGCAAGCACTTCTCGTATTCCTCTTGTTTCACGATTTGTTTAGCCAAAGTCTGACGAGTTCTGTATGACTTCCGAAGACCGCCTCACTCGTATTCCAGTGCCCGTCTTGACTACGGCGTACTCTATCGTCGCAGTCCTCGTGTCTTTGCATAAAACTAACAATCTAGTTGAACTGGTGGCTTTGATCATTTGATGTGTGAGCGTACAATATACTCCGTACGTGCGGCCGAAGAAAGCGTACAGTGAAGTCTCAACTCAAATCCCACAGCAAGGTCCTCGAGAGTGCTCAACAGTTTCCGAAGGAACCCGCTAGAACAAGCCAAGGATCAATTGCTTACAAAGAAACACCGACACTCAGCTCTGCCATCTGTATTCGATTAGCGGTCTTCTCTACTATTGTGGCTTTCTCATATCCCCCGGTTGCCTCTGACGTCCCTCTTCACTCTCAGCAACCTTGGCGTGTCGGATCTGCATCCTGAGCCCTTCAAAAGTGCAAATACCGCATCTAACACCTCCGCAGTGGCGCCATAAGCGAGTTCCTATAGAATACAAACCAAGGTGCTTGGGTCCTTCAGGGAAGGAGTGTGGTCCCTGGACAAACCGGTGTTTAAAGGGGCCAGAAGTTTGACTGCATGGTCATATCTCGAGTCGGCGTGGGCCCGTTGTGACGGGGGACTCTATAAAAGTGCTTGATTGGATTGCCCGCGTGTCCAGGGAGGCGACTGCAGAACTCGAAGAGAGTGTGTATTTATAGTCACCCGATCAGCGCAAGGATTTTGACCATGTCCGGATTTAACTGCATCTTCGTGTTTTGCAGTGCTATCCGTGGTGCAGTCAATAATAAAATATGATACCTATGGCTTTAATCTCTTCGACCTAAAACCCTCTTATCCCCCTTTTGTGGGCTGCAAGCTTCTTGTAATCGTATGGGAACACGCTACACTTAGTATGGGCCACCCTAACGCTAAGGCCGCCCCAATATGGATTTTTTTAATTATTTTACCTACCCACCCACATATATATATACTATAAACTATTATTATTTATTTTAATCTCTCTAGCCTTTTTAATCTTAGTTAACTATCTAGCCCTTATTATAATAATCTTAAATCACTTAATCTTCTTATTTCTAAGTATATTATATACTCGAGACTCTTTAATATTTATCTACTTTAAAGCCTTTAAAGCCTTTTTAACCTTCGTTTTCTTATATATAATAATCTTATTTTAAACTTAATAAGAGTAGATAATACCTCCCTTCTATATTATAATATTAAATTCTACTTTTTAAGCTACTCGAGCTACTATAGCCTATTAAATAATATTTAATTCTCACTTAATAAAAAGATCTAAAAGTATCTTCGCTTTTACTTTACGAATATATCTATTAAGTAACTAATCGATTAGATATATATTTTATAATTTCTTTCTATACTATATAACTTAATAATAAGTATATAATATTAACTAGTCTTTAAAATCGAGTATCTTTTACTCTAAAGTCTTATCTCTTAATAAAGAGTCTCTTCGCTAAAATCTAGTTAAATAATTTAAAATAATAGTAGAATTATAGAGAAAAAGGTTTATTTCTCGTTATCTAGATATAATAGTTAATCTAATAAAGATTCAATTATAAATTATTTAAAAATTAGCTAAAAAATCGAGTTTTAAATAATTATCGCTAGCTTAATATATTACGATATTAATTATCTTAATATATTAGTATTTAAATAGCTAAAAGATATCTATATCTAATAACTAATATAGATATAAAGAGTATAAGAGTAAATAGAATAGAATAATATTATTATTCTTTATATATTATTAGAATCGATATAGATGTAATATTAATATAGATATATTGAATAAGATAACTAAAATATCGAATTATATAGATGAAAAGGAGGTATAATATAATAAAGAATATCTCCGCTAAGGCCCGCTAGCTATAGAGCTAAGAAATATATTAAGAATACACTTATAATATTATTTCTCCTCTTTATTAAATTATATTCTATAATTAATAAGTAGAAAAATAGAAAAATGAATATATATATACGCTTAACGCCTGAAAAATAGTAAAAATAGTAAAGAAATAATTGTATCTAGGACTTTTCAGTATAATATCTTTCTTTAAGAACGGTATTAGTAATGATAGTAGCTCTCCTTAGTTATACTATAGCGACGTCGTTAGTCGTAACTTAGACGTATATAGGGAACTTAGTCGAAAGGAAATCGATATAGTATAGCGAAAATAAAGTCTATAGACGTAGGGGTAAATAATAGTAATTTCTAAATCTATATTTAAGCGGATGAAATATTAGTAGAATAATACGATGTAATTAGTCGAGAGCTTTCGAATTAAATTAAGCCGTAGATACTAAGAACTCTAATCTAATATTAAATAAGTTTCTTTATAAAGTATTATATAATCGATATTAATAAAGATTATCGACGGCGATAGTAAGATCTATAAATAACGTATTATAACTTCGAAAGATATTTAGATATTAGTTAGTAAGGGGATTCTACGCGAGAGGCTATATATAATATAATTTCCGATTAATATAAGCCTAAGGAATCGATTCTCGGCTCTAAAAAAATAAGGCTATTATGAAGATATCGGATGATTTCAATTCGATTAAAAATAGGGTATTCGAGGTAGTTTCGAAATTTTATCAATTAATTCTTTATAGGTAAGGCTCTTCGAGATATCGCTTATAGAAGTTATTTATTAGATTCTAGCAATTTTCGAACTTATCGTTATTTATATTATATTAGATAAAATTATTATCGAGACTTTTCTACTTAACTTTATACTTAAGACGACTATAAATTAATTTAAAAATAAATATTTCTTTAATAATCTATTTAGTCTAATTATTAATAATAATATACTTCGATAAAGAATTTATCTAATCTAATAAGAGATTATTTATAACGAGATTTAAGAGATTAAGATAAAAGATATTATAAATTTTTATACTTAATAGAAGTTATAGATAATATAAAATTTTTATAAGATCTATAATCTTAAATAAATCGAGTTTTTTATAGTCTAATTTATGAGAAAAGCGATTGAAAATAATATTCTTACTACTTAGAAAGATCTTATTATTTATTTAAAAAGTAATTTTTTATTAATATTTATTAATTTATATAACTATAGTCTTCTAGACGCGATTTATATTACTTCAAATATACTTAAAAACTTATTTTATATAATTTATAATATTCTTCGTCTAAGTAGTATTAAGATATTTATATATAATCTTATAATTAATAATATTCGAGCTAAAAGTTATTTAAGAATAAAATCTCTTATTTATAAGGAAAGATAAGATATTAATAGTTAATAAGATAGTATTATTATTAATAAACTCGATAATAAATAATTATCTTATCTAGTCGTTCTATATATAATTATAATATATTTAAAGATAACACTCTATATTCTAATTCGCTTATTTAATCTATTTATTAATTTTAAAATAAAAGGCTATTAATAGCTTAACTATAATACTTAATTTTTCGCAAAAAGACTTTTATATAATAGCTATAAATTAAAGATCTTAATCTAATATTATTAAAATTAATAGATTATATAAGCGAAATACTTTCTTAAATAGTAAGTTAACTATCTTCTTAGCGATAATATCTTTATTAATATCGAAATAGATTACGTAATAATATTTCTTAATAAATTAATTAATTATTATTTAAATAGCGTTATAGTTATTAGATATAAATAAGTCTATAATAAAGTTAACTAATATATCTTACTATCGTTTTTATAGAATTAGTAGAAATTATAATAAACTATACTTCTAATCGCGAGGCGCTTTAACTTTCTAATAAATATAGTAATTCTTAATATAAATAGCTACGATAGTCCTTATATCTTATTAATAATATTTTCTTTTAAGCAATTTATAGATATATACTACCTCGAGATAGCCGTAGAATAATTAATTATATATCTCTCGAATAATATTAATATATATATTATCGAATACTTATAAACGATTCTTATAATAAAGCACTTCGTCTTATACGAAGTATTTACTAAGAGTAATCTCTTAAAACTTATTCTTATTTTCGACAATAGTCTTACGGATTTTTATATAATATTCGTTTTTCTTATTAGCTTCTATTACTTTATAATAAATAAAATCGTTAATTATATATATATCGATATATTCGCTATCTAATTTCAATCGATTAGAGATAAGAATTATTTAATACTATTAACGTAATCGTTTATCTTTAAGATCGATTAATTTATACTTAGCTATTCGTATAAGTATATCGATCTTAATATTCTAAAGTTTAAATTAATAAATAATCTTTATATTAAATTTTAATAATATATCTAGATACCGAGTCTAGCGTCGATTAAAATTTCTTCTTTTAATAAAATATATTAGTTTTTTATAATTAATAAAGATTCTAATAAGAATATTTATATATTTTAATTTAAGGCGCTAGTATTCTAGATAGCGAATAATTACTAATAATTTCTTATTATAAATTTAATAATTATACTTAATCGAAATTAGATTTTTACTATAAAAGGCTATCGAGTAGAGTACTCTCTTATTATTATATTAAAAAAGAATATCTTTATTAATATAGTCGAAAGAGTTAGTCTCTAGAATAATCTCTTTTATTCTATCGAAATAATATAGAACTAAAGCTTTAATAATAGCGACTTTAAGAAAGTGAAAAGCCTCTTAATATATTAGAAACTAATTAAATATAATCTTTTTTATTATAAATTTTATTATAAGTTTAACTATTTTAGAGAAATCTTTAATAAATCGTTAATAAAAATTGCAAAATTTGATAAAGGTCTATATCTCTTTAAGATTAATAGATATAATCTATTCGATAATAGTTTAAATTTTAATAAGATTTATTTATAATCTATTTATAGATATTAGTAGATCTAGAAATTTAATTTTCTAGATATAGAATTTACACTTAAGAATATTTATCTAAAGATCGATATTTCTTAATTTCTAAAGAATCTATCTAATATATTAGATATATTTCTTTTTTATCTTATTATAAATAAATATATTATCGAGATAGACCTAGCAGAAGTCGTTTAGATATTTAAATAAAATATTATTTATATATTATTAATATATAGCCGAGCCGTTAATTAGATCGAAGGGGAGGATTTAATACTTATATACTTTAAGGGAGATAATAAAAGTAATAAAATTCTCGCTATCGAAATATATACGTAGTTTATTAAACGCGGCTATAATATCTAATTAAGTAAGATATTTATATTTCTAGATTTTTATTAAAATCTTATCTATTAATAAGATTAGATATTAATTTCTTTTAATAATAGCGTTTAGCTTTCGATAATCTATATAAAAATATAATTCTTTATTCGACTTTTCCGCGAATAGAATAAGTAAGGCGAATAATATATAGTTTAATATTATAAATTCCTTCTTTAGATATTCGTTTAGATACTTCTTTATCTATTTTAATTTATATTCTAATATTAAATAGATTCTACTTTTTAGAAGTTTTATTTTATTAAAGCTATTATTAAATTTTAGTTTATAATTATAAAAATAATATAGGGGAAATATATTCGCTTTAATTCTATCGAAAATATCTAGATAGTCGTAATACTTTAAAGATAACTTACGTTTTATCTTTTTAGAACTAATCTTATTAATATTATTAATCTAAATAGAGTAGTTAGAACTATAATATCTTTTATATTTCTTTTCTAAATTATAAGAATAGAGTTTATTAATTAATATATGAGATTCGCGAGCTATTCGTATAGTAAGAGATATATATAATATTAATAAGTTATTATAGATCTTATTTATTATTAATATAAATAGTTTATTATCTTTTTTATAGACTAGTTAATAATAGATCGCTATACTAATCTTAGTAATATTAATAAACTTAAACTTCTTATTATTCTTATTCTTATTTAATAGAAAGATATCTAAATTAATCTTATTATTATAAATAAGTAAGAGAGAGTTTTATCGTTTTAGTATAATAGATAAGAAAATAAGTAATATAAGTAATTAAAGCTTCGGAGTTAGTAGAAAGAAGAGTTTATTTATTATTAATATCTGATTATTATTATAATTATATCGATTAAATAGAAAGAGTATCTTATTTTATAATATATTAAAAATTATCTTATATTTATTTATCTAAAATTTTTTAATTATTATATTATATTTTAATAATGTAATTAGTATTAGATATATTTCTTCTTAATAGTCTTTTACTATTATTATTAGAAGTAAGTAGTATATAATTAATTATTTTATAATCTAGCTATTATAATCTCTTAGTAATTTAAATTATAATAATAGAAGTAATTCTAGATATAAAACTTTATATATCGCTAAAATTAAGAACTTATTTATAACTATATAAGTATTAATATATTTATTATCTATAAGAGAGTTTTTAAGTAAATAGATTCTCTCTTATAAGGAAAGCGTAATTTATATATAAAAAGAATAATATGCTAGAGCGTTATTAGAAGTATTTATTAGATATATTTTATAAATATCTCTTATCGTAACTTTAAAAGAGATTATTTATTTCTCGAATTTAAAGAAGAATTATTACTATCTATAATATCGATATTATTAATTTTAAATTCTTTATTTATTTCTATCGCGTAGAGTTATATTTTCTTAAAGATCTTTTTATTAATCTTAATTTAAGTAATTATTATATAATTCTTTCGATAATAATCTTTCTTATTATAGTTATAGTATATTAGTTTTCTTAACTTTAAATTAATTATAATATTTAAAAATGTAATAATTATATTTAAATTAGATCTAGTAATAAATATAAGATATATATTAATCGCGGATATTATTATCGATATTCGTATTATAATTAATTTAATAATAATTTTTATAGACTTAAAATTCTTATATTTAGCATATTATAAGTTATTTAATTTTCGAAAATATTCTTTTATAATCTTTAAGATAATAAAATCTTTTATAATCTATTATAACTTCTTTAATTTCTTTCTTAGTTTTTTAAAAAGATAATTCTTTAATATAAGAGTTTTATTAATATTAAAAATAATATCTAATTAAATAAGATCTAAATAGAAATTAATAAAAATTTAAATCTCTTATTATAGAGTATATATATTACGTAATATATTATTATATCGATTTAAATTCTTATAAATATTAACTAATTTATTTATAATTTTAATAGAAGATTAATATAAGTTAATAGAGTTTCGAAGTTTTCTATATATTATATATTATATAGCTTTATTACTAAGTTATAAGACTATATAAATTATCTTAAAGTTCTTAATAAAATAATAATCGCTATTAGTCTTAAATTTCTATTTTATTCTAAAAAATTAATTATTTTAAATAAGATTAATATTATTAATAAATAGAGATAAATCTAAGATCTTAACTAATTTTTCTTTTAATTATCTAGATATATATTTCTTCTTAATTAAGAATAACTATAAGTTTTTTATAGACTATAAATTAAAGTTATTAACTTTTCGCTATAGAAAAGTTATATTCTTCTAAAAATCTTAAGCTAATTAATTTATCTCCTTAATTATTCTATAAATCTAAAATAAATTATTTATAATTAAGTTCTTTTTCATTATAACGATATAATATCGAGTAATAATTTCTTAGAAATTATCTTATTTCTAACGAATCTTATTTAGTATAATTATAAATTCGTTAGATTAATACTTAACTTAATATTATAATTATAGAGTATTAGCGATATTCTAAAATATTTCTATTAAGTTAAATTTATCGACTATATTATCTAATAAAATTAATATTTATTAAAATTTAATTTATTTAAGTAAAATCTTAATTTAATTTATTTTTTTAATATTAAACTTTATTATAGAAAAGAAGAAAAGAAGATTTAAAATAAAGTAAAGAGAAGTTTAAATACTCTAAAAGAATAGATATTAGAAATATTAGATATACTAGAGAGTAGTAAAATTTCTCAAAAATACATCGAAATTATTCGATATTAAGAATAAATTTTTTTACTATAAAGTCTAAAATAAGATTATTTCTTTATAAGAGTTTAATATACTTATTTCTTAATTATTTAAGATATTAAAAAGACTATAAGTATTTTAAATAATAGTTTTTCGAATATACTTACTTCGCTTAGAGGATTCTTTATCTTATAGAGAAGTTATATATGAGAAAATTTCGAAAAATAATATTCTAAATTAACTATAACTTAATCGTTTCTTATCTAATTAAGATCTTATTAAAATCTTAAGCGTTATAATATATAAAGTTGTAAGTAATACTATTAATATATATTTTAAATATAAAAATATAAGATAATATTAACTATTTCTTTCGATTCGCTAGTTATATAAATAATCTAATATCTTCTTTATCTCTTAATTACTATTTATCGAGATCGTTTCGCTATTTCATTTAAGCTCTTTAAAATCAATTTATTTATTTAATAAGCTTATCTAAAAATATAATAACTTAACTTAATTTCTTATTAAAGTCTCTATTAATATATTTCTTTAAATTTATTTATTAATATAAATAAAATAAGTAAATTAATCTTAATTATAGTATTAAAATCGATATAAATATAATATTAATATAGATATATTAAATAAGATAATTAAGGTATCGAACTATATAGATAGAAAGAAGATATAATATAATAAAGAATATCTCCGCCAAGACTCGCTAGTCATAGGGCTGAGGGGTATATTAAGGATACGCTTATAATATATATTTAAGTACTTCTCTAATAAGATAACTATTATAATTATTAAATAGTAATAATCTATATATCTCTATACGCCTTCTCTTTATAAAATAATTAAAATATTTAATCTAGGCCTTATATAGATTATCGTTTATATATTCGATATTATTAATATTCTATAGAGTATCGAGATTAAGGCTCTCTTAGAATTAATTATTAAGATATTATTTTCTAATTAAAATTAGTATCGAGGGAAGCGTATAATCTAAGTTATTAACACACTCGATTAATATAATATATTCTCTATTATTCGTATTTATTTAATAAAGTAAAAATTCTTTTTCTTCTATAATAACTCATTAACTTTTATCTATTTTAATTTAAAACTTAATCTTATTAAAGTTATAGATATCTTCTATTTATACTTTAAACTCTTAATAAATACTCTAAAAACGTTAAAACTAGTTTTAAATAGCTTCTAATTTATATATATTCTTTTATTAAGCTATAAAAGACTTTTATTTACGTATTTTATATTAAAGATTACGCTTTAAAAATCGCGTAGATTAATAATTACCTACGTACTTAATAGAACTAAGATACTCGCGAAGTATAGAGTTTATAGCTCTTTTAAGCATCGGATAACGATAAGATATTCTTAATCTATCGAGCTATTATATATATTAATAAAGAGTTTATTCTTTATAATCTATAAGCGCGTAAGAGTAGCTATCTTTAAGGGGAATCTTATTATAGCAATTTAGAAGCTAATCGTAGAGCACGTTAAATTTAGCAGCTAATCGAGTGATTTTAGACTTTATTCCGGGGGTAATAGTAGCTAAAGCCTTCTAGATACGTTCCTAAATAACGGTATATAAGTCAGATATAATTATGGTTATAGTAGATAGGTAAGGGATGAATAATTTCAATTATTGAAAAAATTGGTATTAGGGTGGCTTTAGCGTTGGGGTGGCCCATACTAAGTGTAGCGTGTTCCCATACGATTATTGCTTATTACTTTACTTTATTCAATTATAGACAAAACCCTTATCTTATCGGCTCAATGCCAAGACCTGCAGAATCGCCTTTCTATTCCAGCCACCTTCCTTTTACGACAAACGTTCATGCCGCCATATCGGTAGACCCGGGACCGCTCTGCATGATTGCCGTCGAACTGCATTGAAGCTTCGCTTGATAGGCTTGATTGCAGTTAGCATTATGATTATTACAGTACCCTGCGTCAGGGACGTCGAGGATGAGGGGAATGGCTAGCGGTACGTAACACTTTGGTGCTTCAAAGCTTCCAGCTGCCTGCAGTACCTCAAGGTCAACTGACGACTCCGCCATGCAGGTCAATGTTCTGAACGTTTTCTGTGCTTGCCTGGCTCTGGGATTGGCCAATGCCTCGCCGTTGCAGAAGCGTAATGGCACGTGCCAGAAGACCAAGGTTGCCATTCTGTGAGTCCCGTGCGCATTCAACTGCGATTGATGCTGATTCTTTACCAACAGCGGTGCAGGCACAGCAGGGATAACCGCTGCTGTATTTATCTCTCGAGCTCTACCAATCCAGATACCTGCACTGACGCTCAACAGCAAGCTCTCTCCAATGCCTCTGTAACGGACTTCTTGATCGTGGAATACAACAGCGTTATCGGAGGGAGAGTTGCCCATACTGCCTTTGGCGCAAAGAATCAATCATATACCGTGGAACTGGGCGCCAATTGGGTATGCTGAATGTTAAAGAGAATTGGCGGACCGGCTTACTAAACCTCCTTACCATAGGTCCAAGGCATATTCACGCCTGGAGGCCCAGTCAATCCGATATGGATATTGGTATGCTATTTTCTAAGTCATGTTTGCCTGAGACTATGCGAGCTGAACAACAATGATAGGCCGAGCTTTCAAACTTGACGAACACGTTAGTCTTGCAATGCAACATCTCTTCGGACTAGAGCTGATGTTCCAAGCTATTCCAACTATTCGTCGATCGAGACCTTCAACCAGAATGGTGCTGTGGATTTCACAGATCTGATTGATGCTTATGAGGGGGATCCATATTCGACGGTGGAGCAAGATGCGGGATACATTCTGAGCGACAACCTACAAGATCGGAGCTTTCGATCTGGATTAAGCCTTGCGGGCTGGAAACCGGGCAATGACATGGAAGCCCAAGCAGTCGAATGGTGGGAGTTCGATTGGGAGTATGGCCAGAGTCCAGTAGGGCAGATTCTGAGAGTCTGGTTAGAAAACAGAGCTGATCAAAGACAGGAATTGAGCTCTCAAGAGTTTGCTATTGTCAACTATGTAAGCTTATACCATCACCACCATCTTCTACGTCAGCTGATGAATTTAAGAACACAACTTTCTATCAATATTCGGATGCGAACAACTACGTCTTCGATTCGCGTGGCTTCAATGCCTTCATACGAGGCGAAGCATCGACTTTTTTGACTGCGAACGACCCAAGACTATTGCTCAACACGATTGTCACGAACGTATCCTACAGCGACAAGGGTGTGACGGTATACAATAAGGATGGGAGTTGTGTCGAGGCTGACTATGCGATTTGCACATTCTCGTAGGCTGCCATACCATCCCTGATCGTTGGATACTCACTAACAAAAACAGTCTTGGCGTCCTGCAGAATGATGCTGTAACCTTTTCTCCGGCCTTTCCCTCTTGGAAACAAATGGGTATCGAGACCTTTTCAATGGCTACCTATACCAAGATCTTCCTGCAATTTCCTCCCGATGAGGTGTTTTGGAACACATCCTACCAATTTTTTCTCTACGCCGACCCTAATGAGCGTGGCTATTACCCTGTCTGGCAATCCCTAGATAGCCCAGGCTTCCTTCCAGGCTCTGGTATCATTTTCGTGACCGTCGTGCAGGATCAAAGCTATGTGGTAGAGAATCAGGATGATGCGACTACAAAGGCCCAAGTCCTGGATGTGCTGCGGGACATGTTCGGCGCTGAAAATGTCCCTGAACCAATAGCATTCATGTACCCACGTTGGAGCTTGGAGCCATGGGCCTATGGCAGCTACTCCAATTGGCCTCCTGGAACGAGTCTGGAAATGCACGAGAATCTCAGAGCGAATATCGGCCGACTTTATTTCGCTGGCGAAGCAACGAGTACGGAATACTACGGCTTTCTGCATGGGGCATGGTTTGAGGGCCAGGCTGTAGGCACGGAAATTGCTGATTGCTTGAAGGGGAATTGCACTGGTGAGGTGCATTATAACGTGCTACATGGAACGACGCCACCTCGTGAGTACGATATCGAGAACGGATGGGACGTCACAAGCTTCCAGACGAACGGCTTTTAGAAAAAGGGGCGCCCCAATAATTGAGTCCACACAACCTATTTACATGTATGCAATTTACAAATTTCCCCATTTACACATACGTAACTCTCCGGTATTACTATCTTCTCTTTCAAAGTACACATTTCTGCCACAATAATACTATTAACAAGTCCAGGCGTGCTCTGGGCCTTCGGCTTGCGCCGCTCTCAGCGCCCGCCTGACGCCTAATCCACTTGACATACTCTCATGTCTATCGATGGCCTCGTGGCCGCCACATGAGACCGCTTGTGTGATATAAGGTTGAGTGGCGTGTGGATCGGACAGATTGGAGATGAAGGTTAAGGTGAGCCAATATGCGGGCTTTGCGCAACTGACTCTTCCAGCGAAATGGGCTTTTCCACATGGCGCTCCCCCCAAAAACTTACCTTCTCCTGCCTTCGCTCAAAAGCTGGAGCTCCCTCTTTCCTTCCCTCTTCCCTTCACGTTCGACGGTCCTAAACAATGAAGCCGCAAGCCTTGTGATTAGTAATATAGTTCACAAGTCAGGCACGGTCAGCCTTCTCAAAAATCGACCAATTCCTCCTACTGTAGTCATGGATCGTCACTGCTCCCACCAGTCGCCCTACCAACCATCTGCTGGCCAAGTATACCTGGATTACTCACGTTTGGACCGGGGAGACGATTGTACGGACGAGCGATTAAGAGCGCTCGAGTTGAGCGTACGACATTTGTCGGCATCCGAACTCGAAGAACATCGCAAACGCAAAGCTTGTTTTCAAAAAGAAGCAAACGACCAATGGGTCAAGATTGAAGAGATGCACATGGTGGAACAACGCGCTTTCGCAGCGTTGCATCAGTGCAAATTCCCTCCCGCAAAGGCAAATAACGGGAAGGACAACACCCATCGACAGCTGTCCGGAGTAGTTCGCCAACATTCGCAACCAAACTCTAGACCATGTCCCCTGAACTTCGCAAACGAAGAACACGAGCAGCAACAGAGTCCAAGAACGCGGCACGATCAGCGTGGGTATCTCGAATTTGAGATTGCTGACCAGAAAAGGAGATTGGCAAGGATGGGTCTTGGTGGCCAACAATCCGATGGCGAGTGTTCAATATCACAAGCAGCACTCCCGCTTCGTATGATAGACCCCAAGAGCCACCTTTCTCCACGAACTTGCGCTCCCAAGGGGAAACATGCTCAGCAGATGCAGGAGCAATCGAAAGCTCAAGAGCA
The DNA here is from genome assembly GCF_014066315.1 of Letharia lupina. Lineage (NCBI taxonomy): Eukaryota > Fungi > Ascomycota > Lecanoromycetes > Lecanorales > Parmeliaceae > Letharia > Letharia lupina. The sequence goes on from NW_023502975.1 coordinate 596,332, forward strand.
GCAGAGCGAGACTCCACCTTCCGGTTCATGGGTACATGAGCGTATCAGTCATATCTTATTAGATGCTCAAGCTAGGCACGACGCCGGACAGCGAAACCTCGCTCAACAGAAGCGCGAGGAACAGAAGGTGCAGCTTCCTGCTGCAGAGCCTGGAAATCTACACCCAGGACCCTCAAGGATGTCTGGCATCCAGCCACCAGTTCACACCGTGCACCAGGACGACGTAGAGCAGAATGTAATGTCTGAACTGGCACTTTCAGTGCATCTCAGGTCTAAAATGGCTTCGCAAGAAGCATACCGCAAGTATAAAGAAGAGAAAGACCGAAAGAAGGAGGAGGAGGAGCGCAAGGCTGCCGTGTCGGTTCCAAGGTCTGAGGCTACAAGGACCGGATCTGTCAAGCAAATTCTTGCTAGTGTCAAAAACCCCCTGGAGCAGAAGGTTGAAGCTGCGATGGTTGAGGCGGCTAAGACAGAAATCCTACAAAATGAGGGTCTTCGGGATCAGTCGCAGCAGTCGCAAAAGGGCTCAGAAAAAGCTTACGAAACCGCTATCAAATACGGAGAAAGCTTTTGGTATAAGTATGATAAGAGTTACCCGATACCTAGACAATCAAATGGTATTCTGCTCTCCCAGCCTTGGCTTTGCCTCCGTACAGCCGCTAATTGCAAGCCTAGACCATCCAACAAGCGCTGATGAGTCGGCACGCCACAGTAGAATTTCCCAGAGAGAAGTACCACTTTATTCGTCTCGAACAAATGACCTCCGCGCTGCAATTGAGGCAATCGACAAAACTTCCGGTGACCTCTTAGAAAGCCCCAAGAGGGCTTCTGGTCAGAATGAACCGCCACTTCTCTTCGAACCTTCAACTGCCTCCATCTCGCGGAACAGGGAAAAGTGTATAGTTAATGCTGCAGATCTCTCCCTTCTCACTTTAAAATATCCGTCATTCAAGGAATTCAGACAGCCTGTGTCCCCGTGGCCCATTCCGCCAGGAGAGCAGACGGACACGAGCTCCGAATCGAGAGAGGATAAAGCAAATGTTGAAGATGCGGTGGAAGCTGCACCGCTGGCAGATGTAGATATACAATTGGAGTGGGAAGAGATGGATGACAGTCTTGGAAACGAAGGGTGGAGTGATGTCGAGCAAGACTTTGTGGACAGTATGTGGACGGGAAGTTCGAGCTCATCGGATGTGGAGTGGGCTTCCGATGTTGCGTCTGAGGGTGCGTTTGATTTATGAGGAAGTGAACATTGGCATGAATCTCATGAACCTCTTACATCACGTCAGCATGTATGTCTAGTTCTTTTTTACATCTAATTCTTCCGTACATATCATTTTCTTCTGAGTCTAAAACTAAGGGCTAGGGTCGTCCGTATGAGGTACTAATTTCATTTGCAGCCAATCACGCTTCATCCGGTTCACTGTATCTTATCTGCGTCTTACAGTCGCTCGGTGTGAATGCTTTCTTCAGATTTTCAAGGGTATCACTCCTGCTACTTTGCGCCCTGAGTTGGCGGGTGAACGTCTTACTCATCACTTCCCGGGTCGCATCACTATCGACTGTCTTCGCTTTTTATAAAGTCTTCTCGTCCGACCAGAGCGATGATCCTTCTTATAGCATACTACATTCAAGACCTAATCATCAGCGACAAAGACATACTGTGTTTACTATCTTAGGCTTCGGACTTGGGAAGTACAACATCTTCAAATTCATCTTCAACGTTCCATCCAACGTCTCAAGTCAAGGAGGTTTTCACAGTAACGTCATTGCCTTCATCGTTCCATCAAGGTACCACGGCCCAACACTGAACCACCTCAACATCATTGCTTTCATCTTTTCTATCACCATTTCAAGCTTATGACTCGTTTGTGGCAACCTTATCGTCAAACTCCACGACATACATCAGACATGCCTTCATCTCAAAATCACGAAACCCTCAACATCAGGGCGCTGAGGAAAATCATTGACCAAGAGATCAGCAAGGGGATACAGTGCATCAAACAATCAGCTGCAACGCGGATGAGTCTGTCGGACACCGCCATTTCTATGGTACTGGGCCTCGACGTCCAAATTCTGACACCGTACTGCGACGAGGACATAGGACCAGGGATGCTCGAGCTCGCCAAAACGACGCCGGTCCTCCTCACCTATGCGGCCGGGCAGGAACGCCAGGAAGCTCTACAGGCGGTCTGGCAGCTCCAAAAGCGAGCCCAAGACGACCCGGACCCGATCGCCAGATCTTTCCGCGAACAGCCCGCCACCATCCAGAAGCACTTCTTGACGACAAAGGTGAAAGAAATGCCGTTTGGACCTCGTGGGTACGCCATGGTAGACTACATTCCTTGTGCCGTTGTGCCCCTGGTCGATTACTGGCCCGACTTCGTCCGCAAGGCTTTCGCGTCGGGGGTGTGGCGGTTCGCGACTGCCGACGCCGAGGGCTGCGGCGGGGTGGTCCTCGAGATCATGGAGGGGCGGCTGGATCTCATCGAGTGGCTTGTTGAGATGGAGGAGAAGCGGAAGCTCGTCTTGGAGGACTCGGTGGCTGGACCTCTGGACCGGATAAGAGGAGACGTCTGGCCGATTCCGAGTACATCTCTTGAGCGGAGTTATCTGAAGGAGATGTCAAAGGAGCATGTGGTGACGGAAGCAGCACTGATGATGAGAGTGTTGGAGATCTGAGGTGTGAAAAAGGGGGAAAGGTTGGAAAGCTCAAAGGGGCTTGGATTTGCGAACTTGCATGCATTTGGACTTGGTCATTAAAAAGATCAATAGAACTACGGCGATGCATGCAAGATAAAAGTCTGCAAGATACAAAATGGAAGGGACTTTGGCTCCATCTTCACCACTAATCTATAAACATTCACTGTGCATAACTGAGGGGCGATATGCATTGTAGCACACCATTCGCCTTGTGTTATATTCATCTGCACGATTCCGTAGCAACATTCACTGCAGCTCGGCAATCGCGGCTCCAAACCCATTCCTCTACTCTTTTCACTTGCTCTTGCTCCTCAGACACCTTCCTCTCTTACCGACATCGTCGATCAGAATATCGATCCGGTAGGCGAAAAACTGCACCGGATCATCGACACCAGCCCATCCCGGGACCGTCACCCAATCAGACAGAGACCATGTTGACGCCAACTGTATCCTATAATCATTCGAAATGCAGTGCGATCTTCGTTGTGCAAATCGAGTGAGTCAAACCTCACCCTACTTGCACCGCGTTCTAGAATGGGGGCTGATGAAGTCCCTGAAGCAATAGAGATGGCTCCGAGCCCGTCGTGTTGTCTTCCCGTTATGGGTACGATGATGCGGTTAGGGATCTCTGGTGAGCTTAACACCCCTGATTCCTCAAGACTGGCATGAAACCTGCGGCTAATGCTGTCCCTTGTAGCAAGAAAGTCCGCTCCACGCCCGACATGTTGTTCGCTTGTGTTGGCAGAGATGAAGACACGAGTGCCCTGGTGAGGGAGTCTAGTCGTGTGGCTCTTCTTGTCTACAATCTTCGGTAGGATTCTGAACTTCGAGCTCGCCGGTTGAGGGGACTGACGTCTCAGCTTTCGGTTTGTTTAGCAAGGATTTTGGGTTTGCTCTCGCTGCTTGGGCCCCTGCCGATTTGTTGAAGAGAAGGCGGACCAGATTCACGGGGTCTGACGATGGATTTTAGTCCACTTATCCACCAATGGACCGTGCTGTCCCTGACCATTCGGAAGCCGAAGAACTCAACGGTGGGTTGAAGGATGAATAGCTGACTTGTATAGTGGTAGCAATACCATCTATAGCACTGCTGCATATGGCCATGTTGATGTGATTGCGAGAATGCGTTGTGACAACTTCGATGGCTATTCTCCAATGTTCGCCACCGGCACTGTCCAGGACTTTGACCCAGCTTTCTATGCAGCAAACGGGTGCACAGCTCATACCTGTGATGTAGTAGCTGGTTACAGATACGCGGAGGGGTCGGTGAAGGACGGTGCGTGTGGGAAGGAGAATAACGCCGAAGTAGGGAAGGAGAATAATGCCGAAGTAGAAAAGAAGGCGCATAATAACAATAACAGTAACCAATAGATCTTGGTGGATCGAACGGCCTGAATAATGGTAGCGTTCTAGGGCTATAGCCGGAGAAACGACGAGGATAGTTAGAAAATCGGCATAGCATGCGGTCACAAAACATGGCAATTGGACAGAATCACGAGCTTAAACGGTTTTCTATGCAATCGTAGCCATCGTGTCGACCACAATAAACCCTTCCACCTGATGCACCACCCTCTTAACGCTTCTTCGCCAGATTCTCCTTCAGCACCTTCTTCACAATCTTCTGCTCCTCAATCAAAAACGCCCTCACGACCCTATCCTTCACGCAGTTCGAACACCTCGAGCCCCCATATGCGCGCTGTACGGTTTTCTTAGGCTTGGAGATTTTGGCGTATTCACGGGGCCGGAGAGCGGGGATCTAGAGACCCGGACAGCGAGTCAGCAGGTTCGATCGCCTGGGATTTTGGGGCCGGAGAGGAAAATCTCGTGGATGTAGAGCATGTAGGAAGAGTGGAAGGTGGGGGGAAGGGGACTAACGCCTGGGAGCTTGGTGCCACAGTCACCGCACTTTGGCGGGCTGCCCTTCTTCTTGGTGTGCTGGTATTGGAGCTTTCCCCCTGGGGTCTTGACGATTCGGACTTTGTTGGAACGTGTGTTGTATCTAGTCGGAGCCCATCAGTCACCATTCCCCGAGGCGTGGGGCCTGGACATGGCAGGCCTGCTGTTCGCAGAGAGACTTACGGATTTCTCCGTCGCTGCGCATCAAGAACGTTAGCATCGGCTTATCTTGGGGGGGAGATAATAGAAGACAACTCACGTATGCTAACCTCGCACCCATCTTGACGACTTGATCACTGGTTACTGTGGAGGTCAAGTTTGATATGCGTCGTCGATGAGCTTGACCAAAATTCGCGATGTGTGATACTGATAGCCGAGGCGCTAAAATCTAGCGGCTTGGCGTATCTCGAACGTTTTTTGCAGAGCCGCCACTTTTGGAAGAGTACGAACACCATCACGAAGTCGCTCCCTCCGAGTGATAGCAGATGAGGGAAGAGACAATCTGGCTATCAGCAATCGTTCAGGCTCATAGCATAGGGTCGCTGCCGCAGCGTATCTGAGATCTGAGAGGTGCTTTGCTCCGCCAGCAGGTCTTCCATCGCGCCTCTGCAATACTTGATGAAGTAGGATAGAAGTCGAGAACAACTCATCACCAATTCACCATGTCTTCTCTTCCACCACCTCCGCCGCCAGGCTGGGGAGCAGGACCTCACTCGATGCCTTCGGCGCCACCACCACCTGGCTACCAACCGCCTGCCGATCCCCAAGTCGCGAAGTTCGCCCAGAAAAAGAAGGAATGGCTACGGTCGCAGCGAAACCGCTTTGGGGAGAAGCGAAAGGGAGGGTTCGTGGAAACGCAGAAGGCTGATATGCCACCGGAGCATCTACGGAAGATCGTCAAGGATATTGGAGATGTGTCACAGAAGAAATTCAGCAGTGACAAGCGGAGCTATCTAGGTGCTTTGAAGTTCATGCCGCACGCGGTGCTGAAACTGCTAGAGAATATGCCGATGCCTTGGGAGTCGGCGAGGGAGGTGAAAGTGCTATATCATGTCAACGGGTGCTTGACGATGGTAAATGAAACACCGAGGGTGATTGAGCCCGTCTTTCATGCGCAGTGGGCTACGATGTGGGTGTGCATGCGAAGGGAGAAGAGCGATAGACGACATTTCAAGAGGATGAGATTTCCACCTTTTGACGACGAAGAGCCCCCGCTTTCGTGGTCGGAGAATATTGAAGATGTGGAGCCATTAGAGCCGATCCAGATGGAGCTCGACGAAGCTGAAGATGGACCCGTCCTCGACTGGCTTTACGAGCATCGACCCCTCCTGGATACTCCACATGTCAACGGGCCAAGCTACAAAGAATGGAACCTAAGTTTGCCGCAAATGGCCACCCTCTACCGGCTGAGTCACCAGCTGTTGAGCGACCTGGTGGATCAAAATTACTTTCATATGTTCGACCTCCCGAGTTTCGAGACGGCAAAGGCTTTAAACGTCGCTATACCAGGTGGCCCACGGTTCGAGCCACTCTACAAGGACGTGGATCCAAATGATGAAGACTTCGGCGAGTTCAACGCGATCGACCGCATCATCTTCCGAGCACCTATCAGGACTGAGTACCGCGTGGCTTTCCCATTTCTATACAACTCGCTACCTCGAAGCGTTAAGCTTTCGTGGTACTCCCATCCGCAAGTGGTCTATGTCCGAGCTGAAGACCCGAGTCTTCCAGCCTTCTACTTCGATCCTGTCATCAACCCAATATCTTCACGCTCCGTTGCACCCAAAAACATCACCGTCAGCCATGAAGATGAAATCTTTGGACACGGCAACATGGAAGACGAGGAATTCACATTGCCTGGTAACATGGAGCCGTTCTTGGCGGACGAAGAACTCTACACAAGCGAGACCTCATCGGCCATCTCACTGTGGTGGGCGCCGTTCCCCTTTGACCGTCGGTCTGGAAAGATGGTGCGTGCTCAAGACGTGCCTTTGGTCAAGCAATGGTATCTGGAGCATTGCCCGCAAGGTCAACCAGTCAAAGTCAGAGTTTCATACCAGAAGCTTCTGAAAACCTACGTCTTGAATGAGCTGCACAAGAAAAAGCCCAAAGCGCAAAATAAGCAAAACTTGATGAAGTCACTCCGGTCAACGAAGTTCTTTCAGCAGACAACCATCGACTGGGTCGAGGCCGGTCTTCAGGTCTGCAGGCAGGGCTTCAATATGCTGAACCTGCTCATTCATCGCAAGAACCTGACGTATCTTCATCTGGACTACAACTTCAATCTGAAGCCTGTTAAAACGCTCACGACAAAAGAGCGAAAGAAGTCGCGCTTTGGGAACGCTTTCCATTTGATGCGGGAAATCTTGCGCCTGACAAAGCTGATTGTCGATGCTCAAGTCCAGTACCGCCTCGGCAATATCGACGCCTTTCAATTGGCCGATGGAATTCTGTATGCCTTCAACCACGTCGGACAGCTTACCGGTATGTACCGATACAAGTACAAGCTCATGCACCAGATTCGATCATGCAAAGATCTAAAGCATCTGATTTACTATCGGTTCAACTCTGGCCCAGTCGGCAAAGGACCTGGATGCGGCTTCTGGGCACCTGCCTGGAGAGTCTGGCTGTTCTTCATGCGCGGTATCATCCCATTGCTTGAGAGGTGGCTTGGTAACCTGCTTTCTCGACAATTCGAGGGTCGACACAGTAAGGGTGTGGCTAAGACTGTCACAAAGCAGAGAGTCGAGTCTCATTTCGACCTTGAGCTTCGTGCCTCTGTCATGGCTGACTTGATGGACATGATGCCTGAAGGGATCAAGCAGAACAAGGTCAACACCGTGCTGCAACATCTGTCTGAAGCTTGGAGGTGTTGGAAGAGTAACATACCTTGGAAGGTGCCTGGCCTGCCTGCGCCTATTGAGAATATCATACTGCGATATGTCAAGAGCAAGGCCGACTGGTGGATTTCGGTTGCCCACTACAATCGAGAGCGTATTAGGAGAGGTGCTACTGTTGACAAAACTGTCGCAAAGAAAAACCTCGGCCGTCTCACTCGATTGTGGCTGAAGGCAGAGCAAGAGCGACAGCACAACTATATGAAAGATGGGCCCTATGTCTCGTCGGAAGAAGCCGTGGCCATCTACACCACGACAGTTCATTGGCTCGAGTCGAGAAAGTACTCTCCTATACCTTTCCCCGCTGTATCGTACAAGCACGACACCAAGATCCTGATTCTGGCCTTGGAACGACTGCGAGAAGCATACTCGGTCAAGGGTCGTCTGAATCAAAACCAAAGAGAAGAGCTTGCCCTAATCGAGCAGGCTTACGACTCTCCGGGAACGACACTCACACGTATCAAGCGCTTCTTGCTTACGCAGCGTGCTTTCAAGGAAGTTGGCATTGACATGAATGACAACTACAGCTCCATCAACCCTGTCTACGATATTGAGCCTATAGAGAAGATCACCGATGCCTACCTCGACCAGTATCTCTGGTACCAGGCTGATCAAAGACACTTGTTCCCCGCCTGGATCAAGCCCTCTGACTCGGAGGTTCCACCGCTACTCACCTACAAATGGGCTCAAGGTATCAACAACTTGGGCGGTGTTTGGGAGACAGCCGATGGGGAGTGCAACGTCATGATCGAGACTCAGCTTTCGAAGGTGTATGAGAAGATCGATCTTACGCTGCTGAACAGGCTTTTGCGCTTGATAATGGACCATAACTTGGCAGATTATATCACGTCAAAGAACAATGTGCAGCTGAATTACAAGGACATGAACCACACCAACAGCTACGGGATGATCAGGGGTCTACAGTTCTCAGCCTTTGTCTTCCAATACTACGGTCTAGTCCTTGACCTGCTGCTGCTTGGTCTGCAGCGTGCAAGCGAAATTGCTGGCCCACCTCAGAGTCCCAACGACTTCTTGCAATTCAGAGACCGCAAGACAGAGACTAGACATCCTATCCGACTATACACCAGATACATTGACCGTATCTGGGTCTTCCTGAGGTTCTCTGCCGATGAATCAAGAGATCTCATCCAGCGTTTCTTGACAGAGCAGCCAGATCCCAACTTTGAGAACGTAATTGGATATCGCAACAAGAAGTGTTGGCCGCGAGATTCAAGGATGAGGCTGATGAGGCACGACGTCAATCTTGGCCGCGCTGTTTTCTGGGATCTCAAGAACCGATTGCCAAGATCAATCACCACCATCGAATGGGACGACACTTTCGCCAGCGTCTATAGTAGAGACAATCCTAATCTGCTTTTCTCGATGAGTGGATTCGAAGTTCGCATCCTGCCCAAGACTCGGAATCTCAATGAGGAGTTCCCTGTCAAGGACAGTGTTTGGTCGCTTGTGGATAACACCACAAAGGAGCGAACTGCTCATGCGTTCTTACAGGTCACAGAGGAGGACATTCAGAAGTTTAACAACCGCATCAGACAAATCTTGATGTCCTCTGGCTCTACTACGTTTACGAAGATTGCCAACAAATGGAACACTAGTTTGATTGCATTGTTCACTTACTACCGTGAAGCGGCGGTTTCGACCGTCAACCTACTCGATACCATCGTCAAGTGCGAGACTAAGATTCAGACTCGTGTCAAGATCGGTCTAAATTCCAAAATGCCTTCAAGATTCCCGCCTGCAGTGTTTTATACGCCAAAGGAGCTCGGAGGTCTTGGTATGATTTCTGGATCTCACATCCTTATCCCAACCAGCGATAAGCGGTGGTCGAAGCAGACGGACGTAGGCGTCACGCATTACCGATCTGGTATGAGCCATGACGAGGAGACTCTCATTCCCAACATCTTCCGATACATCATCCCATGGGAAGCTGAATTTATCGATTCGCAGCGTGTTTGGACCGAGTACTCTCAGAAGCGCCAAGAAGCCAACCAGCAGAACCGAAGACTGACACTTGAAGACTTGGAGGACAGCTGGGATCGCGGTCTGCCACGTATCAATACCTTGTTCCAGAAAGATCGAAGCACCTTGAGCTTCGACAAGGGTTTCAGGGCTCGTACTGAGTTTAAGACGTACCAGTTGATGAAGAGCAATCCATTTTGGTGGACCAGTCAGCGCCACGACGGAAAACTCTGGAATCTCAACGCCTACCGAACAGACGTCATTCAAGCTCTTGGTGGTGTAGAGACTATCCTTGAGCACACCCTATTCAAGGCCACGGCTTTCCCATCATGGGAAGGTCTCTTTTGGGAGAAAGCTTCCGGTTTCGAAGAATCTATGAAGTTCAAGAAGTTGACCAATGCCCAACGTTCCGGTCTCAATCAGATTCCTAATCGTCGGTTCACGCTTTGGTGGTCGCCTACGATCAATCGTGCCAACGTCTACGTCGGTTTCCAGGTGCAACTTGATCTGACTGGTATCTTCTTGCATGGCAAGATTCCCACTTTAAAGATTTCGCTGATTCAGATCTTCCGTGCCCATCTGTGGCAGAAAATTCACGAGTCAGTCGTTATGGATTTGTGCCAGGTCTTTGATCAAGAGTTAGATCAGCTGGGTATCGAGACGGTGCAAAAGGAGACAATCCATCCGAGAAAGTCCTACAAGATGAACAGCTCTTGCGCTGATATCCTCCTCTTCGCTACACACAAATGGAACGTGACAAGACCATCGATCCTGTTCGACACTAAGGACATCACAGAGCCTACAACCACCAACAAGTTTTGGGTCGACGTCCAGCTGCGATATGGTGACTACGACTCTCACGATATTGAGCGATACGTGCGTGCGAAATACCTGGACTACACCACCGACAGCATGAGTATCTACCCATCTGCCACTGGTTTGATGATTGGTATTGATCTTGCATACAATCTCTATTCTGCGTACGGTCAATACTTCCCTGGTCTTAAGACGCTCGTCCAGCAAGCAATGGCCAAGATTATGAAGGCCAACCCTGCTTTGTATGTGCTAAGGGAGCGTATCCGAAAGGGTCTGCAATTGTATGCATCGGAGAGCAACCAGGAGTTTTTGAACTCGCAGAACTATTCTGAACTTTTCAGCAACCAGATCCAGCTGTTTATCGATGATACCAACGTCTACCGAGTCACGATTCACAAGACATTCGAAGGAAATTTGACAACGAAGCCTATCAACGGCGCCATCTTCATCTTCAACCCTAGGACAGGTCAGCTGTTCCTGAAGATTATTCACACGAGTGTCTGGGCTGGTCAAAAGCGTTTGGGTCAATTAGCGAAATGGAAGACTGCAGAGGAAGTGGCTGCATTGATTCGATCACTGCCTGTCGAAGAGCAGCCAAAGCAACTTATTGTCACCAGAAAGGGTCTGCTGGATCCTTTGGAAGTGCATCTGCTTGACTTTCCCAATATCTCAATTCGAGCTTCCGAGCTCCAGCTGCCCTTCCAGGCCGCAATGAAGGTCGAGAAGTTGGGTGATATGATCCTTCGCGCCACCGAACCGAAAATGATGCTGTTCAATCTCTACGACGAGTGGCTCAAGACTATCTCTTCCTACACTGCGTTCTCGCGCTTGATCCTCATACTGCGTGCCCTGCATGTCAATCAAGACAAGACGAAGCTGTTGCTCCGACCTGACAAGACAGTGATCACTAAGGAGCACCACATCTGGCCTACCCTGTCCGACGAAGATTGGATCAAGGTTGAAGTGCAACTGCGAGATCTTATCCTGAATGATTACGGCAAGAAGAACAATGTCAATACCTCCAGTTTGACCACCAGCGAAATCCGAGACATCATCCTGGGTATGGAGATCAGTGCCCCATCCATGCAGCGCCAACAAGCTGCCGAGATCGAGAAGCAGCAGCAAGAACAGCAACAGCTCACTGCCGTCACCACCAAGACTCAAAATGTCCACGGTGAAGACATTATCGTGACTACCACATCGCAATTCGAGCAACAATCCTTCGCCTCTAAAACAGAATGGCGTACCCGAGCCATTGCAACCTCCAACCTGCGCACCCGTGCCAACAACATCTACATCTCTTCTGACGATATCCACGAAGAAGGCCATCATACCTACATCATGCCCAAGAACATTCTCAAGCGCTTCATCACCATCGCCGATCTCCGTGTCCAGGTAGCTGGCTACCTCTACGGTTCCTCGCCACCTGACAATGACCAGGTGAAGGAGATCCGCACTATAGTCATGATACCTCAAGTCGGTAATACACGTGATGTGCAGCTCCCACATCAACTACCGCAACACTCCAACCTCTCTTCTCTGGAGCCTTTGGGTATCATACACACAGTGGCTGGCAACGAACCTCCCTACATGACATCCGCAGACGTAACCCATCATGCGCGCCTCATGTCTTCCCACTCGAGCTGGGACAAGAAAACAGTCACAATGACCGTCTCCTTCACTCCTGGCTCCGTCTCCCTCGCCGCCTGGGCCCTAACACCTCAAGGTTACAAATGGGGTTCCGAGAACAAAGACCTGGGGTCCGACATGCCTTCCGGCTTCAGCACCTCCGGCATGGGCGAGAAGACCCAACTATTGTTGAGCGATAAGATCCGCGGTTATTTCTTGGTGCCGGAGCAAAACACCTGGAACTACAGCTTCATGGGCGCCAGCTTCTCAGGCGTGGAGAAGAAGCCCGTGCCGGTGAAGATGGATGTGCCGATCGGATTCTACGCGGACGTGCATAGGCCGCTGCATTTCCAGAACTTTGCTGAGTTGGAGGATATTTGGGTTGATAGGCAGGATAATTTCGCTTAGGCATTTGATACGACGGTTTGACGAAGAGGTGGGGAGGATGGAGTATGCCATGTTGGGCAAGTGGGGCAAGAAGCCGAGTAGTATGTTCATGAGGCATGGATTGGTGGGCGCGAGGCTTGATCATGAGAGGAGGCAGCGGCTGAGAAAATGGCGTTAGGGGTAGGGGAGAGCGGTACGTTGTGCGATAGTCGAATAGCAAGAAATCAAGCGTCATCTCCAACTTGTGCAATAAGCCTGGGCTGTAGACGAGTACCAAAAAGTGCGTTGGTGAACGAATTGAGAGCCTGTAAGCAACGAAAGCTTGAATCGCTCCTCATCTAACACGCGCTTCCGTCCAGGCTAACATATGTACACACCCATAGCACCTAATCCCCCTCACCCTCCATGGCTCCCCCTTCCTCCTCCACGCCCATCCCCTTCACCGCTGCCGGTAATGCGGCTGCGGCGTGCCCCTATACTCGGGTCTCACAAAATCCGCAAACGTCTTGGGCTCGACGTAATTGTGCGCGCCGTCGCCGTGCTCTTCGCCGTGACCGTGGTGCGCGTGGGGGTCGTCGGGCGGCCCGACGTACTCCATGCGGTAGACGCCGCCGCATTCGGGGCAGCGTTCGACGGGGCGGTCGCGGGACATCTGTTGCGGGTGAGGGAGGGGTCAGCGAGCTGCTCGTGTGGGAAGGTGGGAGGGAGGGAGGGAGCGAGCGAGTGAGATGCCTGGTGGAATGGTGGGGTGGTGCGGTTTGGCCTGAGGCAGGAGGAGGTGGGGCTGGAGGTTGTTAGGACGTACGTTGAGCCAGAGTACAACGTGACTGTCGGCTGGATAGCCTGTGCATCCGGCCAATTGTTCGTCGCCGGCCGATTTGAGAACGATGGGGTCGTCGAGGGTGCCTGTTGTTTTATTATTGGTGCGTTAGCCTTCATGTATTCCATGGTCAATTCGTCATTTATCAATCGCAATGCTGTGCGAGTGGAGTGGCGTCGCCGTCTTCCCATTCCCTTAACACCCCTAATCCTCCCCACACTCTCTCGGCTCTTTTCCTATCATTGTTCTCAAAGTCCACTCTCTCAAATCACTCCCCGTCTTCGTCCCCTCCTTTCTCCACGTCCTACGGAGCCAACACCAACCCCCGCCCACGCAGGCTCTCCAAGTCTTGTGACCACACTCGCACAGCGTAGTGCCGATAAGCGTAATTTCATCTACTATAGTAAAGGATTTCGCAGAAGTAGAAGCGAGTTCTGTACCTTTCCGACTAGCATCCAACGGTTTCATGTCGAAGACGTCAATGCCCTGCATTTTACCGAGGATTTCGAAACGCTCGAGACCGGTGGATTGGTCGATGTCGGTGGGGACGGTACCGGGCTCGGCTCCGGGGGGGAGGAGGTCTTCTTCTGTCTTGATGTCTGTGGAAGAGGGGAGGCAGTCAATATACTGTTGGGGTGTAGAAGAGGGATAGAGAGAGAGATGAGGTAGGAGTAGGGGGGTTTTGAGTGTGACGGCGAGCGCGGAGGGAGGGTGATGGGGAACTGGGGAGGTGTCAAGTACCTTCGAAAGGAATCATTTTCTTATCAGGTTCGCCTGGTTTTGGATCTCCATCTCCCGCTGCTCCTGCTCATGGCAATTGCAATTAGCATGCAAACTTGTGAGATAGCTATGGACAAAGGGCAAGGGCGGATAGCTTACGGCGCGCGATTGACGTTGTGAAAGTGCGTGGTGCAAGAGGCGTAATGGGCTTTGCAGTTACCCGTCGCCCAGCGGCGAGAAACGAGCGTCGGAGGAGCATTGTGGGTGTGAGTAAAAAGGAAAGTATGGTGGTAATGCTGTTCGAGTTGTGAGTATGGCTTGGCGGTTGATGCCGCTAGTATGGTCTTGGCAAATATCTTGGCGTTCGTGGACAGAGGTGAAGCCAAAGAGGCCTAGGTACGTATTCTGCTGCAGTCCAAGAACAAACAGCCAGAGGAGTAAGGCTACACAGTTCCTGAACGGGATATGAGAATGCGGATAGACAGTCTGTTGATTTGCTATACTATCTGACCACATTTTGGTTTCTCCTCGTCACAAGCTTCTTCTTCCACCCTCTTCGTCCATCAATTTCTTCGACCCCTAGGATTGGTTGACCATCTGAAGATGCTCATATCCATAAATGCCATGTTGAGAAAGGCCCAGCAAGTATTGCATGCCGGTATCTCATCTTGCCAATCCACCTCGACTTCGCCAACGACATGCTGCCTCCGTGCCTTTGTTGTCAGGCACGAGCCTGTGTCGATCAAAGCAAGACATACATCTGTGTACGCCGCTGTATCGGCCGAAGTGGTCACCCAAGACCAGCCCAGATGAAGAAGTAGGTGTTAGGAAAACAATGAATGTGTTCAACCATCACCCCTAACAGAAAACATCCAAAAACGACCATTCACGCATTCATCTCCGCGAACCTCTGCTCATACCAGTAGTGGCGTACTTCCTCGGCTCGATCGTCTGATACCTAGGCTTCGCCTCCACGTATCTTGGCTTACTCTCATGATACGCAGCAGGCTTAACTTCCTGCCTTCTCGGTCTCCTCTCCTCGTACTCTTCCTCGCTCTCACTCTCACTCTCAGAATCGATGCTTGAACACGCTGATGAGCTGTCGTCCGAGTACCCGCAGCGTTTGCCACCGCAATCAATCTTGACGCGGCCGCCGCCGCGAGTGAGTCCGTAGCGTTGGCATCTGCATTGCGAGTCTGAGGAGCTTGAGTTGCTGAGACTGGACAGTGACGATGGCGACGAGCGGTCTGAGCTGCGTGATGACAGGCTAGATCCCACGGATGAGGGTGGAGAGACATTGCGCATCTTGTACAGTGAAGCCTTCTCGAGGTGTTCGGCCAAGTCGTCGATGCCGGGGGAGGCGGAATAGTCTGCCTCGCGCACGCGACGGGATTCATACGGTTTGGTTGGCTTGGGGTGCATGATCTTCGATGGAGAGAGGGCGCGGCCTGTGTGTGGAGCGTGTGTGGAGCCGCGTTTGCTGAGCGTGGAGGAGGGAGCGGCAGAGGAGGAGAGGGAGGCGGAGCTAGATTTGGAGACGTCGAGGATGTTGAGGGTGCGGCCGGTGCTAGGCTCGACTTGAGAGCGGGCTGATTTGTCGAATGTGGGTTTAAAGCCGTCTTCGATGTACTATTGATAAATGTTGGTCAATGTCATTATTGATGTAGGTGGGATGTTGCGAGATGTTAACAAGTATGACTTACGTAGTACCAATACCTGCTCCCGGGTTTGAGCGTCTTCTCGGAGAAGCGAAAGGTGCCCTTCCACTTGCCGGATCCTTGGCTAGTGAGAGGAAGTTGGCCCTTGTAGCCGTCCCATGTACCGACGAGATGGGCGGTCTTGACTTTGGAGCTGGTGGTAAAGGTGAAGGATAGTTGAGACATTATTGTTGATTGTTGCTGATTAAGGATTGTATTGTTTGTAAATGGTGTTAAAAAGGTAAGGTGTAAAAAGGGTTGCTCGTCGATGGTTGTTGATCAGTATCGGCGAGGAGGGTGAAAGGAAGAATAAGAGTCGAAGAGCAGGTCGATTTGCGTAGGATCGATGTTGAACCTGGCTGAGTGGGTGTTGTTGTTGTTGCTGCTATTACAAGGCTACCAGAGCGCTTGTTGGAGGATTGAAGCAGACGTTCGACTGTTGGTATTGAAAATAGAAGGGGATAAGATTAAGAGCAAGTGCTATATCGAATGCCAAAGCGAAAACAAATGCTGGCAAATCGTAAGCGCGAGCGAGCAAGACACTATGGAGCTATGCAAAGACAATTGTCGACCGGCGACAATGTACAATGTTGATAGTAATGTAGTTTAAAAAAAGGACTGCGTGTAAGTATGTTTGAAGAAGCGACTATTATTGACAAGGGACTTAGAGCACAGCTCTTTTTTAATCGCAAAGGACGCAGAAATTACTAAGGATAGCTCAAGGAAATTGAAGGCTTGCTGGAGAGGAAAGGAAGAGAGAGAGGGAGAGAGAGGTGGGCGCTTCTTATCCTTTGGCAGACCTTATGGCCGCATTGGAGATGGAGCTGCCATTGGTGGCACCCCACTCATCTCTCGGAGCATGATGACATGCATGCACCTAGTCTGGATACAGTTTCGCTCTGCGATGGTCATTTTCGAAGCTCGTTCGTCGGCGCTTACAGCTCCAAATTTATAGTCACCAGAGGTCCAGTAGTTAGGAAATCCAAGTCGATCCTTCGGGTAGGAAATAGAATGCAAGTTTTAGGGCCAGCTTAGGGAGCTAGAGATGCCCAGAGATGCCTAGAGATGCCTAGAGGGAAAGAGTATGCGGTGTGAACCGTGTGATAGGCTTGCCTCCGGGGCTCTAAAGGCCGCTACAGGCACCGAGCGGGGTCACCCATAAACATTCCTCCAATCACTGCCAAGATCTTGACAGCATCCCTTAGCCTCAGCGTCTACATGCATGAGGCACACCTTTCCATGAAAGATTCTCCATCCCTATTTCCTCTTCGCCCGGACCTTGCATGCTTTGTCCATCTGTCCTGATCAACGTTCGTTTTCATTGCTTCTATCCTACGGTACCTTTTTCGCTCTAGTCTTACATATCGCACAGGGCAGAAGAAAAGCATGCAGAGGAGATCCCTCTCATAACCCTGCTTCTTGCTCCATCCTTGCATGGAATCATGCACATTGAGATCATCCGACCTTTCCAGCGCCATCGCAATGTTCATAAAGATCCTTTTCACCAAAAATCGCCGAGGTGGCGTCAGAAGGCACCTTGAGACAAAACTGCCTGTGGTGGGCCCTGATAGGTCTCTCGAAGCGAAGTAGATATTAGATGTGATAACGAATTCTTGTAGCCCCATAGCCTTGTGCTGCCTAGTAGCTATTCACACAAGGCTACCTACCGGACACTGACCCCCGAGCGCTTCGTGTAGAGCCTTGTTGCAATGTTCATGGAAGCTAGCTCTTGGAAGAGTAGTTTGGCTGCGTATGGGATGTGGATCTGGGAGATCTTCGTCTTGTTGTGACAAGGTCGGCACTCGAACGAATTTTTCTTGAGGTTGCTAGTGTTTCTGTTAGCTCATAGTCTTGGCAATCATGTTTTCCCCGTAATGTAGCCAATGCGCATTGCCTCGTGGGGTAAAGCACGTGCTGGAGGCCGAGGCAGCAGGGAAAGTACAGAATGGTGCACTTACGCAACAGGGGTCATCAGCCCACAGATGTCACATATATGCACTCGGAAGGCATCAGACACTTCGAATAGCCGCTCTTTTAAGAAAGCACTTGCACCATGAGCGATCATGCAATCGCGCTCCATCTCCCCGAAACGGAGACCACCGTCCCGAGCTCGCCCCTCTACAGGCTGTCTAGTCAGGATTTGCACTGGGCCTCTGGCCCGAGCATGGATCTTATCATCCACCATGTGCCGTAAGCGCTGGTAATATGTTGGCCCTAAGAAGACTTGCGTAACCAACTTTCGTCCAGTATGGCCATTGTACATGACCTCAAAGCCTCGAGACTGGTAGCCATGCTCACGAAGCAGCCTGGAGACCGAGTCCACGGTGACTTCGGTGAAAGGTGTAGCATCGCCTTCGAAGCCTCGCAGGGAGGAGACTTTACTCAAAAGACACTCAATCAAATGAGCAATCGTCATTCGAGACGGTATAGCATGCGGGTTGATGATGAGATCTGGCACCATACCCTCGCTAGTAAACGGCATATCTTCCTGGCGGTAAGTGATGCCAATGGTTCCTTTCTGGCCGTGCCTCGACGCAAACTTATCTCCGATCTGAGGAATCTTAGTAGTTCGCATCCGGACTTTGACGAATCGCAAGCCCTCTGCGTTGGTAGACAATAGAACTTGATCGACAATACCGTTCTCAGTGCTTCGCAATGGCGTGGAAGTGTCTCGTTTGACATGCAGCTTCGTTCGCTGGCCGAGCTCCTCAGCGTCTGGCGCAATGGGCGCAGTCTTGCCAATGATGATGTCTTCTCCAGATACTCGGACACCAGGGGCAACAAGTCCATCATCATCCAGCTTGTCGTATGTGCCATGCTTGAGCTTCAAGGTATCACTGCGCATTGGCTTCTCAAACTGCTCAACAACGGACATACCAATCCGCTTCTCTTGGTCGGTGTATGCGCGGTAGAAAAGACTTCGGAAAAGACCACGATCGATACTACTTTGATTCATGATGACGGAATCTTCTTGATTGTAGCCGGAGTAGCAGGCAATAGCCACAATAGCGTTTTGACCTGCAGGTAGCTCTCTGAATTTGAGGAATTCCATCGATCTCGTTGTAGCAAGAGGCTTTTGCGGATAGTAGAGTATGTTGGCCATAGTATCCATACGCTGCTCATAATTCGTAAGAAAGACTCCCATAGCTTGTTTACCCATAGCAGACTGGTACGTATTTCTAGGAGACTAAAAGTGGTGTCAATACCGTATCCCATCATCCGATTACTCAAACTTACCTGATTATGATCTGGGAACGGAATAATGCTTGCGCATATTCCCAATATCATACTCGGATGAATCTCGCAGTGTGTCCATGTATGCGCTGTTGGATTCATAGGTGCCTTGACACGCTTATTGAGTTCATCTGGATTTGCTTCTGGCATTGCATATCCTGCTTGTAGCTGACGTGAAATCTCCAAGTCTTCCGGTGTCATGACGATCATGATAGTCTCCTCTTCTTCAGCATCCACGTACTCCACCACTCCCTCCTTGACCAATCCCTGCCATCCCATATCCGCCTCTTCTCTGACATCAGGCTCCGTGGTAGCCCAATTCTCTCTGTCCAGCTCGAGCTTTTGAACGTGGTCTTTTGTCAAGACAAGATTACCCCGATTGCTACTCCTAGGGTCGTTGTCGATAACGAACAGCGGCCTGCAAACTCTTCCTGCATCCGTGAAGACCTTGAATTCTCGATCTCGTATGTCACGGACCAAGCTGACTTCATGAGAGATCAAGCCTCTTCGCCGAAGATTCTGTACAGTGCCCACAAGGTGCGCAGGGTCTCGGTGGACACCAACCCAGACGCCATTTACGAAGATCTTTGTAGCATTTGGCGAGTTCAGGGGCTCATATTCTTCTAGTACCTCCATGTTCCTCTGAATCATGAAATCAACTATGGGCTCGCTCGGCGTACCGACTGTGATGTAGCACATGAGGGCCAGATTCTTCACCAAACCACAGGCTTGGCCTTCAGGAGTTTCGGCAGGGCAGACCAGGCCCCAGTGGGTGTTATGTAGTTGACGTGGTTTAGCAATCTTGCCGTCGCGTCCGATGGGTGTATTCGTTCGTCGAAGATGTGACAGTGTGGAGGCAAAGGTGTAGCGATTGAGCACTTGCGAGACACCGGCTTTTACAGAGGCCGCCTTCTTTTGGTCTCCCCAATTGCCAGTAGCGAGCGAATACCTCAGACCATTGGTCAAATGAGTGGACTTGACAGCCAACGTCATATTGAACTCCTTATTGTTCTCCACACATTTCTGTAAATACTTGTAGACATCCTTCGTCAGCTTGTTGAAAGTTCCGCGGAACAGGCTTGCAAGCAAAGGACCGGCCAGATCGAGCCGCTTCTTGCCAAAGTGATCTCGATCGTCAACCTCTCTTCGGCCAAGTGCACATTGTAGCAAACGGTGAACCATGTAGCCAAGGAAGAAGGCTTTTCGCGTCTCACTACCTTCGACCTGCGATATATGTGGTAGAAGCTCTTTCTGCATGATGTCCCGCGCATACTTGATACGCTTATCGCGAGTGACTCCTTGAGAGTTGCCTCGTTTGCCAATGAAATCGAGAGCAACTTCGCGATCCTGTATGACAAAGGCCTCCTCAATGCAAGGTTTCAGCATTTCCAGCATCTGTGTATCCTTGCGGTCGTAGCAGATGTGATTGAGGATGTCTTCGTCGGAGACAACTCCTAGGGCTCTGAAAACTATGGCTATTGGTATCTCGGTCTTGATGTATGGTAGTGTGCATTTAATGGTCTGGCCGAAGCCGCCTTTGGAACCCTCGCCCTTCTCATACAGCTTCATCTGCATACTTGAGATGAGTCTTGAGCCCTTCTCGACAGCGCTTCGGATCTCAGCAACGTATGGTGTATTGCTTTGAGTCTTCTTGAAGACTTGTACGATGTTGGCCGCGCTCCTCTCCTGCGCGATGAGTACCTTTTCGCTACCGTTTATTACGAAGTATCCTCCTTGGTCATATGGGCACTCGCTATAGGCATACAGCGCTTCTTCTGGCATGTCTTTTAGAACGCAATACTTGGACTTCAGCATGATCGGTAGTTTTCCAATGAAGACCTTGATGGGTTCAGGATCGGGTTCTCCGTCCTCATTCTCCCAGTGCAGGTATGTGCCACCAGTCGGTTTTTGGATGAAGTCGCCTTCTAGACCAGCAATCTCTTCATCACTGGGTTCCATGATGGGCTTTTCCCGTGCTATCGACTTCTTCATGGTCATCTCAAGGTATAGAGGGCTCGAGTATGTAAGACCTCGATCGCGCGCTTCGAACGGGAATAGCGTCATGGTACTACCATCAGATTCGGTGATTGCGGGTCGTGAGAGCAGGACAGTGCCAAACTTGATTTCGTACCTCCTGAGCACTGGGGCCTCCGGCTCATCTTCTGACTGTGGCAGATTCTGATCGAGTGTCAGGAGCGAATTCTCCGAAATCAGTTCTTGCATCGTAGTCGAGACGAATTCGTCGAAAGAGTCCAGCTGCTGCGATACCAAACCCTTGGTATCAAAGAAGGATGAGACGACCTGCCAGCAGTCCTCAGCTGTGATCCCCTCCTCTTCCTCCTCGAGGTATGCATCATCGTAGGTTTCATCGTATGTAGACATGATCGCGAACACGGAATCTGATTTTGCAAGGCCCCTTCAAAGTCTTTTTAGTCGACCCGAGACTTAAGGAGGCGCAGAGGCAAAGATGATTGAGCTGCGCGCGGCCGCAGCGCAAGTCTCAGGCCTTCTCCACCCTGGCCAACATAAAAAGAACGTGGTCGGAAGGTAGCTCCTTCACAGCTGTGCAAGACAAAGATGAAAGGAAGGTGATGAGTTGAGGCCGGTGTTGATGGCTACTTTAAGTGAAGGGAAATTCCAGACACCACGCACTGTCTTTGAGCCGCATGTCCTTAGCGCAGTTCCAGAAAATCTTGGCATTTTCGTCCAAATTGACTTGGCTCCTTGGTGTGGCGTGTTTTTAGTATCTACTCCGCAGCTTAACGTCAAATTCTTTATGGACAGTCAATCTAGGTAGCTGCTTCACAGCACACAGTCTAGCTCTGTGATATGACAACATCTCTTTGTCCTGAAGTATGTGTGTCAAAGATGAAGATGAAAGTGTTTGACTGCGACTACACCTGCCCTATGCTGGGAAGGTGGGGCCTGGATTTCCGGATTGCTAAGCCTGACCGGTTAACATCGGCCATTACTCTGACTCTTCAACCCACTGTACTGTGTCACTGCAGACTTTGGTTTGCTTCACTACTACATGGATCAGCGAGCATGCAAGGTTGGGAAAGTGCGAGAAGAACCTACAGCATAGCTATCAAATGGTCAAAGAAAACATAGCACGGGAGCTGCCCGTTCAACAGCTGCTCATCCTGTCTATATGCCGCTTCGCTGAACCCATCTCATTGACCTCGGTCTGTATGTATATCTCTGAGCATTTTGTTCCTAATTTACACCATAGCATGAGTCACAAATCGTGTCGGGAGCAAAAATAAACTTGTGCTCCTTTAAGCCATTGGTTCCATCTCGAAGAAGGAAGACTAATTCCAAAATCTTCATAGTCCCCTATCTCCCAGAAATGATTGAGAGCTTCGGCGTACCCAGAGATGAGGTGTCTAAATGGGCGGGAGTCACATCAGCAGTCTACTCTCTGAGTCAAGCTGTCACGGGCATTGCATGGGGTCAGGCATCAGATCGCTTTGGTAGGAAGCCTGTCACACTGGTTGCCATGATGTGTATCATGACAACAAGTCTCCTCTTCGGCTTCTCTCGAACTCTTGTATGGGCTATTGTAGCTCGGTCACTGGCTGGTGCAAGTTGTGGGAACGTAGGCATCATCAGAACCATGGTTGCAGAGATGGTACCTTATAAAGAGCTACAACCCAAAGCATTCTCAGTCATGCCGCTTGTGTGGACCATTGGGAGCATCTTTGGGCCTAGTCTAGG
This sequence comes from Letharia lupina, assembly GCF_014066315.1. NCBI lineage: Eukaryota > Fungi > Ascomycota > Lecanoromycetes > Lecanorales > Parmeliaceae > Letharia > Letharia lupina. Next base: position 618,828 of record NW_023502975.1, read on the forward strand.
GGGCGCTCTCGCAAATCCTGCGTTGAAATATCCAATGGTGTTTGGTGAGAGTGGGCTCTTCGGGACATACCAATTTGCACTGCCAAACCTTGTGGGAGCCGCCTTTTTCCTTGTTGGACTCATGGTCGTACGTATTTTCGGAGCCCATATATTCCCTTTTGGAGCAATTCTTGAGTCTTGAGACATGTCTTGGAAGTCTTTACTATCGAGAAATATTCCAAGGCTCGATGTACATCCTCAAATAGGCAATACTGACGGCGAACTTGAGATTTAGGGGACACTGTTTTTGAAAGAGACATTGGAGACCAAGAAAGATCGACGGGACTACGGTATCATCTTGGGCGATATTCTATTGCTACCATTCACACGCAAGAAGCCTGGGCCAAAATGGTCACTTGAAGGGGAACAATCGGCCTCATTGTTGAAGCACTCGCGCGACTCTTCGGCGGCTTCACTCGATACTGACACCGATGCTCAAGGAAACCGCAAGGCCGTCCCTGTAGTAGCACCTCCGACCTACCGAGAAGTATTCTCACGGCAATCCAACTTGAACCTTCTGACATACAGCCTGTTAGCACTTCACTCTCTCGCATACGACCAGCTACTCCCCATTTTTATGCACTACCCCCAGCAGACAGACCGCTCTATGAATCCAGATGTTCATCTACCCTTCAAGTTCACCGGCGGCTTTGGCTTAAACTCGGATCGCATTGGTCTTCTTTTCACAGTCTACGGGGTCTTTGGCATGCTCATACAATTCTTCGTCTTCGTACGTATTTTCGAAGTCCATCCCTCCTTTATTCCCAAAGCCTTGAGTCTTGAGGCATGTCTTAGGAGTTTCTACTCTGTAGACATGTTCCAAGGCTCAATGGAACCCCTTGAATAGGCAATACTGACTCCGAAATCACAATCAAGCCATCTCTGGCTCGACATTATGGGGTCCTGCCATGTCTCAAAGTCGTTACGACTATGTTTCCGGTTGCCTACATCATCACACCCTTCACCGCCCTTCTCCCGACGCCTACGACACAACAAATCGGTTTACTTGTCGTTTTGATGATCAAATGCTGGGCAGGCATCTTTGCATTTCCGTGCACCACCATCCTCCTGACCAACAGTGCTGTTTCTCTGCGCATACTCGGGACCTTGAACGGTGTGGCTGTAAGTATCAGTGCCATCGGAAGGGCAGTAGGACCTGCAATAGGAGGCTATAGTTTCACAGTTGGAGTAAACAAGGGTTACGGGATCCTGCCCTGGTGGGTTCTGGGGTGCTTTGGTATTCTGGGAGCCATCGCGCCGTGGTGGCTTGTGGAAATGGAAGGCTTTGGTGGTAGCAACGATGACAGTGACAATGACGAGGCTGGCCAAGATGAAGCAATACCACATAATAACAGCGAAGAAGAGGAGCAACCAAGCGCTATCCTCATCGCCAGCGGGCCACTTTCAGAGATGGGAGAAGACCATGACCAGTTCGGCATTGAGGGAAATCCACTTTCTGGCTCAGAAGGTCTCTCAAAGAAAACCCGGGTCGTAGCAGCGGAGTAGCACCTTTCGGCTCCTCTTTCCGATGAAAGCCAAGTCCACACCAGCAAAAACACAATGAAGGAACTCAAGTAAGTGGATGACCGAGCAACGGGTTTGTCAAAAAAGGCGTGGACCTTGAGCAAGCGGAATCTTTAGCGTGTGCAAAACGCATTTCAGAGCTTGGCATCCTAGCTCTTCCCTCCATCCATACAGTTTTGTATGGGATCATCGACAGTGACTAATCCCATGTTGCAAAGACTACTACAATCGATAGTTTGGAATTATTTAATGTCGCATTGATTCTTCTGAACTGTTATCTCTTCAATTAAGTTTCCTCGCCCGCAGAATTGGCCCCGATAATAGCTTCTTATTGCGGTTCGTCCATCGAGACGGGTCTTCATTCAAGCTCGTGCTGAAAAGCTTCATTATTATCTTCAAACTAACACCCTCCAGCAGCCTGATGTTGATACTCTGCTGTCTTCTTATGGCATTCACTATGCTAAATTGCATGCCTTAGCGATCCTTCGAAGTTAAATTGAAAGTAACGATCTCATTTAGGGCTTCAATATACTGAACGTGAGCTTAACAGAATTGTAATATGGAGAATATGGAGGGAGAGTCTTTATTCTGCTATGTCCACGAATGTTGCCGCAGATGTTCGAGTAGACGTTCTTTTGCTGCCAGTAGGAAGACGACGAGGTCGACCGATAGGAAGAAGATCTGGTTCGTTGATTACTCAATATCTTCCATGACCTAGCCGCTTAAGCACCGACAAGTTACACAACACGATCCTTGTTTGCTATCATTCATACTGTCGACCGCTGATTTACATACTACACGCCTTTGTGTCTTGTCCTTTCTACCTTCAGGTGACGACCGTGGGCCTTTTAAGCTGACCTGGACATCGCGGACACTACGAGAACCGCATCTCGATGGCTAGCATTTTTCCTTCAGGGAACATTGCTGATGAAATTCGAAGATAATAAAACAGTGGGCTTGCACGGCAGCCACGATCTTTCCAAAGGCCCAATTCATTTCCAACGATTGATGGTTGGTACCTTGGTCAATTATCTGCTTCTCTAGCTGCAAGCAGAGATCAAATAGATTCACAAAGCAATGTCCGCGCCATCGACAATCCTTCACTACTCAACATGTGATGGCACTTCTCGAGGCAAAAGATTAAGGGTACTCTCGAAACTGTCGGTCCGCCTAATGTCAACCGTTCGATTTTCAAGAAGGTCCTCTCGATGAGGATAGAACACTGTATAAATGGTGCGGATGTCACCCTCACTTGCACCCGTCGCTGAGGCTATCTGTCGGCAAGATATAGGAGAATGTCTCAAACATGAGGCGAGGTAGATACTCAAAGCTGCAATATCCATAACACTGTGGGCATCGAAGTACGGTCTATCCACCAATACCGTAAAGACTTGGCGAGAAACCTCGATGACATTGCTTCCGTGCTCGATTTCGAGCCTGGAGGCTATGATCTCCCAGAACGCATCGGTGTACCCCGGCGGAGGCCATGCCAGACTCGGTAGGCTCCCCACCGCGGCACGCCGGGGATCCTCGCGCAAGAGGAAGAGGCATTCCCGGTCGATGACGGTTTCCCGCTCGGGGTAGAACAGCCTGTACGTATCGAGGATTGCGCGCCGGGTGATCGCTATGACGGTAGAGATCTGCTCCGGAGACACAGGATGGCGGACGAGGTGCGAGGCGACGAAGACGGAGACGGCGGCTTTGGACCACTGGGTGCAATCGCGGAGTCCGTCCATGTGGAATGCACGTCTCGCGATCAGGTGTGCGAGTCGGCGTGCTGCGTAGTTGAGGCCGAGTCGGTGGGAGGACCATCTTGTGTTTCTTGCCAACCGATTAAGGCGGCCTTGGTCGTCGTCGTCGTCGTCTTCTTCTTCTTCGCTGTCGTCGTCGGTATCGTCGTCGCTAGCATCATCAGCACCATCGCCTTGCGTGATTCCATGCTCAAGGTAGGGTCGCGGCCGCGCTGGGAAAAATACACTTCTGCATACGGGGCAAGTGTTATGGTCGTGAAGCCAAGTGGCGACGCAGTGAGAGCCGACGAGGTGGTTGCATGCTAGATTACGTTTCGCCGTTAGTATTGCCTATTTGAGGAGGTATATCGAGCCCTGGTCTCGAGAGTAAAGACTCCCGAGACATGTCTCAAGACTCAAGATTTGCTCCAGCAGGGGAAATGTGGGCTCCAAAAATACGTACGAAGGCGCATCAAGCATTCGATGATACCGGCTTCGGAAGACAACGACCCACATTCCTCCAGGCACTGGAAGACGTATAATTCGCGTCAGTAGTTATCAAGGCTTCTTCTTGGGATGAAAATTGAGTTTCGCGAGACAGGTCCCGGGAGTGTTTATTGAATCTGCGACGAGTAACTTATCGCAATTCAGGATAAGTGGATACGGCACGATCATGAAGGAAAGCGGCTCGGAAAATAGACAAACAACTTACTATCATACAGCGTTGACCGCTGTCGGACTTGATGCTGTTTTCTAGTTTGAGGAGTTGGTTCAAAAACTCCTTGGCCATGTTGAAGTGAAAGAATGAGGATGGGAGAGAATGGGATACCTGAAAGAGTGAAGTGAATGACACGCGCCAGGCGGAGAAAGTGTTATAAATGAGCAATTCGTGTTGTACGCCTTTCAGAAATGTGTTATGCTCTCTTCGCCGTTGCCACTGGGGGCCATCAACATCTTTGTGCGACTTGATCTTTGCGGCAAGAAGGAAAATGCTGAAGCTCTTTCGTGTATCACGAATCTGGACAAACAGGCATAAAACCTTCATCCAAAGCTATTGAACAAATACCCACATCGTCAACACCGCCAATGCCAAATCTGCCGTCTTCAATCCCATCAATTTGTCCTCTTCCGACTCAGCCAATTCCCAAGACTGCTTCTCCGACGTCTCCCCTCCCCTTCCCCATTTCCTCGCTCCCTCGCAATCTCTCCATCTACCATTTCATCCTCCTGCGCTCCCTGCCTTTCCCGCACAGCGCTCTCATCGGCCCTAGACTCCTTCCTCTTCCTCCCGATCCTCATCTTCAACGGCGGCGGCTGCCTCGCGATCCGCTCCTTCATCGTCTCCGCGCCGTAGAACCCCACCAGCGTGCTCTTGTCCGCCGGCTGCGTATACAGTTTCTCCTCCGCCCATGCCCTCAAGGCGGCCAAATATTCCTCCTCCGTAGCATGGCCGCGGTATTTGGCTGGCGTGTAGGCTGGGAGCAGGGACGCACCGTCCGTGTCTTGGCTTTGTTGATTGAGGTTGTTTTGGGGCGGTCTGAACGGGTTGGTGGGGGATCCTCTGGGGGAGGAGTCTGTGGGCGGTAGGTTCGGGGCGGATTGCAACCGCGTACGCTGGCGAGCTGCGGGGGCGTAGAATTCGGGATGGGAGTCGAAGGACGGAGGATCATCGTTTGCGGGTGGGGGAAGGAGAGGAAGGGTATCGTTTTCTGTGGCCATTATTGTTGTAGGTCACTTGCAGTATGGGCGTTTTGAAGGTCAATTGATCGAAGTAGAGGATTTTGTAGTCGTGAAAAATGCAGGGAATTGATGATGTGCATCATCTCATCTGGCAGGATTCGCACTGAGACCGTCATGATTCCCGGTGGCAAAAGGAGTCTAGATCGCTTCTGCAGCCCATGAGCGGCCAGAGATTTGGCACGAGGCAGCCGAGAGCCTGCACCTTGACCGACACGGCCCGTGTGCGCCGATCATCTTCAGTTCGGGCTTTGCGAATTGCAAGATGTTTTAGGGGTAGGTAAGTATGATGGCATACTGAGATACAGAGAACAAAAGTCGGAAAATAACCATTCGGTTCAACGCCATGTTGTTGCTTGCCCCCTGTAGTTCACGTTGTCATCAAAATTATTGCCTCAGTTTGCTCAGACATGTCTAATACCGCCTACTGTACCTTTTACCTCTTTGGGCGATGGTCCGAAGTTTTTCCGGTGGTAGGTGGTACGGTCAATCCTCGGCAGCTTCGGGAGGCTACAGGTCTCTCTTGCTGACACTCGCTATAAATGTGTCTCAATTTCCAAATCTTTAGTAATTATTGTACCGCTGTTGAACGATGGAACGAACTGCTGTTCTAGTACGATCAAGACTGGCGTGTTCAGTATTTGGGATGTCATCCTCGGTGTGGGTTTCAGAGTTCGGTAGCCTTGTCGTATTTCTTTCTGCCTGTCCGTGGTGCTCATTGCTGCTGAAAGCCAGTAAAAACCTCTCCACAGATGGCACGGCAGCCATGACATGCATTTGCCGTCTCATCGTAACGATTTTTTCCTCATCTGCATCAATAGCGATGATCCAATTTTTTGTCATTGATGGAGTCTGATAGTGATATTCCATGTGGTTTGATGCTGTTTCCGGTAGCAATCGGTGTGGTGTGTATGATGTGTTGTAAGGTGGCTTAAAAAGTGGCAATGGAAGCAATTCAGTTTCCTCAAAGAAAGAAAAAGAGGAAGAGGAGAACCAAAAAGGAGGGTTTTCTGTTCTTGCATGCTTCCTCTAATCATGAAGAATGGATTTCTAGGTTCGAGAACCAAGCAGATCTTCGCCCCTCAAAGACTGCCACTGTTCTCAGATAGCCTCTGAACAGTACGAACAATGGTTGAACAAATGAAGGATTGTTTGCGACATGCCTCAAACATCGATGTACGTATCTAATTCCATCGCAACTGATTCGCGCGGTATTTCCCGGCCTCCTTCGCACCTGCAATCCTGAAGTCCTGAAGTCCTGCTGCATGCATGACGCCACTCTGCGTTTTACTCCCTAGCTCAGCCTCACAGGTTTCATGATTAGGACTTCACTGTCTTTATAGCTTTCCCACAATTTTCTGTTCATCTTGATTTACCTTTACTACTCTCACACCAAGAGGATTCAAGAAGTACGCAGACTACCACATTCACTCCAATGTCTTTGTCCGACTCTTTCAGTGTACCTAAGGCCCGTTCGAGTACTCATTCAGCCGAACAAGCCCACATACGCGGTACTGTCGTTTTTACGTGGTCCTTGATGCTCATTATCGTTTCTCTTCGCTTCGTGGCACGCCGTCTTTCAAAAGTCGGTCTCTGGTATGATGACTGGCTTATAATACCAGCCACTGTATGCCTATCCTAGATTTCATATCTCCTCCTGCCTGTCAAAAGTAAGGGCACAAGAGTTGAATCAGTGTGCTTATTAGCTTTCCGCCACGACATGCTTTGCCTCTGCCATCTGGAGTGAGTGACCTAGTCACGTCATCCTTGGCTCCATGAGCAGCCCCAAGCTTACACTTACGCCTAATCAACAGTGACACAGCATGGGCTGGGCCAGAACGTCTACATCCTGTCACCAAACCAATTAGATACATTCTTGAAGGGCATGTTTATTTCGGAGATTGGTTGGCCTATCTCCATTTGCATGGTCAAATGTTCTATCCTAGCTTTCTATTGGCGTCTCTTCAGCAGTTATGGTCGATCATTCCGAATTAGCGTCTGGGCTTTTCTTGCGCTGATGGTCAACTGGGGAATCGTTGTGGTGAGTGTCAGTCCCTTGATCAACCTTTAAGCTTAACACAGCGCTCACAAATCTTTTTCGTCCATCTAGGTAATCGCGACAGTCTTTCAATGTTCACCTAGACATAGACCTTGGAGTGAAGGTCGATGCGTCAACAACACCTATTGGTTCTTTGTGGGCTCCTCGATACCCCACATCATCACCGACATAGCCTTGATCAGTCTCCCAATGCCACTGATCTGGAAACTCCAAATGCGTCGATCACAAAAAGCAACCTTGAGTTTCATTTTTGGTTTGGGCGGCTTGTAGGTTTCTTGATCCCCCCTTTGCTCCCGGAGTAGCTCGACTACGCTCGAGTAAGATATAAGTGTCCTCGCTGAACCTTGTTCGAATTGCAGCGTCACGATTGTCGCCATTGTCCGCTTTGTTTATCTCATTAAAGCAGATGCGGAACCCGTGGATGTTACCATCAACCTGTCCAATATTCTCATCTGGACAGGTGTCGAGGTTAACATGTCAGTCGTCGGTGGTCAGTACCTTCAACTCATCTGCTGTTCATCGATCGCTTTGGGGGGGTTGTTGGAAAGGAGAAACACGAAGTAGCTAATATTAAGTCGCTTTTCCCCTATTAGCATGTCTTCCGTCCCTCCGCCCAATAGTGGCATTCATCTCCGACAAGTTCAAGCAACTGCGCAATCGCAAATGCACCCACACAAAGGGCTCAAAGCTACTCATTGGCACGTTGAGACCAGGCGATACAGCCACCGTCTTGCCATTATCGAGCAAGAAAAGCTGGGATGATGGGCATCGTCCCATACTGGATTCGTCATTCGTGGTAGAGATGGAGGCAATAGTGCCACATTTTGAGGCGAAGGCACCAGGGCGCTGGATGTCAGAGGTCGAAGCAGTCGAGCCGGCGGTGGCAATGGGAGCTGAAAAGACAGTAGCAGGAATGGGTGAGACATCCGTGTGATGGTGATACAGTGTTCCCTAAAGGAACATGCCTGGTACACAGCTACTGATTGGGAAGCTATCGACAACTCGCCCAACGCGGTCCATTTTAAAAAGGATACGAAGAGTGAATGGGCCCACTACCTAGTGATGGAACTGATTTCAGAACCTGGAGCTCATTGCCATGGACCAGAAATCCGCCAAAGAAATCAGCTTGCTTTGCGTCAACTTTGAAGCTCGTGTGTAGTGTGCTCTACTTGATCTATGGCTGCGCAACTTTACTGGCTCATGTGTTTCCACATCCCGGTCTTCTCTACTCGATGAATCCCGGCTACAATTCACAAGTTTCCTTTATTCAAGTGACACAGTGAATGGACGGGCTGTCTGCGCTTCACCTCATGCGGACTCTCTCAGTTGACGCAAGCTTTCATTTCACGCCTCTACAAGATTGTGCACTCCACTTTTTGGTACCAGAACCTTCAACAGACAACGTTATATTCTTTCGCTGTGAGACACGCATTGTTGACATAAATAACTTCATTGCTATTTGGGCGATCATTTCACAGCATAATCTCATGATGACAACTTTCTTTCACGAGGATCACAGCAAGTGTAGCAATGCTCCTAGAAAATGATTTGATGAACTATAAAAATAAGTTCAAATGATGACCTCCTTCGTCAGCTGATTCCAAACTTGATCATGACTGCAAATTCAAGCGGTAATACAAGCGTCACTTTTTCACGATGCACTATCAACACCCTTGTCGAACGTGATCAAGCATGCAGCAGATCCTTATCTACTAGACTTTATCATTCAGCGCAGTCAGATTAAAAAGTGTCCGACATCTCTTCATCCGCCATGGAAGGAGGGGATCTACTGCGGAGGTACTCATCATTGCCGGACGCCAACGTACATTGCCTGCCTCGTCTACAGAAAATACGTTTACCCATCTGACTGCTAGGCTTAGGGGGAATGACAAGAACTCAATCAAATACAGTATGATTCAACATCACCTGAAGGAACCTAGCACTCAATATAAAAGAGAGCTAGGATCTATTCAAGGTTTGTAATAGCCAGCCGAGCGGTGAGGATTGCAAGAAGTAAGTCCGCTCAGCGATGCGGAAATCGATGCCAGGGAGCTTTTTGTGCAAGTTTCCTTCCTTTCATATTATCTGGCAGCTGGAGAAGTATGAAAGCCTCACGGGCGTCTGACCATGAAAAACCAGACCCTCGCCGTTGGGACTTTCGTAGGCAGCTCACCTTTGTGCCAGAACTTTTCAACAGCGACTTTGATTCAAAAACTCATTCTCTGCATACATCTATCGTCTCTCGAACACGCATCAAATATCTCAGTCTCGGTCAGAATTTCAAACAACAAGGCCTACGAGACCCGATCGAAGCGGTTCTACGGATCTCACTGTTGGATGTGTATGAAATGCGACATTGCGTTTCGCACATCGAAAGGGAAGGGCCACGGCTGCCCAACGGCGCGAAGATCCAAAGCGTACAAGCCCAACATGACGCAACGGAGAAGAAAGAGGATGCTGGAACTGAGGTTAAGGATCTACCGAAAACTGAGAATGTGATGTTGCCGTTCTAAATAGAAAGGTCAGGGACACAATTGTCCGAAACGCAAAAAGATAGCCAAGGGAGAAGCGAAGGGAAAGGGGACTGAGGCTGGTGCTGGTGCTTCGGCTGAGAAGACAGCGTAAGTACTACTGCCATTCCCGCTTACTGCCGCTAACGTTTCTAGATCTGCCTGAGTGCAGGCAACATGTATTGGTGAGACCATGTCATCCTACATCCTCCTCCGGTTGAATATTTTCCTCTCTTCAACACTCCGCGATTTCTCCTCTCGCCGCATTCAAAATCTGTTGTATGAGAACGCCGGAGATATGACCCAGGTGCAGCAGCACTATTCCCAAGGTCGCGAAATCATCGATGCGAAACAACAAGAGGCCGTTTGTACACAGATCGGAAGCAAGGTTCGTGTTCTTTATCCAACGATCGTTCCCTCTACCGAATCCATCAAGAATCTGGCCTGTTCCGCCGCTAAGGAAATACACCAATTTGGAGCAAATTCTCTGCAAGATTGAAGTTTATGCGGCCAGAAACATGAAGATGCATAGCAGTGTCTTGGATTTGAGGGGCAAAGCAAAGTATGACGAGCTTCTCGTAGTTATGAGAGCTGAAATCGATTTCGATTCCAGCCATGACTTGTTTCATTCTCCCACCTCGTGCACCGATCAGCCTTCGATCTTCTCGAAGCCTCCACCCCTCTCTACACTACATTCACGGCTGCGTGGTCTTCGCTACAGCCGGGTCGTCAATGGTGGGTTGGTCAGCTGTCGAATACAGCAGTGATTCGAGTCATTTTTTACAGTTACGTTGACTACCCGTTTTCATCTTTCACGAAGACTTCTTTCTGAGAAGAAGTTCCAGGTGTTCCCAATTCACTTTTTTTCTTTAATTCTCTACCTGATTTTCGAAGCTGTCTTTTTTTGCAGTACGAGGCTCTCAACAAGGACAAGATCAATAAGAACCACTACAAGGAGTACCTGGCAATGATCGGTGATAATCTCCAGAGTCTGTCCACAACGAAGCAGCATGACATGAAGACTGCTACGCATCAGGACCCCCTCACCGCCTCAGCGGTAGCAGCGAGACTTCAGGGAGGGATGAGTGACAAGATCCTGATCTCCAACGCAGAGCATTCCAAGATCTTATCTCAGCAGACGGCCTTCTACGAATCAGCTGTCGAGATTGTGCGCCGAGAGCTAATCCAGTATGGGATGGTCGTTAGCATGATCGAAGCACTCACAGCAAACGAAAAGTCATGTCTTGTTGCAATCATTGCATACGCCTCGGGTTTTTGAAACGCATTGGTGTGGATTGTGACGGCAGGCATCTATCAGTCCTATGGCCTCGCAATTCAGATGTGTCACCTTGTCTCAAGCTCAGATGCGACTACACCAGGACTAACTGGATCCAGAACGTGAGACATACTCGTTTTCTTGGAAATCCTGGCTCTGGCATAGCCTTTTCCAGAAAGTGTTTGAATTCGCAAAATCGTCACAAACATCGTCACCTGTCTAGTCCAGCTTGATAAGCAATGGGGTTCGAAAGAGATAGTTTGTTGAGAAGAGCGAGTCGCAAGGACTGTGCTGATGCGCAGGACAAGCGTACCGGAGAATTAATAAGCGATATAGAGCTAAAGAGGAAGGAGAAACAAAAAGCGCTGAAACTCTACGAGCAACGGAGGATGGTACAGGATCAGGGAGCAGAGATTATAGTAGGCTTCGAGCCCCTTTTGCAGAAGACACAGGAGCTACAGAGGCTGGAGGAGACCTTGCAAAAGAAGCGTAGTACTGTCCACGATGTATGGCAATACCTCATGCGCTTTGTCTTACATATGTGTGCGCGATTCAACGTGGTGCTGGCTGGGCACGCGTACACATTGCCCGTCACTCGCATAAGAAACATGCTCGGCTACTGACACCAATCTTGGGCTTTACCCGGCAAATCTGTGTATACCAACACCGATGCATAGCTTTCAGTCCCCAAGTAACTCATCTCTAATATCGAGATCACTGAATTCTCGGAATGCATTCTATCGACATCTCCGTCTACCTTTACGAGTATCTCAACGCCTCTTTCAACGCGAAAGAAAGTCTGAGGCTGAAATCAGTGATCTCCGTGACAGAGACACGCAAGGCGCCGACAACGGACTGTTACTGACGGTACTTACGTCAATGAGTACGGTGCAGATGAAGACTGCTGCGACTCTGATGGGGAGAATGACAATCCAACAAAGGGCATCGTCGAGCGTCAAGCAATTGTTTCAATTGCAAGATTCACTGGCTCCCAATAGTCATCAAAACGGCCACCCCTACACACACATCGTCGAGGCCGTGGGTGGGTCTTACTTCAAGCCCATCCTGGCAGAGACAAACATAATACGCAAGACTCTTACGGCATTCCGGTACGTGGTTACTTTCCTGGGCTATAAACTCTATATTAACTACGAAGTAGGCTCCGATGCGACTAGTGCTCTGCCAGAGCTTGATAGGACCTTTGATAGAAAGGCTGTCCTGCAGGCACTGCGTGACAAACCGCCAGCCGGGCGTGAGGCGGTATGGGGTAGATACATTGTCAAAATCGATGCAGAGATTGAGCAAAGACAGGAGGAGGTGCTTCAAGACATCCGTGATATAACGGAGAAGAGCTGGACTGCGGAAGAACGCCGGAAGTGATGGTCCAAGCCTATTGGTTGTCCGGAGATCGCTGAGTTCCTCGAAACGCTCTGAGACTACTTGTGGTCGGTTGAAAGCGCATCCGATGTCGCTCATCTGTACAAATGGAGCGGATTTTTCCAGTCCTGGTTATGGGCTAAATGGCATTATCCTACGGTTGCCTCAAAGCAAGCGAAATTTGGCCATACAGCAGATCGGACAAATGCGTCTCTTCGCTTGATGTTCACCAAGTTTGGACTCGAGACTGGTGATGAGCTCTTTATGAGCGAAGATATATTCCGTCGGTTGGATTACGATGCGATCCTCGACTGGGCAAAATTCCAAGTCAAACCAAAACATCAGTAACGCGAAAGGATTAAGAGGCTGTAGAGCAGCAAGGTATGGCAAAGATTCTCTAAGCTCCTGTCCTTGTTTTCCTTTCCGGCTCAGATCCATGCCCTTGTTCCGGCTTCGTGGATCTTGCGAAAGAGAAAAGACTGTTTGCCTCGTCCAGACTACCAACGACCGAAAGTGCATGGTCAGAGGCTGATGTGAGTTTTGAGCTCATGATACTGAGCGTCAAGCACCAAGCTTCACTTTTGTACATGCTCGATTTTTTCCCCTCCTGACATCTTCATAATTTCCACCTTCCCAGACTCATGATTAGCAAGCTACAAGCAAGTCTTGCTCAGCAAGCATGTTGCGGAGAGACTGTTATGATATGATCTCTATGATCTGGAGCAACACGACAGTGGCAGCATGACCAAATTGGTCAACATCTCAGGGGATCTCAACCGGTATTCAAATCTTCGTTTTTTGTCAGGCCGACAAAGAAGCGCGCATTGTTAGACTCAGTGGGATTTGTCCTGCATTCAAGTTCACTTCCTGTCCTTTCAACAAGGATCTTTCCAGAGCCGAGACAGGCCCCAAAGTCAGATATCTCGCTTCTGATCATAGTCATACTTGCCCCTAGCCACTCGCCCTTCGGTCATCTTACATTGACTCCAAATTCTGGTACCACATGATGACGATCATTAGTAAGTTAGTGGTCTCGATCCGAGTACAAAAGAGTGCACAGTTGTGATGCGAAAGAGCTACACCATTGAAAACGTCCCTAGCTTTTCAAGATCCTGATCGACGACACCCGCGCTGGATCAGGTACATGAGTCTCAGAGAAGGTGCTGTTGGCTCTGCTGTTGTGGACTATCATACCTACTAGCATACTCACACTATTGTTGCACAGTTCCTCCGACAAGCTACTCTGTTCGTTGAACTCAACAAGCCCACTTTGAGGCTATCGATGCTGTTTATTGGAGGCGATTGACCACTCAAATTCTAGTAAATTGATCGATGTGTCGGGTACAAAGGGCATTGTGTTGCGTTGCCGCGGGGCAAGCGTTGCTCTAGAGATGGTTCTGAGACCTCAATAGAGGAAAGACCTCAGGAGTGTGTTACCCATTTGGTTATCACCATGCCTTGACTCCGAGTGTTGGCGTACTGAACGAATCATTCACGATACACGCGTCGACGTCTTTCTGAGAACTTCAAACGACACGGGTACCTGTATCCAAGATTGAATGGAAAGCAATTCTAGGAGGTCTGAGCGCCTGTGAGGTGTGCCAAACTCGACCATGCCACACCTCACCTGTCGAACAACCTGATGTTCCCTCCAAAGAGTGGCATCGAAAGCCTCGAGAATGCCAAGCCAGTTGATATGAGGGTACGCCTGCTGGAGCTCAAGAAGTCTGCCCAATAAGGACTAGTCCCAATGGAAGTCTAGCCATCAGTCCGTCCATACGACAATTAATGGTACACCGGTCGTCAACATCGGTCGTGGCGGAATTTCGCGCTCAACATAAGACAAGATACGGCTGTGCGAGATGAGCAGGATCGAGTACTCAAGCTCATGGAGGACGGCAAGTGGGAATTCTCCGAGCATTTGGCGCGATAGTTGAGACTGTGCAGTCATTACATTGCAGCGTATACTGCAACTGGTCCGAATTGATGGGAGCGATTCGCTTGACCATGAAATATAGATCGGCTCCAAAATTTCTCGTGAATCGCAGCCTTCTTCATTGACATTTGACTACAAGCGCCCTTATTGATACTCTCAGTTTTTGAATGTATTCAAAACATCTCAAGGGAGGAACCGGTGGTAGCTCGAGATGAACGTGCACCTCGACTTCAATCAAGGAAAACCTGCCGAGATCCGCGTATTTCAAACAGAAGTTTATCATACTGCGCCGGCTTCTTTGCGGCATCGCCGTCTTGCTATGAGACACTCCAATGTCTCAGTCAATCCTGTTGTCTACCATCATGTAATGCCCAATGATGCTCTCGTGAAGTGCTTCAAGGTAGACGATGAGCCTAACGTTCCTCCTGAGGTTGTGGTTTTTCTTTCGAAGCTTTCCCACAGCCAGAAGGCTCGGTAGGCTCGGTAGGCTCGGAACATATACATTCGCGTTCGTAAGCGAACAGAGCTGGTTGCTCCGTGTTCTCATTAATATTCCACGCAGTACCGGGAAAAAATATAATCTGTGATCAATGCGATGATTCCAGAAGGAGCATAAGTGCTCTGCCGCCTCGTCTATCTCCTGCAATTCGACTGCTTGAGGTGACAACAGGCGTGGTTCTATGGGGTGGCGTAATCCCTAGCACCCCTCTGCTTGCTGGCTCTCATGGCAAATAAAGACGAGGGCGTCTTGGTTTTTCTTTGCTTGGGAGAGCTGAGGAAGGAAGAGGCGAGGAAGTGCTATTTGAGAAAGGAACAGGCGGGTGCTTACGAAGCACCATTGTTACCTACATTGCCCCTGCATAATCAGAGTTAGCATGCTAAACTCTACATAGCACTGAATGCCAGTCAATTTGCTAAAATATATTGCCTGTACATACTAGAGTCTTTCAGTTGAACGGACATGACAGGAACGGCGCAAGTACGCACAGCAACTAGCAACCCAAGTCACCCTCATCATTATCAACACGATTTCAGCACAGCTCCTACAGGCTGGTAGAGAGGGTTGTTTGCCTACCTTGGGGAGCTATACTGATAATTGCCATGTCATCACTATGACTCATCCTCTTCCACGCTATGAGTTGGAATGGTTCGGGCGTCGCTACTTCCACGATACCACTTCCTTCTATTGTGAGGAAGGTTTCGCCTGTAGCTGTCGTTGCGGTGTTTAAGCGCGCCTCAGTCAGATCTCATGGTTCTCATCTGACGTTTGATCCCTCCTTTTCCACGTCGTTACACTGTGCACATTCTCCTCTTCATCGCGACTCCTACAAACTCATTTCCCATAGCATTCATCCAATACCAAGCATTCTCGTATAATCGCAACCTAACATGCCTGCCAATTGGATTCCCACCTCAAACGATCACTATCACGCCTACCGCAATAACTCTCTGCCTGGCCAAGAGAGGTAAGGAGGTAAAGCTGACTGTGGAGTAATCTTCGCAAAGAACGTCGCCAAATAGTCTCCCTCGAAGAAGGAGCTCACAATTGGCAACCCGTCGAAAGTGACGTTATAAAATCTTTCGAGACACCGAATTGTGGTCAAGGGCAAGAGTAACAGTGATTGCCAAGTCAGCGTGGCGAGTAAATCATTGGGAGGAATCACAAAGACAGCGTTGGCGAGCTGATTAATTAGGAATTCAATATGTGCCATCACCAGCAAGGAGAGAGGAACGGATAGCCCAACCAAGGATGGCTTCGAACCATGTCCCACTCACAGACACAACAAATCATCCGAGAGGACCTGCAGTATTGGCATGACACGTATGCTGTCGCCCGGATAAGAAATATCGTCTGATTTCATGTCCAAATTATGCAAAATATATCCAGCCGGGGGACTCCACTTATTTCCGACATGTCGACATGAATATATCTACTTACCTGGAAAGCGGACATGGAGCAAACATTATCTAGGGATTCGTGTCACCCGTCACCGAAACGAAGGATAGATGCACGGAGATCATACCAGGGTTCCATAAGCACATTCGGGAGTGATAGGGCAAGGTTCTAAGTCGAGGGAAAGCAACGGATGATTCCATTCACGACCAGGATAAACTCTGAGCATCGGACGACGCCGCAATTTATGGGAATTCCATAGCCATACCCTATCAGCGGGGAGACATAAGGGTGACGAGGCCGAAGATCCTGCATGGATCGACGCCGAACAAAAGCGGCTCAATCCGTGTTGTGAAGGATGGGGAGACCCTGAACGACCTAGAGTCGAAGAAATAAAGCGAGGTTGTCCGGGCTCACTCCAGCCAAGAGGCGCTCAAAGTGACACCCTCGGGCCCGCGGAGCAAAATTTGGCCCAACCCTCTACAGATTCCCCACCGGCAGGGGGTTGGACGTGGAGATTTTGCATTCGCGATCAAGAGCAAGGGAAAAAAGCTTGGTAGGATCTCGATTCGATGAGTGATCGGATCGATTTCGTTACATTCCAATCAAACCGCCGCCCGCCAATGGGACCGCCAAAGGAGATCGGTCTTTGGTCCCAAGGCTGGGAGATGAGCGGAAGCAGGGCGGTGAGGCAAAGCCAAGACGTGGCCATGAAAGATGAGACACCACGTCAATCCCATGGAAGGATGCGAGTGATGCTGACGGTATGTCAGATTCTGTCGAGGAGCCGGTCAACCCAGCCCCGAAGACGACCCTTCGAGTCCCCATCATCTACTCGAGTGCGTAGCCCGTTGGTGCCCGATGATGTGCACCAAGAACGAGTCTTTGGTGGAAACGAAAGGCTGGGCGAGTAGCCTGATGCCTCTGGGGGAAAGGGAGCAGAGATGACGGTGTTGAGTTGGGGGGGGGGGAGGGGGGGCTGTGGGTTGTTATGGATTATGCTACCAGCCTTGTCAGAGTATTGAAGATCCCCGTGCTATCGCGAAGAGCGCCTGCTGCCACGCTCGTAGGTCAAGGCGCCCCGCAGGCTTGTCAAGCCCAAATAGACATACATGGAGGAAAGTTCAATGCAACCTGTCAAATCTCAGATAGCTTGCACAAAAAGTATGGTGCAACAAAATCTACAAAAGGGCGAAGATACGAGTATCATGTAAGCAAGCATTCCCAAACATCGATCCTCATACACCATATATCAAGTCTAATGTACACCAGCCATCGGATACTTCATTTGAGTGATTTCGTAGCAGCGTTAATATTCCCTTCGATAATCCGACTCCAGCGCTATGAAATACCTCTGTCAGCAACATTTCCATATAGACTTCGCGGAGCGTTACTCACCTCAACGCCATCCCTATCCCCATTATCCACACACTCCACCAACCCAGGAAATGTCGCCCCAGCATATCCCGTCCATACGCCCGGCGCAAAAACAACATGTTTAAACCAGCTTCTGCCATCCAACCCCTTTTCATACAAGAAGTTCCTTTCTAAATATTTATACCCTTCATTAACCCTCTTTACCTCGGCATAAAGCTGTGCCTTGCGCCACCATCTCCACCATGGCACACCTTCGCTGATTTTGGACGTGAGAGCAGCAGCGCGGGCGTCGAAGGTGGTGGCTGCGTTGTGTAGGCGGGAGATGGCATTTTCGAGGAGGGTGAAGGAGGGCAGGGAGCGGACCGACTCGTGTGAGGAGGAAGTAGTGAGGTTCTTGACAGAATGGAGGTAGGTATCCAACCCAACGGCATAGTCAGTAGCATTAAAAGCAATAACCGGCGTCTCCACCAACGCCGCCGCATAAAGCGCCCACACCTTGGTCATAGCGACGTGATATGTCCAATCGGGGTCGGTAAACTTGTCCATCCAAGCAAAACTGTCATAATTGCTGTGGTAGTGATAGACGGCATCCCCAGGCCCGGCACCGAAACCTATATCCACAGAGGGGATACCGGCGAAGTCTTGAAAGGCTGTGAAATCGCTCCCAGAGCCCATGGTGCGAATATGTCCATCCCACAGGTCGCGAACCGTTTGGCCTGGGATAGTTTGGTTGGGGGATTGAACCAGTGATGTAGCTTCGTAGAGCGCTTTGTTTAGGAGTGGCGCAGCGGCCGCAGAAAACCTAGATCCTCTGACAGCGACGTCGACGTTAAGGTAAGCAATGGCTGCTTTGGAGAGCCAAGGTATGTACTCCTCGACCCACTCCGTGGAGCCGATGAGACCGTATTCTTCGCCGTCCCAACTTGCGAAAACGATGGTTCGAAGCGGCTTCCATCCTTTGCTCAGAGCCACACCAAAGCTGCGTACTACCTCGTTCATGGCTGCAGAACCACTGTTCGGGTCGCCTGCACCACCTGCAATCCAGGCATCGCGGTGATTACCTAGGACTATCACCTCGTCTTGAAGCGTGCCGTTGATGATGCCTATCACATTCCAAAGTGGAGTAGTAACATACTCCTGTTCATTGACCAAATTCAAGACCAAATTAGATGGTGATGGGCCAATATTATACTCAACACCCTTGTAACCCAGGCCACCTCCTTGCCAGAATTTATTGAAGTCCTCCGCTCTTGGCCCGTGGCCATTCAACGCTCTGAGTATCGGCAAAGCGTCCTTGTAAGAGATTGGCACGGATGGAATAGCCGGAATAGCGTGATGAGGATCCTGTCTCGGGACACCCGGTTTGGAAGGATACCCTGGCGTAGTAGGATCCCCAGGTGCTATACCTGGCTCGTGTCAGCTGTGCCATCCTTCAATGGCTCTATTCGGACATACTCAAGAACTGCGAGCTCCCCCTTTGCACACTACTCGGATTTCTTGCCGGCCCGTTCGGATACGTCTTATACCCATTCTCCTCGGTAATGTCTCCGTCTTCTTGCGGATCCGTGTAAAGAACAACACCCACCATTCCCAGTTCCTGCGCCCTCTTTACTTTAAGACCTCGAAAGATCCCACCGTATTTGGCGACTGCGATATTGCCCTCCAGACTGACGTTTGCTTGTTGCAGCTCTTCGAAATCCTTATATGTCCCAAAGTTCACATAAACGTACGGTGCAGTGACGTTGCCACTAGCAGAGTACCCATGGAATGTAGGCACACGGTTGTCAAGTCCACTGGTTGGGTCTTCCGGCAGGACGTCTTCTTCCATGCTGCACTCAAATTTGATCTTGTACCCCCTTTTTTGGTTTCCTTTGTCTTTCCTCTTCCCCACTGATCCTCCTTCATCTCTCTCAGCAACCGCAACCTTTCCCTCACCAGCCCCAGCCTTCTCGAGCAAGGCCAACCGATGTCCCAGCGGATAATTTATGTAAACATCATAGTCCACAACGCCACTCTCCACCCCAAACTCCACCCACTTGTCCCTTGTCCACTCCGCCTGACTCAAGTTCTTCCCCGCCAAATGCGGACCCGCCGTATAATACTGCTGCCACTCCCTTGCCTTCTCCGGCTTCGGCGTCTCCAGCAGCACTTCCGTCAATTCCTTGTACGACAATCCCTGATTGTCGTATGGTGAGTACCACGGCAAGTATGGGCTATGATGCCTTGGCGACCATTCACTCTCAGTATTATTACCCGGCAGATATCTCGCGGGTACCAAGAAAAGGATAGTGACGACTATGAGGGTAGTACCGAGGGCGATGGTGCAAAAGCGGCGGATTGCGCTGTGGGAATAGCGGGGACGGGATGGGGCGACGACTAAGGTGGTGATGAGGGGGGTTTGTTCGTTTGGGGTTCTGTTGTTCGACATATTTAGGATTTTTGGCAGCCTGTTAGGGCGTGATTGTGGCAGGAGGGGCTGGACATCTCTGTGTGGATCAGTATCTTACAAGCAGCAACTAATTGTACAAAGTAGGACGACTGGACCAGATGCCGAATGCGTTTGAAACATGTATCTTATGTTGTAAGATACAAGGCCTCAGTAGTGGTTATCTAAAGTAAGTATCAATGGCGATAGGCGCGGTAAGCACCCCGGAACAGCATGGCCCTAGAATTGGCCGCCGCTACCTTACTCGTCAATTGCCCTTCAAAGTTTCTTGACAGAGTACCTTACCTTAAGGCATCTGTGTAATAATGGTGAATATGATTATACTAAAATGATTGGTATCGTTCTTCATTCTCACCGTATCTAGAACTTCTCTATCATAATTGTTTCGATGCCGTGACCCAATAGATTGTCAATCATGGCCTTGTTGCTTTTCGTTGCTGGAAATTTGATTTACGCTGAGCCGTTGAGAGCTGACCCAACAAGCACCTCTATATCGTAACGACCACCCGAGTCTCGCGACAATACTTTAGGGCGGTTTTCACCATAATACGGCGGACGAGGGCTGACACTACGACAAAACCAAAACCAATTTTTTTCTTTAATTTTTTTTTCTTCCCGCGACTTTGAAAAAATATTTGAAGAGATTTCCTAAAGAAATATTTTAGAGAAATACTTTAGGGGATTCTTTATGGGATACTCGAGGAGGATTTAAGAGATTATTCGAGGGTATACTTTCGGAGGTACTCGAGAAGAGTATTTTAGAGAGCACTTAGAGGGTTACTTGAGGGGTTTCTTAAAGAATTACTCGAGAAATCACTCGAAAAAATACTCGAAATGCGAAAAAAGAATTCGCGGGAAGTTCCACGGAAAGTCCCGTAAAATTATATATATATATATTTTTTTTTACGAACTTCACAAAATATCCGTCGTAAGTACCCGGGAGAGTACCCGGGAGAGTACCCGAGAGAGTACCCCGGAGAATACCTCGAAGAATACCCGGAAGAATACCCCGGAGAGTATCCCGGAGAGTACCCCGGAGAGTAGCCCCTAAAGAGTGCCTTGAAAAGTACCTCTCGAAGAGTTGAGCTAATATTCTAAAAAGAATATTTTAAAGAGAATTACTAGAAATCGCGAAGAAAAAAACGAAAAGAGATTTCGTTTTTGGTTTTGTCGTAGTGTCAGCCGTCATCCGCCGTACATATGGCTAAAAATGCCTCAAGTGGGGTAAGGTTGACGCAAATTTCGTTCGTCTTGGAAGTGGAGCGAAAGGCGTGATAGGTGCAAAATCCTTGGCATCACACTGATCAGGGGACCTTCGACACTCAATATGTCCAAAACGACAAGAGACATCCGTCACTCCTTTTTGCTAATACTCTATGGCTTGTAGGCTTTAGACTCCTTCAAACTTTTATATGCAAAGCCTCCGTCTCGAAGCCAATTGTTGAGGATTAGCCGTTGAGTACCGGATTTATTAGAAGCTTTCCTCATCAAATTTTCAAAAGTATGGTACATACCTCTTGATCACTCATTCCTGACCTCGACCTTCCGTTGGCAGCCCATCATGGATATACGCCGGCTGCTTGCCTTTTTTTCACGCACAACAAGCAAGAAAGCTGTGAAGCAGAACTCTCCTTTTTTGGACTTGCCTCTCGATCTCGTTTATGACATCTTTGACGAGCTCCACTTGCCGGAAAGGGTGTTGCTCTCTCAAACATGCAGAGATTTGTGGTATACGCTGCGTTCCCAGTGCTTGTTGGCTATCCGACAAGCTACCGCCGTTGAACGCCTCGAGTGTCTGGCTGCGCTGGGCGATGTTCTACCCGATCATCGATTGTGTACCTCTTGCCGCTCATTGCATCTTCTGGATCCTAAAGACCTCCCTGTCACGGGCTACGATAAGTTTCATAAGCCATGCCCAGCGCTGGAGACTACTTGGAGCCGTCACCGCTTGATGCCTTACTACGCCATAGCATTTCGTCATGTGCAGCTGGCAATCAAGTATACCCGTTTCAAAGATATCCATCAAGACTACCGCGCGAGCATCCTGCAAAGATTCGCCGTTTCCATTCCCCAATTTGGCTCGATGGGGCTGATCTTTGGCGCGGAGCCAATAATCATCTCTGGCAGATTTATCTTGATGACAATCTTTGTCTTCTACACGGCTATGGAACCAATATCGTTTTCAACTCTTTCGCGAGCACATTTCCAAATCTGCCCGCATCTAGGTGCTGGTGGGCCTCTCATCCCCGATAACCATTTGCTTGCAGCGATACGCTTGGCATCCAATGTCGCGGACGGCCAGCTTGGCTCACACCAAGAAGTACATTCTTGCGATCGATGTCCAACCGATTTTCGGATAACAATCAAAGACAGGCAGGCGACTCTTTATGTCTGGCAGGACCTTGGAGCTGGAACCTCTCCCCTGGATCCATACTGGCGTAGTCATATCTGGGATGAGGGGAACGGCCTGTTCAAGGGCACGAAATTCAAATATGAGCATGGAAGCATCCGAGACTTGTATCACAGGAGAGGCACTTGATCGTAAGCAAAGGTAAAACCTCGTCATTGATCAAGTCCAAGATTCAAAGACCTATGGATACATGCAAGATACAGCATCGACAGCATTATCTGTGCCAGCGCAAACCCACCCCCCTCTCTCCCCACAGTTTTACCTCCACCTTCGGCAGCATTCCCATGTATATCCGCAATACTTCGGCACAGGCCCTCCACTATTCCATGTGAGCTTGAGGCGAAAGGGCAAGAAGGGCGTGCGAGTCGAAGGAGACAAGTCGAGTGCTCGCGTTGGCTTCACCCCGAAAGGTTACCCCAGCACCACGATGAGGTGCGAGCTTGCTGGAGTACCCCGAAGGGCCCCAGGTCTTTTGAACCAGCCCGACCTGGAGGGCTCCCTATGTCGCACGTCAGTCTCATCTAGGAGGTCTCAGGGCCTCCGCCAGATTCCCAAGCAGATGGACGAAACGACGTTCCCGCGCTTCAAGCGCTTTGATCCTCTCTGCTTGACTTTGAACCACCTCCTCCAGCCGCGAGAGTCTCAAGACAACAACTGGGGGAGGAGGGTCGGTGGGGGTGGCTTCGGTCCGGGAATTAAAAAATTTGAACGTACCGTTGACTGCGATGCATGCCATGACGGCTATCATCGTTGTGGCTCCAGCCGTGATCCAGTCTGCTGCTGTTGCAGAGGACATTCTGGATGCTTGAAGAGAGAAAAGAGAAGAGAAACAAGGGCCGCAGAGGAAATGAAGTACCTAGGACGGTGAGCCGTCCCTTCCCCATATGCAAAGCACGAAAGAGCAAGAGCCAGTCAAATCACGGCCTACGTACCAAATCAGCTCAGTAGGAAAGCACAGACCGGAAGTCGAACACGGGAAAGGGGCTCAAGGTTTGAGGGAAAGTCGAGGATCCTCAGAATTGATGTTATTACCAGGGAAAGAGCTGCATTCAAGTTGACCTTCGTAATTGGCGAGAGTGAGACACTGAAACCATAACCGAAAATGTCCATGGCCGAGTCCGTTGCCCGATAGAGCTGGAGTGATGACCTTTCTGTACATGCGGTGTATATCTCTGGGTTGAAGCCGGCATAAATCTTAGTCTTCCTGGCAATTGGCCGAAGCGTGGGGCAGTGAGATCCACGACATTCAAGGTACAGCAGGCAGTGAGTCAACCGATTGCAATATGTGGTATGAGAGGAATGATATGAGAGGGATGGTCTTCATTTTAGTACCCTATGTGATAAATGAGTCTCACCGCCTGTAAACCGCCCCCGCAATGCTGTCAACCCCGGCTTGAACCCTTCCTACTTCCTCTGGTTCCTCATCCCCAAAATCTGCACCATCCTGATGAAAATGTTCAGAAAGTCCAGCTCCAGACTGATACTCTCATTCACAACGTCCTTCTTCACCATCCCTGCATTGGCCAAGCGCGCGTGATGTAGAATCTTCTGCGTATCATAAAGCGTAAACCCTCCAAACACAGCCAATCCACCATACAGCCAAATCTTCTCAGTCAACATCAGCGTCCTGGCCGCCGTGACAGGTAGAACGAGGGGGGCAAGGCCCGAGACAGCGACGACGGCGACACCGGCGAGCAGGGGTCCGCCAAGGTAGAGGTATTTCTCTTGCTTGGCGGTGGCACCAACAAAGGCTATGGAGCCCATCATGGCAACTGTGTAGAGACCGGCACGCGCGAGAATGGCGGGTTGCATGAACATGAGAGGGGAGAGGATGGCGGCTTGGCACAGGTTGAAGCCGCCCCAGAGGGCATACTTTTGGACGTAGCTGGTATCGCTTTTAGCTTGACATCGTACCCCGGACGGAGGACCCAGACTTACTTATCAGGGCTCGTAGCAAAAGTCCCATACATCGTCCCAACGCTCGCCGCCAGTCCCACGCCCATGACGACCCAAGGATTCGCAGTCATGAGCCTGTAACTCCAACCGCTGCGATGCAGAGCATTGGCCGCCACACCGATGATCCCGATACCCAGCCCGGTGTGCATAAAGGTCTCGTTCAGGAACGCCCGTTCGTACGGTGGCATGCCGCCATCTTCTCGGGTCTCGCGGTTGAACATGAAATTCGTGGCGACTACCGTACCGCCGACGATGGCGGCGCCGTAGAGGAGCCGTTGGGCCATGCTGCCGGTGTCGGGGCGCACGACCTGGCCGCCAGGCTGCATGTAGGTGCGACGAAAGGATTGCCGAAAGGCATTTCGAGACTTGGTGAGGGCAGTGATGGGTGTGAATGACTTCGTGGTGAAGGTAGAGGGTTTCGGCGAGCTATGGAATGCACGGCTTGTGCTTTGGGATGGTTTGGGAAGCTGCTTGATGCATGTGGTGATGGACATCGGCCGACGAAGGACGAACGCCATGATTACTGCTGTGTACGTCGAGTTCAAGGTGATTGTGTATAGAGTGTCAGGTTCAACGAAGGAACATTCGGGAAGAAGAGGCGGGTTTAAGAATGCCGCTAGTATATTAGAAGGTTAGGGCGAATGTCGTGGCAAGGTTTGACGCTATTCATGAATCCATCATCGGTTCTAAAGTACCTAAGCAAAGTAAGGCGTGAAAGAAAATAGATGGAGGCGTAGAAAAGATGTCAAATTTCGACTATGTTCAAAACTCTCGTGATATCATCATACGCTCACAGACAGCAAAGCAAGCTTTTCAGCTGTAAATGCAGCAATAAATGGCTTGACATGCAGTCAAATTTCCCCCAATATCCTCTCTAAACACCAGCAAACAAAGTCATTGGACCTTGGCCCTCCCTTTAGCCACCGTCTCGAACTTCACTCGCTGTACAAACTTCTCCATGGCTCCGCTCTCGAGCCACTTGTTGAGATTTTTGCACTGACTAACATCAAACGCTTCGAGCTTGTGGCAACCGTCAACAACAGCCTCGACGCCGACCCCAGTGACTCGAACACATCCTCGGACAGAAAGATCACGCAGTTCAAGAAGGTGAAGGCCGATACTGCGGAGTGACGAGTCTGATACTGCACTGCCGCAGAATGATAGGTTGAGCTTCCTCAGTTGCTGACAGCCAAGGGCCAAGACCTCCGTAGCCGTATCTGAGAGAGCGCAGCAAAATGACTGTGAACGTGGTCAACTCATAGTCCTGGCATCTCAATAATGCTACTTACCAAGTCAAGGTCTTTGAGACCCTTAGCCGCATTCGTCAGATACACGATAGCATTGTCCGTCAGATAGGTACAATCAGCGAGACAGAGCTTCGTCAACCTCGTGAATTGGAACTGACCCCAGTGCTGAAATCCCTGATCAGTGATGGTTGTGCATCGAGTCAAATCAATTGACTCAAGCCGTGAAGCAGCATGATAAGCCATATGTGCCATCGATCGATCCGTAACATGTTTGCAGTAGGATAAAGTGAGGATTCTGAGCTTTGGGCATCCGAAAACAGTTCCAGGAGGAGGTTGATTGGGAGGTATGGGCGCACCGACAGATCTTGCGGCTGCGTGGCGTCCATGCGCATTGTTCTGTGGATTGCCTTGGACCACCCAGCCAACAACTCGTTGAAGTAGGTTGTCGCTGACCTTACGGCAATTGCTCAGATCCACCTCCTCGAGGCTTTTAGCTTTGTTTGCCATTTCTAAGACTGCCTGGGCTGTAATGTCCCAGACACTCTTCATCCTCCACGTAGTTACGTTCGCGCCGCAGGTATTTGAAAGAGCTGCAAATCCTTCGTCACTGATATGGAAGCAATTACTAATATCGATGACTCGAGGCCTCGTACCGACGAAAGGGCATATACGGTGGACCAGAACCTCATCTGTGACTTTGCGATTGTAAGGCGTAAGATTAAGTTCTCGTATGAGTTCTGGAGTTTCCTTGAGCAGCTTTGACCAATGCAACGAGATCGAACGAAGACGCATAAGATCGTGCAACTCGAAATACTTGAAAATGGAGATCAACACACTGTCTGGGAGCGTACCCTGGCTGAACTCGCTCGGTCTACGTTGCAAAGTGTTCGGTCGCTTAGGCTTTGCACTTGTCTCAGGTGGCGACATGGCATGCTTGAGCTTCTTGGCAGGCGTTGATACAATATGGGGTGGTGAATTTCGGCGGTCGATGTTTTCTTTGCCTTCGCCTTCCTCGCCTTCTGTCAATGGTGGAGCGAGTGAGCTGCGCCGTGACCTCGAGAATGACTTGTCGAGATCCACATTCATGAAGGGATCAGGATCAGCAGGTTCAATGATTGGACGGTCCTCGATTCGGCTAGGCTTACGAGGTGTTTCAAGCTTTGTATGTGAGAATGTCACCTTCGGGACCGATTTCTTCCTCGCACCTTTGTGTTTGGTCCGTTCGGCAATAGCGAGCTGTGCGATAGGAGGCGTAGAGTCTTCAGCGTCAGTCATGATAACGTCACCGTCTGAGCCAGACTTCAGCCGTTGCCTCGCAGTCTTTTCGACCTGCTGTCTCACGGCTGGAGGGCACCTCAACCAAAAGTTCGATAAAACCTCACCGGTGATCATCAGACATTCAACCGACGACACCGAGCGAACGGTTGCAGTTCGCCGTGGCGCTAGCGATAAGCTAACTACTTCTCCAAAATACTGGCCTTGCTTGAGGCGGGCCTTGATCTGGGTTCCACGCTTGATATTTCGGCCAGCACCATTGGCCAGCGTGCGTAAATTCTGCCCAGGGGCCTTCTCATCAACAACTTCCACCTCTCCTCGAACGATGAAGAATACCTCGCGGCCTTGCGAATCCTGCTGAATTATGTCTGTAAATGGCGGGTAAGTACATGGCTGGGCGTTCAAGCCTAGGAAATGTAGCATATCGGGAGGTAGTTCGGAAAACAAAGGCAATTCTTTTAAAAGTTGTCGGACGTTCACAAGGCCATCGCCAAGCGCGCTTGAGACAGTCGTATCAATTAGGCTTGGTGATGGTGATTTTCGCTTCTTGTTAGTCTGTATCCCATTCTGCCGTCTGTCATCTGCTTCTGGCATGACAATATCGCCGTCTTCGCCATCCCGCGCTCTTTTCTCCCCTCGTCCCAAGGTGGCTGGTGGTTCGGATTGAGAGGATGCCAGCTTCTCCTGCTTCTTTCGTTTCAGAATAGATAACCTCTCCGAAGCCTCGTCTCTGATAGCTCGCTCGACCTCGGGAAATCTGGGAAGCTCTTTCGTAAGATCTTCTTTCTTCAATGTTACAAGCAGACACTTGGTACGTGCAACGATTGTGGCCGTCCGAGGTATTGACATCAGGATCCCAATCTCTCCGAAGAATGCCCCAGGTTTCAGCTCAGCGTATGTGCTTTCCCCATCTCTTGAAGTGACAGCCACTGCTCCACGTACCAACCAGTACATAGCCTTCGCATCTTCTCCCTCGGTTAAAATGTAGTCATGAGGCGCGTGTGATTGAGGCCGCAGGTGCTTTCCAATGGCAGCGAGGAACGCGTCGGGAGCGGAAAGAAAGAGGGGAAATGCTCGTATGCGGTCGTACATGTCAAGTGGTATGCCATGGATAGTCGATGCTGTAAGAGGAGATGGTCGAATGGGTCTCGCTGGATTTGTCTCAGAATTGAAGGTCCTGATCAACGACAAGGCATCAGGGACTGGAGCCGCGTTCGCTTTACTGGCAAACGTTGGGGCTCCCGCCCTGTGACGCCGCATTTCGAAGTTGCTGGCCACCAATCAGGTACGCGTGGGGGTCCTTCTTGCTCTCGAAACGAGAGGAGAGCGCCGAGAACTCGGCAGCATCCCTTAGACTGTTGACATTTGAGCTTCTTATGCACGATCTGGAGCGTGTAGAACTTCACGTGCAGAACTTTGTTGGTCTATATGAGTCCAGAAACGTCTGGCCAGTTGAATGCAATCTTCTGACGAGACGGGGAAAATGGGCCAACGCTGGGCCAAAGATAGAATGCAGCGGCGTTTTAGGTGCGTTTTGGTGGACAGCACTGATTATTGTTTTCCGCGAGACCCCTCGACTCCAAGTATCCAGTCGCATACGACCGTGTCTCTTGTATGTTGGAGATTTCAGTGGATCAAATTTTCCGCTCGTCAAATTCACGTGTTTCTGAAGGTCTTCACTTTCGGTGGGGCGCAGCTGTGGGTGGTAAGCGCTCAATTCAAAAGCGAGTGGTATGTCGTGCATGCGCTTGAGATACCAGGAAGGCCAAAGAAGGTTATGTCGTGCGAGAACAACCGCCGCGAATGACTGCCAAAGTAGGCTTTCGAAACGAGTGTATCAGATTTATGGATACGCGACGCCCGCACAAGATTAGATAACGTCTTGAGTTGAAGCGCTCCAAGTTGCTCTCCAGCCTAGGGTTAGAGGTTAGAGACCAGTTCAATGTATTAATTGAATATGTATGATGACGGAGAAGACCGCAGTCGGAACGACGCAAGTGTTCGGGAAAGATTTCAGTAACAATAGTGGGTTCAGGCTTGAGGGTGCACAGACCAGCTTCCAAAGATTGGCAGACGAGACACAGAGAGCAGGCTGAGCAGCTGCAGGTGCCAAGACTCCCCAGGCGGGGGGTGGGGAGGGGATGCCAAGACTTAGACATAGTAACGATCCGAGCAAACTATTACCGAGATACAAACAGTAGCGAGGTAAATGCGTGGCACCATTACCCGAGAGACCCAGTGTTGACTCCATTGCAACCAATCTATTTACACACGTTCATGTGCAATTTATCTTGCTGTACTGTGGTACTTAGGATTCCAGAGGCAATGAACCCCCAGTCCTGACGCGTCTCATCTCCTTCGAGCGCGGGTTGCGCTCCGCCAAAAGGGTAATGGCCACCACCGTGCTCTCCTCTTCCCCTTCCTGCTCCCCCATTGCAATCACTCCACCT
Source organism: Letharia lupina (assembly GCF_014066315.1). Classification (NCBI taxonomy): domain Eukaryota; kingdom Fungi; phylum Ascomycota; class Lecanoromycetes; order Lecanorales; family Parmeliaceae; genus Letharia; species Letharia lupina. The sequence continues at coordinate 648,071 of NW_023502975.1, forward strand.
CATGCGGCCGCCGTGGCTAGGTCTTCCTCACCGGGACTACCTTCTCCATCGCTGTTATTCTCAGTCATGTGCCCAAGCCTGGTGAGTGGCAGCAGGGCGACACCGATCCCCACAGATGCCGCGACGGGGTTTGCAAGCGCATCGACGTTAATGCGCAGAGCTCGCTCGGTTGACGAGGCGGGGCCCCTTCTGAGTAACAATAGACTGGGAGCTTCAGAAAGATACGACATGCAGAGTATCGGCAAGATTACGGAACAACAGCCCAAGGAGCTGGGGGCCAAGAAGGAGAAGGTACCAGCATTCAGGAAGCCCAGAGTGCTACACGAAAAGCACACGGAGAACGGTCAGGAAAAGGTCATCCGGACAGCGGTGGTCCGGACAGCCAATGCCGTTGAAAACGCTGATATTCTCGCCCCAAAGAAGAGCCGAAAGAAAAAGAGCAAAGACGAGAGTGAGGCGCAAACGACTATCAAGAAGACCAAGATTACTAAACCTGGCGCTGGGAACGCTGGTAAGAAGGCCGCTGGTCCTACAAAGAAGGCGAAGGAAGTTGTTCCTGCGCCACCGAGACCTCCTGCTTCCACGCAAGAAGAGGATCTGAGAGCCAAGGAAGAGTTCCGAGATTTATGCTTAGAGAAGGCTATCACAAGGCGAAAGGAATGGACGCCCTGTAAAAATACAGCTCCTGATCCTACTCTATCGGAGAACCCCAAGAAATCTGTCGACTCTGAGCTTCCCGTAGACGAAACTCTAGCGAAGCAGCCACTAACTGCTGGTTTTGGTAACCTCTTGGGCAACTTTGGCTTCGCACAGAAAGAGGACAGCTCTGTTGTTATCTGCGAAAGCACTCGCCAAGGGAACGGCGAGGCAATAGTGAAGAGAAGGAAAATCGAGCTTGTGAATGGCGTGCCCGCGCCTCGCGTCTCCGAGAAGCCCAAGAGATGCAAGTCGCCCAAGAAGAAACCGCAAACTGTCACGGAGAAGGCTACTGCTCCCTTTGCACCAGTAAGATCTATGGCTGCATCATCATTGCTGCAATATTTCGGGACTCCCACGGCTGAATCGGTGATTCATGCAAGAGGTGCAATTGATAATCCTGACACGCCTGTGACAATGAGATGCAGATCGCCAGTGAAGACAATGGCAACGTCGAAACCAAAGACGAGCAAAGCGAAAAAGTCGGTCCAGAAGCAGCCCGTCCTACTTTCGCCAGAGTCGGCTATGAAGAATGCCCGAAATCAAGAGCTGATCTTTGGCACATCCAGTCAGCTCGTACGTGAAGAATCACCAACCTTTATTAAAGATCTTCAGCAGGCCATGAAGGATTCAGAGTCGACGTTGGAGCAAAAGCAACTTCCGGCAAAAGACTACGACTTCCTGGATCTACCTTCCGGCAGGCCAAGATCATCCAATGTGCGAGCAACAACGGCATTGAAAAGTCTTTGGTCCGCGGCGTCTCGGAACATCGATGGTTCTCTTGTCGAAGCGGAGATAGTGAATCTTGCGGATACACCAAAGCCGATCCCTGCTGCGACAGAGCGTATTAGTGCTCCAAAGGTGCCAGATTCTTTGAAACCCCAGCTCAAAGCAGAAGACGGCGCACCTTCACATATTGGCGAAGTAGAGTCAATTGCTCCCAAGCTCAATTTGAAAGACACTGCAGACCTTCAGCAACAAATAGAAGAGCCCGACCTGGTTATGCCACGATCTGTCGCCGAAGCTGGTTTGAGAAACCGTCCAAAGAGTAAACCTCCCGTCAAGAAAACATCTATAGCAAAGCCTGCAACGAATCAGATGCCCAATTATGAAGGCTTCACTGACGTCCAATTACGTAACGAGATTGCTTCATACAAATTCAAAACTATCAGGAGAAGAGAGGCAATGATCATGCTATTAAAACGATGTTGGGAAAGTAAAATGTCGATGACTCTTCATGAGGCTCCAGCCAACGTGGGCCTCCCACCGCCCGTGGTCGAGAATATCAACACTGAGACGTTGAAACAAACAAGTCCTTCCAAGAAGAGAGAAAGGCCACCTAAAACTTCCGACGTGGTAGCAGCGACCGCTGACAAAGATGACGATGTACCGGCAAAAAAGCCTCGCGGACGACCCAAGAAAGATCCAACAGCGACGACACCACCGAAACGAAAGCGAAAATCGAAAGCAGTCCTGTCGGAAGCTCTGGTATCAGCTGCAGTCGACGAAATCTACGACTCGAGTCCACCGACTCCCTCCCCACCGCGCCGGCGTTCACCTCCAAAGTCACCTGGCCAACTTCAGCTAAGTCAACAGCTCGGAACTTCGACCACTAATATTACTACTGCCAGCAAAGACAAGAACCGAGTACTTCTCTTCTCCCAAATAACTAAAGCTGTCACCACCTTTCCACCTACCCATGACGTCAAGAACCTGACTTGGTACGAGAAGATGCTGATGTATGATCCTATCGTCCTGGAAGACCTTACTGTATGGTTGAATACGGAAGGCCTGGACAGGGTGGGCGAGGACGACGAGGTATGGCCAGGTCTAGTCAAGGAGTGGTGTGAGGAAAGGAGTGTTTGTTGTCTTTGGAGGGAGAATCTAAGGGGTGGTGCGAGGGGGAGGTGGTAACTAGCAGCGATGTAGGCAAGTGTGCTTTTAGAAACGGAGGAGCGCTGGCAGATTGCTTATTAAATGCTCTTGGCTATGACTGTAGGAGAAAATGCAGTCCACCGCACAAGATATTTATTCATGCCTCGAACGACACAATGACTACTTCGTCCCATGAAAGCTTCCCTCAAACCTGCCACCTGCCTCGTCGTCTACAAAGTCCGTCTCTGTACTAGTACCGCCCAATAACTGAAGACATCTTTTGAAATCAGAAACCAGAAGATAGGCCTGATGTGGCCGCAGAGCACTGTGTTCCAAGGCGAACGGGCCGTTGGGCTCGCGACTCTACGCGCACATTGCGTCAGACTCTCATACGGGAAAAGGTCAAAATCCAGGCAGAGGGTGACTAGCCACTGAATTCTCGTAAGTCGTTAAAAGCCACCTTTCGTCTTCAAGCTTCCATTTCACACCGCTCCCCTCAAAGCCATCAACCCCAGAATCGCAACCTCGAGCTCTTTCCTCTCCCTCTCAGCATCATAGCCTGTACTCCCTGCCTTGATGCCATCGACACCACCACTGCCCTCCTCACTCCCGTCCTTCCGCCTCCTCTTGCCCTTTGAATCTGCTTCTCCGACACCACTAAGCTTATACAGCTTCCTGATTTTTCCTCCATCTGCCATTTTTGCCAGAGTGGCATCGCTGAACTCGACTGGAGTACCGTTCACCGAGGCAGCCAGGTGCTCAGAGACAGTCGACGCTGTGATGCTAGGGTTCGTGGAGAGCTTGATGGCGAGAAGGTCAGTGGTAGTAGCGGTGATGCCGAATGTGCGGAGGGATTGTGCTATCTATCACTGAAATCAGCAAGCCGCTCAGGACTCCGAAGAGGCCATCTATGGCGATAACGGAGAGGATGTACGTTGTTATTCGCCCCTAAACTAAACACGATCTCGCTGTGCACGTTCCGACTCCTCAATCTCCCGTTCAAATGGTCGTTCGCCGCTCTAAAGACGGCTGCTAGCACATGTGTGGTGGAGAGAATCTACCCATACCATTAACACTGCATTCTCAGCACCTAGATTTGCAGCAAGCAAGGCTTACGCACTACAGTAGCATCGATGAGAGCATACTCAAAAGCGGGACTGCCTTGGAGTAATTGGTCCCGCAGAAAAGGCGCATTCTGCACGTCTGCGTACAGTGCAATATGGACCGCTAAATCTGGAGGAATGTGCGCCAGGTTTAGAGATTGCAGGAAAGCCATTTCGAAGGTCTGGGCAATGCTCAATGTTCCTTATGGATCTCAAGGTCTACTTTATTGTTTTGGCTTTGGAAGCGCGCTTCCCGCGTTTACCATCAAAGAGCTAAGCGCGAGATATATTCAATCTGGCCAAGCGTGCAGACCATTACCACCTCCCATTGTCAAATGACTTGAACATTACGGAATGACAGTATGGCTTTCTCGATCTTATGCACGCGTCAGATGCGGGCAACCGTCGACGTTCAATGCCTACTCATGAGAAGGCAGCAACTGCAGACGAGGGGCTTTTCCTGTGCCGTATTTACCCTGCTTACCGCTCAAATGAGTAGCCTGAATGCAAGACCTAGAGAATCATTCCAGCTGACTACTGAGATTTCCTCGAGCTCGGATGTCTTCCTGTGCCGGTTCGCGAACAAGTATGCACACGGTTGTTGACCGTTAGACAAAATGGCGCAGGCAGCGTAGCTGTCCACGTCGGATTTCAAAAAGCTCAGCGCCTACCGAGCGGGGTTGGCTCCGAGCTTGGACTATGTTGCAGTTTGACTAGGTAGTTAATGCCACTTAAAGCACCAAACCCGCTTCAATGACCCTGCTTAGCGCAATCGAGCTCTGAGATGGCAGCGGAGATTATTAGGATTCGGTTACAACTGACCTGCAACACGGGTGTGGGGGGGTGGGTCTTCGCCGTCTGCGCATTCTTTTTGGGACATCTCTTTATGCTGTTTACCTCATAACAAGCCTTTAGGATGATAGTCGTGAGAGACACTTGACCGTGCATTGCTATTGCAGGAGCTGTTGACAACTCCATCGAGCCACTCTACAAATATTTCCGGACAAGAAAACATTTACTGAACGGTCAAAAAGACTCATCCCTTGCACAAAGCTTTCCAAAACTAATGCAGGAACGGTTCAAGTACTCGATTGGTATCTAAACCCTTCTTCCTTTGAAGCTACGCCGCTGCCCTGCCTAGCAGAAAGACTCACCATGTGTCAATCGTCTTTCTGCACTTGTCTTCCGTCTTCCCTTTCTGAGCAAGTGCTGCGATAAACTCAAGATTAAAATTTGACATTGGGGGCCCGCTTCCATCTCGGTCGCTGCCACTATCTTGCCACATCTGTCGAAGCAGCAACCCCCTTAGCGCCATTCCTAGACCTTGATCTTCCAAGATGTTGAATAAATCTAAAGTCCGCTCTTGCCCACCGTTCGAAGAAACTAGTCAGACTTGATCTTTCTACGGGAATATTTCATAGCTACGCCCAGAGCAGTCCTAAACACTACTTCGGAGCTATCACGTCTTCACGTTACATTCCTGCTCTATCAAGCTATCGAATCGAAGTCAGCCTCGAATGAGCTTCCCGAATCAACAGAAAATTGCGCAGCAAACCTTTGACCAAGATCTTGTCATGCGGAGCATATCCAAACTCGGCTGGCCATAAATCTCAAGGATACTCTGCGAGCGTTGTAGACAGGGAATCTTCTGATGTTACTGCACCTTCCAGATCTGCTCAAGCATCACTACCGACAGCTAAAAACGTGTACAGAGTAGACCAAACAATTGCCATCCTATCGTTTGGAATGTTGCGGTCACTTGAAAGTGAATGTCTCAATCGATTGGTCAGCCACCATGCTGCTATAATAGGTCGGACCTGTGCAAATATGGCCTAAGAAATGCGTCTTCCGATGTGGCCTAAGAGAAGACCGCGTTATCTGAGTGTTCTGGACCGGCGAGGAAGACCAATGGTTCTTCGATTACGAAATGATATCCAGTCATTCATGCTTCTTGATCGTCAAAGACGCTGTATACGTGCTAGATCTGGTGCAAACACGTTGCAGGCTCAAACTCCGCCTCGTGCTCTTGCCCAAACGGTCCCGGTCCCGGTTGCAGGGCCTGGGTCATTGCAACGCGAGGCGACGAGAAGTTCTTGAAACCTATATATAAAGCCCTCGAGATGTCTCGACTCTTGAATTCGTTCAATATCCGAGCAGCGCTCTCCTCTGCTTCCAACACCCCAGTCCTACCAAGATACCTTGATCCCATCGCCCTCCAACATCACCACCATGCATCTCACCAACACCCTCGTCCCCTTCCTCCTCACTCTCGCATCCCCAGCCCTAGCAGCCGAAGGCGTCATCTCCAAAGACGGTCTCGGCACCGCCATCGGTGGAGCTCTCGACCCCACCGTCACCCCGGCCCCTAAACCTGCTGTCGGCGCAGCACCAGCAGTTGCCGGCCCCTTGACCATCGCCGTCACCAACTCCTTCGGAGCTGGCTTGTCGATCTCGTTCCAGCACGACTCCGGCAGCTCAAGCGCCATCAATAACCCCACGCCTGGCCCTCTCGGCGGCGCGACGACCATTATCTACCCAAGTGGCTGGGCCGGCCGCATTGCCGTCGGCAAGGTCATGTCTGTAATCAACAGTGGTAGCAAGATCGAAGGCAGTTTCAGCCTGCCTACGTATCAGCCGAACATCGACGTCAGCTACGGTAAGTCGACCGTCTTTTCCCTCCAACTTCATAAAATTCCCGCCAACGTTCGACCGCAGTCGATGGCTACACGATCCCCATCACGTGCTCCTGCGGCGGCTCCGTCGTGACGGGCTGCAACCACCCCCTCTTCGCCGACCCCATCACCTGCGCCAACGAAGGTCCCGGCCCCATTTGCTACAACCCCCTCTGCGCCAGCGACCAAGCCGAGGGAACGGCCGCGGCGCCGTTCTTCGAGCCGTGCCGGGGCGCCGCGTATACGTATCCGAACGATAGCGGCTGCAACGTCGACTACGTCAGCTGTTGCGTGGGGAGTACGTGCCCGGCCCCGGCCAAGCAGCATGGCAAACGGAGCCTCGTCGGAGGACATAGACAGAGGGAGGCCGTAGATGCTGTGTGACCAACAAGCGGGAGGACATCCGGTCGGCCGAGGTAGGATCGGGAATGGAAATGGAAAAGATCCAAGACTTCCCCAGGATCAGCCAAAAGGACAGAATTCCTTCCTTTCTCCCTTCCATTCATTCATCCATTCATCCATCCATCCATCCAGTCCTTCCAGATCAAACCACGCCGCGCGCGTATTCCACACGCTGCGTCGAAGGGGGTCGTTCTGCCGGCCGACGACGATGTGGGATCCGGCCGGGTTTTCTTGAAAAGAAGGGCGCGAGGTCGGGATCGGGCTGGACTACGTACTAGTACGTGGGAGAAGTAGAAGAAGGGCGGAAAGGGATGGCAGAGGAGGTATTTGAGATGTGTCGGTTGGGGTTTTCAGTAATGGACTGCCCTCGGCGATTTGGCTCACTGTGCAGAGGTTTGGATGGTTCACGGTCGTGGCGAATACGGAGACGGTTTAGTCGTGATGTTTCTTCTGCCTTTTTGCTACTGTTGGTGGTGAATCCGGGATGTTTCCTTCTGCACCACCCCGCCTTGATATGTGCGCATGTGGTAAAGTGCACATCGACTGTTCTAGGCGCTGACATCATACTATGGTATTCTTGGTTTCCTACACTTACAGCAACGCGGTGGATGAAAGATTTCTAAAAGCCTTCCTGTGGAGAATGGCCACCGCGAGCGCGACCTAGACAGTCGCTACCCATCAAATTCCAGTCGCGATTTCCCCGGGGGTATAGCCTTCCTCGAATCCCATCCACATTGTGATGACCGGTGATATGATACATTTTTTTATGTGCGCCCCCACAGTTGCGGCCGCTCCCTTCCGGGTCACCCCGCCGGTCCACTATTGAAAGTATTAAGCGGCCAAACCTGTGCCGTAGCCCCGTCCAAAGCATTTCCGTGCTGTATGTGGATACCCGAGTGTATACTTTGCGCTGCACTTTCTTCGCCTCGGCCACCGAGTTGCATGAGCGCAGAGGCAGAATTAATGTACTCAGGCCCTGGCTCGAGGTTGGATGCCATGTTTCCCGCCCATGTTCGCCAAGAAGTGGGGCTACCTGGACTATGGTAATTGGCGTACGTAGCGTTTTGAGAAAAATCGTGGGCATGTTGCGCAGCTTGGTTAGGGTAGGCGCTCATATAAGCGTTCGCGGCGGCAGCAGTGGCGGGAAGGGCGGACGCATATGTAGGAGGGCTGCTTCCGTACGTGACGTTGTAATTGTATTGGGCATGGTTGGGGAAGATTTGAGGAGGGTGATTAGGTTCGTTGGTGTTTGGGGCAGCAAGATACATATTCCTTGGGGCGTTGGCGTGAGCTTGGCTATTCACGACGCCATTAGGAGTGGGGTAAGTTTCGTAGACATTGGGCTGGGTAGAAGCAGTGGACGTGTGCGATGGAGTCACAGTCCTGCTGAGTGAACCAAATTGGTCACTGGCGGAGACCGGAAAGGAAAGAGGTCTTGCCGAGAGGTGCTGGGCGAGACCGTTCAGTGTGTTGTCGACGGGAACTCGGACTGCATCTTGTAGTTGTCTACCGGATCCTGTTCAGGCGTAAGCTTTGATTATATCTTGAGTGCAGCGATCTATGAATACCGAGTAGATTGCTCATGTCACCAATGATACTGAGCCATGAATCCATATCCTCCCTTAATGCAGCCAAAGCGACTGGAGTCATCTGATCTCTCCGTTCCCAATGGCCGAACAGACTCGTTGCAACTGCGAGAACATAAAGCGCTGTAGTTTGCCAGGTGCCATCCAAGCTCATGTACCTCTGAAGCTGCTTGACATGATTGAGCATCTTCTGCGAGACCTCCATGCAGATGGTGAGGTTCTCGCTATTGAACTCTGCAGACGTGGAAAGCGATAATGACGGATGACGGAGAAGCAGACGGGCGTGTAAGCCCCATATTGCCACATATTGAGAATGGACTCGGCCCAGCTCATTGTCGGAAGCGGACTCCTCTCTCAATTCTCGAGGGCACTGTTCCATCCAGTGACGTATACGACCTTCCAATCGCCGCACTGTATTGACGTAATTTTGCGGCGATCGCTTCACGGCGTAGATGCTGTTGTAGAGGTCCATATAGATAGGGATCATCCTTGAAGCCTGATGGCCAACAAGAAAGTTGCATTTTCCCGGTTTCGAGGTATCTATTCCAGCCTCACTAAGTAGATCGTCGTCGATGGCCTCGAACAGCTCGACATCCCAGTCATCAGATCGCAAAGCCATTGGACGTCCCAGATTACCTGCTACCATAACGTGAATCAGTAGAATCGACCAGAACACCCGCTTTCTCAGCTCGATTTCAAGAATGCTCCGTTCGGTAGACGGAGCCCATCGTTTCGCGGAACGATGCAGCCCCAATTCAATGGCCAGACTCAGGACGATACTCGTAATCATCCAACAAGCTCCAGGCTTTGGCAGGTTCCTTATATGGAGACAGAGCATAGTCAAAGCCTGTACGTCGGCCAGGGTATGGCTAGCCACGAGTTGAGCAAAGAATCCTAAAGCGTAATGGTAATGGAAATTCGAAGACTGGTTCAATTCTGCCTGATGGTCTGCACTTTCTGGAGCACGTGTGGCATATTGACAGTACATGATCGCAAACATTGTATGTACCATAACAGTCTCGGCGATGGATGGTTGGAAGATCGGGTCATCATAGATTCGTTTGAGCTTTGGAGCGTCAGCGACGAACAGCTATCGTAATCGACATGAAGAAACTCACTGTAGCCATGAAGCTCGGTTTGTGTATGACCGGTACGTAGGGATTGGTTACTCTGAAATAGACGTGGGCGTAATTGATTCCTTCACTTCTCGGAGGAAGCTCGACTTTTCTAAGCTTGGGACTCGTACCAAAGGCGGTCTGGACAAAAGCCCGGTATGACTTGTTGTAGACAGGCGGCCTAGTTCCAGCAGGAGACGGGTCAGGCTCGTCCAGGTCAGCGGACGTGTAGTCGGCAAGATCGATCTCAATCCCCAACACATTCAGCGAAGTGCCTCGTATCGAGCTTAATAGGGAGTTGCCTGTTGATACACCGAGGTAATTGTTGCCAGCCAGCCCGCTGCGGAACTCTGGAAGGCGGCTCGGTGATCCCTCCATTGACGTTCGCTTATTGACCATATTTCTTCCGAAAGGATTTCGACCATGATCTGAATCTCTTGTCCTTCCGCCATTATTGTCCCATGCCAAGCGATTCCCTAACCTCTGCTCCTCATGCCATTGCACTAACGGGGCGGTAGCAGGGTCCTCATATTTGATTTTCGGCTCGATGTCTGCGACGTCCTCCCCAAGTGATGCAAGCCGAGCCTGTAGTAAGCGGTTGTGGCTCTCGAGCTCTTCAAGGCGACCTTCGAGGCTCTGGACATATCCGCGGACAGTGGCTTTGCCTGTGATTCGATCGGTGGTCTTGCATTCTGACAGGTTTTGTAGGCATGGAGCGCAGCCATTCACATTATCATCGCAGCGCATCTTCCGGACCTGCAGTGATTTTGTCAGCAACGAGAATCTTCTGACAAGCATTGTATGCGGCCTAACCCTGCAGCGGTCACATGCCTGACCCGTCCGATTGGATGCATTGATCTTCTTCTTGACATCTTGAGAATAGTCAGCAGCAGTGGCATCTTTCTCCGTCTTGATGATTTTGACATTGTTGCCAAAGGAAGGGTCGTCGTCTGCTTTCCTCTTCATCGTCGGCTCTATTCTTTCTTTCCGTTTTGCGACACACCGTTCACACACGGAGTTTGCCGTGCGTCGTTGGATTGCCGCTTTCAAGGCAAGGGGCCAGGGGCGCACTAGTGTAGTAGATCTTGGCGCCAAATTTGTGCCCTCAAGGCTTGAGGCTCAGTGCTTCTACAAGTCTATATCATACCCAGTAGCATCGTCTTCATAATATTATCAATTCCTTTAATTCTTCCCATGCCAATAACAGGATGTGTGTACAGTTACCAATGAGAACGAACTACCCTTCGCCTCGTTGATATACTCCAGGTTGCCCCCGCATGGCCAACTTGACCAACCAGAGAGCCGTACTACTCAGCCGCAAGCCACTCAACGCTTATAAAAATATGAGGAACTATACCTAATACAGTATAAAATAACCCCTAACCAGTACTCTACACATAGACGTTGCCCAATTCAATCACAGCACGTAGAGCAGCGAAAGACGAAAGTGTTCATTTTAGTATTTCGTGCAAAGCACCAACTCAGTATTTAGATTGGAAAGGCTGCTAGCCCTCCCCAACTCTTGGCGTTAAGATTAACGTAGCAGCGAAGAGAGACAACGAGGACTAAACCTGTGGTACCCTGCCCGTTGCACGTTCTTTTGCACCCTTTTGTGTCGACTGACATCAACCCAGTTCTGATGCCTTCCGCGCTCAAGTTCTGCAGGCCAGTCGATGCGGCTGAACCTCAATGGTGATCCTTACTTGGTCAAGCGCTCTTAAGCGATTGATCTCTCTTGCTTTGGGACCGAAATTTGGCGCAGAAGTCTTGTGTTCGGTGATGCTCTCACCCGCGTGCTGAAATTTCGTCTTTGATCATCTGATCAAACATGAGCATATTCTGCCGTTGGAACACGCGAACCTACCAGCTTGGTTCGAATTTGGAAAAGATAATGCGGAGTCGCCAAGGCTATGCTCATATCCACAAGAAGCCCAGCTTTGTAATTGCGCGCTCACACATCCATTGGCTAGACGCCCAGCTCTCGCATCTCTTCAGATCCTTCAGTATTTTCGTGACCAGCTTTTGAGTGAACTGCAAAGTCTCGGGGACCTGATCCTTTACTGTAGCACGGATTGAGTGTCGCTTGGAAATAGGTTTGGCGGGATCTTCATTAGGTCGATCCCATGCTTGAACGTCAAATCTTGGTGCAAGCTCATTTCCCCCCTCAACGGGGATACCAACATGACCGTGGTATCGGACTGTGCATCCGAACGGCGCCGTGTACAGCGTGCAGCGCAGAGAGATCCAGCAGGGAGTGTCGCTTCGCGAAATAATTCAGCGGTCGAATGACGACGAACGGAAGGTGAGCAAGGAGATGAACGCGATGACGCGAGTCGCCCAGCTGCCACCGATGCCAAGCTGTAGCTGCGTGCATGCAATGCGGTAGACAACGCCACCCGTGTCAAGTCAGATCCGTCCCGAGCTGAAAGGGATGGGAGCGCTGTATGTACCGATGCTGCTACCCAACGACGCTACTCTCGTCGCAAACGCCTTCTTTGCGACACAACTGTAACTCCCGGAAGAAAAAGGCATCCAAAGCCCACTCGGGTGATCACTCCCCGGGATAGTATAAAATTGCCAGTATTCTCGGCAAATGTTTGTCATGGACAGACCAAATACACCGAGGAACGAGCCCACAACAAGCAATGATCGCACATATCAGGAGTCGCAGATCGGTCCAACCAAAAGTCCTACAAGGAAAAGAAGAATTGCTTGTATGGATCCCATCCACGATATGACAGATGGCGAGGAGAACGGAAGCCTGGAGGAATAGTAGGTTTGATATAGGCCGTTATGCTTACAATCTCCCTGTTTCCTTGTCAATCGGGCTTGATTATCAATATGGGGTATGAAGCAAATTCACGTGTGTGGAAAAACATATACCATGTACTGAAAAAGATGCAGAACGAGGCTGCTACTTGCATCCAGGCACTTAGACCTCCGTTGGGTGGTGGTATTACTTCTCGAGATGTCAAACTCTCTGTGAGGGTAGAGGAACGCTGAGCTTCTTGCTGCCCATTTTGCTGAGTGACGACATGTGTTGACGTGTGTGACGAAGCGATGCGAGCCATGCTAATGGAGCACTTATGAGAATCTGTGGGCTTAGTTGAAAGAGATGGTCAACAATGTTGACAAAGTAGTCGAGATTAGCATTAGACGCTCTGTGTCGAACGAGGTGGCGATGATCAAGTAAATATACGACCAAGTCCAAGTACGCATCCTTGAGTCATGCTTCCAAGCCCCGAGCAAGTCCGTGATGGACTCTTAGCTGCTAATAATGCACGACACATTTCTATAGGTTGCACCTAAGATTACCGCATGCCTGGTATGAATCGTGCCACTGAGTTTTGCGGATAGTGATGAGCGGAACAGTAACATACAAGGCTCGCACTCATCTCTTCGCAGTCTGGTTGAAGAGTCTACAGGGTCCACATAAAGTTGATCAGCAGTATGAGTACCGGCTTGCAGAGAGCGAAGGAGGCTTCAAAAAAAAGCCCCTCACTGGGAAGAACACCAAGGCAAGGCTGACGACTGACGGCCTTGGCCCAAGTAAGGTCAATGACGGTTTGCCTTAATGGTGGGCTGCCTCGCACTTTGCCAAGAGGTAGAAGCACGATCTCGGAGTAAGCAGTACCATATCATCGAGATGGCTAGCCGCAAGCCATTCAGATACCTTACTACTTTACTTTATACCAATATATCCCAACACTACTCTATAGCGCATACCCTTGAGGTACAACGCAAAATGAAGTCGAACGCGCCTCTCTGATTGGCGGTCTCAATGATCTGCGTGCTACCATGCTTAGTGCTAAATCTAAGTTTGTGCTAGAAAACGGGCGAAGGATTAGATCCCGCAAGAAGCGGCCCACCATTAGATCTAACCGAATGTATCAGTCGAACAAAGTGGGCTTTTTGGCACCTTAGGGGACGGATCTTGGTAGTGCCTTCTACCCGGGGAGCCGACTACCTTACTACCGGATACCTTCCTCGTACTGGCACAGCGGGCTGATCACCGCTAAAGACGGGCCCAAATGCTAGGTTAATGAGTTGTGGACCTCATGCAAATTATCCCTATAGTCCTGTCAGAATCTAATGCAACGATGAGGCTGCACTGCAAGGGTACTGGATTATCTAGTCATCATGGATGCTCTGACTCTGGGACGAGGACCCTCCTCCGGGTCATGGGCTCAAGCCAATTCCTGGCTGGTTTCATCCAAGGCGATAGGGTCGGTGGCACGAACCTCGGAGCACTCGCAGAGGGGTACATAGTGGCTTGCGCTTATGTTACCTTTACCGTAAGAAGCACTGCTGCACCTGCCGTGACGTGCGTTTCCTAAGTGTTGCCGACTGGGGAATCTGGCTCCATTCGCATCTTTCAGGCTCAACGGGCTATAGCAAAGCCGCGGTCCATCTCTCTCCGTCTCGAAACTGCGTATTGAGTGAGCGAAGGCTTCATGTCCATACCACGAAGCTCAGATCTGAATGATGGACTAAGGGACGTGTCGTATGCCTTGATCGCGCGTGCCGTCAATCGATGCGCTTGGTGGATGGAGGACCTCCTGGGCAAAGGGGCTGATTTCCCAACAATTGCTACGTACTAGTACTTGATGTCATCCTCATTTTTGGAGCCATCAAGGCGGATTACAAGGCATATCTAGAACGCTCGATCAGAGGCGGCCGGAGAAAACTGACGAAATCAGATGTTCTACAGCTCTCCTCGCAACCGCCTCAAGGTCCAGGTCGCGCTTTTGGAGAAGCTTGAGTGCGACATCCTCATGACACCCAAGCAGATGTCTGACGCCACAAGAGGAGTTCTTAACAGCCGGGCGATGCGAAAGTTCATTCTTTCCAATCTGGACTTCTTCTTCTAAGACGAGCCCGTCCAACCATATCCCTACACCAAGACGTGGGAAGGGGCGCGAAAGGATCCATATGTTGTGATGCATTCCTCCGGCACGACGGGTACCCCAAAAATCCTGATCCTGAAGCAAGGCACAGTTGCTGCCCACGACGACTTCCAACGCTTCACTGAACTTGGCGGAGAACCCTGGTACGGACACCACTGGACCGGCAAAAGGGTCCTCACCTCTTTTCCGTGGGTACATGCTGGAGGCGTCTTGCTACTCGCTTGGGCCATCTACAACTCCTTCACTACCGTAACCGCGAACGAGTGGCCTCTCAGCGGCGCAATTGCCGATCATCTCCACGTTAACGGCAACATTCAGGAGGCCTGGTATTCGCCATCCGTGGTCCAAGACGTGGCACGTAATAGCACCTATCTAGAGAATATCGCCAAGCTCGATGATGTCTCCTACGCCGGCGGTATTCTCCCTGCAGACATGGGCAACGCTATTAATGCCCGCACGCGCCTGTTCGGTACGTTTGCCTTGACAGAGACCGGGATTGTACTTGGTGAGATGCCACCGGCAGAGGACTGGGGGTACTACCGCTATAATAACTGCTTGGGACACTCGTTCCGCCACTTCGCCGGCGACATGTACGAGCTCGTACACACGCGCGACGAGGCTATTGAGCCCTTCCAAGGTGTATTCTACACCCTTCCCGACGCGGAGTCTTAGTCGATGCGCAATTTTTATATACCGCATCCCGCCCGCGAGGGCTGGTGGCGCTTGGCCGGACGTGTGGACGACGTGGTCATCTTTGCCGACGCCAAGAAGCTCAACCCCATTCCTTACGAGGCAGTCATCGAAGAGCATCCAGCTGTGGCGACGGCGTTGATCTGCGGCACCGGACGCACAAGGCCCGCGGTGCTGCTACAACCGAGGCAATGGCCGGAGAACGACGAGGGAGAGAAGTGGCTGCTCGAAAAGATATGATCGAGCTTGAAGCGAGCGAATGAGGCAGGACCTGTTTACGGAAGATTGATCAAAGAGTTGGTGGTCTTGACGAAGATGGAGAAGCCAATGGCTAGGGCTGGAGGTAAAGGTACGGTGCAGAGGAAGAGGAGCATCGAGCTCTATGAGAAGGAGATAGAGCTAGCGTACCAACATGCTGAGAAGCTTGGGTTGATCTGGGGCGAGGTTGCGGATGCGGGCGGGTCGCTTTGAACTTTCTTGCCGCTCTGGCTCTCTAGAGATTCCAAATGCTCAATCTATACTTTCCTAAGAGCCATTGATAGCCCGTAGAGTGGCCAGTGATGAGTGATGGAGCTGTAGTAACGTACCCCGCCATCCAAAGCGGTAGTCCTGAAATGAGTAGCAACTTATCGAGGAACGCGCTTACGTACGTCCGGGTTCCGAGGTGCTTCTATAGCATAGCCCAGCTCTCAGCTTTGGCGGTCTCCTTTTGAGTGGTAGGGTCGTGCTGCGTCGTTGTGAAGCTTACCACCCGGTGGCCGGCCCGTCAGCGTGAGCAGTAGAGCCTCCACTACTTTAGTCGCAGCCATGGAGCGGCCTCAAGAGAACAACCTGGAGAACAGAATCGAGTAGCCGCTTCGGCGCTCTTGCAACAAAAGACTTCTTAGTTCTGGCAACTTTGCCCGTTCGATTCGGAGCGCGTGTCACGACGTGAAACAGAAGCGAACAAATGGACGAAAGAGCGCACGTTGTTTGGAAAGACGAGAATCTGATAGTACCTTCATCTACAGTATGTCAGGCTGGTAATCCATCTCTTGTTTTCGGAGTTGCACCTTGTGCACCTTCGCAGCATGACTCTTGAAGACTGTAATGCTGGGCAAGATCACTTGGGCGACTTTGCATTTTGTATGTGGACAGGGGCTTTATCACTTGGTGCAAATTGCGTCAAGTGGTTTGCGACCGCGTTCATCATCTGATGAGGCCTGGCGTATCTGCAGACCCGATGTTCACAGGGAAAGCTTTCGTCTCTCAGGCAAGATCATTGGGTCGCTTGACACACTATGGGGAAGTCATGGAGTGGCTGTTGATCTACAGATCTTCCAGCAGTCTTGGAGTCCCCGTCTTTCACGGTCGATGTCGGCCGGCCTCGACGTTGGGCCCCTACGGCCGCTGTAAGTACTGGATTCAGGTAATAGTACTGGCACGCAATAGCTCTGCCGGTGATATTCCAACTTTGCCTCCGTCCCGTACTCTGTTGTGAAAGGCTGGGAGGTCCAGAGCCCGCCAATGCCATTCCGGGGTCAGGCGCTGTTCCCCAACGACATTCTCACCCAGAGTATTTTTGGGTCATCTTTCGCTGACTGGAATTCGAAAGCATCGTTGTGGATGGCAAGCGAGATCAAATGATGGAGTAAGGAAAACAAACGGTCGTCGTCTTTCCCGTCGATAATCAATGCCGTTCTATACAAAAATGGACAGGATCGCCAGACATGTAAGGGAAAAGATGGAAGCAACTGATATTCGTGGGTTATTTATTATCTTTCACGACATTACAGTATCGTGTGAAAAATCGTTGCGTACATAACCTAATATGTGCTAGGGGCGCGAGCTACCCAGTAGTGGAAAGCTTGGCCACAGTCCCCCTACGAGTAATACGTGGCCCCACTATGAGCGTAGCGTGGTCCCTGTCTCAAAGACGCACGAATTTAGAACCCTTTGAAAACCACCAACGCTTATGTTCAACTGTTTCAATTTTCTATCTAAAGATATTGTACGTATAGAGCTATATATATATACGCTTTTTAAAGATGTTAGAATTCGAAAGCATGAGAAATATCTCGTAGGGTTAAACATCGCCGTATGCAAACTTGTAAAATTCGTATCTATATAAATGAGCATGGCCGAGTCGAGGGAAGATTCTCCGCAATTATGCATAGAGGCCCGGCATGGGATCATGGAGAGTGTGCCCGTTGCGCTATTAGCGTTCTCTGCATTTGTCCGTTGCAGTGGCTGCCCCTGCTCCATCCTTATCGTGCGGAGATGCCATGGGATTTTGGTGAGAAGTAGGGCATTTTGGTGTTGCGCCGGACTTATCGAATTGAAGACACTGATACCCTAGTAGATTGCACTCACCAGCGGATACAAGTATGAATCGATAGATAAGACGGTCTCTCAAAGGTATATGCTACCAATAGAAATCCATTTATGAGATGGGTAATACAGTACTATAAGTAGTACTCTCTCTCTCTAGATAGCGACTCTATCCATAGGTGAAATATCCTATCTATGAACACCGACAACCCAATACTGAGGTGTAACACTCGCACCTTACTCCAAGCACTTGTGTACCAGCTTTTCCAACAACTTCCCCGTGTGTTGGCACGTAAGAAGGCTCGCTTACTCAAGAGGTCACAAGCGACGTGGCAGCATTCCGGGGTCTGTTTCTCGATTATCTTTTCAAGTTGTCAATGCCCGGTGCACAACTATCACTGTCGATAGTGAACGTTGGAGTACTTGTGAGAAAAGCCAGTATTGACGTCGATGATGAAAGATTTAAGGAAGAAAAGAATGTCTTGTTCATCATTGAATCTCTACTACGACAATCATAGGCGTACAAAGCCCGTGACCCCTCCTCCAGCCAATGTAAGATATATCCATCCCTACACCAAATCCGGAAACTTCCTCACAAAATGCGCCGGACACTCGTACCCCCCCGGATTATTATGCAGATACAACTGATGATAATCCTCCGCGTCCCACCACTGCCCGGCCTCCAAGATCTCCGTAGAAACCGTGCCCTGCTTCCACCACTGCCGCTGCACCTTCTGCGTCACGCCCTCCGCCTCCGCCTTCTGCTCCGGGGAGTGGTAGAAGATGGCGCTGCGGTACTGGGTGCCGGTGTCCATGCCCTGGCGGTTCGGGGTGGTGGGGTCGTGCATTTTGTAGAAGAATTCGAGGAGGGTGGCGTAGGAGAGGGTGGAGGGGTCGAAGGTCACCTGGAGGGATTCGGCATCTGTGGCGAGCGGTGGAGCGATATCAGCACGGCACAATCTTGCCCCCCCTCCCCCAATTCAATCAAGGAAGGGCAAAGCGGGGTGAAAGACGTACGTCCTGTCCTCCCCGAGCAAACGGCCCTGTAACTCGGACTACTCGTATCGCCACCGATGTACCCGACCCTCGCGTCCAGCAATCCCTTCCCTTCAAACGTCTTGCGGAAGAGGTGCTCGACGCCCCAGAAACAGCCAGCGGCTACGGTGCACTTCTGCGCGTTGGCTGGGAAGTCGGCGGTGGAGCGGCCTTCGGGGTTGAGGGACATGCGGGTGGAGGTGGTGAAGGGGCGGAAGAGGCGAGTGAGGAAATTGGGCATTGTTGAGGCCATGATGAGGGCGAGGACGGAGAGGATGAGGGTTGTTAGGGGCTTCAGTTTGAAAAATGTTTGATTGTGTGACTGAATTAAATTGATTGAAGTGATGGAGGTGTTTATGTATGGATCTGGACCACTCGATTGACGTCAATTCAAGGATGAGTAATCTCGGTGGCGAGATTTTCGAAACCCTTGGAATTCGATGATATGGAATCATTTGACACACAACACTACATGTATACGGTGAAAGAACCATGAAAAAAATATAGCAGAAATTATTGAGCTCCGTGGGTAGAACATAGCCATGCTTCGTGAAACGATCGAACGTAGTATATACATTTTCGCGCCATCGTGAGTGGCTAAAATGCCAGCAAAACTTTGACCCCTTAAAGAACGCCTTGCTCGTTGCACAACAACAGCTTGAAGCGCTGAAGATAATGTTGAGAAGGAAAGGAAGACATTCTGGAGGGACGAGCCTCATCTCCATGCGCCTTTGCCCCCTACGAGAAGACTGCCCCTGGGATTTCCTCCACTGCCTCCGCTGCCTCCGCTCCCTGTAACAGCCGTGCTTAAGCGCACTGCTTCCCTTGCCGGCATACCCATATCTTTCGATCTGGTCTCACTCACACTTATGGTACCCATGGTAGTCCTTCGCTGACCCGCATACTTAACCACAGGTGCAGTGCGCGGGCTGAGTATGCTGGCTTTGAAGTCATTCTCTTTCTCGCTTCTCACCATTCGCCGCGCATGCGATGCCGTAAACATGTTGCTGTCGTTCGGTGGGCTTCCGGAGGATGCGCCAGGTGGACTTCGCCTTCGTTGACGATTGACTGGATTGGCATTCCCTGGCGCTACGGACGAGACTCGCTTGATTGCGGTCTTGATCTGCATTGCGTCGCTTTTGTTTGCTTTCCATCCATCTTCGACGTCGGAGCCCGAATTGTTTGCGCTATCGTTTAGTGCTGTATCATTGACGACATTCCGGACGTACTGAAGCGATGAGCGATTTGCACCTTTCCCTGGCTCGAGCTCTCGCAAAGGAGATTGGTCCGAATCAGACGAAAAATTAGTGAGGGTCGGTGGTAGTGGAGAACCATCCGTCTTCTTTGCAAGGAAACCAGTCTTGAATCGATTGTGCTTAGGCTTTACCTCAAGAGAAGGGACCGGTGGCGCGGGTATGGGCGATGAATTTGTTTGGTCTTCTGCAACGAATGTCTCGTCCGGTATAATGGAAGTGGATAAGGTGGGTGGTAGAGACTTTGTAGGTTCGCTAGACGAGATGTCCGGTGATAGTTTTGTTCGCTGTGGTGTCTTCTCGAATTCTGCAAGTGCGCCTTCCGCAGTATCATCACGCCATCGCACGCCTCTCTTCAGTCCTTTTCCTGGTGACTTCTTCTTGGGAGTGAAGGAAACTCCCTTTTTAGCTGCCTTCCGCCGTTTCGGTGACATCCTGACTGGAGAGCCGTAGGAGTTCGCGTTGCTGGCAAATGATGGAGGTAGGACAGGCTTGAGCGGCGAGGCGACTTGCTTTTTTCGCTTCGGCGTTCCAGTCCGAGTAGGAGGAAATGCTTGGGTGGGAATCAGACTGCCATCAGGCTTGATAACATGAAACGTGGCACTCGTACAGCCATTCAATATCTTGGCGAGTATCTTCTTCGCAGCTCCCACAGCTTCTTCCTCGTCCATTGCCATTAGGCTCTGAATGGCGGCTATCGTCTCAAAATGAGTCTGGAGCATCACTTGCACTAGACCAGCGTCACCACCTTTCTCATCTTCTGCCACAGCGTTCAAAGCTTCCCGGTCTACGTTTGCCTTCAGGATCTCAACTTCCCTACTCAAGCAAGCTGCGTCTTGTCCGTCTGCTCTTGCATCAGCTTCTTTGAGTTGTCTAATGCCGTTCTGCAATGCCGAATCAATCGCACGCTCCCAATTGCTCTTTACGAGCTTTTGATGGTAATGATGTCTGCTGTTCTCGAGCTCGAGAAGGATACCATGTGCAGTCTTGCGCATTGCTGAAATGTTCTCAAGGGCACCTTCCTCCTCTGAATTGTCGCATACTTGGTCGAAAGCAGCGACCCATGAAGAAATCATTGCTATCCTTCTTTCAATTTGTCGGAGCTTTTTCATATTGGTGGCTTTGTCCATGCGCTCTTTCTCGGAGTTTTCGTAAGCGCTGCGAATCCTAGCAACGCCTTCTCTTGTGACCATCTCTCGCTTTTCGGCTTGCCTCT
Organism: Letharia lupina; assembly: GCF_014066315.1. Lineage (NCBI taxonomy): Eukaryota > Fungi > Ascomycota > Lecanoromycetes > Lecanorales > Parmeliaceae > Letharia > Letharia lupina. Next base: position 668,931 of record NW_023502975.1, read on the forward strand.
GGAATTTAGCAAATGCTGCTCCTTCGTGATCCTTCTGTTGCGCTTTCAACTCGTTTATAAGGGCCATTTGCTCATCAATCTTAACCAAGAAGTCCTTTACATGGCGATTCACGTTGTAGACATTCCTTGTGACCTTGGTCTGAATGTTTTTCGCGCGATTGGCGTACCGAAGCGTATTCTGGGTCTCGTCAAAGTGCTGACTAGACGGACTGACGCAAACGATCATGACGGTCTTGCAATTGCCGCCAAGAGAGAATTTAAGCAGCCGAGTTAACTTGGAGTTGCGATAGGGCACGTGGTTCTTCTTCCGCGGGTCGCAGAGAGCGTTGATGCAGCTTCCTAGCGCTAGAAGTGATTTATTGATGTTTGCACCCTCCAGGAGTCGCTCGCCTCTGTTCTTTGTAGCGCTCGCTCGCTCGCTTCCTGCCAGATCGATGATGCTCAAAGTGGCCATTGTGTGAGGTTCGTTAATGTCCGCATTTCTATCTTTCTGTGCAACATTAATTTGGAGAACAGCGTGCGATCGAGAGGAAGTGGCATTGGCTTCCGTAGGAGACATCGTCCTATACTCGTTTCCTCTCACAATCATGTCCATAACCTCTTGTACGTTCTGCGGGTGATGGCTTGAGAGACCAGCGACCGACACAGCTTGGTTGGCGTCCTCGCGGAGCATGAGACCCTGCTTGCTTCCTCCTGGCACCAACAGGTCTCGAATGGTTTCGTTGTATATTTCCAGGTATGAGAGCGAAACCTCTGTATGCTTCTCATCATTTCTTTCTCCAATTCGCTCGAAGAGCTCTTGCATCGTCAGAAAGATGACACCAGGCGCTTGCACTGTCCCCGTGATCGTGTGTGTTTTGCCGCACCCTGTGGCTCCGTATGCGAAAACTGTAGCATTGTAGCCATCCAGCACACTGTCCAGCAGATTCCTTGTGGTGGCTTCGTAGACATCTCCCTGGGTAGTGTTCTCGTCAAACACTCGGTCAAAGCCGAAAGTTTGATCTTTCGATCTTCTGCCATTCGGCCCAGTAAATTTAGAGCCGCGCTGGATTGCATGGTCCTCAGGTGGGTCGAAAACACTGCAAGAATCAGCCTATCGTATCCATCGTTTTTTTAAAGATTGCCCTCACAGGCATCTGTCGTCCACCACCTTCAACACCGGGCGAATGCCCTTTGATTTCAGTGAGGGCGCTGGAGCTCCCGCAAGCGAGCCATCACCGAGGAAGAGGGGGCCATCCGGCACATGGGTCAATTGCGCAGCTTCCCGGACCTGTGACGATAAGCCAGAGTCCGATCAACAGAGGCTGAGCTAGACATACAGTGAATGGGCGAACTCTGATCGCTACGCTGATGGAGGAAGCTCCCTCTGTGGCCGCCATGACTAAATTGCGTGGGCTACGCGTCTCAAAAAGTCCGGTCAAGAATGACACGGAGCCCAAAAATCCTGGTGGAAAGAAAAAACCTGGCCGCTATGGTTGCAATTCTGTAAGTCGTACCTAGCTATTATCGTTGTCTCGCTTTGCGCCCAGCTGTTGATGAATTATAGCGCCTTACTGTTTCTGAGGACTACCCGCCGTCGCCTAAGCAACAACCGAGGAACCGCGCCGATATCTTATCAGATCTATCTTTCTTGGCATACTGTAGGTACTTTACCTTACTCTACGACTTGCTTAGAATTAGGCGTGGGATTCGACTCAATGCGGTGGTTGGTGAATCATCTCTTTGTATTTCTTCTGCTTATGTTTAAAAAACAAGTCACGAATTTTTATTGACAAAAGTGATTTTATCATCGAGACTTCTCCATCTTGCTAGGCTCTTTCTTGCCCATCTTTAGCAGCCCACAGCCGCCATCTTCGCTCCGATTAGCCTCAGGTCTTTCCCTCCCCCCTCGATGGTAACTCCAATCTATCAGATACAATCTTTGCACCGGGACTCTCCACCCATAACCTTCCAAGGAAGACCCCTGTCCCAAATTCTGTTGCCCACTGCTCTATCGTTCTCTTCGAGCTGTTCGATATGACAGGATCCTGCATATAGTTTGATGCAACCCATTTCCCAACTGAAAGGATGATGTATTCGTACTTTGTCTCCCATATGCGACTAGCATCAGAGCGATACTTGGTACGATCGGCCTGTGAAAGGTGATAGCCGCACTATTATGTTGCGTCAGCGCCGTTCTTCCAGCCATCAGCTGGAGACCACATACCTTCACAACAACTCCATATGACTCTCTGCGCCTCTCGATAACCAAGCTTCTGACCTTTCGGTCGCTTTCCTTTCGAAGAAAGTGGAATGTTGGGTGACTGTCCATATCCATGAACGCATACAAGCTTAAGGGGTCATAGTTGAACAGTACTGTTGCAACAACGTCTGCCATTGTGAGATTCTGTTTGTTCGATGCCTCAGTGAAACCTTTGAGATCTATTACTCGAGGGTAACCACGATTCTTGGCACACGCAGTCAACTTAGGAGAAACCCTCCGGAATTTCAATGAGGGCCCATCGGTATAACCCGGTGGGTCGAGCTTTACTTTTGCTCTCTTTCTCTTCGGCTGTTCGTGGTCGCTCTCCTCCTCCGATGAGGGTGATTCTGGTTCGCCTGTATCGTCGGCTTTGTTTGCTTCATCTTTTTGGTTAGCCTTGCGCTTTGCCGGAGTCTTGTCTGCGCTGCTGGACGGCTCTCCCGTCTTTGCGTTGGGCTCAGCCTCGAGGACGGCATTTGGACCAGCCCTGCTTTTTGAAGAGCCGTTGGCGAAAGGTGGATAACTTGCGCTTGCCGATTCGTTGCTCTCCGCAGATGTTGCTGTAGGGAGTGATAATTCGTCCCCCAATTCTGGAGACGTGGTCTTGGAACCCTTTGGCTCAGCCGTATTCTGTCTTTGCGCATGCTGTTCCTTCTCTGTTAGCCCAGTGTCTAACAGTTGCTGTGCCGAACTCAGCTTTTGCGCAGGCCGCTCTTTTTCTGGTGGTCCACCGTTTCCCTGGCTCTGCTTCGGTGTAGGCTGCTCTATCTCTGTGGATGCACCATTACTTATCGGCTGGGCTTTCCCTAGCTCCTCCTCTGCCGGACAGGTTTCATTGCTTTCCTTCGTCCCATTTACCACGCCCAACGCTTGAGCTTTGGGCGGGGCCACAGAGGGCAAGACTGGAAGAGGAGCTGCAGTAAAGGTTATTTGAGCGGTCAAAGCACTGCCAGCGGGACCAAGTCTTTGCTCGAGAGCGGCTGTGACTGATGTATTGACCCGAAAATTCAGTGTGCTGATAGCACTCCCAAGACGCTGTTCGACCAACGATGTCATACGATTGCCTAGGGACCCTACCGCAGGACCTAGGCGCTTGTCAAGGGCTGCCGAGACAGTGGTCTGGATTTGGGCATCCAAGGTATCGCCTGTACCGAGACGACGGTCAAGAACAGCAGTGACAGAGGCTTGGATCATAGCTTCGAGTGAAGATATTAAGCTTGGTGCTGAGGCCCCGTTTGGATCCATAACGACTAATGGGATGCTGTCTTCAATTGTGCAAACCGTGATGCAAGACCTGACGACTGGTGTCAAAGTGTAAAACGTAGATGGTGCAAGCTTTTGGCCTTGCGGCCTCCTGGGTTTGCAATAGAGTTTGAGCCTTTAGGACTGGTCCGTCGAAGCGCAATATGCGGATAAGACGGTCTTGAGGACAGGTTTGTCGAGATAGTACTTTCCTTGCTTCAATCAGAGTCTATCTGTATGCATTGGGGCCCAGACATTTACACTTTGTACGGAGACAGACGTGCAAATAGAGTGCCGACAATTTAGAGAAAATGTGCCCTCAACGTAAGTAACGCCGCTTCTGCCTTGATCAGCGTCCGTCCTTGTGACTTGGGACCTATGAACCTACAGTCTGTATGTAGATAGACGTGGCGATGACGTGCAACTGGCTTTAAGGAAAAGTGTCGATAAACACAGATGGGGTTTGAGGACGAGAAGTGAACTTTGCTCTCGAAACAATTGCTTGACGGCCTTATCAAGCTGGACTAGACAAGTGACGATGTCCTGAAGATATCAGGAAGTCAAACGTCCGGTCAGTAAGGTCAACGCTGATAGTGTTGTAAGATAGTGGTGAGTTGGGAGGAAAAGACGTAGGTGTGAGAAGGAGAGCTGGTAGTGACGGGGATAGAAGATGAGGAGAAAAGTGAATGTATTAGGTTGGAAGATAGGAAGGGGAGGGAGTGAATGCGCTAGGGTGGAAGAGCTGACGGTTCAGGAAATATCACGCTGGAACACTGAACCACGGCCAAAAACCCAAGTACATATTTAGGTTCTCGCCGCCTTGCCGATAGTTCTCGCTGCACTAGAACAAGAGCCAAGGAAGAGAAGCAATAGATACGCTCAGTGACAAGATGCAGCTTGGGAGTACGTTGGAAGTACTTCGAAGAGAAGGCAGGAGTTGTGGATATTGGTTAATGAGGACGGTTCGTATTCCTAGCTGCAATGCAATCGCAGGGTAAATGTGTGCTCAGGTACAAAGGGAGCTTGTTAGACCTGCGATGAACCGATCTTACTACCCTGTGCGAACCGTTACTCAAGAGCCGAAGCCCCCAAGACCACCTTTTGAAATCTAAAGAAACGAAGGCCTCCTCAACGAAGACCGTCTCATTCTCAATAGCAGCAGACATCTCCCCCTCTACGCACTCGTTGCTCCACCCTCGAAGGTGACGCCTTCGCCCTCCATCCGCATTCTGCTCTTGAAGACGAGCGCCCCAAAAGCATGCACATGTCTCTTAATTGTTCTCTTGTTCTACTTACCGTATGGCCGCCGAGAGACGCCGCCACTACTCCAAGATTTGGTGACCCACTTGCCCCATGGCTTCATTTCGCATGTGAAATGCTGTTTTTCATGGCCTGTTGCAACGAATTGCTTGATGAGAGCTTCTTCGTCATACTGTTCTTCGTCAACAGACTTTCTTGCTTCGGGATGTTCTGGCTGCATCGCCTGGCCTTGTAAGGAAGGTGGCTGCGAATCTGACAGACTGGGGGCTGGCGTGAGAAACATCGATGCGTGGTCTTCTGTTGAAGATGACTGCAAGTTCTGCAGTAGTATCTCTGGCGTGGGCTCCTCTTTGACTTGCACCTCCGTGCTATATCGCTGCCTGTCTGGATCTGAGAAGGGTTCTTTTTCTACAAAGCCGAATTACAATTCTTCTTCGCTGCGGAAATCACACCCTCGTCAAGTGCAGTGGCCTTGCGCTTTGCCAGAACGCTGTTAACGCTTGAAGGTGAAAAAACTCCCTGACTTCTTGCATTCTCGATCGAAAGATGTGCACCATTTGGCTGAAAGGCTTGTTTTGTGCCGCGATCATTTGGACTAGTTCGAGACCCTAGTGCCGATGGCTTGATGAGTTCAGTGGGACTGAGCTGGTTGTGGAGAGTCGACGACTGAGTCCCGTAGCCAAGATCGGGAGAAGTACTACAGGCCAAGCTGGGGTTGAATGATAGGGATTGAGGGCCCTTTTCTCAAGCACTCAAAACCCCGCCCAGGGGTCTGGGCACTGGTTCAAGGGCTTCACCGACGGGGATCGAAAGCATCCGCTGAAGAGACAGTGACTGCTCCGTTGTGAAGCCTGGCATGGCAATGGAAGTAGCTGCCGAGTTGTTGGCTTCAGTGATGGTCCGTTCAGGATAATTAGAATCGAACAGGAAGGTCAAGTCTAACCCTTCGGCGTTGAAGGGCTTCTGCATAGCTGAGCTCCTTGAAGTAGGCCAGTGGAGAGAAGCGAAGAATATTTGATACAGGATAATGGTAAAGATTGGATCGATGTTTTGATGAGGTGAACGCAAGACTAAGAAAAGTATGTGCCACTTCCTCTGGTAGTTATGAGCATAGAATGAACTTGAAACGGACTCGAAAAAGGAGTGGTGAGGCGAAGTAAAGATGTGAAAGTGGAGCGAGACCCAGGTGGAAGTACGAAGTAGTTCCAAGGCTTCTTGATAGCGGCAACGACTTCATAGCATGTCCACTCGTCGGCGAGGGTGTTAAATCTGCCAATACCATGTGTCTCACTATGCTACGTCATGGTCTCGTAGAACATCGAAGCATCCGGCCTCATCCACGACCCTGGCTTTGGCTCCCAGCCTCGTCGTCGTAGCTGGGTATTATGACATCCCATTCATCATCCAGATCCATTGCAGCCTCCTCGGTTGATTTTGTGAACTTGAAAGCCAGCATAGTCCCATCTTTCAGCCCAGCACCCAATGGACTCTCATTCAAGATGCTACCCTTCTTGACACCCTTGCCCTTCGTATCTCCATCCTCAACCTCTGGGATCTTGAGAGCTACCCAACCTTTGCTGGGGTCGTTCTTGTCTCTTGGCACACCAAACTCGATGTCTTCCGGACCTGAAGGTAGAGCATTGCCGTTGATGTCCTGAATACCTGTAGCTTTGATTGCATCTAGGAGGTCGCGCTTTATGGATTCGAAGGGTTGGCTTTGCTGGACGAAGAGGAGGATAGTGGTTTTGTGCTGCTTAAAGCGCAGCGTCCACTGCATACCACCGGGCGTCTTGGCTGGCTAGGGATTTTAGAGTCAGTACTGTGTTGCAAGACGTTTCGTAGGGTCATTCATACCATGATGCGTGCTGTGTTGGAGATTGTGAAACTTGACGCGTTGGTCCAAATAGATGTCGCCATATCAATAGATCTAGACGCGATTTTCAGCCCTATCAAGTTGGGTGCCAAGCAAGTTACTCGATGGTTGATCTAGGTCCTGGTTCAGCTCCCCAACGAGCAGGCAGAAAGCTCTGGCAGCTACACTATTACAAAGAAAACGTTATGGAGAGTAAAGAGTTTCCAGTTGACGCTGGTAACCCACTTAAGTACCGTCCACAGCCAGTCCCATCATACGAGAACCGTCTCTCCATCCCATTCTTCGTCCGCTTCTCAGCAGCCACCGCGGGCGCTGTTCTCACTGGAGCCGCTCTGGGCGTCTCTCACGGAGGCAAACTAGCAGGCATGCGTTTCCGAGCGGAGAACTCACACCGTTTTCCCGCCACCTCTACGGGATGGTACCTGTACCACAAAAGCAAGAATTACCACGTGATGCTAGGAGGGATTAAAGAAGGGTTGAAGATGGGCTCCAAGATCGGTTTTTGGACTGGAAGCTTCTTCTTAGTCGAGGAAGCCGTTGATGAATGGCGTGGGACGAAAGATTTCCTATCGACTGTCGTAGCTGGAATGACTATTGCTGCGGGTTTCAGTGGACAGCCTTGGAGTGTGTGCTTCTACATTGTATAACCCAGAGATACCCGGCCACGATGCTGATGGTGCTATGTTAGATATACTACCCCTGAACACCGCAGCGCGAACCATCCGGATAGGGTTATATGGCGGCCTGGCGTTTGGGCTGGCACAAGATGCTCTTGGCCTAGCACGAGGCAGGCGGTTGGGCTACGTAGACTTCTTGTTGGGTAGAAACCGAGATACCTCGGAGCTACAAGAAGTTAAGGGGTGAGAGATCTGAGGGACCTGAGGGATTGTTGGAGATTTCAGACGAGACCCACGTACCATCGGACAAGGCAAACAGCACACCAACGAGATAACGCATCGGAGGGCTGGAATTCAATCACCTGGCTGGCTCCCTGAAACGTATAAAGCACAGCTATGAGCTCAAAAAAAAGCCCAGAAGTAGGGACCGGGTCAGCTTAGCTATGCAAGCGGCGACGACACCATCAGCAGGGAGGCTCGCGCCACGACAATACCATTCCAGGCGGCCCACGGCCTCACTCACTAGGTACTAGAATATATCGGGCACCCGCCGCCACCGAAATGCCACGTCTTCATAGAGGCTAGACCATCATCAGCACATTATTGTCGATCTCTCCTGCACTTTGAATGGTTTAGAATCCTCTATTTTGATGGCCTACCATATCATGGAATTATGGTGGCTTCCTGAGATCCTTTTGAGCGATTGGTCTTGAACTCCATGTATATGGTACTCACCCTAATCGAATCGATATTAATTACATATCAACGGCCTTGTGATCACACCGGCGGCATCAGCGTGTTCACAGCGCATTCGCTAGGTCGAGGAAATGAAAGGCTTGGATTCTTTGCCATGGAAAGGCGGTCTTCCGACTGCTGTGTTTCAGCCGCAAGGATGATTCACGAACTTGTTCATCTCCAGATCCGAACCGTCTCGCCTCGCCTCGACCCCACTCTGTAGATAGCTTTGGGCCACACACTGTTGATGACTAGCCATTGACTGGAGAGTTCAAACGCTAAGTTAACCGCCGTTCCAGAAACAGTATTGAGCTTCCACCCTGACAGGCTTGAGTTCTTGAACCCCCGCGTTTTTTCTCTTCCTTTTCTCCTCATCCTCGTTCGATTCTTTACGTCTCACAAGAACACACAGCCCTTCCGATAAACCTCGGAAGAAAACGAGAGGTATGGAGGGTCTAGGCGTCGTGGTGGCTATCGGGCTCACGATCGAAGTGACGAGGCTCATGATGATCCTGGTCCTAGGCCCTGTGGGGCTTCGGTTGGGGGCGGTGGCACGCCACAGGATGATGGCAATTTCCAAGAGCAGGAAGGACGACTCGTTCCATACACGTTCCCAATGCTACAGCCAGATCACGCGGTATTTCTTGTCAGGACTTTCAACGTCCGCACGAGCAAGATCAAGCAATCGTGTGAAGAAAACTACATCTGCATGGATAAATCAAAAAACTTTAAGACCAACATCGTTCCACTTCTAAGCACCCTGACGAGCAAGGACCGCGATACCTACCACAAAGCAGTTAAGAAGTTGAAGGACGAGAATGAAATCAAAAGCCTCATGCCATGGGGCCCTAGCGGTGCAAAGACTGCCTTCGATCGCGGCTACGACGCAGGGTTAGCTAGTGTGCGTCGTGACCACAAGACTAAGGGCGGGCAGTCTGACCCGCGTGCTGTGCGCAAACAAGTCAACCACACGAGCTACGCTTATGGGCCGAGTAGGCACGAGCCTTTGCGGCAGAAAGACTTGTCACCGTATCACAAATCCACCATCTAGGGTCAGACGCGGAGGTCGAGGTTATCACAGATTATGAAGAAAAAATGTCCAACACAGATGTTCTTTACAGCTCGCGCTAAGCAGACGCATGGATTACGTCACGGGTGTGGCTGCGATAGACGAGATTTGGAGGATGTTGAGAGGTCCTTCAGCTTGAAAAATGCTTGCTTGCGTGAGGTACGTCTAGTATCATCGAGTAGACTAGGATAGTGGCCTGATCCAATCAGCACGTGTCATGTCTTGCTTGAAGACATTGCAGCTGTATTATCTTTGAGGCCAGCTAACCTTCGCCCTAAGCTACTCATGCCTCTCGGGTTCTGTACCTACTGCGTTTTCCCCGGTTGACACACTAGAGATCTCTTCTATGAGCTTGCCAGTTGCAATCTTTGTACCCGTCCGTCAGAAACCATGCCATGTACCTACTTGAGCATTTTCTCATACCAGATTTTGTACTTCCTCCAGTAGAGAGCGCCCAGACTGCCGGAAATCCACAACGACGTCACCAAGTTTCTCGAGAGATGCTACTAGCAGCGTGATCAAAGGTCATCTTCCAGCAACGTTATTCCATTTCTGTGCTCAAGCTGACACACGCAAATTAGTGGAGGTCAAGGTGTCCAATCCCTGGGAGAGCCCGATCAAATGGTATCTTCCAGCAACATGAATCCGCTTCTCCGCGCCAGCCGACACACAAAAAACATGCAGGTCTGGCTATACAACCCCTAGAAGGGGCCAGCATACCTTCCCTTCCCCTTGTGGACCGCGGAATCCTGCACTCCGGTCCCCTCGAACTTCTCTTTCTCATCCCCATCCTCTCCCTCCTCAGCCCCGATCTCCTTCTCTTTCAACCCCTCCTTCTCTTCCTCTTCCCCCGTGATACCCATTAAACGCTTGAGATTCGCCTCCATTTCATCCGTGATGTACACAGGACGGCTGGGCCCACTCCCCTTTCCCTCCATTTCCTCCGCAGTAGGCGCACGACGACCGAGAATCTCCCTCCCCTGCCCCTCCTTCTCCACCATCACACGCGTCCCCTGCTGGTACTCCTGGGGCATCGGACGCTTCACACGGAACTTCTGAATCGGGCCGTTCCTTCCAAAGTCGGCCATGCGCTTGGTGACTTCGCACTTGGTTTGGATGTGGAGCATGTCTTCGGCTGGCTCCGGGTACTGTTGGTTGGTGATGTAGTCGTTTTGCAGGTCGGGCTTGGATGGCAAGGTGCCGTCTGCGCGGTAAGGAGACTTGCGGGGGGCGCCGTCGCCGGTGAACATGCCGGTGTTGGGGTCGAAGAACATGCCGTGTCCGCTGCCATAGAGCTGGACTCTTGGAACTGGGGCGGCCACGTTTGGCGTGTTGGTGGGGGCTGCTGCTGATGCTCGTTAGTATAATTTGGGCTGGTAGGTCGTTGTGAACACGTGACAAAGGGAAAGAAGTCCGTGACACGCAGCGTTGATAGGTAAGAAACAACGAAAATACAAGGATGTGGACAGCAAAACACGGGGTTCTTACCGGCCACTTGGCCTGGCTTTGGCTGCGGAGCACCATAGTACACACAGTCGTGTGGGTTACGTGCCCTCATTGCTATCAAATTAGTCAGATACGGGCCTTATACAGCTCTGCAAGACAGTGGTAGCATACCTGGCCTACGTCCCTGACGTGGTACGAAAACAGGCGCTTCAGGATTCATGATGAACATCCCAGAGGGATACTCGTACGGCATCTCGCTTTCTTCGATGTTTGGTAGCCCTTGGTGAGTGTCTGTAATGTGGTTCGATATCAGAGGGCAGGTGTTGTTGTTGAAAGGAAGTGGACTTGAAAGAAAAGTTTGTTGTGGGCTAGGATCGATAGGTGCAGGTCGATAGGTGTAGGAAAAGTCACTAGCTTCTCGGTGTTCAAGATAGTTGCTCTGGAAAGTATCTGCTAGACTTGTAGGTTGACCGTCATTCACCTGAGGTGCAGCTTTCGGAGGCCAGAGACGTGAGGACTTGTCTAGTGCTTTTGCTGTTGGTGAGCCTGGATACTGAGCAGCAATAGGGATCGACGAAGCTGTGCCTCTGCTCATGTCTGGACTAGCAATCCGTGTCTGGTTGGCAGTGGCGTAAACGCTGTCTGAACTTCCGTTTGGGGTTGTTGTTACAGTTGATGAAGCCCCACTGGATCTTTGTGCATAGGAAAGGTGATCTTCTTCAGCTGTATGGTAGTCTTCTTCGGTGCGAGAACGACTCGATGACTGGGAGGATGACATTATGGTCTGATAGATTCGAGTGGTTTGGCTTAGAAAGTAAGGAGAAGTTTACAACAGCAGATCAGTACTCTCACTTGGAATGGAGTTGGCTCTGGAGCCCAGTGAGTGCCTTTCAGTGAGCACTATATTTTTACATTCAGGTTTAGCACTTAAGCAACGCAAGTGTTTAAGTTGTTGGAAGCAGGGAGTGTGATGGAGGTACGAAAGGGGTGTGGTTGGCGAGCAATGTTGAACACAAAATGTTGTTTACAATGCCAAGCCGGCAAGTCATGCAATGGATGAGTCCTATCGTTGCGCCCTATGGGGCGTTTGGAAGGCTTAGCATGGAAGAAAGTTATACTTCAGAGTCATGCATTCACAGTTCGCGACACAGAGAGAGTCCTTGACCTATCTGGCGATGTCTCCCCTAGATCTAGGCTTCCTATTGTTCTCCAAGGGTCTAACAAGGCCAGACTATTTCACAAAACCCCCATAACACTCCACATATCAACAGAGGCTCAAAAGGAGCGCCGCACATTAAATGCCTATCAAGGCAGCAAGGACTACTCAATTGAGTCAGCACTCGAGTAAAGTAAGCGAAAACAAGTCTCACATCCAACGTGTAAACCACCCAGAGGTTTGAAGTGACGCCAAATCGCATGTATTAACCGGCTGGCGACTGTTTGACTATTCAAGTCGTGGTAAGTACCATGATGATCAAACTAGCGACTGCAGCTCTGTGCTCGGAAAGACCGGCATCAAAATCTACGTTTCTTTTTGGTTGCAGCCTGACTCTTACTCTCGAGCTCTCGCTTCAGCTGTTCCCTCTTTCTATTTGCTCTCTCTTGAGAAGTCTCTCTAGGAGGTGAGGGTTCTGAAGGCTGCTGGACCGTCCGACCCCTCTTCTCAGGCTCCAGTGTTTTTGGTGCAGCAGTTCGGTCCCTCACTTCACGCTTTGGGCTCACAGGATCTTCTGGCATGTCCGACGCAGCGCCCTCATTCTGACCAGACACAGGCCCGATGCCATGTACCTTAGCAAGCTTGCCTCCCCCACCGATCTTGCCCAGCTTTGGCTTTGATGTTGGTAACGCAGGAGTTTTGGGAGAGCTGGTTTTGCCTTTGCCACCAATCTTGCCCAGCTTCGGCTTTGACTTTGGCACCAAATGGGTTTTGGAAGGACTGTTATCGATGTCTGACGGAGAAGTGGTCAAGCCATCATAGTCCAACTCCATTGGCGCTGACTGGATGCCCTGAGAGTGATTCGCAGAACGAGTCGCTACCTCGTCGGCTGTACGCGAGGGTAGAGGCTTGGAGTAGGAAGACTGAAGGTCGTCATCGCTCTCGTCAGTCGTCGAACCAACCTCATCTGGGTCCTCTTTTTCTGGAATGCTTGAAGAATTCGGCGCAGTGTCCCTAATCAGCCCCTCGCGTCTCGGTGTCTGAGCTAAAGACTTTGGAGGAGTCGATTGCCTCTAAGATATGTTAGCTGCCTCTCATCAAACTGCGAAATCCACATACCTGAAACTCATCCTCTACCACACTTGCTTGTTTAGCATGGGTCTTTACACCGGGTGGCGTGGCTCCTTCTCGTTGCGAACCTTTGTGGCCTACCCTCTTCCACCAATCCCCACGATCTGCGATATGCAGTCCCTCACCAGTGTCTTTCCCGTCATCATCGAATACTTGCGTCAAAAAAACATCTAGGTCTCTGCAGAGCCCCTTATCCTTTGCAAGTTGGCTTTCCCATAGATCCTGGTCAAACTCTCCAAGACCCTTAATAGCCTTCGCGACAGCGCGACGTGCAGAGGGTCCTGTACCTGACTTTGATGACACCGCGCCAGGAAACAACTTTCCCAGATCGACACCATCGCCTTGCATTTTGTCAATCAGTTTGGAAATGACATTGTCTTTCTCCTTCAATTGCTGTAGCAGGGAGGCCTTTTCCACCTTTGCAGTGAGCTGCTGGCTTAGAAGAGGCGCTACGAATTCCGAAGCAAAGTTTGACTGGGACGCAAGCAGAAGCACGATAGACCATTCGAGAGGCTGAAGGGGATGTGGTAACGGAGTTGACGTATGTACGGTCAACTGTTTGATCTCATTGCTCTCGATCAAGTTTACACTAGTTCCTGGACGTTGCCGTAAAGCATCTTCAATGCTTCTAAGGAAGAGACGTAGTTGCGCGAAGTCTTCGCTGGGATCAATGCTTGTGTCAACGCTGAGTGCTCTACTTGTAATTTGTCTCCGATCAAGTGATTCGGTCCATATATACGAGAGGTCTGTAAGCCATACATTATAGTTCGCTGGCCCGAAGTCGTATTTGACTAAAAGAGGAGGAATGCTGTTATTCTTGCGGTGCAAAAGAAGGGGCTTCCAGGCGGAAGGCATGGCTCTGAAGCATCGAAACCCAAAAGCACTGAAAGAAAGAACGAGGTGGAGTTTTGAATTTGTACACAGGTGCCTTAGATTGCGGATTAGCTAGCCCGCTAGCGCCTGCTACTGTGCTGCTTGGCGAACCCTGCAGGAGCGATGCATACGTTCACACTAGCTGCCCGTACATCTTATCGTCGTTGAATATTAGAGAAGCACCTTTCTACCGGAAAATACTTCTTACTACCATTGTGTGCACAAACTATCCTGGCCTGCTTACTTCGACGTGATGAGCAAATCCAATCTGATGCCTATACATGAGTCCCGCAAGAGGTCCGAACCTTCCTCCCCACCTCTGTGGCAAAGACCAGCCAAAGATCATCGACGCAACCAAAATCAGGATAGACCAAGACGTTTGGGCGGTGACCATGCCCAAGATGATGACATCAGTGCGAGAAAAGAGCAGGAGAGCTTCGCCAGGGAGCAGACACGCCTAAATCAAATACAAGAGGCGGAGCAGATGAGAGAATGGGTTTCAAAAGAGGATGACTTCGTGCTGCAGCAGTCGAAAAAGAAGGCTCACATACGTGTGAGAGAAGGCCGGGCAAAATCTATCGACTGGCTTGCTGTGACTTTGGGTGTCATCGATCCGACTAGGGATCCGTTGGAAGAGGACACTAATGAATCAGACATCGACGTCGTGGATCCTTCGGCCGTGTTTGAGGGCCTTGATCTACCTCAGCTCCAGGACTTGCGAAAAGACATCGAGACGTACATGGCACTGGAATCAAATCAGAGCAATGGCCGGTATTGGAAGGCATGGTTTGTCCAGTCCGATAGCTGGCGCTTCTCTGACTTATCTCAGGCGCTGCAATTGATATGCAAGGATTACCAGGATAGGCTAGTACCTGCAGAATCTCGTGGACGTTCCGCCAGCTCCGTAGCTGCAGACGTTGATCGACTGTTGGGTCCTAAAACCCTGACAGAATTAGAGAACCTGGAGAAACAAATCTCCGATAAATTGCAGTCCAATGAGCCCATCGACGTGGAGTACTGGGAGCAGCTGGTGCGCAATGTCGCTGTTTATAAGTCACGGGCGGAATTGAATACAGTCTACAAGAACATCATAGAGAGTCGCTTGAATGATCTCAGGCACGAGCAGCGTGCAGAGGCGGTGCTTGTAAGGGACAAGTTGGCTCTCCTAACTAACATCAGCAGTTCGAAGGATCTTAGGCCTGACAGCGTGACCCTGATTGTCGATAAATCGAACGCTGGGCCGCCATCTCTAAAGTACTCCCGAGATCTAGATCCGGAACCACTCCTCAGGATTCGAGCTGAGGACAAGGGCCTTGACGCGATAGACGAGAAGGACTTCATGGATAAACTCGCTTTCGAGCGTCAAAGGGTGCTCAAGCTGAAGTATGTACCCTTACGACAAGCTCAATCAGACAAGAAAGCACCAGTAGCTGCCTCAAAGACGGCTGAGGCTCCCACTTCTGGTGCCTCTCGCTTTGCAACCGTCCCCAGCGAAGACTTTTCATCGGCAACAATAGCTTTGTATGAAAGAGAAGTCGCTAGAGGCGTCCAAGAAGATGAAGAGATTTTTGCCGGCGAGGAAGACTTGTCTTCATCCTCCAAACCTCAATGGGCTGGCAAATACCGCCCGCGAAAGCCTCGCTATTTCAATCGTGTTCAGATGGGTTACGAATGGAACAAGTACAATCAGACCCACTACGATCATGACAATCCACCACCCAAGGTTGTCCAAGGCTACAAGTTCAACGTCTTCTACCCAGATCTTATTGACAAGACTAAAGCTCCAACGTATCGCATTGAGCGTGAAAATGGACGCAAGCGAGGAGAGTCATTTGCACCTGCAGGTGAGGAGGATACGTGCCTTATCCGGTTCGTTAGTGGTCCTCCATACGAAGATCTGGCATTCCGAATCGTAGACAAAGAATGGGACTATAGTGCTAAGAGAGAGCGCGGCTTTCGAAGCAGTTTCGACAAGGTAAGTCAACTAACTTGCCACCAATTCCGATCCAGCTACTCTCCCATTACCCATCTACCTTCCTTCTAATACCTAAAGCAATGACTGACCTTCGTTAACAGGGCATCCTACAACTCCACTTCCAGTTCAAAAAGGGAAGCCGCTCTCGTCATCTGTGCTCTCGAGTTCTTACTGACTCCATCATAGGTCTACTATCGCAAATAAAACTTAAGCATCTTACAGTCTGCTAGAGCGCCACCCTGGAATGGGTTCCTTGGAGGTCTGGAGCTGTGTAACAAGTCCTTCGGGTCTGAAAATGCTTGACTCCTTGGCCAAGTCTTTCACATTGCTGTGGCGCACACGCAGGCCTAAGTACAGATTCTCAGGGTCGCCATCTCATCAGAACTATGTGTGTTGACTAGAACAGTAAATGCTCATCAAACACCTCGGTCGCCTAGGTCTCCAGTTTCTTTACGGATTTTACGACAAGTACGAGTGGCACGACCGTCTCCATTCGCTCACGTACATTAATATAAGCAAGATCATGACTTGATGCAATCAGTGATATCCCAAAATATTTTGACTGGCTGTCAGACCGTTAGGTGCTTACGTAAAATTTGCTTGTGAGCTGTGCACTAGTTTGGAGCCATCGGGAGGTGGAATTCTGAGGCTCTTATGCTGTTTGATCTTAAAAATGCGGCTCTGAGATAACAATGCATGAGTTTCTATTATGCTTTTCGTACAACCTGGGATCAATGGCCTCTCCTACAGATATCTGGCGGTATCTGGCGGCTTAGTGCAGTCTCCCATTCTCAGTTTTCTCCCTTGATGAGTACCTAATCAATGATCAATCAATGATCATGTGGCTAGGTTTGTTTTGGCAATTCTCTGGACATTCTAGAGCCTTGGCAACAGTAATTTGTGAACATCAGGGCTCATTTGCCATTGAATCTGCCTGTATGCAACTAGCCGTGTGGTCCAATAACCACATTCCGAAATTATCTACAGTCTCAAAAACGAAGACGAGGTTCGGGAATCAGCATTACAAAAGTCCCTCCTGA
This sequence comes from Letharia lupina, assembly GCF_014066315.1. Taxonomy (NCBI): domain Eukaryota; kingdom Fungi; phylum Ascomycota; class Lecanoromycetes; order Lecanorales; family Parmeliaceae; genus Letharia; species Letharia lupina. The sequence goes on from NW_023502975.1 coordinate 685,590, forward strand.
CAGAGTGCAAAAGCTGGCTCCATGCCGGCGAAGCTCTGCAACTGGACGATTTGCAAGGACACATCTCCGCGAAAATGACGCATCTTGGGCAACGTGATGCTGGAAGCCGTTTTTACGCGGCAGACGGAGACGGTGTTTACAGTCTTTGTAACCATGCCATGCTTGTTTGCTTGCCGCACACGACAGGGTTGCTGCAGGGCCAGCTCGTGTTTGTGAGCTGGCTTCCGTGCGATCAAAGGTTGGAGATCTGACTAACAGTCAATTGAATTACTTCTCTCATGTTTCACAAGCTATGTCACCCAAGCTTCACCCACATATCGCTCTTGCTCGCCAATTGAAAGGCTATTACACTGACATCGCCATTGTTCCAAATCGGACAAAAAGGAACAGTCTCAATTCTATTCTTTGGAGAATTGATCTTGCGATGTTGCTACACAGATCAATCCATCGTCCCTTTCATTCCCCCGATCTGCCAAACAATTCAAGTGACTTCAATTCTGACAATCCTTTGGCCCCCCGCGAATCTCCGATGACTGATAGCGGTTCACAAACGATCATGCCCGCCTTGCTCGTCAACAGAGCTTCAGCGCCTTCAGATCACAGTCATGATGTATTACACCAACTTCCCTGTCAAGGTTACATCAGTCCGGAATCTTCGTTTACATGGCCAAAATTGGAACAATCAGAGACCTTTGGCCATACGTCGTTAGGCTATCGGACGGAGCCAAGCTCTTCTGCTATCCATTCGCGGACTTGTTTCGGAGATGTTGAGGACCAGGCGAAAGGAGATGATAAGTGGAGAATTGGACCTCATCAACAGCTGCCAACACCGTTCTCGTCATTGTCGTCTTCATTCAACAACAGTTCCTTCGAAACAGACCAGGAATTGGCCCCCTCCACTCAAACAAACTCAGCAATTCGACCTCCTATTCTGCCCACTCGAAGCCATCAAAGCCAACTGCGGCCCTGGACGGACTTCACAACTGCTAACGGCTTTGAAGAAACAGGGGCTAGGCCCAGGTATAACCCGCCACAAGCTTATGCCTATGATACCGCACCTTCTTTAGATTCATCATTGTATGCGACCTCTTCAGACCTGCGGACGCCGACTCAGCCCAAGTTGCACCGCCCCTTCCGGGAGACGGAACGGTCCGCCCCACTGGACAGCGAGAGCGAGAGTGAGGGCAAGCAAGGCGAGCCTCCGTATGCGAAGCTGATATATCGAGCGTTGATGGATGCTCCGGAGCACCAGATGGTGTTGAAGGACATCTATGAGTGGATAGCACAGAATACCGACAAGGCAAGAGATCCGGCTTTCAAGGGATGGCAGAACAGTGTCAGACACAACCTGTCAATGAACGGGGTAAGTTCTGCAAACCGCAAAGCGCACTTATTCCGGAGACACTGACATAGATGCAGGCGTTCAGAAAGGTTCCCCATGTTGATCCATCAAACAAAGCAAAGAAAGGCTTCATTTGGGTCTTGGAGCCCTCTGCTGTTGGCGCGGGCATTGAGTCAACTACCAGATATCGCCAGAAGACGGTTGGCAAAAAGAGTGACAATGTCGACCAGGCCGACCCTAAGAGGCAGCGTTCTGGGAGGAAGGGGGGGCGAGCCGCCAGGAAGTCTGCCAAAGTGAGAAGGTCTGCGTGGCTCGACCACGATACCAGATACGGCCGCTACCCAAAAAGCGAGCTTGACATGACCTTCGACACTCGTCCGGACGAGCCGCTCTGCCAGGCCTCTCCTCACCAGAGCTGGAACGGTATAAGTGGCCTGCCATATTATCTGACGCCTCCTTTGTCTTCTACACAGCCATCTTTTCCGGAAAGCAGTATCTACGATTACGGAGGCATGACCGAGAACCCAGAAACTCAACAAAACGGGACCGTCTTCAGCCGACAAGATCAACCCCTCTTTGGGCATCCTTTCAATAGCGGCTGCGAATCCATGCAGCATGACGGCTCCGATATCAAGTTCGAGGATCATTATCTTGCCAACAGGCTTACTACTTTTACTTAGAAGAAGCTCTTTGCAGGTCGCGTAGCATTACGGATGTCGCAAATATACCTAAGATGGTGTGCTAATTTCAAGCGGTGGTCTAATTCGATAGCGGTATCTCCGGTGTTACTTGTGCTCACGAGCGTTAGTCAAGTGTTTGACAACCTTCGACTTGAACGTTTATGCATACTGCCAAGATGGCAAGGCCTTCCCCACCTTTCTGCATATTTCTATTGGACGATGCCGGTGCTTGTGTGTGTCTCTGCATTGGGAGTCTGAATTCAATCGTTTATAAAGTGACTGCCACTGTAGGACATGGAAATTTGTATTTGTACGCAGTGACCTGGACTTTTGATTTTGTCAGATCAAGTTGCTAGGTTATTTAACAACTTCTACAGTCATGCTAAAAGATGGTGATTTGATGAGAGGTCTCACTGCTTCAGGTGAGAACGTCGCCTCACCACTGTGCTCCTGACAACGGACTCGACGGCTTCTTCTACGTATGGGACATTTTTGTAATAACTGATCGCAGAAGATACGTACCACCTCAGCTCCAAATGATGGCGATTTGATATGCGTCCACGATATGCGTCTACGCTAGGCCTCTACGATGTGCGTCTGCTGCAAGATCAATTCGTAATAGGTACTATGCCCTACTGCTTGCAGCAAGAATCAATCAAAACAACCCACACGATCGATCCTGTCCACATGGCTCTGCTCGCTTTGACATAAATGCTTGAGAAGGGTCTGCGAGATAAATTCTTAGAGCACATGTCACAAGGGTCTAGGATCGGATCGCCCCTCTGCCCCTTCGTGACCCGCAATTAACGCGTGTCGCGAACAATCCGAGTCGGACTGCTTGTTGCTTTTCTCTCACAGAGCAATCGGATTTGATCCCTCGCTCCTGGACACGAATGTTGATTTCAGCATCGAGGTGGTTTTGCCCTGCCGTTGTGGCAGGTGCTTGCGGTTGCTTGCAGATCAATGGCACCACGCTCAGCAAATGATTCTATTTGCTACCGCTCCACGGAACACGGCAAATGAGACGTTCATGAATAGGGGCCGGTTGGATGGGACATGTCGGAAAGATCCGATGCAACCGAGTCTTCAGGTCTTCGAACTCGCGCTAGGGGAAGCCGAGATTACTCCCCGGATGTTTGAGAAGGGAAAGCTGAGGACTCGGTTGCAATTATTACAGGACGGACGGGTGTTGGCATAGCTTGATCTGTAGCGCTGACTTGGACTAATACCACAAATTCCAGCTCTCTAGACTACTCAACAGACGCACATGAATGCAGCGATTGTCAGATAGATCACATCGTCCCTGGGAAGGGCGCGCGCTCGATCGCTATAGCTGCAGATCTCCACTTAATCAAGGCCGAGCTTCGGCTTCCTCTTCGGTGCTCTACCCGGTTCTCATCAGACAAAGAAGCGACCATTGGCTGCCAGCTTCTGACACAAGGAAAGCTCTTAGGCCAGCTGCAAAACAGATCGGGTAGGCTAAGATCGTGCAGGGTTTCTGAAAAGTACCAGCTGGCATCATCACTGACAGCTCGGAACTCCTCGTGATGGAGACTCAAGTTGGAACGATTTTCCAATGCAAGGAATCTGCTAAGCCTGGTGGTTGGGGTAAAGCCGGAAGCAGTGAGTTGAGCATGCGAGCACGTAACCAGTTAGTCGCTCGCAGCACCTAGGAACCCAAAAAGGCCACCTGCATGAGACAATATATGGGGAGCGCAGCGGGGTTCGCTAGAGGTCCGTATGGACCACCGTTGCCGAATCTTGATGGCGCTACTCACGATCGACCGTTTCACGAAACAGGTAGTTAACCTTGGCCATTACTACAGCTCGGGGACTGCGTGAGACAACAAAGATGTCCAGGGAGGTTTTGCTATATGGAAACTCCAACGAGCAAGAAAAGCAACAGATTTCCATCGAGAGCACTGAAGAGTACATAGGACGAAGGTTGCACACAAGTCTACTGCCTAGTTGTAGCGGCTCGGTTACAGGTCTGAGGAAGATCGTCGTCTCTATTCCCACAGCATCTGCCGATTGCCATACTCCATGTGCTATTAATTTGAGCCGGAGGAAACGGAAGGGAGATCCGAAGACGCAAGAGCCGCCATGGTGTGAGCCTTGAGTATCTACACTAAGCTCTTTGTGCATTTGACTGTTCGACTCAGACTTTCCCTGATCTAGGCCGTCTTTCCCGGAGCCGTCGCATACAGTCCGTCAAGCTGGGAGATTCAATATAGGCTGGCATCGAACACACGAAGGAAGACAAGCAGGTCGCTAAGATGCCATAACCTGGGTAGGTACCATACATATTTGGATAAACCTAGGCAAGAGCGTCAAGAATCCAGATGTAGTTTGTTTTGGCGGAGGAAAAGAAGAAAAAGCCAACTGAGTATGGAAAATTAGACTGTACGTCTAGATCGCCACCAATTTCTAGCAGCCTCGACCTCAAGCTAATCTTCTCAGATCGTTGGCCAAAAGAAAACTTGGCTGGGATAAGAAGCACGATCACTGTCAAGGAATGTCCAAGGTAAACGTCACTAGGACTTCGGATGACGCAGGACTTTGCATCAAGATTCAGAAATTGTGTTGACAATACTGTCCAGGATTTTTGTCCGTCTATCGGATAACTGTCCGCACCCTCCTCTACTCTCCTCTTCTACATCCCTCTTCTGCGACTACAACCATTGCAGCCACACCAACCGTCCCTCCTGAGTCGATTAATGCGCAAATCTCCCCCTCTCAAACCCGGCGTGCGGTCCAAGCTGCTCTACTACCGCCGAAGTCGTCGTCGTCGCTGATGCAGTCGTACTAGTAGCCACCTGCTCATAACCATCAGCGCGGATCCTCTCAACAGCCCCTCAGAGTCACTGCTTCGAGGCGAAAAGATGAAAAGAGGAAAGGCCGAAGTCGGCAAAGGACCCACCGAAGCACTACTCACTACCGTAGTCATCGACCCTCCTTGAGGCACAGCCGGCGCCGGAACCTCTCCCCCCTCATCACCGTCCGACTCATCCGCAGAAGTACCACTTCCTCCCCCTCATCATCGTCCGACTCGTCATCAGAAAAACCAGCGTCAAGCTCCTGCACCGCACCATCCCCGTCCACAGGCACAGTTTCCTGACCGCCTATACCCCTTTCCCGTGCATTCTGCGCATCCGTCGGAGTCAAGCACCTGCACTGGCAAAAGCAGACCGGGCCGGTCGCATCCGTAGTGGGAGAATCGTCGTCGTCGCAGCCATAGTCCGTGCCGTCGAAGCCAGCCATGGTGACCGACTGGCTGGCAGAGCCGGTGGCGGGGCAGGAGACGAGGAAAGGATTGGCGGTGCAGGCGCTTATCAGGTCGGCTGTGTTGCATAGCAAGGTCTGTTGATGTTCGGATTGTTAGTCCGGTCACGGATGTTGGATCGGGGGTTGAGGTGGGCGGTGCCGAGGTGGATGGGCGCGTACTAAGGGAAGAGCCTGCGCGGCTGCGAAGGGAGTATGGAGGAGAGGGACGGGAGAGGGCGCGCATGGTGTGGTGGAGTTGGGGCTGCGGTTTGATCGTGTGATGGTCGGGATGCAGATGGGGATACTTAGGTCGTAGAGTATCTTATTGATGGAACGGACAAGAGAAGCAAACGAGAGTTGATACAGCAGTAGTGAACGCATAGATTTTATATATCAACCTGTACTCCTATCGCCATGACATTCCATCACGCCACTCACCTTCTAAACAACCAGTCCGTCCAAGTGAAACAGCCAAGATTGTAGAAAACGTGCCTTACCATGCTTCAGATCTCTCAATTAAATCTTAAACATAAAACGCCTATGTGGATACAGTTTCAAGTCCGGAAAATAAATGAGTGGCGGACTCCTGGTGCCGTCGCGCATTCCAGATATACGCGCAACGAAACACAGGACTGTTTTGCGGTTACAGCGTTTGACGCATCGCCAGGGCTTCCCTTTTCTTATCACTTCATATGAAAGGGCTCTTAGGATCTTGTTTCACGAAATCTGAGCACAGAATTGATGAGTGTCAAGATCGCGTGTATGTACGAGGTCGTCCATTTCTTTTCCGAGTCTCACCCGATCCAGAAACCTGGGAAAGCCTGGTTGGCAATACCGATGTTATGCAACCGGCAAAGACTCAATGTGTATATACACCAGAGCGCCAAACAATCAGACCCAAACAACGGAGCGCTTTCGTCTCAATGCAGACCGTGTAAATGCTTTCACTCCGCGTACTCCTTCATCAATCAATGCATGGAACTGCTCTCACCGTATTTCTAACGCTTTCTACTGTTCTTATCATGAGTCCTTGTCCTTATAGAACTTCCTCATGATCAAATGCAAGAACAAATTCACATTCACCCTGACCTTACAGTCAGGGAAAAATTCCAAGAATTGTGTGTTGTTGAACTGCGCTTGCAACAGGTCGTCCAGTGGTATTTGTGCGCTAGCTCCAGGCATCGCAATCGGTCCATTACTGCCTTCGATGCTGAAGACACCGACTTCGTTGCTGGAGATCGTAAGGTCGATCTTGTCCCATTGACGTTCGTTGTAACCTTGCCAAGATACGAGTATACCGCGATTGGCAAGATCTTGGGCTGAGTACTTGAAGGATCCAAACTTTGGCACGCGACCGGAACGTTGTAGTTCACGCTCATGATCCCATTGCTTGGTGAAAGGCATCAAGAAACGTTTCTTGCCTTTCTTATTCTGGAGAGTCACCATGGCTTGCTCGATGTAGTCATTATAGATTTTGAGTTGCTGTTCGAGATACGTGGCTTGGTCTCTGAGGCGGGCGAGGGTGAGATTGACAGTCTCGAGTTCTTTGTGACGTTGAACACGCCGGCGATGTTTTGTGCGTATGTCAACTGCGATAGCATTGAGCAGATCTTGGTAGTGGTTGTGGCGGGTGAGACGGCCATATTGCTCGAGGTGGAGGATGTTCTCAAGAGCGGTGCGCTTAAGCTCTGCATAGCTCATGGAGGCAATGTCAGTGATGGTACCGGCTTCTGCGTAAGCGCCGCGTTTGTGACTTCCAGCTGAAAGTTCCTCCCGGACAAGTGCCTCCCACCGATCCTCGTCTTCCATCGTAATTGGCTTGACCATAATCTCCATAAGGTCGCCTCCCGACTGCACCCTGATGACGTATAGTATACAGCGTTTGGTCTCCATGAGGAGTGCTTTGACTTCAGCATCGGGATCTATCAAATAATGTCAGTCTCGCCTGGGAGATTCTGGGCAGGCAAAGCTTACCTTCAGCTTCGTGCAGCTTGGGGTTCAGCGTGAGGGAGATCTCAGATTTGCTGACGTTCATGAGCTCGTTCTCGTTATTCTTGACGCTACCGAGCTCTCTAATGACTTCCTGTAAGATATCATCTCGCGTTGGGCAAATATGTGACGCATCAGCTGCAACGAGATGATGAACCGCGAATATATCAGCCATTTTAATGTACAGGGTGGGCTTGGTCCGTGAATAAAGGTCGTTAAATTCGTCAATATCGAAGTGGGTCTCAGCGTTCGCGACGTCGATCACTGGTGCCAACTTGTCAGTAGAATTCAAGGCAGGTTCAAGTAATACATGGAACTCACAGCTGCCCCATATCTCGCCGAGACGCTCAATCGACTCACCAACGTAGCTGTTGAGCGGTTGAAGGAAGACATTCTCGCCACCAAACAGCCTGCCGGTGGCGACTTGACCCACCACTTTAGATACTTCCCCAACATTCTTCTTGTGCTCCTGTGACAGCCCTCGATCGATTACCCCGAACTTCTCGGGTTCAGTCAGGGCAGGTTGGAGATAGGCCTTCCACACCCAATGTCCAACAATCTGCAATATGTACCCCTGCTCTTCGTGCTGAAACCTAGAGAGAAGATTCTGAAACATTTGCTGGGCGACGTATCGCACGCCAAAAGGCAGTCTCTGTAGACCGTCCTCGAGAGCAGCAAAGAACTGATCCGCAATGTCTCGAAGGTCTTGTAGATGAGTGATAAATGTCCGTTTCGTTTCTGGATCACGTATGGCCTGCTCGCGTGGTATATCTGGGCTTCGCTGGCTCCTCTGACCTGTGCGCAGTTGCTCATTTTCTATCGCAGACAGGTAAATTTGCATCGGATCGCTTTCGAGATCCAGTTCTGGGTTGTCAATGATGCTGTCTTTAATAATCGGAGATAGTACATCACGCATGTATTTGCGATCTCGTGGCGATTTGATGTAGGCACCAAACAGTTTCGCCCAGAAGAAATTGCCTCTCAGATAATCTTGAATGGAAGCACAATTGTCTATCTCTTCTTTCATCGCTCGTGAGATGAGCTTGACCAGATAGTATTCTTCTCGTCTTTTCTGCGCATAGCCAAAGAGCCCCATCATCAAGTGCTTGACTCGTTCACACTCCTTCTCGGCGGTTGCCTGCTCTCGGATTCTCTTAAAGAGCCGAGCAAGGTACTGAGGTTGGGTCTGTAATATAAAAAAGAGCTCTTGATAGTGTTCCAGCTTCCTTCTCGAGTTCTTGTTGAGGGCTTTGAGATCGAAGGGATCCTTGGAGGAAATGTCCGTGTTCGTAAGAAGGCTTCCCGCATCGCCGCCGAAATGCTTTTGGTGCTTGACGACTTCGTCAAGAGTGATTTTATTTTTTACTAAAAGGGCGATCTTGATGTCCAACTGGGTAATGTACTGATCAGCCATCTCATTTTGCCGCACATGCTGCACAACGGTCTTTCGAAGCCGCTCGAACTCTACTTCTTCGTCGAAGTCAAAGTCACTGTCATTCAGGAGATGCACGAAGCCTTTAACAGTACCAACAGGTGGATTCGTGCCACTCGTCAGACTCTTGTAAGCTTCGCCTTGTATCTTTCCACGAATGAAGCTCTGTACTTTGACGACCTTTTCCATATTGGCTTTGAAAAACCGCTGCTTTTCCGCGAACTTTTCACGGACCTGTTTGCCTCGGATTGCAGCCTGAAATTCTACTATACTAACTTCTTCGTCCTCTAGCTGACTGAGCAGGTAGCCGACATCGGATCTGATCAATAGTCCTTGAGACAGTGCCTGAAGCTGTATGACTTCTGACAAATTTGTAAAGAGGTCCTGGCGGAGACGGGACTGGAGTTTTCTGAGATGTCGACCCCAGAGGTGAGCTTGGAAAGAGATGATCTCGAAGGCGTGGCTTCCCAAGGCTCGGAGATGAGCCATGTGTCTTCGACGCAATAAACAGCCTCGAGCTGCAGCCTGAAGAGCCACGATGTCCTGCTCTGCATTGCTGAGCGAGCATTTAATCCAAAGCATGTCCTGCCGTACGCGATTCCCACGTGCAACGGCTAGGATTGTCGTGATCGGTTTATTTTGGATGGACAGCTCGTTTCTAGTCGTCTGGAGCCGTTTCCGAACGAGCACTGCTCTTGAGTGTGATTGTAACGAGCACCAGGATTCGTTCTGGTCCTCCAGAGCTCTCGCTTGTCGTCCTAGATGTTGTCTTTGATTAGCCGCTCGTGCTGCTGCTTGCAATGTTGTGATCGCATGCTGCGATCTCTCAAGAGCTTGAGCTTGTTGTGCCAGGTGCTGCCTTTGGTTGGCTGCTCGTGCTGCTGCTTGCAATGTTGTGATTGCTTTCTGCGCCCGTTGAATATTATACTGTTCGTCCTGTATAATTCGACGTCGGAGCATTCCTCTGATTGCAGCTTGGAGTCCGTGTACGGTAGCTGAAGCACCTCTGGTCTCTTCGAATTGGCGTTCGACGATTCTTCGTTGAAGTGCGCCTCGTATTGCTGCCTGCAAAAATCGAACGCCAGATTCTTCCCTTCTTGCGCGTATCTTCAGTTGCTGTGTCTCGACCCTGGCTTTCCGCGCTCGCATCAGACTCTGCAGGGTGAGAACCTCAGACTCTCTGCCTCTCCACCATTCTTCTTTGCCACGTTGCCTACTTCGTGCAAGGAAACCTCGAGCAGCACTCTGAAGATTGATGGCGAAACGCTTCATGCTCAAACGGTACTCGGCAATCTCTCGGGCCCATTTGCCTCTTATGATTGACTGCAAATCGACAAGCTTCTCTTCCGCGTCCCATAAGCCTTGCATAGTGTCTCCAAGACCCATACGGATGACAGCTCCTCTGATCTGTGATTGCAAGTCCACAATTGTGATTTCGTGCTCTCCAAGTTCTCTTGCTACCCTCTCCTCTTCTGATTCGACAGGCTCAGGCTCGGGTGCTGGCTCTGGTTCTGGCTCTGCGCCAAAGCTTGCTCCCATCCCAGAGAAACTAGGCATACTTATACCTGCTTTGTCTAAACCTTTCTGCATCGCCTCTAGTTCGTGATGCTCAAATTCGAGTTGACCGACCAAATTGCCAATCCGAAAGTCCACAACGCCTTTACGAAATAGCAGCCAAGATAGAGCATGTATGCAATAGATGACTTTTGGGATGTTTTTCTTCTCATAAAGGTCGATCAGCTCGAACCGAAAAAGTTCAGGAAGTTCCATGTCAGCCAAAAAATTGAAGAAAAGGGCGATGTTGTCGGAGTGACGAAATTGGAGCTTGGGATTACGGAATATTCGTATCGGCTGATCAGGATAGAAGGCCTGCACGATCTCCGCTAACGTGACTCCGTCTCTTAAGGCTTCCTCTAGCCGCACAATTGGGGGTAATTGCTGATGTATGATGTCCTCTATCCATTCCTTGGCTTCTCCTATATGGCAAAGGTACTCGTAGGCCTGCAAAAACTGTCTTTGCTTTTCCATCCAGTTGCTCTCTGACCAAGCCGACCCTCTAGCGCTGCTGGCTGTTCCGGAGCTCTTTGTTGCCCTTGTAGAGTCGGTTCTTTTCAATTGTCTGCGACCCGATAAACCAGCAACTGCGGGTGATGTAATGGGGAACTCCTCACTTGATCCGTTTTGAGCAAACTTGGATAGCGTCCTCAGGTGGCTTGTGGAGGAATTCTTGAGAGTATATAATTCTGGCGAGGTGAGATTCGGCCCGTGAGGACTTGAACTCGTGTGCTTATGTCTCTGAGCACCAGATGTCATGGGCGTTACAGACCCAGTTCGACCTAGCATTGTAGAATTCGCTCGGCCAAGTTGTGGTGCAGCTGCCGGAGACGAGTAGGCGGGTCCATCGTAGTGATATTTTGGCGGCTCTGTGGGGCCTTGGGCATACGGATGCGACTGATACGGCTTCAGTACAGGCGCAGGAGGAGACGAATTTGGGGCCTGTGGCAATGGTCTGAGCGACTGTCTAACGCCCTTGTATCCTCCTGCTCCCGTAAGCTCGGGCTGTTTGATACCTTCTCTCGTTGAAGGCCGGGTTGGGGACGTCTCGCTGATCCCCCTTTTGTGGCCCGCGCCATGATTTTGATTTACACTCGATGCGTTTGAAGACATGGTGCTTGTGCGACTTGGAAGAAAAGGGTTGGAGGACGAAGAGTAGGCGGAAGAGTTGGTGGATGCGTTTGATGCCGTATAGCGCAACGGACTGGATCTGCCTGGGGAGCTGCTAGTGCCTTGCGGTTGGCGAGAAGCTTGGTGATATGACATGGTGTCAGTTGCGATTTCCCCTCTTCATTGAATGCCCGATAGACCCTTCCTGTTGTACGGAGGTTGACACATGCATTCCTCGCCTGGATGCTCTGACAATGGCAATTGTTCACTCAGATAACGCGATCCCTATGGTCTGTCACTCGGCAGCATTGTCGGTAAATGGGTCCACAGACTCTTCGTATCGTTGGTCGTTGACGATCATTTGCGCATAGAGTAGAATGAAAAGACCGCGATGTTGACCGTCATTGTTTACCTTTTTCGCGCTAAACCCTAAACCTTAAAAATTGAGCGCGCCCAGGCCGAGACCCCACTATCAAAATCTCGAAGTCAAGCGTGAAATTTCCTACTTTTCCTTCTCTCTTGGGAGAAGGCAACTTCAACCCGTCAGCATAACCTCTTTATATGAAGGCACTAGTTGACTATATCTCATCGAGAACTCAAAGACACTACCTACATTGTCGGAATCAAAGACATTTAGTTCACTATGACCCTCACAAATGGGGACTTGAGCAATGGCGGCTCGCAGCTGATGCCAGAACAGAAGATCCTAGATTATACAAAAGCACTCGAAGTGCTCCGCGATGAATACCCGAGTGCTGACGGCCTCGACGCGAAAACACTGCTGGACTCTAAGATCAACGGCGGCTTGACATATAACGATTTCCTGGTGCTTCCCGGCTACATCGGTACTTTCAAGCCGCCACGGTCTCGAAATCGCTTGCTGACTTCTGATGCCAGGCTTTGCTGCTTCAGATGTTGCTCTGGATACCCCAGTCACTAAGCGAATCACCCTCAAAACACCTCTGGTCTCTTCTCCCATGGACACAGTCACAGAGCACTCGATGGCAATCCATATGGCCCTGCTAGGAGGATTAGGCGTCGTACATCACAATTGCTCTGCAGAGGATCAAGCAGAGATGGTCCGAAAGGTCAAGCGATTCGAGAACGGCTTCATCCTGGACCCTGTCGTGCTTTCACCGAAGACAACCGTGGGAGAAGCGAAGGCACTGAAGGAGAAGTGGGGATTCGGCGGATTCCCAGTCACCGGTCAGTCTTCCTGTTCGGAACCTACACTGTTTGCTGTCTGCCTTTCTATGATTATCAAACAAATACAAATAACTTTCGTTCATCCAAAACGATCCCATCGTACTGCGGAGACACATTCTTCAACCCTATGAGAAAGCGCCAAATTTGACTTCTGCAGTAACTACCAAGAAAGGTCTCAGAACTGACTTTGGGCAGAGAACGGCTCTCTCAGCTCGCCTCTCATCGGCATGATAACGACCCGCGACATTCAATTCCACCCTGACCTCTCCGACCCTGTCACAACCGTCATGTCCACCGACCTCGTCACCGCCCCCTCGGGCACTACTCTTACCGAAGCTAACGGCGTCCTCTCCAAGTCCAAGAAAGGCAAACTCCCCATCGTCGACCCCACAAATAACCACTTAATCTCCCTTCTCTCCCGCTCCGACCTGATGAAAAACCTACACTACCCTCTCGCCTCCAAGCTCCCACACTCGAAACAACTCATCTGCGCGGCCGCGATCGGCACACGACCAGAAGATAAAGACCGATTGAAGAAGCTCGCAGACGCGGGTCTTGACATCGTCATCCTCGACTCCTCGCAAGGCAATTCGATATTCCAGATTGAGATGATCAAGTATATTAAGAAGGAGCACCCTGATCTAGACGTGATTGGGGGCAACGTCGTCACCGTAGCACAGGCCGCCTCTCTGATTGCTGCCGGAGTAGATGGTCTCAGAATAGGCATGGGTTCCGGCTCCGCTTGCATAACGCAAGAAGTTATGGCTGTTGGCCGTCCACAGGCTGCATCTGTCTTCAATGTTTCTGGCTTCGCTGCGAAGTTTGGTGTTCCCTGTATCGCCGATGGTGGAATCCAGAATGTGGGACACATCGTTAAGGGGCTCGCTTTGGGTGCAAGTACAGTGATGATGGGAGGGTTGTTGGCAGGCACCACCGAATCGCCAGGAAACTATTTCGTCAGCCGCGAAGGGCAACTCGTTAAAGCCTACAGAGGCATGGGCAGCATCGACGCCATGGAAGACAAGAAAGCCGGCGCGGTCACCAAGACCTCGAAACAATCAAACGCAGGAACAGCTCGGTACTTCAGCGAGGGTGATAGGCTGCTCGTTGCTCAGGGAGTGTCAGGGAGCGTGCTGGACCGAGGATCTGTGACAAAATTCGCGCCGTATCTGCTGGCCGGGCTGCAGCACAGTTTGCAAGATATAGGTGTCAAGAGCTTGGGGGAGCTGAGAAGAGGCGTCCAGGATGGCAAAGTGCGGTTCGAGCTGCGGACCGTGAGTGCGCAGGCAGAGGGGAACGTTCATGGGCTACATAGCTTCGACAAGAAGCTCTATTCGTGAGCCAAGGCGGGCGGGACAGGACAACTCAGGGTTTCTGAGCTCAAAAGTGATGTTTTCGGCAGATCGAGCGACTGCCTCCGATATAATGGCCCACAACAAGGGGTGAAAGTGTGATGACAGATTATGTCTAACATGGCGATGGGGATAATATGGAAGTGAGATTCAGACAAATGGAATCAAAAATACCACCTAACCCGATGCGCCCAATGCAACGCTCATGCTATCATAATCATATACTCATAACCCATTACCATTGTCAAACCTCGCCCTCCTCCTTCCGTCCATCGCTCCCGCCATCTACCGCCTCCACCTCCATCGCACTTTTCCTCCCAACCCAACCTCCAATCAGCAACGCCGCCACCCCAGCTCCCACCAAAGCCAAGACAGCCAACGTCCACCCCATCGTCTTCCACCCAGATCCCTGCGTCACAAACCCGCCCCAAATGGGTCCGACGAGCATGCCGCCCGCGAAAGCGGTGTTGAAGAGACCGTACGCGGTAGCATACGCGCCCCTCCTGCCGAAAACCCCCGGGTGGGATTTCTCCTTCACGTTGATGATGTAAGTAATCTCCGCCAGCAGCGGCGTCATTGCCATACTCAGCGCCACCCCCAGACATGAGAGCAGTGCACAGAGCAGCACTATCTGATCGATACCTCCATGATTCACGGCCCGCATAGCGACGAGGAACGGCACCGCGAGTAAGAATCCCAAGGTGGTGGGGACACGGGGGCCGCGTTTGTCGCTCCAGTATCCGATTAGGGGCGCCACGAAGGATGGGAGGATCAAGGGCAGGAATATCAGACCGCCGCCTGTGGAGCCCCATCCGAAAAGACGGTGGACGTAGAGCGGGAGGACGGCGTCCCAGGCTGTAAGGAGGGTGGACTGGATGAGGCTGCAGAAGAGGGCGGCGAGGAGGCGGCGGGAGCCGAGGAGGGTGAATACTGGGGGGAGCTGGCGTTTAGTGGGAAAGATTGTTAAGGGGGGTGCGGACGATTCTGGCGCTGACGCTGTAGACGGTGTATGCTCCGGTTGATCCATGGTGGTTTGCGGGCCTGTAGCTTTCTCGGATAAAGTCTTTGAAGGTGAAGGCGGAGACGTCTCGGGTTCTGCTGGCACCCACTGCTTCGCGATCTTCTTCTCCACCAATACCACTCTGAGAATAATATCCAGAACAATCAACCCAAACGCCATAAAGAAAACACTATAATACCCGGCCCTCGCATACACAACTCCCCCCAACAAGGGCGCCACGAGCACCGCTACAGACATGCTCATACTCACATAACCCATTGCCTGCCCAATCATTTCATGATCCACGGTATCGGCTAACAGCGCCAGACCGACGGTCCAGACGACGGCAGCGGAGAAACCTTGCAGTAAGCGGCCGATGATGAGAAGAGCGAGAGTGGTACCTAGACAGAGCAGCAGGGTTGAGCCAAGGAGGGCGAGGAGTCCAATTAGGAGGGGGAGACGCCGGGAGGATGTGTGATCAGCTACGTAGCCGCATATTGCTGCCAGGGTTTAGTATGCGGTCTGTAAAGGGGGGTGAGATTAGGGGGGGGGTTACGGGAAGCACCGAGGAGAGCAGCGCCATAGACGGCAATGAGGACGGAGACCCAGTGTTGGACTGTGGATGAGGAGTCAATGTCAGGTGATTGGGAGATGCATGCGATTTGGGCTCACCATCTGCTTCGGCCACGCCAACGCGGGTTGTCAATGCGAATGGTATTACTGGGACGATCTGAAAAACATGTAAGAAATACTGAGGTCGCCTGGAGATATATGACCAACATGGACTTACTATGCCGTAGAGAAAAATATCCTAAACAAGCAGAGGAATTAGTCGGATTCTTGCCCAAGCAATGTTTCGACATTGGGTCAACGTGAACGTACGGTAAAAACAGCGATAGAAACAGTACCCAGTATGAACGAATACGAAGATCTATATTTCAACAGAGGCGGCGCTTTCGAAGCATCTCTCGATCTCCATGCCAAGATATCCCGCGTCATGACGTTCGAATCGAAATCAAAACCACGTTAGTATTTCCTCCCAAAGCCGGTCAAAAGTCCGCCAACGATGCAAGTAGATGTCACGTATTAATACAGGGCATGAGAAACAAGTAAGGTCCAATGCTTGCAAGCCATGGCAAGTATTTAGGTAGGAAAGAGATATCAAGGACAAGAAAGAAAATCATATATACACAACATGGTTTGAAAGATATCCCGCCGTTGACTAGACTTGGTGCAAACCCCAAGCGCAGAATGGAAGGAGCGTGGGAGTGAAGAGAGGCGTAAAATTCGCCACCAAGGGAAGCACTTGCCTAATCGAATCTAGCCGATTTCAAGGCTCCAAAGTCACCTCACTTAAGTGACACCATTCCTTTCACTTCCTGTCCCTGCTCCAATGCCTCAGAATTTAACCATAACATCTTCTTCATATGCAATGTCTATCTACACTCCCCATACACTCTCCATTTCCTCAATGCAGATAAAATAAGGAGAGAAGCACCTCCATGGGCTAGACCATCACTTCATAAAGTAATCAGAACTCCCGCTCCAATTTGTATCCATGCTAGGTACTCCAAACGACTCTCTCGCTCGCTCCGAAAAGGAAGAGTAATCACTGCTGCCATGACTTTCTACTCGACTGCAGCAAGTTGCCCACATTGATGAAAGAGCCCGGTCCACCGTCTTCGCTAATCATATCCACAAGCACCACAGTTTGTTTGTACACGCGTTCCAGTGCTGTGGAGGATGATTTGCCCAGGGAGACTAAGGTTCTTTGGTGTCAGCACATTTACCTCACTCTCAATAGCTTCCCGTCTGGAAAGAGGAATCTTACCCAAGATAGCACTGTTCAGCCCCTCCGCAAGCGGCACCCTCTGCTCGCTCTCCAACAGTTTGCCTTGCGGACTCTTCCTCGGATCTGGATATGAAAACATCGAGAAGATATCCGTAAAAGTGTCCGTCACATGCTTCCTTCGATCATCCTTGAACTCATGCTTGAGCTCTTGCCCGTAGCGTATTATGACCTCTAGCAACGTCTGATACTTCAAGCCCCAGTTGTCCCCTCCGGCTACTTCTTCCGTATCCATCCGGTCCCAGTCGTCATTGTTGTGATGGCCGCCGTCTTTACTTGTGATAGGCTCATCAAGATCCATGTCGGGTTCGAAGCCGTCATCTGAGACTGCTGTTGAGTGGCCGTTTGTCGTGGTGGACTTGGTCTGTTTGGATGTAGAATTGTCGAGGAAATCGGTACTTTGGCGCATCATCTCTATGAACTTGCGGCAGCGGAGCTTGAAGTAGATCTGGTGATTGTCTTGTAGGACTTGCGGGTAAAAAGCGTTGGTGAGTTTGATGGCTTTGTCGATGTCACCGTCGAGGATGGCCGTGCGGATCTCTAAAAGATAATCAGTGGGGTGAGTTCGTGTGATATTCGGGACGACTCTTACGTTGCCTGTTCATAGCATCGTGGTCTTCTTCTACGGACAGGTAGCCCTCCAACTTCGATTCGGATCCGCCTCTCAGCGCTGTTGCTTCTGCTCGTACTTCACTTGCAAACGCTCTAGCTGTTTCCACGTATCCATCGTGGGAAAGGTACTGAGCCACCAGCGCCTTACATAGCTCGTCTTTGTTTAAGGTAGGGTGTAGATTCGATACGTCCGCGGCGTTGATTTCGTCGATGATACTCTGTCTCTCGCGCTATACCCTGTGAGCTTCTTCCTCACAATACGGAAATCTAACGTACTGAAACCATTCGATCTATATCGAACATGAAAGGTCTTTGACCAAAGTTAACACTCAGATGGGCGTGCGGCCGTTTCATGCCCACGGATGGGTAAACCTTGACGTCTCTGAGATCCCGAAATGCATTGCCTTCAATTCGATTCAGCAAGTAGACGCAGGGTGACGTAGACTCATTTACCTTGAAAAACACCATTCTTCGTAAAGAAGGCGCAACCCTTCATGAAATTGACACCACAGCCTATGACATCTCCAGACGTAAATGTAGGCCCATAAGGCTTCCCTGGAGTTGCAGCACAAAACGATTTCCCATCATCTCCATGATATGCCCAGCTCTCCGGCTCCCAGCCTGGGAGCTTCTCTAATGATGCACTCGCGCCGGAAAATCCAACTCCAATCATGCCCTCCTTGCCTCTGGATATTATGCTAACTTCATAGTAGTAGATACCGCATTGCGCAGGCATTGGGTTGTCCGATCTCGTAGAAGCAGCCTCGTGGTCAAGAGTCTTCGAAGGTCCAACAAATTTGACGTCCTGGCCATCTGCTGATATCTCCAACCCCGCATTTTTGTCCGTTTCAGCCCATTTCGAAGGTAGTGGTGTCACTCCGTCATCCTCCACTTCGGGTTGACGTTCAATGATCTCATACGTCATACCACGATGTGAAGGTGCCATTTTGTGTAGGCTGACGCTGCTGGAGCTGGTTGAGAGAGATCCCGGTTTGGAAGAGCGAGTAAGCAGTTCATCGGCCTGAGCTGCCAGCTTGGCCTTATGTGCAGCTTTCAATTTCTCCATGTACTTGGACTCTTTGAGATACGATGGCTCGAAGAATCCCAACATGCCTCCACTGCCGGATGCACTATAGCTTTGACTCGGGAATCGCGGACTTGAGAAGCTGCCTCCTCTTCCCCACGAGCTTGGGATATCCATTCCTCCTTCCACACGCGTATCAGGATCAGAGATTGGCTGAGGTATCCTTGACGGCTGATCTAAGCTTGTAGAGTGCGTATATGAACCTGTATTCACTATGCGCGGTAGATGCCCAGAACTAGATGAGATCCCTGCTGTTCCGGCGGCTACTGATGCGTAGGAAGATCGCCGTGGCATAATACCAGAGGTAGGGTTCGAATATGAAAGGTGTGGAGCTCCAGGAGAGCCTTCGTTGGTCATTTCCAGGCTCCTCTGTCAAGAGGACAGATGACCTATTTTCCCACCCTTCTTTTCCCAGTCGATTCCCTTGATGAAATATGCTTCCCGTGCTAAGCTCCAAAGGAAGTTGTGAAGGTGTGTAGACTTCTAATGCTGTTAATGGAATGGCTACCTCGAGGCGAAGGCGCCCTTCGTACTCCCTATGACACTGGGATCTGCGCTGTCATCTTGTAAGGGTAGCCCAGGTATTTTCCGGTCGAGAGGTAGAAGCGGCAGCAGGAACCTTTCATGATGAGTGATTTCGGCACTGGTGGTGTCTAACGCGTATTGCTGCAGGTGTAACTGTAATTGTACCTTGTACTCTACTTGTAGGTACTCGGATCTACCCCCGCATCCCCGATGTCATGCGAATGTACCCCTTATCACGAGCTACGAAAGCATGGGGCACATTTTAATTAACTTCGATGACGATTCTAGATAACAAGAAAGGTAATACTGGCTCTATGTACCGCTCTGGTGAATTCTTGGTTCGCATAGCAGCGTACTTTGGACTCCTATGTGCTGACCGTTACAAATCGAATATCCCATCTTACCATCGGTCCGCCCATTTCACCCTTTAGAATTCTATTCCTGTTCCACAAGAATAGCAGCGCCTCAAAAGCATTGCAGTAATACAGTATTGGTCGCCTTTGAATGAGGATGACGAAACTTTAGCACCAGGTAAAAGACACTAGCGCAGGCAGTCCAGGTTTGATCTGGCTCTCACAGAATGGCTGAAGCAAAAGGCTCCTGGAGATTTGGCAGCTCGGACACTGGCATACACAATCGCCATAGATAGGCTTGTGGCCCAAGCAAGTCAGTCCGCGGTGGTATGTTGAGATAGGCCTTCTAATTGTATGCAGTTGTGAAGACATCACTTGCAGAAAGGTAAGAAGACCAAGCATGTTGCGTGCATTGTGGGCCTCAAATGTCAAGAGAGGAAGACGCCGTGTCTATCGAGTACATGATGAGGGTTCCTCGCAAACTTTTTTGCTTTTAGCGTCAATTCGAACAAGTACACATAAGTAAACAGTATCCTAGGGATGCACACACTTGAACTCCGCGCTATGCTGGCTCACACAGGAATTGAATGCATTGCTGCATCGTACATGCCCGAACGACGATAGCCAAGGTATTCCAGACCCTCAGGCA
Organism: Letharia lupina; assembly: GCF_014066315.1. Lineage (NCBI taxonomy): Eukaryota > Fungi > Ascomycota > Lecanoromycetes > Lecanorales > Parmeliaceae > Letharia > Letharia lupina. Next base: position 705,591 of record NW_023502975.1, read on the forward strand.
GGTATGGCAATTGCAGGAGCCGGTGAACTGGCGATATTGGAGGGGTTGACGGCGGGACTTTTGTCGCTACCGATGTTGCTGCTGCTGTTCTCTTTACTCTGACTGTTAGGGGTGCCTTGCCCACTCTCGGCTTCCGAACCGAAAGCCTTTGCTGTTGGGGCCTTCCATGACGGTATCTCCCAGATCCTGCCAGTGAATGATTTGACACGAAATCCAGTCTTCTCCCACTTTCGACAAGATTTACTGGTCCGGTCAAGGGCACGTAGTCCGGCATTGATAGCACCTTGATTGGCTTTGGGTCCAAGCTTGTGGCTGGTGCCTGCACCTGGGCCTGATACTCCTTTGGCAAGTCTCGCAGCAGCGGTGCGACCGTCCGGCTTTCCTTCTCTGTGATGGGTCAGTGATGCCGAATGACGATAGCAGTGGGAGTGTAGCGAGGCTCTTACGGTCTTGCCCTCTTTCTTGGAGGATTCTTGGGCTTGTCTTTGTCTTCGCTCTCAACGCCAGCTCCAAGCTCTCTCTTTACGCCAGGCTTTGGCGCTGGCAAAGCCTCTTGCTTGACATCTTTGATAGGTGACGATACAGGTCCGTTCTCATTTGATGAAGCTGTAGTTTCTGGCTCTGACTTAATAGGCGCAGAGAGCGCTGGTTCATCCGGGGGAACAGTTGTAGATGTTGACAGAGGTGACTTTTTCGGCTGGCTTGGTTTACGAATAGCCTGCTCATGAGGAAAGCGAGACAATTTATCCTTGGACAGTTTGAGGTTGACAACTTTGCTTGGCTTTGATGGTTTGATGGGTCTGGCATTGGTTGTAGCCATAGGCGTAGCAGTAGTTGGTAGAGTTGAGACTTTCGACAGCGTGCTGGAGACACGACGAGGGGCAGTCGCAGCTTTGGAACCTGGAGCCATGATCTTGTATTGGTCAGTGACTTGTCGTCAATGAGGAACTTTTGTATAGTCACGAGGTCTTCTCGTACCTTTGGTTGCCAAATTGCGACGCAAGGAGGTTTGGCGGCGTTAATGGGTGGGAGGGGTGGTTGGTTCTTTGTTACGTGGGAAAATCCCCTGGCCTTGCGACCGGTGAAATTGGTCAGGAGAAGGAAGGCGAAGGTGTTAGATGATTATCGTCTTGCTTTTCCCGTCATGAATGCGATTTCTGGACGAGGGAATGATTTATTGTAGCGTGCTGTTATGTTGGTGATAGGAGGAGAGTTAGAGGAAATGGTGGTGATGGGTGTGGTGTGAATGGAATGGTGGCCAAGGATAAGGATTGGTTTTGGCCATCGTGTTCAAAGATGGAACCTTGATTATCCTGTGAAGGGGCCTTATTCATAATGGCGCGGTACGCTCCTTTTTTGCGCGAAGCGGGCGTGCTGTGTGAGTGAGGAACATTCACAGAAGGCTGGGCCGAAGCCAAGCCAAGCCAAGCCTTTAAGCCTAATTGAGCTAGCTTCAATCTTCTCCTTCTCCGCGAACTCGGGAGCTGCTCTTTCCTCTGAGCTCATCCATCATGCTTGCCTGCACCTGCCTGATTACCAGACATACACATACTGCCGTCGGCGGAGTTGTCTCGCCTGTGAGGCGTCATTACCACATGTCGAAGCTCAACCGGCTTCTACTTCCAGAACACTGGCCCTTGTTGAATACGCCTGGGAGACCTCTCTCCTCCCAGACTGCCTGGGCGGCTCATGAAAGCCATGCAATGGCTTCGCGCCGGGTCTAATAGCTACAGCCCTCTAGAGCTTTGCTTTACTAGATCCCATCTTCAACTGATTCATTGAATGCCTTATACTCTCACATTGCCACCTGAAATAAGAGGGACCACTGGCCGATACTCTGCACCAAGATAGCGGAATGCTCGAGGGGTGGTGATACAATGTTGCACAGGGTCCTTATGCAGGTCCACGTGGATCTCACCTCCATGTCGTTGCCATGAAGTTTTAAAGAGCTGGCAATCGGTGGGGACGAACCGCGGAAATGGCAACGCTGCTCGTCATACCAATTGGTCACAACTACACGTCTCGATCTCTTCTCTGCTTTCAAGGCAGGTTATAAGATTTCATTGAAAAGCCTGCTTATTTCTTGCCTTTTGGAGTCTGTGCTTCTGCTGAATATGTGCCTTTCACTCGTGATCCCCAGGAAGGAAAATTTCCTCCCGAGAAGGCATCTCTGTGTACGAGTATCTCACCAACACTTGGCGCAATCAACGCCCACCAAGCGCTTAAAAAGGGAGCAGTACTAGATCACACCTGAACTCCTGAAGGCTTCATTGGGGCTCGTATGGTAGTACACGGGCCAGAGCCGCGGTAATGACAGTCACATACTTTTGACGGGAATGAGGCGTTTTTCTGCCAGGCCCAATGAGCAAGCTCAAACAAGGACCTGTTTGGGCAGGAAGGTGACCTGAAAGATCTGATTGTGGGGGGGGGGAGGCCCTCGGGGTGACCTAAGTGTAACGCCCGGGAGTCCCTCACTACTAAAGTACTAGCCCAAAACAACTGTTTGCGCCTGCACCAATCACAGCCCTTGCTCACCCATCAGCTTTCAATGTACTGTGCTAAGTTCAGGAGTCAAAGAATTCTGACTTCCTATTATTCCAGCTACAATGCGCTGCCATTCATCGCTTGTCTGACGGAATTGTTCTGCTGACAAGTACAAGGTCTCGTCCTTGTTCTTTATTGGCTGGTTATGAGGCCTTTGGTTTTCCCTAGAATCCCGCCACGTTACCCATACATTCCGCCACGTTTACCCATACATTCCTCTTTCTATAAGAGTGCTACCCCCTTGATACCAAGTTGGAAAGAAGTATCCAGTCTTTCCTCTCTACCACACTCTCTTTGCTCCTCAGAATATTCACTCTTTACTGCGTGTGCTGACTTTCGCGCAACACTCCTTACCATGTTCTTCCAGCATATCTCTCTCTCAGCGCTGTGCGCCACCACCCTCCTTGACCTGGCATTTACCTCATCTGCTGGTCACGCTGTTCACCGACACCACCCTCGCATGCTTCCCAAACCTGATACTAACCTAGTCGTCCTTGAGCGCAGAGCTGTCGCCGGCTCAGTCGACATGCCAGCGGCCGATTTCAGTATGCTACAATCCGAATTTACCGCCTTCAGCACCTGGATGAATTCCTGGTTCAGTTCGACGGAGTCGATGCAGCAACTGAATCAAGAACTTCAGAATCATAACGGGTTTGTCAACGCGTGGTTAGAATCCGCGTTGAGCGGCTCAGCTGCACCGGCACTTCCTCCGGCTGTACCTGTCTCACGCCGAACAGACTCCGGATCTGTAGAGATCTCTCAGGCTCAACTGAATTTGCTTCAATCGGAAACTACCACTTTCATTTCGTGGATGGGTGCTTCCACCAACTCATCGATGGCTAATACCGATGCCATTAAATCTCAGTGAGTAGTTTTTTCCCAGCCATTTCTTTCTGATTTGTATTGCATTTTGAGTTGCAAGAGGTGTCGCTAGAGTAAACACTCCTGGGACATGTTTCACGACACAGATTGGTTCCCAGAAGAGATCTGCTAACTGGGAAATTGTATAGGATCAAGACCGAGTTCCAAGCTTACCAAGGATGGGTGACTGCTTGGTTAGCTGCTGCGACACCAAACGGCGCATCTGCTTCTGCAGCCCCGTCTAGCCCCACCCCATCAGCACCGGCCTCGACCCCAGTTACTGGTCCTGAATCCCCGAGCTCTGCTGTGACTGTCGTTTCTCCTACGCCATCACCGGCCTCCACACCATCATCTTCATCTTCAAGTGTTGCAGCAGTCGGGTCAGGTGCTGCAGCTCCCGCAGCTACTCCAGCCTCATCCCCAGCATCAAGTGGTTCTTTCAACGCTAAGGCGAAAGATAACGTGGCAGTCTACTACGGTCAATCGCCCGCTACCAGTCAAGTCACGCTGGCGAAATTGTGCTCCGACGATAGTATTAATATAGTCATTCTAGCTTTCTTGAGTGAATTCTTCAGCGCTGGTGGATTGCCGACAATGGATTTCGGACCCGCTTGTGGGGGGCAGAGCTCTCAGATGGAAGCTAAGGGCGCCACCGGCATGTTGGAGTGTGGACAAATGGCTACAGATATTGCTACCTGTCAGAGTTCCGGGAAGAAGGTCCTCCTGAGTTTAGGCGGCGCTACTGCGCAAACAGCCTTCACGGGCGATGATCAGGCGAAGACGTTCGCATCTACGCTTTGGAACCTCTTTGGTGCTGGGACGGGCTTGGATGCAGCTCTACGGCCGTTTGGAAAAACCACAATCGATGGTTTTGACGTTGGTAAGTTTATTACAGAATTCATCTTGGGCAGAGTGTTCTTCGTGCTGATTTGGAGTTTACAGACAATGAGGATAAAGACCAAACAGGCTATGTCGCCTTTGTCCAGGCTCTCCGCACCCAGTTCGCCACAGATAAGTCGAAACAGTACTACATCAGCGCTGCCCCACAGTGTCCCCTTCCAGATGCTTCCATCCCCGTGGGAGCTATGCAGCTCATGGACTTCGTATGGGTTCAGTTCTACAACAACGGCGTTTGCGACATTGGCCAATCCGGCTTCGTTGACAGCTTCACTGCCTGGAGTAAAAACATAGCGGGGGGCCCTCAATTATACATAGGCGCCCCTGCCTGCACGGCTTGCGCTGGCACCGGATATTTAGCTCCAGAGGCGGTGACGTCGGCCATCAAGAGCGCTACGGCGGCCAACGTGCCCAACATGGGTGGAGTCATGCTCTGGGATGGATCTGAGGGGATGACCAACACGGCCGGCGGACAGAATTACAACCAGGTTGTAAAGGCGGCGCTTGGATGATATACGAATGATGATGGAAACATGATGAGCAGGCACTGGAGGCCTGCACTCTCGACGAGCATCTACGATCGAAACGTCTCACTTCTTTTACAGTCGTTTCTGGATACCCCTTTTTCGCAACTTTCTTCATCTTCTGTACGATTTCTGGGCTGGGTTCGGAATTCTTCTCTGTCATTTCTAGAACATATGTAGGGGCTCTTCGCTTCACGAGCAATCAAAAGGAGGCTGGGTGTCTGATCGATGGCTGAAATCCTGAACCCCGCCTCCATTCTTCCCGGCGTCCTTCGCGCAACGGACCTCAGCTGCGTATCCAAAATTTCTCTTGCTGCTAATGATGGTCGAGTATTCGCAAATAGCTGCGTCCGTTGTCTCCTCTCATATTTGTAAGCTTTACGCTTTGTCAGAATATTCTTGACACGTAGCCATTTTTTCCAACGTGTTTTTTCATTCAGACAGATGAATGCTATTCTAATACAGCAACAGAGAGTAGAAAAACCATTCATCTTGTGCCCACCACCAATTACTTCCCCATCTTTCAGCGATGATGACATTATTGCCCCGAGGATATCGGACCCTCGACCCTCATTTTCATCCGCCTTACCTGAAGTAGAAAAACCAGTGTATCCTTCCCGCCGATTAGTTTTCTTCTCGAAAATTCTCCACGGACGCACGCCCTCTCAGTCCACGACTCCGACCCGTACAACTTGAATATTCTATCTCACTCCATCATTCCCGTACCGTCTGCCCCAGCAGCATTGCCAACGTCACGATCTTCCACCATCTGCATCGGATCACCGCCTTCTCATCCCGGCCGTCTGAGCCAAAGCAGCGGTCAAGGATGGCCGATTCTCCGAGCGAGAAAGGTCCATCGCGACTGTGGACCAGACTGGCACTTCGCTTGCTAGACTAGCTAATCGAGGCAGAGATTTGGGATGAAGTGTCGAGAAGACGCCGGCGCGTTGCGATCGGTCCATGCACCGTTTGAAGGACGGTCTGTCTGCGCCGATACCCAGCTTTGAGGCTCTCAGACCTCCATGTTGGCTAGGGCTTTGTTTGGGGGGCTATCCCGTGTCCGGAGCGGGTCTCCACTGTTTGGGACGGTCTTGTGTCTGAAAAGGCTCCGTTTGAGGTAATAAGGGTGCATAGAGTGCTGTGATGACCCCGGTGGATTTAATAGCCGACCTTTGCACAGATACATTTGTGTTGTTGTCTTTTATATAATGAGTTGGTTTCCCTGACAAGGATTTGATATTCTCAGGGTTCTACTGTTCTTTTTCGTTTTGGAACAATTGCTCCATTCCCTCCCTTGCAGATGGTACGAACATGAAGTCCTTCAAGCGCCCTCTCTTTTCGTTCTTGCTCCCTTCGTCACTCGATGACGATCTGGAGCTGGTGGAAGGTCTGCTGGAGGAAGAGACCGATGCGGCAGTCCCATTGCCGAGCAAGCACGGCACTTCCACGTCGGCGGTGGCAAGCCGGTTGGCTGGGCTCATCAAACGATTCACAGCAGCACTCCTTCCGCACCCAATAGCCCGTCGCGTGGCACCCCACCTCTACGCACCGCCACGGATCCACGCGACATCCTACCTCGACGGCCTCCGCGGCATCGCCGCGTTCATCGTCATCTTGCATCACTACACCAACCTCGTGACCCCCTATCTCGCCTACTACAACGTCGACGCCACAGAAACGAGACCGTCATCGATACTCCAACTCCCATTCATCCGCGTCATCTACTCCGGGCGGCCAATGGTGCACATCTTCTTCGTGATCTCCGGCTTCGTTCTGTCCAAGAAACCTCTCAGACTAGCACGCACCCGCAACTACGGCGATCTGCACACCACGCTCGCTTCTTCCATCTTCCGCCGTGGTCTACGCCTCTTCCTACCCGCCGCAGCATCGACGTTCATCGTGCTCCTCCTCATCCGCGTCGGATGGTCTCGACAGCAGCCGATCGATGGTGGGTTCTTTGCTGAGCTGTGGGAATGGACGGGAGTCCTGTTTCGCATTACGCAGGGGTGGCGATGGGATATTATGCAGGAGTTCCGATACGATATGCACACTTGGACGCTTCCGGTTGAGATGTCGATGTCCATGTTGTTGTTCGTGACTATCACAGGTCTTTCAAGGTGCGAGTCGTCGACCCGGCTTGCGCTGATGGTGGCGCTCATGTTGTACTGCTTCCTTAGTAGTCATTGGGCAGCTGTTGAATTTTTGGGTGGTGCGTTTATTGCTGAGGTTGATTTGATAGAGGAGGACAAAGGTTCGGAAAGCCCATCTTGCCTTGGGTCGACCGGTCCGGAAGAGCATGCCAGCGACCAGGTCGCTCCCGACTCGACCTCTACATCTTCCACGGTGCCAAAAACGCCGAGATGGGCCGGGGTAGCTTTGGCTGTCTTCTGGTCTTCCCAACTGATAGCAGCGCTTTTCCTCTGCGGGTGGCCGAATAAAGATGTTGAACAAGCCCCGGGACTAGCCTGGCTGGCCGAACATTCCCCAGATCCATACTACTCATGGGGCTTGGACGGCGCCTTAATGGATTGGAGAGCTACCCCATGGTACATAATCGCTTCTCTGCAAATCGTATTCGCATGCCAACAGCTGCGTCCTTTGCAAAGATTCTTGAGCACGGAACCGATTCAATACCTGGCGTCCATTTCATTCGCTCTATACCTCATGCACGGGCCACTTTTCGACAGCCTCGGTAACAGAGTTATGGATCCGATCTGGGACTTCGCCGGCGTGCCCGGAGGTAGAGCTGGTGTGAGGGAGGAAACCGCGAGTGCTTGGCAGCTTTTCTTTGTTTGGATGGCAGGTGCGGTAGGCTTGGGGGTACCTTCAGTGTGGGCGGCTGATCTATTTTGGAGATTCATAGATCAGCCGTGTGTGGATTTTGCGAGGTGGTTGGATGCGAGGTGTGTTGGAGGAGAAAGTTGATTGTACATAGAGCTACCTCAGTCTTCAGAAAAGATTAAAGCGTTGAGCAATGGATTTTACGTACGTCTTGCTCTGTCACTGTGATGGTACTAGACACTGTGAACAAAAATATATCTTACGTGAAAGTTGAGCCACGATTGCTGAAAGAACAAACCGGGCACGGTGTAAGAAGACAGCCGAGGAGAGAGCAGGGAAGTGTTTGTAGACGCTAACAATGGCAGAGATGATGCCGGAGTGAACTTAGACCCTACAAGATATCTGTATGATGTCAGGATAGCATGGAATTGCAAGACCGAGCATCTCCATAAGCTCGTGGCGTCAATCGCTCTACCATATTTCCTTTCCGCAGAAAACGTATCCAAGTCCTGGAGCAATTGCAATTGCAATTGCACTGACATTGTCCATCGGAACCCCTATCTGCCATATTCGCAGACGGAAGGTCGTCCGGGCTGAAAGGTCAGATGCCGATTAGAACAGCAAGAATCCCCCTTTGTTTGTTCCACTGAACATCCGCATCATATCCTATAACCCGACCTCTTTCGAAGAACAATGCCACATACCCACATACCCAATTGCAACACAAAGCCTCAGAGCCCTCATCTACTCCCTCGTTCCGCAATGGCAACACCCGCTTCCGGCGCCATGTTCAATTCAACGCCACGGTCCGTAAACGGCACAAGCGCTCATATACAAACCAAAGCCTTGCAGACCGGCCTCAACAGTTCGACAACCTCGCCACCGCGCCCGTCGCCAGCCTGACAGGCGTCGGTGACTACAGCGGAGTCGATTTCAACGCCTTCTCGGTCCTCGGTGATCAACTAACCGGCGGCGTCGCTTCCCAATCACCACCCAACCGTGCAGCTTCTCAGCCCGTGCACCATCATCTGAGAGTAAATACCGAAAGCAGGCATCTCACTGAGTGGTGAACCAGGCATCGTGACCGACTCCCAACAACAAGCCACCAACGGAACCCCAACCGTGACGCCGGTCGCGCCGTACGTCTACGTTGAGCTTGAAGATTGCTACTGTCGGTTGCGCTCTCCACACGGGCGAAGACATGGCTAGCACTGCAGTCCGATGTACGATCGCTGTCGCTGGCTTCACAGAGGGTTCGGATCAGGAAGTAGCTTTGAGCTTCCATCACATTTACGTCGCCTTCATTGGCTGCGGCGCCCGTGTCGATGGAACGTGCAGTGTCGCCGGCGACAGTTTTGGCGCAGAGGATAGTCAACGTAACGATTGTGCGGGATGATCCGTTGACGCAAGCGTTGCTGATGATAATGTGCACGGGTTTTGTCTACCTCCTAGGATCCGTCGATTTACTCAAGAGCGTTTGTACTTTTCTGCTATTTTCCAGGTCCAATTTCTTTTGGACTTCACCTCAACAATTCTTTATCTAGAGGGGTCGTTTGCGGTGTGTTTGTAGTGCTCGTCTTTGTTTGGTCATGTCGCGCTAGTGGGATTCTACTGCCATCATCAGCTACTGTCATCGCGAATAGCAGCGCTCATACCTCTGGATCAGATTCCCCAATTGGTCTTCGCTCCATCTCCAACGCATCACTTATCTCTTGCCAATCTAAAAAGGCCGGAACAGAACCGGCCTCACCCCTCTACTGTGGCCGGAAGAGTTCCGGCCAACGGTACATATACCCAGATTCCTCCCGTTCGCACCATTCCTCCTTCACATCTCCAACGCAGCAAACAGTTTCTTGGCAAAACAGACCCAGAACGAATCATCTCGCAAACTTCAGCAATGGGTTCTCTTGCCGCACCTCCAACCTTCCCTCTCCCCACCACCATACCTACCGATGACAAAGAGTTAGCAAAGCTAGCACCCTTCACTGTCTCCCTCCCCAACGGCTTCCTTCCGTTGTCTCTCCCACCTACAACCCTTCCCCCGTCCTTCTCCGCCCTCTCTTCTCTCCTCGCTCGCATGCCCATCCGCACCGCAGCCGGCGACCCAGGCCTCCTCGCCACATTCAAACTGGGTGAAACGCTGCTGCGCGAACTTCCAGACCTGACAAATGAGGTCGACAAGGTGAAGGATGACCTGAGGACGGTAGGGGGTCTGTATAGGGATTACTGTTTCCTGGCGAGCGCGTACCTGCTCGAGCCGTGTCACGAGCGCCATGTCAAGGGCGAAGGGTACGGACTGGGGCGACAGAGATTGCCAGCCGTGCTCGCGAGGCCATTGGCCAGAGTAGCGGAGATGTAATGTCGTCGTCTGATTGTACTCCTGACACCGATTTAACGGGTTGAGCAGCTCGGGCTTCAAACCCTTCATGGAATACGCCGGTTCCTACGCCCTCTTCAACTACCGCCTCCAAGACCCAGCACTCGGCATGGAGTACGGCAATCTCCGCCTCATCCGCGCATTTGAGCACGGCCTTGACCAGTCGAGCTCGGAAGCGGGCTTTGTGCTCGTACATGTGGACATGGTCCAGAACTCCGGGCTATTGGTCCAGGGGGCGGTCAATGCGCTATCGGCATGTGGAGATGGCAATAGGAAGGCATTCAATGCTGGATTGGAAAGTTTGGTGGAGGCTATGGTGAAGGTCAATGGGGTCATGGATGGTGAGCAGATCCTTTCCAAACCTTCTTGCTGATGGAGAGTGATGAATGAAATTGACATTGTCTGCGAGGTATGTGGAAGAAGAGCAAACCAAACGATTACAACAGCTTTCGTACCTTCATTTTCGGCATCACGAAACAGTCAATGTTCCCACACGGGGTTGTGTATGAAGGCGTGAGCGAAGAGCCAATGTCTTTTAGAGGAGAGAGCGGTGCGAATGATAGTATGGTGGGTGCTCGATAAGAAAGGTACTCGTGACTCGATGAAATTGATCCAAAGCAGATCCCGCTATGCGACAACCTTCTGGAGATCAAAATGCCAGAGACACCACTCACGGATATCCTGAGCGACTTTCGCTCGTACCGACCTGGCAATCACCGCCAATTTTTGCAGTGGGTCAAAGATAGAGCTCAGGACGTTGGCATCCGAGTCTATGCTATGATGGACAGGCAATCTGCTGGTAAGTGGCGAATGGAAGGCCAACCGTTTCTAGTACCTAACCCTTGTTCGCAGTGTTGTATCTCCATGCTCTGAACCAAGTTCGTGACTTCAGATGGCGACATTGGTGCTTCACAAGAGAATACATACTGAAGAAGACGACCCATCCGACTGCCACCGGAGGCAGTCCTATAGTCTTGGTAAGTCTGAACGGTAACTAGTGGCTTCTCTGACTAATACTTTTCAAAAGTGGCTCCCCAACCAGCTCTTCAGCGTGTACGATCAAATGATGGAGGTTGACTGTGCTAATGGTGGCTTGCCAGAATGCGGAGACATCATGAATCTTGTGCGTTCGCAGCGCAAGACGTTGGAAAAAGAGGTCGATAGATATTGCAGCGAGCGTAGCGGTTGAGCTCTGTCTTTCACTAGGATTGGCTAGAGTTTAGCCGCCGGTTGATGCATTTTGGCTGTAATGGTACAGCAATGTCCTCATCAGCGCTGCTTGATCCTCCTACCTCCGCTCAAGGGATCCGGGAAGCCGAATGCGACCTTGACACCCATTGCTCTTGCGAGCTCTACAGCATCGATACTCGTAGAATGGCATCCGTCAAGACACAAATGCTCCAGCTTACCCTCAAGCCCAATAACCAAAGCCTTAACCCCAACACCGGTGACATTTGTGCATGCAATGTCGAGATTCTTGAGGCGAGGAAGGCTCCTTGCTATGAGGATTGCTATCGCATCATCTATGTTGCTTGATTTGAGAATCAAATTCTCAACTCCCTCGAAATAACCAAGGGCGATGAGCTCTTTCAAGTTAGCACTCGAAAGAGTGATGCAGCCGCCAATATCCAGATGCGTCACTTTCCCCTTGCTCGGTAATAACCATGCTTGGAGATCACCCGACGATAACCCAGACCATCCTGCCAGCGACAGGCGAACCATCTGGGCTAATTCATAGTCCGCGAAGCTGACTCTTTGAATGTGAGGAACATTGTGGCAATTTGCCATTGCGAGCGTACGTATAGTCGACGGCAACAGTGGAGGCATTATACCAGTCAGACGAGACATATTCAGGTGTTGAAGTTGAGAAAGGTTCGAAAAATCTATACTTAAAAGAGAGGGTAGGACAACCCAACCTTGGATACTCAATGTACGGATATCAGGTATTTTGGTTAGAAGCGTATGCAAAGCAAGCGTGGGGTCTCCTCGTCCTCTGACTGCTTTCGAAGTGTCCAAAGTCAGCGCACGAAGTTTGGGCATGTGGACCTTCCATATTAATGTACGATTTTGTGCGGTGACGCTTTCGAATTCCGCACGCTCAAGGCTCGGGCAATGGCTAAGAAGCTGGCCGACCGCATCACAGGATATCTGACAGGCCTTGGAGATGATAAGAGTCTTGAGATTGGATGCGCAGGGAGCAGCTTCAAGAATAGTCGCGCCGATCAAGCCTCCTGGTATTCTCAAATCATTCAACCCTCTGCAACGCGTTGCGACGTAGCGTGGAATCTTCTCCGCGTTGGATCCAAACCTATCAAGGATCACTCGAGTAGTGGTTCCATTGCCTCGCTTGATGTATTTCCGAACAGCTCCCAGAGTGACAGGCCTTTTGGCGGCGGAAAAATCTAAATCGCTCCACAAGCTAGGCATCGAGATGAGTAGTTGTAGCCACGTTTTGGAGACTCTCAGTAAGCCCCTGCCAAGGATAAGTAAATCTACCTAATAAACAGACGATCAAAACTGACACTATATGCCTGAACTCAAGATATTTGATCGTCATCTCAACGAGTTCTAAGGGTAGCATCTGCAAAGGGTCGATAGCCCTCGGCGGAGCGAGTTGTCGTGCGAGCTTCTCGTGCTGTCCTCGTAGCAGCTAGAAAGCATTTGTATTTAGCACTGGCTCGTCCAGAAGAAGGCATCAATGAGAGCATACCATGATATTAGGGTCACCAGAAGACACTTTACGAATGCCCATTTCGTAGAGGTCCAGAGCCGTCTTGTGATTGCCCAGCAGCTGCAGAATCTTGCCAGTACGAAGATAACCCTGATACAGTCAGATTTTGAGCGTCTCTGGGGGCGTATGTACTCCTCTGTACCGCGCAATTGCCCTTCTCTTGCTGAATCATCTGCCTGCCATCGTTCAGAGCAGCTCGAAGGTCGCCAAGCTTTGTATAGGTCGCAGCTCGGTTGTCAAAAACAGCAACAGGAGCCTTTGAACCCTGGCCGATTGCCTAAGAAAGTGACGTTAGCAGAAATCTGGAAAGTCATTGGCCGGTTGTTACCTTGGTGAAGCACTGAAGGGCGGCCTCAAATTGTTTCTGGCGATAGAGGTCCTGGCCACGCGTATGTAAGGTTGACAAAGTCTCTTCGTGAAAGCTCTGAGCCATGTTCTGCCGCTCTCGAAGCTTTAGAGGCCCTTCCATTCTTGGATGGCCAGACGAGAATATTCAATGCTGTCCTAGAGTAGACGCGAAAGTCAGGCCTCTTTGGTCTGCCAAGACTTGAACGCGCTGCGCCTTATTTCCGTCGGGGTTTAGAGTAGCCGTGTCACAAAATCTACCAAATCTACCGAGGGTACGATCGTGTTCCCTACACCACAGACCAGCAACAGGTCTGGATCCATGCCAATGTGAATATCAGGGTTTGTCATGGATTCCAGCGCCCTGCTACGGCAATCCAATACGGTCAATATGTCTACCAAATCAATATCACCTTCGATTCGATGTGATTTTCAATATTTTTGATTAGGACGACAGACAGCGACTGTTGTCAACAGGCTCGAAATATGTCTAGAATTATGGAACGAAGTCATTGCCACGTTCTCGAGCACAAGATCGTAAAAAAGACAGGATGGTAAAGATTTCAGTGTTCTTTTCTGCTGGTCAGAAGACTCCAATCAGGCACATCACGAGATAAGCATCTTCATACCTTCATGTTTACCATTTTTCTTCTTGTCTCTGGCCAAATGCCTATGGCTCTCTACTCATCGGAAATCCTTTGCTTCAGTCATTCCTTCAACATGGTTGTGATAGTTCATTGAAATGTCCTAGCACACAGGTGGTTTGAAAAGGAGGAGAAGTTTGAGCTGCTGTTGAGAAATGAGAAACTCCTGGTTTTAACAACCAAGAGCCATAACCAAATCTCACGTGTTTTCTCGTTAATCGATTGATCGACCAATTTACTCTAAGGAATATTCTGATTGAGTCGTCCGTCGCGAGTCCTCTTCTAAATCACCGCGATCTCGACATACTCGGGTCTCTGGTCCTAAAGCTAATGCTTCTAGATAAAGACTCATTCGCCCTTGCCGCCGCTTGTGACTGGCTTGCTGCTGTTATGGCACCTCACAAACAATCTAGATAATGACCCTACCTAGTTGTGCGCAAGGAAGGCATCTAAAGCAGATGTCAGTACCACATCGATCGGTTGCTTCTCCTAAACTTGGGACCTCTTTAGCTTTGCAGAATCCAAAGTCGACGAGCTAGTGTGGAGACTTGTATTGAAGTCCGAAACCACTCGAGCGAGGATCAAGCGCGGCTCCATCCAGGCGAAGTTCTGGTTAATACAATTGCGAACTCCGAGCCCGAAGCGATGGAAAATTTTCCGGTTGTCATCGTCAAACTGTAGTTGGTGAAGAATAATTTTGGTGGAGCCAGCGCTTTGGCAGGAACTTGGTAGGTTGGCGGAAGTTGGAATGGAACACAAGACCTGCCCGTGGGCAGAATCCGACAATTGTCTGAGATGAGAGGGGCACACATTAGTTAATATTTTTACGAATTATACCATCATTCAACTATGAAGATGACCGTGTCCAATTACTCGATCTGCTGACTACCTCCCGCAAACGGTATCATCACTAAAAAGTACATCGCGTGGGAAGCCATCAGAGACTGACGGGCAGAAGCGGAATCCTTCTTCAATAACAGCCTTCAAGTATAGTAACTTCGAATTCGGTCAAGAATAATGACGAATTCCTTTCTGAAGATTGGGCGAATCTCCTTGACAAACCTCGCCTTCTTATGAAACCTCTTGACTAGATAGCTGGTTCTCCCCAGAACGAATGTGAGAACAGCTGTTGAATACGAGAATGGTCGGCGTCGTTGAGATTCAGAATCTGGTCAGGCATCTTATTGCCAAGGCTGGACGTGGATCAAGGCTTGATTCGGGGAAGTTCTAGAGGCCGGCACGATAGGCATAGATGTCGCGTCATCCAGAATCATTGATACATTATAGCTAGGCAGGTGCTGTACGGGCTATGTCGCTGTAGTTTGTGTGAGCCTCTTCGATTTGATGAGTGAGATCGCCCTTGAACATGGAGATGATGAAGGGTAGGCGGTCCAAAGCTTAGGTCCACCGTCACTGGGAATCAAGAAAGGGTATACCCAGTAATTATTTTGTAAGCAAAGTGATGGATCAAGTCTGAGAGTACCCTCTACGAGAAGACTGAGATGTTGTTTCACACTGGGCTGAATCCCAATCAAGAGCAAAATCAAGCTTGGAAACCTGGAAAGTGTTACTGTCAAATAATTATGAAAGGAGTCATTCTTTAATCTCTTTCACCAACCGCTTCCTACGCCCAGTACCTTTAAAAAGGCGATGTATGAAATCCAATGTCTTTAACCGCGCCTTTGATACCATAATGTTCCAGTCGTTGCAAAGAAAACATGTCGACTTTTGACTAAACTTATACCTCGGACATAAAGAATGTTTGCTTTAACTCCGCCCTACTGTCCATCATGCCTGAGGTAGAATCTTGTGATACACACGCCTGGATTATCACTGACCCTCGAAGTTTGATTTGGCTGATTTAGATTTTCATTATGTCTTCGCTTGATGAACTGTTCAAGGTATGCTATGAAAGAGAATGACATTATCTCTGCTCAAATGCTCAGATTCCCTAGAAACCCTCAGCACGTAGCAACAAACGAAAGCTAGAGATCAATGGACACAATGCAGGTGAGTCTTCATTTAGGCCTCCCAAAGACTGAATTAATGTTTCACAGATGCGGTGTACAAAGCGACAAAGACAAGCGCAAATGGAGATGTCAAGACCAACGGAAGAGCCACAGTGGAGGACGAGGTTGAAGACGACGACGATGTAGCGGCAGGCCCTGAACTACCACCGGATGAAGAGGAGCAGCTGTCCGATGATGATGAGGAAGGCAGGTTCTTTGGAGGCGGCCTTACAAGAGATACAGCCGATGTGATGGACTTCATCGACGAGCAGGATAAGGACGAGACCGTACACTTGGACGCCTGTTCCGTCAAATTGGAAGCAAGACTGATGGGTGCTATACAGAAATCTGAGAAGGTCGATATAGCCTGGCTAAGGAAGCTGGCCTTGAACTTCGAAAAGAGGATATCCAAGAATACAGAACTACGAGCCAAGTTCGAAGACAAGCCGGAAAAGTACGTGCAAGGCCTCTACACATCCTGGTGAGCCTACTCTGACAATTTTTGCCAGGTTTATGGGCTCAGAAGCAGATTTAGATGCAGACATTAAAGCGCTCTCCATCCTCTCCGAACACTCCGAGCTCTACGAAGAATTCGCGAAGCTCGGCTGTGTCTCCTCTCTCGTCTCCCTACTGTCTCACGACAACACAGATATCGCTATTGACTCAATCGAGATCATTAACGAGCTTACAGACGAAAACGTTGAAGCAGAGCAAGAGCAATGGGACGCACTCGTCGATGCGATGCTAGAAGCTGATCTCCTAAATCTCCTATACGAGAACATATCGCGTTTAAATGAGGATATTGAATCCGACCGTGCAGGTATATACCACGTCCTCAGTGTCCTCGAAAACCTCTCGTCCCGCCCGTCCATTGCCGCTACACTCGGCCAGAAAACTGAGCTCCTCCCCTGGCTCCTCTCCAGGATCCGCAGACCAGAACCAACGGTCTCACAAAACAAACAGTATGCTGCCGAAATGCTCGCTATACTTCTCCAGTCATCCTCCGAAATTGGCACCAAGATGATCTCCCTTGACGGCATAGACGCGATCCTACAACTACTCAGCCCCTACCGCAAGCGCGATCCTGCGAAAGGCACCGAAGAGGAAGAATATATGGCCAACATTTTCGACTGCATAACCTGTCTCGTCGACCCTCCCGCGGGCAAAATCAAGTTCGTAGAAGCAGAAGGCATCGAGCTCTGCCTCATCATGTTACGAGAAGGTAAACTGAGCAAACCACGCGCCATACGACTTATCAATCATGCACTGGGAGGAGCAGAGGATGCTTCATGCTGTGAGAAGCTTGTGGAAGCGGCAGGCTTGAAACCAACATTTGGACTATTCATGAAGAAACAGGATAAAGAAACGACGGAGCATTTGCTTGGGATTTTGGCCTCTATGTTACGCTCGCTTCCAGCTAACGAAGCTCCAAGGATTCGCCTGCTTGCTAAGTTTGTAGAGAAGGACTATCAGGCTTGTGATCGTCTAGTCAAGCTCAGGCGAGAGTATGCATCGAAAGTGGCCGTGATTGACGGAGAGATCGGGCAGGAGAGAGCGAGGCTCGATGCTGCGGAGTCGGAGGAAAGAGCCGATGAGTGGTTCAGCAGACGGCTGGATGCTGGGCTGTATGTTCTGCAGACGGTCGACGTCATTCTGGCATGGCTGGTAGCCGAAGACGATGGAGCGAGGCGGAAGATTCAAGCTCTAGCTGGTCGGGACGGGATTTTGGAGGACGTCAGGGCTACGTTACAGGGTCGGTCCTTGATGTCGTTCAGAGGTGGACGAATGCTGATCAACTCGCAGAACAAGTCGACATTATGGATGCAAACCCCGAGAACCCGGATTCGATGCTGAAGGACATGCTCAGCACACTCATAAAGCATCTAATCTAAGCCATAATCATACATATTCTGGCGTTATATACCCAAACTGCATCCCCTATTTCATCTCAAACGTCTACAAAGGGGTATTTCCAGCGCCAGTGTGCGATCACTAATCAATGCCTAAGTACCTGTCACATGCGCCACAAATGCCCCTTCCCCTCTCCCTTCCCAGCTCCTAAATCCTTTCTCATCACCACCTCCTTAGGCCTCGGCGTCCTTCTTCCTCTTTCAACCTCGCCGCTCAATTCAACCCTCAGCACTCTCTCCTTGTCTCCACCTCTTCCTGTTCCTTCCAGTTCCGGCCCTGCATCTCCCATGCCCATCCAAAGCGTGTCGCCGCTTTTCTTGATCGGGTTGGGGCTTATACATTTCTCTCCCCACGGAGGATCTTCGCCTTTGACGAACTCCATCAGTTGTCCTCTCTGCTTCTGCAACTGTTCCGTGTCTAGCTCCCGCTCCCCGGCCAATGGTGGTTTCAAGAAATCGGCCACAAGTGACAGGAGGAAGAATTGAGGTGGGAATAGCACGCACTCTCCTTTCAGCGCAGCTTCGATCCATTCTCCAGCCCACGCGAATTTCGCAGCCGTGTGCTCGACGCCGCCGTCGGGGGTTGGGATGTGCATTTGATCCGTCTGCTTTCCCAGCCTTGGTCCCGATTCGAGAGGCAAAAAGTACAAGTACATCTGCGTTGAATAGCGTTTCGGTATGTTAGCTGGTGTAAGCCATCGCGTGAATGGCACCAAGCCCTCGGTATCCATTCGCCCTCCTTTTTGTTTGATCCAGTCCGCAAACGGGACCTTCTCCGCATGCACAGCTTTTCTGCCCTCTTCTCGTTCTTGCTCGGCCAGTTCTACTAGCTCCGCCGTATTTTCTTGCTTTCGAGCCAACAATATCCCGCTCTCTTCGAAGCACTCCCGTATAGCGGCATGCCGATAGGCCGGGCTGTCTTGGTGGTGACTCGGGTCCGACGGTGGCGGTAGGTGGCCGTCCTGAGGCGAGCAATGGCCCCCAGGAAAGACGTGGGCTGAGGCGAAGGTCGACGAGGAAGATACGCGGTGGAGCAGTAGGATATGATTGGCTGCTGAGATGAGAAGGACACTGGCGCTGGGATTGGCGGGCGGTAGCTCCTTCATGGACTTGGAAGATGATGATCGTCTCGAGGATTGCTTTTTGGGAGAGGCGCCTCTCATGGCGGCTTCGAAGAAGTCTAGATCCTTTCGTCTGCGGAACATAAGATTATGCGTGGGGGTGCTGAGGGTTGTCAAATGCCGATGCGTAATCCGCAGTGAAGGAATACCGCTGAGCGTACAGGCATCTGCAAGAATTCTGGAGGCTAAGAGGTAACTTCTTGGACCAATGGAAGTCCAGATGCTGAACATAAGAAGTGAATTGACGAGTGAATGAGCTTGTTGAGCTTCATGACGACGACAATCGCTCCAAGGGGGGTGTGGAGGGAATCCGGGGAAGATCTACAGGGCCGAGGCTAGATCACTCTATCCGTTCGCCGAGGCTCTCCTTTGGCGAGTGAGAAATGCCCCAATCCCTCCGTACGGAGATATTACCCTGCGTCGCCAAAGATACTTGAGAAAAAACTTCCCCCCTCATCTTTTCTTCTTTTTCCTCTTTCCACTGAAGAGCAATTGGAGACCCTAAGACGTCAAGACTCCCACCATGTCTCCCTCAGCACCCATCACCAAGCTTCCAGCAGAGCTCCTTCAAGCCATCGCTGACAACCTTGATATTGAAGAGTACATGGTCCTGAGAAGATCTTATCCTCAGGTCTGGCAATCTCTCAAACCTCCCGCCCTTTCCAATCTCCTGAAACTCGAATTCTCCGCCTTCGCTATTGAGCACAAAGTCTTAGCCTGCCACATTTGCTGCCGACTGCGTCCGCTCTGCAAGTTCGCCGATGATATTGTACACCGAGGCATGCTCAAGCGTAGCAGACCTGAGAGGTTTTGCATTGACTGTGGGATCGACAGCGGATTTGAGGGTTATGGGAGTGATGATTGGGTAGCTACCCTAGATGGCGAGATGCATGCAAGATGTCCATTGTGTAGAGATGTGGGAAGCGTGGGCAGACATTGTAAGGTACTTTTCCGAGTTGTCTCTTCCTGTTCGAGACTGCTTTTTGAGTCGCGAGACATATTGGAGGAACAAAAAACCCATTGTACACCCATGCTACTCCCCAAAAGTGTCTTATTGTTACTCAAATCTTGATCAATGAGTGGGAATGCTGACTCCGAAATGTGCTAGGGAGGTGGGAATCAGGAGAGGGTTGCTGTGGGAGACCTCCGTCATCTATACCAAGGATAGACTGCCAAGTCTTTCGTATCTAGAACCTGCGGTGGAGTGAGATTCGCGGTGGCAGAAGTGAATGCTTTGCAGATTCTCCTCTTTTCTAGCAACGACGAAAATCAAAAATGTCCACCTCTCGACTCAAATCTTCATTCAGAAGAACACAACAGTTGGATCTTTGCAAAATTCTGCTAAACACTGCCGCGGGTTCTACCTTCTAATCGTCCTAAAGCAGACTCGCCTTCCACCAGGTAAGTCCATCACCGCTCTACACTCTCCTTCAAGCTGACCCTTCACAGAATGCAAAGTCTGACAGCATAGGGTTTGAGGCATCAAAAGGAGGGTCAGTGACTACGATCAAGCTAGGAGATCGGCATGGGTGAACCTGGAGAAGGCCATGGAGTTGGACAAGAGCTAGGTGCTAGCGGCTGGTCTTTAAATGCCATATCGGACGTGATATCAGATGCGAGCTCACAGGAAGTAGCTTTGGCGAGTTGGTAGATGAAGTTGCCTATGCACTTCAGTCTATGAGTCTCCTCAACACTCGCTACTTCGATGGAGACCCCCCACTAACACGGTGGTTGTGGACTATATCCGACGACGCCCGCATCCAATTCCAGCACACCTTAATGAAGGCCGTCTTTGGGGAACAAGCCGCTGCTAGCTTTGGACCTGCTTTGGAGCCTCCATATGTCCTGCCAGATGACGAGCTCATGACTGAGTTTGATACCCAGATGGAGACGGCAGATGTCAGGGACTGGCTCAAGAATGAGGGGTGGTGACTCCTGGGTTCGGACGTGTTAAGGGTCAACAAAGCATGCGACTCATCCCCACCTTCAAGAACATCCATTCCAATATCCACGTGAACAACGCCCCCACAGAATTCCACAATGCCTTCTCCATCACCTCTCATGACCCTTCCAAGGGAGCTGCACCTCTCCATCATCGATCAACTCGACTTCTTTCCCTCCAGCATGACCCTTCGCCTCGCCAACACCCACTTCTACAATCTCCTCAAACCACTCAATTATCAAGAGATGCTGGCCGTAGAGAAAAGCGACTACGCTCTATTCCACGATGTGGTCCCGTGCCACGGGTGCAGACGTCTTCGCCCCGGGCACAAGTTCAATGAGTATCAGCGTCATGTGTGCGTTCGAGGTTGCCAACACCGCGAGGAGAGGACGTGCATCGAGTGCAACGTTCGGGCGATCTATGACAGTTCAGGTGAGGGTCCTGAAGTTTCTACTGGCGAACAGGAAATTTGCTGAGGATAGCAGGCAGAGAGGGAGGCGGTGGCGGAGGAGGCTTGTTTCAGTGAAGCCTGGGAAGGGGCAACCATTGGCCTAGGGCGAAGGAAAGCGATTTTTATTGCGACTGTATCCACCAATGTGGCCATCAGCAGTGCCCGTAGAAAGCGAGCAATGAAACATACCTTAAGTTACAAAGGCCTCCGAGTATCTTCCCAGCAGACTTCATTCAATTGAGAAATAGTGTCACTGTTATGGCACCGCGTAAGTGTGTAGCGTTCTGGCATCAACCAGTCACCTTGCTTCACGAGAGAATGCTGAGTTCGCGCCCAATGACCTGGAGTGAGGATCGATGGCCTGGATAGTCGGACTGAAAGCATAGGACTGTGGATTACAGCGCAAAAGGGTCCTTTGTTGGCCCTTCTTTCGTAACCAACAATATCTTGATGGCGGTGGTTGTAGGAACAAAGAACCCCATCTGATTTTCTTTCTCGGGCATAGGTACACTGAGTTGCTCAAGCGTGAAGCCATTCTTGTCTGTTGCCTGGTCAGAGCTTTGAGATCAGGACGGAGGCATCAAGTTCCCTCTACTCACCACACGCTGTGGTGAACGCGTCAAAGGTTTGCTCATTTCGAACTGTGGCGGAGATCAAAGTCCTGATGTTGGAGTATAGTTCGAAGATGTCTCTCATAGTCGCGATCAATGAAGGAATGGACTTGAGGTCATATGTCTAGACGCTAAGTCAGCCTTCCGTGTTCATTGAGGGGATAGGCATCCATTGCCGACGGCAAGCTAGGAGTGTTATAATATAGAGTCAAGACGCGGGCAAAGGGCCTGATGACCCGGAAGTGAGATTACTCACCACATCAGCTCCGAGGACCAGATCGTAGGAGCGTTTCTCCTCGCGACAATCTGCAACTCCACCGATGAGAGCGTGACCCCATTGCAGGATAGCTGTCTGGATTAATTCTTTACCTTCTAATTCATTCAAGTGTATGTTCGACTTGAGATCGCTAATGACCTCTTGACTACCATCCGTAGCCAGTACACGCTGAGCGCCAAGATGTTTCGCGCAGAGAATAGACAGGAAGCCTGTACCAGAACCAAGCTCAAGAACATCTTTGCCGGTGACAAGATGGTTTCCTTCTGAAGAAGACAGATAGGCTGCTAGAAAAAGTGCTGCTTCCCAGGTACGGAAGCCGGTCGTTCCAGAAGAAGCCAGTAACGATGGAGCTTCCAGCAGGGTGACTTGAGCAGCATTTAGGCCACGAATGGGCATTGTATAAGTCACGTAGCTCTTCTGCTGTGCTGCTGCGCTTGCGGATGGCAAAGGCTGGCCCATGTACCGAGCTAGACATCCCGATATATCATCTGAGATCTCCTGCTCGCGACAAGGTAGAAAGATTTAGTCACAAGCGATTAGAGAGTCTTCAAAAAGGAGAAGGAACGAGGACAATGCTGAGCAAAGAATGAGTTCAAATGAGGAGAAGGAGAAAGCCTACATCTTCCTCCGGATCCTCGACTGCGTCTTCTAGGGCTTTCACAACTCTTTTGAGGACACGAAATCTGTAACGCTCAGGCGGTGCATAGGTGATTCTGGACTCATCGAACAGACCATTGTAAATCTGGGACTGAGTCTCTGGCAATATGAGAAATTCTCTGAGAGGAAGCGTAAGTTCTTCCGGGTCAATAAGCTGCAGATACTGCCTCTTGAGGAGCTCCACGGGTGCAATGTCGTCCATTCTCAGGTGTCCGGCCTACGCTATTCAGAGATTATCATTTCCAGGTCACTTTCAGGTCCAACATAAAAGATCATGCTGAGCATACAATAATGCCAAGATATGTTGCGTTAGTACCAAAGAGGCTAGCTTCCAGCTAAGCGACACCTTATCGTGCACACACGCAACTCCCAGATGGATCTGCTCGATTTTGCTCGACCATCGAGGATCCAGTAACACACTCTCTCTGTCAGTTGCCACATGTACATCTACGATACCCAGAGTCGGTGCTAATGAAATGATACAGCTAGCAAACATGGCAGACCGAGAGCAGCCCGTAACGCTGCGCACGCGCAAATTCATCCGCAACGCCCTCCTCGGTCGAAAGCAGATGGTCGTGTGGGTGCTCCTACCTCGCAGCGGCAACCTAGCTCCCTCTGATCCCTCCCTCAAATCTACAATGGGCTGGAATTCTGATCTCTTCCTTCTACAGTGACGTCCTCCACCCGAACCGCGCCAACGTCTCCAAAGACGAACTCCGCCAGAAACTCGCCGAGCTCTACAAAGCCAACAAGGACCAAGTGTCCTGCTTCGGTTTCCGCACACAGTACGGTGGAGGGAAATCGACCGGGTTCGCTCTGATATACGACAGCCATGAGGTGATGAAGAAGTTCGAGCCGCATTATCGGTTGGTCAGGTACGGGGCGGCTTCGAAGATTGAGAAGGCTAGTAGGCAACAGCGTACGTATTATTTTTCCTACATGGTGAGATGGGAGGCTACGTTTGGGCACGGGGCATGGCGGTGGGGATCTTGTGCTGACTTTGCGGGGATGGATAGGCAAGCAACGCAAGAACCGAGCCAAGACTGTACGGGGGACGGCCAAAGGGAAGGCGGCGGCGTCGAAGGACAAGAAGAAGTAGAGGATGCTGGATGCGTGCTGGTTCGTGCTTGGTCAGAAGACGAGGGTGGAACATGCTCGTGTGTACCTACATATCATAGTCGCATTCTGTGGCGCATAGGGAATACAAGATCTTCCAGCTTCGAAGTAATGATTCTGCTTGCAAGATTGGTCGAATGACTCCATTAATCTATTAAAAATCTATCGAAAACACTGACGAAGCCCCTCAAGCGTCTCAAATCCTTTTTTTTGCCTGATAATCCAGAACGCCGAAGAAAGAGCTTCTCGTTCAAAGAGAGGATGATATGGCTGACTGAATTCCGGTCTGCAAGCTCTGCCAGCAAGGGAAGAAGGCCATAGTCGGAGAGGGACCATTCTATCAGCCCGTAGTCTTTGCATCGACCAATGCTGCGAGCTCTGCAAGCTCGGTGAGGATCCAAGGCTGATTCAGACCATGTAGTAGCAAGATGCACGAGCAACAATTCTAGGAGGTCAGCTGCAACCGAGGCGCAGCAACCATGGCAGCATCAAACCGAGGAACTGTCTTACTGCTTTCCACCAGGCCTGCGACCATGGCCGTTCGACTTGAGCACCTTAGCCGGGTGCTTCCCACCCCCTTCGAAGGAACCGTTGAGCAGATCGTAAGAAGGCGAACGTCGAGGCTGCGGTTGCAGGATTCGAGGACGGCCATGTGGGTCGTAAACACTCCCGTTTCTGATCGCCATGCCGGAGTCGAGCGTTCTCTCCGGCACGTGAGAGCCTCTGTGTCCACCATTGCCGTCAAAAGGTGAATTCAGGCTCGGGAGCTGGCTGTTGGAGTGCTGATTGGACTGCATCGCCAACGTTGGGCTGGCGGCGTAGCTGCCGACGTTATTCGTCGTTGAGTTGTCTATGGAGTGGAAGCCAGAGGTATTTTCGCTAGAAGCACTTGGCGACGTGTGGGTCATATTGAGAGAGCTGAGCGTCGACATTTCTTGGGTCTCGCTAGGACATGAAGATGAAGTGTTACTGCCCTGACCTGTGGCGTTGATAGCGTCTTGGGACGCCGAGCTGACTGACCCTTGGCTAGTCCCTGTCTCAAGGTGTTGTTGGTACAAGGTAGGATCTTCATCGTTCCCCTGGATGGATCCATTGCTGGCGTCGAATGAGGAATGAATACTCATTGGATCGGGAAGCGTCCTGTTGCCACCATAAGCTGGCAAATGGTTGACGAGCGGAGACAAACCAGGGAATATCGGCGATCCCTCTGCCGCCACATTTGGGACCGAAGTACCCGTAGATGTCATGTAAGAGACCGTCGAAGTCTCATATCTCAAAGGATCTTGATCGTAGAGCAGAGTGTGAGAGGTCGGTCTGCCGTTTGAAGGCAATGGATTCCACTGCTGAGCGTAATCGAGGGTGGGATAAATTGGCGTAGGTGCTTGTGACATTTGAAGAGGCGGTCCTTGAAGGGGCCTCTGCATGTCATACTGACCATTGTAGCTGGTCGGGTAATTGGTATTGAAAGGAGGGCGCGCTTGTGAAGTCGAGTATGGCGCGCTGGAGATGTCAGCAAGCGCTTCGAGTCCCCTAGAGATTGGCTCACCCTGGGCCTGTGTAAGGAGTGGGCACGTGCTGGGGGACATGGCTAACGTTGGCAAGAGCGTACTGGCTTGGATCGGTTGTGATCCGGGTCATATAGTTGGCCGGGGCAGGTGCTGAATGGGGCCATTCCGAGTCACTGGAGACCTGCAACGCGACATCATCTATATGATGAGAGTTCACCTAACTCATGTATACGTCAACAGAAGGACCAGAGTGGTGGACGTTGGTCATCCTTACCCTCAGATAGTGGCAGGAACTTCGCGGCACCCCGGCTGCCTGACAGGCCTCGCAGCCGTTGCCATCCAGGCGATCACCGGTACATTTGATCTTCCTCTTGCGGCAACGTGCACACTGCATCACATGTCAGCCCTCGTCTGCATCGGATCAGGCTGTATGAGTTGCCTTGAACAACGTACGGCTACACTATTTCGCTTCCTCGGCTTCTTGTCCCCTCGTGGAGACCTAGATTCATCACTCTCATTGCCATCAGGGTAAGCTCTTATATTACCACGATAGGTAAGCGACCTTGGCTGAGCCATAACCTCGTTTGGGTGGCGGTGGGTGCTGAGTCCTCGGGCAAGTCCGTGATAAGCACGGGTCATTACCTTGTGCACTCAACACTGGGCTCGAATTGGACTGAGCGGGCGGTGGTGTCAAGCTTTTGTATTGACGTGGACTCCAAAGTGAGAGGCTCCCAGCCAAGAACAATGCCTCTGAGACGGACACCCTCCTAGCCGCGTTCTCCCCACTGCGAAAACGGAGTGTCTAGTAGGAGGCGGTGAAGTGTTAGATCAATGTTAAACGATAGGGGGATAGAAATTGGGAACGATGTCTCAATATAAGTAGACTGATGGAGATCTAAATTGCAGAGACAAAAACTGCTACAATCACTCTGCTGCACGAGGACCAATTCGTTTCCAGATCAACGCACAAGTGAAAAGACCTATCGACTGCTCCTTCTCAGGTAGGATTGAGGTGTCTACAGATTAAAAAAATAGCGACTTCAGCTCATCGCCTTACACGCAATTCATCCGGGGTGGGTCCAACTTTAGTGGGCGCTTGCAGCCAGTGACATAATGTCAGTAAGGTACATACAGGAAACGGGATCAAGCGTCGATTATCTGCAAGATTCAATCGGATCTTAAGGTTCCGGTAGACGCTTCGGCCGCAAAAAAGTGATGAAGTTCGAATATTCTTGATACCACTCTGCTCGGAGGAATCTAACCTCGGTTGACGCCAGAGGAGCTCAGACCACAGCGCGCCAGAGAATAAGAACAGCCATTGCTTGGACGATCTTGATCCTTACTCCCGAAAACATTATTGTGGATCGGCACGAGTAAGGCAGAGTGAAACTATCCATAGATGGCTGCTGAAGAAGTCGGTAGGATCTCCTTCTCTTACAATAAGCATTTGATTGCTCACAGCAGTAGCTCTATTTGTTTTGTGATAGGTCGGCCATAATTTGGGAGGAAGGCCATGTCTGCTGTGACAGTGTGCGTTGTCTGATTGCCTAAGGGAAATCATTGTTTGATGGTGGTGGTAGGGCTTTCAGGCAAACTGTTTTAATCCGATTTGCCAGTCCCCACCCTGTCCTTCACAGATCATGCCAAGCAACCACCCAAAATTAATTGAGCACTGCAATGTTCTACTCTAATGTAAGCGAGTCTCACAGTGTGTGAGAAGAGGATGCCGGCCATCGATTTCCCGTGTCAGAACCAGGCTCTGTCTCGGGCAGCAAACCGAAAACAAGCTTGCTTGCAGCTCCATGTGTTTCGGGTCCGTCTACTGTACCAGATTTAGAAAATTTATCTTCCACGCCTCGTGATCTTGCACACTACCTTGTCCATACAGACTCATGTCGGCTCAAAGCCGCTGTAAGCATGTCCACAGAGTGGAGCAGGAATTCTCGGACTGGAAGCAATGGGTGTCGCTGAGACTAGTGTGCCAAGGTAGGATCAAAGCTGATCCATTCGCTGAACAGGCGGACACAGCGATAGCCTCGCGGCTTCGTATTGCGTATATGTAGCATGACGAAAAGGGAATTCGAGCCAGCGGAGGTCGCCCGCATTCAGGAAAAACCTCCTGCACCGCTTTTCGACTCGGACCTACTGACACGGCTCGTATGCAGCCTTACTACAAGGCATAGGTTTTGAAAGCTCCGCTGTCTGGGTTTTGCTAAGCACACTGTCCGAATTTAGTAAAACGGCACAACTATCAAAAATGATTGTATACGAGGTAGACGTTGAAACAGCCGCAACAACAGCATGGCGGGAGGCGTCGTCAACTATGGCCAAAAACCGCTAAGTCTTCCCTGAAGGCTGTGGGGACCTATTTTGCGATGTAGACATGTGATTTGATTTGATTGGCAGCCGCTGATATCTGACCAGCAGGCACTGGGCTAGGAGATTTGTAGTTGGTTCCACAATGATGAGGACGTGACGGGATCCAACGAATCTTTGATACACCGCACGGATAGCTGCAGAGAAAAGACGCTACCCCCCCCCGGGCGCTGAGTGCCGTTTCAGGCACGTATAACGTGCTGTAGTAGACGTGCATTCAAAGAAGCAGGTGTGCAGGTGTGCTGAAAGGCAGATGGGCAGATGGACAAAGCCGGAGGATGCGGTCAGCAGATTTTTGCTTCCTTGTCCTCCAAGATAGAATTCCAAGATAGCGTTCGGTTGAAGTACGTCTGGTGATGCGGTGAGAGATGCAGGCTTTGATTGATATACGCGTCGTTCCAGGGTACGGATTGCTAAAACCCCTCGGTGCTTCAGAACACATCTGCCCAGTCTTTATCTTTCAAAGGCTCATCTTTGAGTCCCTGAACGTACAAACAAACGCCAAGCACTCGAAAGCCCGTTGACGAAATTCTGCCTCACCACCAGAGCCTGGAGAACTCTGAAAACACCATCGAACGATATCGTAGAGGCAGCTTCAGTGAAAAGCCTGAGGTTAGCCCATAGGTCTAGCCTCTCCTCATTTAGACGCAACGCTAGAACCCTCGCGTGATACAGAACGACTGGCCACTCGTAAATTTCCTACTAACAACGACTCTGACGCAAGAACTTCTGCTTCATAAAGCGTTCAGATTGTAATTATCTACAATCTTGGAATTGAAATGTTTCGTAACAAAGTTTCTGTTACGCAGCAATAGAAAGCTTAGCACTTCGAGGGATTTTACAGGGGTTGCTAGTTTTCAAGTACTCTATTTTGTCGCCCGCGAGGCGCCATACCCAATCCTTGGCGGCGATCGTCCATTATCACAGACGACAGTAATAAATCGGACAACACCTCATTCTTTCAGTAGCCCAGCACCGCCTTGAAAGCTCGCCATCATGTCCGAATTCGATGAAAAGCTGCAGGTCCAGGAGACTGGAAGTGGACATGACGTCAAGAATGATGAGAAAATAGAGGAAACCGAGATCTTCGGGGAAGTCGATGAAGAGGCAGAGGAGGAAGCGCGAGAGAAACTACGCCGCGAGAGGGAAGCTAGAGCGCAAGCTCTGACCTTGGAAATTGTGGGCGATTTACCTTATGCTGAGGTCAAGCCCCCAGAGAATGTTCTCTTTGTATGCAAGCTCAATCCTGTCACAGAAGGTCAGACCATCGATCCTGCGGCCTCTACGCACGTACCGCTGACAAGCTCTGCTCAACAGATGAGGATCTAGATACGATCTTCAGCCGCTTCGGTCCAATCGTATCCTGCGAAGTCATTCGAGACAAGCGCACAAAAGACAGCCTGCAATATGCATTTATCGAATTCGAGAACCAGAAGGACTGCGAGCAGGCATATTTCAAGATGCAAGGAGTGTTGATTGATGATCACCGCATCCATGTCGACTTCTCACAGAGTGTATGCATTTTCCAAGCCTCCCCACATGCCTCTTTACTGACCAAATCTATAGGTATCACGGCTTTCAGACAAATGGAGAACTGCCACAAACTCCAAACGAGCGCAACACGGAGGGGGCTTTGGTGGTATCGCTGGTCTCGAGAAGAAGCGACAATTCAGGGCTATAGATCCGAAAAGTGACGAGGACCGCAAACGCTCTAATGGATATGGAATGGTCATTGACAAAAATGCAATACGCCATGAACGAGACAAGGAACCCGATCGACGAGACCGGCCGCGCAAACACTCACGAAGTCGGAGTCCTAGGAATCACGATCGATACCGAGAACGTGTACCTTCAGGAGATGTTCGGCGAAGAAGGGACAGAAGCAGAGACTATCAACGAGATGACTATGAGGACCGCAGCAGGAGGCGGTAGTAATAAAGAATGGTGAAGGCTCGGAGAAAACACAGGACATATACGAATCATGGTGCCATGGAGCGCGTGCATTACTGGCGTTGATGCCTACATTTTGAACCATTGGGGAGAGGGAACTTTGTATAGATACTGGAAGAAATGTCTACATGGCATGCCTGTTGTTCGACCTTGTAGGACTATCCGTAGTTTCTTTACAGCACTACTATTACACCACGTAGCCTGAGCTTTGCAGACAAAGTGCTTCCAACACTACTTACCAGGACGCACACAGCTCGATTATTCTTGCTGACTGCATTTGGTTAAAGGGTAGGGCTCAAGATCTTGGCATGCGGTAAACAACCCCCGCCACTTCGCCATTTTCTTTTGTTCCACTTCGGCCCTGGTACACAAACGCCCATACTTTCATTCAGCTAGGCAAACAACCACATTTCATGATCGAGCTAACAAGTATCAGCTACAACTACCATTCCCCGTTTCATCCAAGATGACCTCCACAATGAACAAGATCCTCGAAAAGCTAAATCTCTCCTCCAAAGAAGAAGGAGTCCCGGCAAAAGAGCCGACAGAAAAAGAATTCGGTGAACTACGGGAACTTTATGAAAAAGCAGGTCAAGAGCAAGTTCTAACATTCTACGATAAGCTTGACACCGCCGAAAAAGCGGGCCTTTTCGAGCGTCTCTCTTCTATCGATCCCAATTACATTAATGAGATCACTCGGAAAGCACTAAAGCCTCAGGACTCCGGAAAAGAAGGGCAGACCAAGCTGGAACCCCTGCCAGAAGAAGCAACCGCCTCGATATTTGATTCAAAGTCAGAGGACATCGAGTCATGGTACAACTCCGGCTTGGATCTAGTAGCTGAAGGGCAGGTTGCTGTGGTGTTGATGGCTGGTGGGCAAGGCACACGGCTGGGTAGCTCTGCTCCCAAAGGATGTTTCAACATTGGTCTACTCAGCGGAAAGTCACTGTTCCAGATACAGGCGGAGAGGATATGGAAGGTCCAGCAGCTGGCAGAAAAGAAGAGCGGGAAGAAGGACATCGTCATACCTTGGTACGTGATGACTAGTGGACCTACACGAGGGCCAACAGAAAATTTCTTCGAGGAACATAATTATTTCGGCTTGGGAAAGGACGATGTGGTCATCTTCGAGCAAGGCGTTCTTCCCTGCATCTCCAACGAAGGGAAGATACTATTGGAAAGCAAGTCAAAGGTATAAGCCATATATGATGGGACCCAAGGCCCGATATTAACGTCGATTTACAGGTAGCAGTCGCTCCAGATGGGAATGGTGGCATCTACCAGGCACTCTTGACCTCCAATGTTCGAACCGATATGCGGAAACGAGGAATCCAACACATCCACGCCTACTGTGTGGATAATTGCCTGGTGAAAGTGGCTGACCCGGTGTTCCTGGGCTTCTCTGCATCCAAGGACGTGGATATTGCCACCAAAGTGGTTCGAAAGCGAAGTGCGAAAGAACCAGTCGGCCTGATCTTACTCAAGAATGGGAAACCAGATGTCGTAGAGTACTCGGAGATCGACACAGCTACTGCGGAGGCCAAGGATCCGAAGCAACCAGAAATTCTCAAGTTCCGGGCAGCAAATATCGTTAACCATTACTACTCATTCCGCTTTCTGGAGACCATCGAAGAATGGGTGCACGAGCTCCCCCATCATGTAGCTAGAAAGAAGATACCGTACGTTGACACAGACAAGGGGGAGACAATCAAGCCAGAAAAGCCAAATGGTATCAAATTAGAACAGTTTGTCTTCGACGTTTTTCCAATGCTCGATCTTAAGAAGTTTGCATCAATGGAGGTCAAGCGAGAGGACGAGTTCTCGCCCCTGAAAAACGCCAAAGGAACAGGGGAGGATGACCCAGATACGAGTAAGAAGGATATACTAGAACAAGGCAAGAGGTGGATCGAGGCAGTCGGAGGGACTGTGGTGAGCGACAGTGGAGCTGATGAAACTGCGGTTGAAGTCTCGCCTCTGATCAGCTATGTATGTCAATGCCCCCGTCTCTTGATCCTACAGTAGTTGACAGTCCCAATAGGGCGGTGAGGGTCTTCACTTTCTCAAAGATAGGACAATCAAAGCTCCTGCCGTCATCGAGAAGGAGCCTTCGGAGTGATGGAAAGGTGATCACAACAGCTCTGCCTCTACAGGATCGGAGAGAGTATGCATGGTTATATGTTGAAGGTGTACACTAGAAGAACCGAAGAGGTTCCTCTGTGGAGCAAACGAGATGACAGTCCTGCCAGGCCAGTGCGCTGAAGGGACTTGACTAATGCTCCGCTCGTCATCTCCAACATTCCACCCCCACAATTCCGCCGTTCCACGATCCCGCATGTAGTAAGCGTAAATTCGAATTTACCCGAGAGCGGTTGGCATCTGTAGAATTTTGTCGACGTTTCTTCTCCCAAAATTGGCATTGTCAGGTCGTACAGTTGCATCGGAGGGCTGAAGGTACATAGCGAGCTGTGCTTTGGGAGGAAGGAAGCGCTGTGCGGTTGAGGGAAGGAGATTTTAGGTTACAAGGTATGCTTCGCAATACCAGAGCCACCAGAAGAAGTAGCAGAGAGCAAGAACTCAGAGACCGAGATGCTGACATGTTGCGCTGTCTTATAGGAATCATATTCTCAGGTTGGACTACAAGGTACCGAACTTTTTCACAGAGCGAAATTCACTGTTGCCATCCACACAATCACCCGTTCGCAAACAACTTCATGACCCCACCCATCCAAATCACCACCCCAACATTCCTTCATCATGGACCCAGGACCATGGCAATATGGCAATCGTCAATACAGCATCAAGCTTTCTGATACAGGTGTCGCAGGGCTGCAAAAATCGGCATTGGATATGTCTTCTTTATCGCGCCGGGCTTGCTACAAATGCGGGAACGTTGGGCATTACGCTGGTCAGTAACATGGCTCCCAGTTGGAGAAGGCATGCAAGCTGATATCGTGCAGAAGTATGCTCGTCATCAGAACGCCTATGTTACAACTGTAAGCTTCTTCGCTTCCTTGATGCTTCCTCTTCATGCGCTGACTCAAAGACAGGCAAACAGCCTGGTGTGCATCTATCACTCCTCGATGTAACCTTAAGATAATCCGAGCGCATCTAATTCCCATTATAGGACATGAATCCAATGGATGCCCGCATCCTCGCACCACCGACAGTAAGTCAATACCCACACAGAGATCTCTAGGATGGTCACGCTGACTCTTGCGAAGCCAAGCAATGCTATCATTGCCAGGGTCTTGGGCACGTCCAGGCAGACTGTCCGACTCTGCGTATCAGTGGCGCCGGCACGGGAGGTGGACGCTGCTATTCTTGTGGCCAACCGGGTCATCTAGCGGTACGTACTCCTGCATCTCGTATTCGGTCGTTCTCGCTGACGGTGATCGACAGCGATCTTGCCCAAATGCAGGCTTTCAACCCGGACCTGCATTCGGTGCAGGTCGGGGAGCTGTTCCTCCCCGTGGCGGATTCGCCGGCGGTTTTCGCGGAGGCTTTGCGGGAGGTGCTGGTGGTCCACGTCCTGCAACATGCTACAAGTGTGGTGGACCAAACCACTACGCTCGTGACTGTCAGGCGCAAGCTATGAAATGCTATGCATGCGGCAAGCTGGTGAGTCGACTTCGGAAAATAATTTGTGAGTTTCAAGTCTAACCCATGCAGGGCCATATTTCTCGCGACTGCACAGCTCCCAATGGCGGCCCCCTTAATTCTGCAGGCAAGGTCTGCTACAAGTGCGGTCAAGCAGGGCATATATCTCGGGATTGCACAGCGGCCGAAACGAATGGTCAGATCCCCATTGATGGCGCAGTGGATCAAGTGCAGCCAGCGCCTACCACCGTCGTCGCCTAACGTCACAAATTGAACGGCCAACGATCGAATCTCCTTTCTGTACTATGACCATACGCTTGTTCACAAATGCTTTGCATACAATCTCCTTTGCCAATACTAGCACCTAATGTTGACGAACCCCCCAAAAGCGATATTCCATTCAATGGTGTTCCGCATCCTGCCATATCCAAAGACGTGACGAACGGCGTCATCCATGTATTCTAAACATCTTGCTTCTGCTGGTGCGTCGCGTAGGAGAAGAGATGGATGGACCTGGAGGAGCGAAGGAAGACGGATGGTAAGCGCATGGACGAGCGCGGCCAGGATAAAGAATCAAGGCTAGGATGGAGGATCTTCGATGATGATGATGGAGGACCTTGTTCAATTGAGTCAGTGCTTGGCTCTACCATGATTTTAGATCCCAGAACGAGACCTCAAGAGTCAACATTGGTTAGGCACAATTTTTCGTTCCATTGACAAACTGCAGCTTCTCTCCTTGAAAACAGTGGTGCATTCCTTTCGGTCTGCAATAGCAAAGAAATGCTTTGACTTGGCGGCTTTGAGACAGAAATCTCGTCCTTGAAAGTGGACAGCTTGCCAAGACTCAAAGCTGTGTCTCCACAGCTCGATATCTCACATCACCTCCAACTTTTTCCTCGACCAAATCTATGCTATTCCATCCATTTTTCCAACTGCACCGCCAGACGAGTCTACCTGCGGGCTCGAGATAGAAACTCCTACAGCTATACCTTGCGATGACTGCCTCAACGGCTGGAGATGATTTCGACGATGAGGTTTGAGCAAGCTTACGCCTTCAAATGACTGCCATTGAGAACACTATCTAGGACTTCATCGTTGATATCGACGGCATCCAAGCCCATGGTACGTTCCACCGTCAGCAAGCCACAGCCGTGTAGTGCTCATGAACAACAGGTGTGGGAGCAGCAGACATCACAAAGCTCAAGGCCAATGGCTACTACACTGTTGCTGTGGGGATTTTCCTTGCTTTTCGTCGAAATGAAAAAACTTGCTGACACTGCTAAGTCGGTCCACGCTGCTACACGCAAGACGCTTCTCAAGGTCAAAGGCTTCAGCGAAGTGAAGGTCGAGAAGATCAAAGAGGCTATCACGAAATTGCAAGTATGTTGCTCTGCATTCAATCCCTGCTTGACTTTGACTACATCGCAGCGTAGTGGCTAGCAAGCGATTTGCTGACCCTGCACCTCCCACCAGCCTTCTGCATCCGGCTTCATCACAGCAGTTGAGCTCGGTCACAGTAGGAAGAGAGTATGCAAGATCTCGACCGGAAGCAAGCAGCTGGACTCTATTCTCGGAGGGAAAGTCTGCCAGAGCCAGGCGCCGGGCTCCCAGCGGCTAACAGTGTGCCAGTGGATTCCAGAGCATGAGCATTAGCGAGGTATGGCAGCACCTTCGAGATTACTCTCTCGGCGACTTTACTGAATTTACGCTCATCTAGGTATATGGCGAATTCAGTGAGTTGCATGCGTAAACTCTGGGCAAAATCTCGGTCTGAAAGGGCGAAAGGATGTGGAAAGACTCAGCTTTCGCACACAATGTCCGTTGTTGCTCAGGTTACTTGAAACTCTCCGCTCGACCAGCGTTTGTGAGCTAAAGCAACATCAGCTGCCGCCGGACATGGGAGGAGCGAGTGGAAAGGTCGCATATATCGGTACAACCTAGCATACATCCAACCCTGATGGTAGATAGCTGATATTCGCTCTCCAATTCAGACACTGAGGGGACCTTCAGACCCGAGAGGTACTCGACTCATCGTTTCATTGGCTCAACACAGCCTGCTCACTGTCACAGAATAGCACAAATCGCCGAGCGATTCGGAAGTACAACCCTCATCCTCTGCACATCAGGAACCCTACTAAACTCACCCAGTGGATCCCGACCAAGCCCAAGAAAACATTGCCTACGCCCGCGCCCTCAACAGCGAGGTCCGTACATAAAATCTTCCGTTCCCTATCCCTCTACAGCACCTCGCTAACATTCGCCATCGTGCTAGCACCAACTCGAACTCCTAAACACGCTCTCCTCTTCCTTCGCCGGCAACGAATACCGCCTCCTTATAATCGATAGCATCATGGCCTGTTTCCGCGTCGACTACTGTGGCCGTGGCGAGCTCGCGGATAGACAGCAGAAGCTGAATCAGTTCTTATCAAAGCTGACGCATATGGCCGAGGAGTTTAACGTTTGCGTTTTGATGGTACCGTCCACCTCTCCAACAATCTAAAGATATCAGTGGTAGACGGAGCGGAAAGCTGATGACCGGGGCAGACCAACCAAGTCCAATCCGACCCCGGCGCCAACGCTCTCTTTGCTGGTGCCGATGGCCGCAAACCCATCGGTGGACATATCCTAGCGCATGCTTCGACGACGAGGGTCTTGCTCCGGAAGGGGAGAGGCGAGGAGAGAGTGGCTAAGATTCAGGACTCGCCTGGTCAGTCGTCGCCCTGGTCACAGAGAAGCAGAGTCCTCTGACACGCTCTGACTCGTTGTGCAGATTGTCCCGAGCGTGAAGCAACCTACGTGATCACGAACGGCGGCATCAATGATCCAGAGAAGGCATGAATGGGATGAAACATGAGGACATTTGGGAGAAGTGGAAGGTAGCATTTGCATGATCATGTTCCACCACGTCGCTGTATCCCCTGCATTCTGCGATATAGCCGGCGCACAGCTCATCAGCCTTCAAAGAACATTGGCTTAGCAATAACAATAATGAACGCTTCTTGTGGTATCTTCCCTATCAGACGAACAAATCCTGTGGCGTCACCCCCCAACAACGAACCTCGCCCCCATCACCACCCCACCTTCTGTGAACACTCCTGCCCTCGCCGCCCCCACATTCCTTACAGTACCACTCGACGCATATGTAGTAGCACAGTCTACACTCAGCGCCGGTGTCTGGAAATCACGATCTAGAGCATCAGCATTCAGCTGGGTCGGTACTCGATCTCTCCGTCTTGACCCAGGAGCTGGGGTGTCCGCTTTCCCATCTTGCACGCGTCGTGTAGTCATCTTGTCGGACTTCGTAGCAGGACTGGTAGGAGATGGCAACTTGAGCTTCACAATCTTCCTCTGCGCAGGGGTGTGATCCCTCGTCATTGGGGCAGAACTGAGTGGTGAGCTACCCGCCGTTGACGCAAAGCTAGTCTGTGTAGTTCGTGCATTGGTCGGGATGGTGGGATTGCAACCGGCTTTATGGTCATTGATAATGGCCGTAGCTATCGAATCGATCTGCTCGGAGAGCGTTTGTTTGGTAGTGATGATATCATAATAATGGCCGCGGGACCGCTTGACCGCTTTTTCAAGCGGAAGCGCTGGGAGTAGGCGCACGTTTGGTGGGGAAGAAGGCACGGGATTAGTCTTGTTACTTGGAGTAGGAACCGGAGATGGTGCGACAGATAGTGGGGAGGTTTTCGAGTAATCGTCAATAGACTTGGCGTTCCCGAGCGCTTCTGAACGCGACTGTGGCGCTGTATATGTACGGTCTCTCGTTGTTGCGATGCTTTGAACCGGTGAATGATCCACAGATTGATCCAGATTTGTGGTTGTAAACCCCTCGTGTCTGATCGGGGTGGGGTTGATAATGTATGCAGTTTCAGGCCCATCTTTGTTACCCTTACCCCAAGTGATGACAGCGTCAAGGATACCAAATTTGGGACTGCCAGCTTTCTGCATTTCTTCAATTTCCTTTGGCATGGATAATTGGGCCAGGCTCTCCAGATACTCGCCAATAATTGGGCGTTCGCCATTTTCATCTTGCCCAATCTCGTCAGCTTCAGACATGAGGGCGTCTGAAATTTCATTCCATCTCTGCTGTGCGCCAGCATAGGCCACTTTGCCCCGTCGGTACTCTCTAAGGCCTCCATCTGGGTTCTGACCAGAGGGAACAATGACCCAAGGTTTCTCAATCAATCGCCCAATTCGGTGACCAGTGAAACGGACAATGTGCTCAGTCATGGTATGAGCCTCGCCCGAGTAGCGCCGTGGGACGTAATGAGAGCCGCAGGGCGCGCCATTGAAGTAAACGTCGATCTTGACGTCGTTGATTTCGGTTATTGCAGTCGCCTTATCCTTGCTACCTTCAAAAGACTTATTGGAGAGGAAGACGGTGAGGCAGAGGGCATGGGGGATGAAAGGTGGTTTGTATTTCCGATTGGGTTCGATACCGGCTGGTGAAGGATTAGCAGAATAAGAAGCGGGTATGTAACATCATAATCGGGGTGTCT
This sequence comes from Letharia lupina, assembly GCF_014066315.1. Taxonomy (NCBI): domain Eukaryota; kingdom Fungi; phylum Ascomycota; class Lecanoromycetes; order Lecanorales; family Parmeliaceae; genus Letharia; species Letharia lupina. The sequence continues at coordinate 743,322 of NW_023502975.1, forward strand.
TACCATCTTTACTCGTCCCGACACCAATTTTCTCTCCATCCAAAACGACAGTTGTCCCGGCAGACTTTTTTCTAACCAACGGCACCCTAGCCGGCCTCGTGTTCCTCTGCTCTGTCGTGGTCAAATCGAAAAAGTTCTTACCCGCATGGACCATGTAGAATAGCATATCCTTATTGTTCCCCAGAAAACGTACATGGCTTCCTTCCTCTGTGTATAATGGCGTCTCGCTCAGTGTCCCATCTATCGAATCTCTAGCAAATTGCTGAGCAATATCTCGGATAGACGCGCTGGTGGTGGGACTTTGCTGTGTGCGTGGATTGGGGGTCGTTGCACGCCTAAGGTCAGAAACAGAGAGCTGGACTGTTGTCTTCTTGCCGTAGAGTGTTGGCATGATGCCGGTGCGTTGATGCAAACAGATGAAAGAAGACACAGGGAGAAGACGACGACGTTGGATTTGATGATGGGCGTGGTATGAAACATTGATGTAAACATGGGGGATTATGGATAGAGGTTCGCTTAACACTTTGTGCTGGCGGCTTTGTTTACCACAAGATTGGAAGGAACTCGCGGCCATATTTCCAGTTCAGTCACATATTGAAAAGCTTTATTTTGTAGCATTCGAGTACATCGTCGGGGGAGCAAGCCAGAGATTAGGATCAGAAAATGGGAACTTACCCTCACAGACTGAAATCATGGAGAGCACTCATGGTCTCAGGCAGCATTCTGCTCTAAGCTCTCCATGACATGCATCAAGTCATGTGCAACTGAGCCAGCATCCACTCAACCAAGCCCTCCCATTCCAGAAGTATCCAACGACACTCCCAACTCCACAATCGTCTTCTCATAAACCCTCGCAATCTCCATCTCCCACCTTCCATGATTCCCGTTCACCTGCATTTCCTCCATAATATCGTCTTCGTCATTATCAGTCGTAAAATCATCTTCGGTTTCCATACTAGACTGTGCTACACTCTCAGTATCAGTCACGCTCCCTCCTTTCCCTGCAACCTCCACCGCCGCTACTCTTGTCCTCTCAACCAGTGACCTCATTCTGACTTTCTCCGTGGTGCTCAGCTTTCCTCTGCCTCCTTCGAACCCTGATAGGATCTCACCAGTTTCAGCATTGGCGCCTTGAAGTAAAGAATAAAAGGCCATGTCAAGCTTGTGAAGCAGATGGAAGGTTGGCCGTGGTGAGAAGGGGAAAGCTTAATGATTTCGGAGTCAGCATTGCTCTTTCGGGAGAAAAGCTACGTCGCGGGACATGTCTTAGGAGCAGAGCACTCTTGGGATATGTGTGACGACCCATAAGACCACATGAATGGGGAAGAATTGCCTCGGAAAGTATCACGTACGTGCGAGACAAGTGCAGGATGTCAATGCAATAGTGAGGAGGTATGGCGTTTGAAGCGAAGCTAAAGAGATATTGAATCATTAGCAAAGGCCACATCCTGGGTCTAATGGCCTTCCGTACGTGTACCAGACACCCAAACCACATCAATCACCCCCTCCAAATCCCTCGCCAGCTCTCCGTAGCTCTCATAGCCTCTTCCCTGAATTCCAGACATAGCCTCATCTTCGAAGTCAGCGTTGAACCTTTTCTCGTACCGCCGCGAAATTTCAAGCAGCTTTCTGTCGACATAGTCAATGAAGCTACTTTCTTTCGCACTTCCGGGCTTTAGCGGGGTAGATCGAGGTTGGGGCAAGATCGTGTAGCCGGCTGGCGGCGAATTGAAGGACGAGGCTGGAGGCGAGGGTAGTGTTGGCCGGAGGAAGCCTCCGGGACCTGGTGCTCCATAGGCAGAGCTCATGGAGAATAATGATTGGGGAGTGAGGTCAAGATGCTTTGCCGTGGGGGAGCTCCTTGACAGAAAGGGAAGGTGAGGCGAGATGGTCAATACTGAGAGCTGGGTATTAGATCCCTGGAACTTGATGGTTGGAGACGGTTCCAAGGGATAGGAAGGTAATACGTGTAAGACGGCGGGAAAGGCATTGTGAACGATGTTGCTGCAGAGCCACCCCAAAGGGACAACGGTCCTGCAGTGCAAGGCAACGAGTGTCACGGGACCAGAACAGATTGAATGTGTTTGCAATTCGTGCTTGCATAGGACCGAGTTCTATCAAGTTTTCCATTACTCTGAAATGCTGTAGACGAGCCTCGCTGGAGGCTGCTATTTTGTCCCACCACTGCCTCATTCCATTCCTTCAATGAGCCGACCGAGTTCCCATGCTGTCATTCTTAGGTCCTTGACGTTCTCCCGTCTAATGGTAAATGTCAGCTGCCATTTCTCCGTGGCGCAGAGGCTCCACTCATCCTGGCTTACCTCGGTATGCTGAAGGTCTCCAGTCTCCAGAATTTTGGTCATGCACTCGTCCTCATTGGATGTGCCAAACTCATTCTCCAAAGTAGCCTTACTTGCTCCATCGTACGCATTCTGAGCCCCGTGTCTGATAGAGAATAAGATATCAGTAGTAGCTCTGACCAATGTTGTCGTGTGACACATTTGGCAATGACTGCAGAGGCTCCCTTACTTGTGCGTAACAAAGATCTTGAAGCCGCTAACCACCTGAGCTAGAGGGATGGAACGGTCGCCCTTCCACTTTTGCACAGACTCAATGTCATCAATGTAGATCACAAAGTCCTCTTCTTTACCCTGGTAATGGACCTTAGACTGGGAAGCGTTTCCGCGAGGCATTTTGACAATTTCAAACGAGTCTGAGTAAGCTTGGTATTAGGTATGGTGAGTGTATGGGAAGGTGTGATTGATTGATCTGTGAGGGTTGGTGAAGTGTCAAGTTTGAGAGGTCGTTTAATTGTGTACTTCGATCCTACCCCAGCTTTGGAGCTTGTTTGGCCAAGCCTCAAGGAGCTGCACGGGATCGACGTCACATGTCGCTTATCCTGTATAAGTTAGACCCACGATAGGTCCACATTGGCGCTGACGGTGAAGGATGGGAATATTCGAATCCAATAGAATGGACGGACTTTATGTGAAAGAATTATGGATTCAAAAAAGACTAATAGAACATGCGGGACTAAGAATTGGAAAAGCTTCGACGGCCGTACTTCCAACTCAATTGAGCCAGTTCTTGATCCCTTCCCTTGAAAAGGCTTTGAGGAGCGTCTGCGGTTTACGAAATTTGCCCTTCCCACGTCCCAGCTCGACAGAACCCTGACTTGTACCTCCTCTTGATGCCGGAGAACCCATGCAACTTTTGCGTGCTTTCTGGCTCTGAGCTAGCTTCCCCTCCTCCACTGTGGTTTCTGTTGAAAATGCTCCGATCCTCGCCGTGGTCAATTCTTCGAGCTGTGAGGGGAGGATGGGGGTTTGCTGATCGCGTGGTGGGCTGGACGCACCATCTGTCTGGGTTATACGATGAAACTTGATATGGCCAGGCCATAGACCAGGGTCCGACATGCTTGCGTGGCTGACTCTCCGCTGAATTTCAATGTTCACGGAGTCTGGGTTCTCGTTGACCAATTCCGGGCAGGGAGTGGAGTCATTCTCGGTAATGCTCATATAGGTGCTTACTGTCCTCTTGGTGGAAGTCGTCGTCATACTTGCTTTGCTGATTTTCCGCATCACCGAAGTCGCCGATCTTTGGATTAGATATGATCCTCTGTTGCCAGTCATACCAGGAAATGGCAAGCGATCCCGTGTCCATATATCGGACATGGCAGTCTCAATACGCTGTCGCTCAGCTCGCTTTGGGGCCAGAACAGGGATCCGGTGCGTTGAGAGCAAAGACTGAGAGCGATTGAGACACTCGGTTTCAGGCGCTGGAGGTTCACCACTCTCTTTAAGAGAATTGGTGTTCTTAATGATGACCTGGTGCCCATTCCTGCGTGAATTGACAGTAGCCGCACGTTGAATCGACTGACGACGCGTGAGAGTCCCCGGTTGGCCGAAGACAAAGCCAAGAGTCTTGATGTCGAGGGACAGCATAGCCTGCCCGGAGGTTGGCAACAAGCCTTTCTTTAATTCAATTTCACTGTCGCGAGATCGCTCATGGAGATCATTTCGCCATTGCTGTTCCTCTCGCGAGGTGCAACCGCAAAAGATCATCTCGTATAGCTGCTGGTCGAATTCGAACATCATTTTCCATGAAAATGGGGCGGTGTGACACTGGAGCCCTGAGCCTTGTGAGCTAACAATCGATGTATTTCAAAATGTACGGCCTTCTTACCCCTGCCGTTGTCTACGTCAACTATCTGTATATCGCTTGTGTTGATGATCGCGACTATACTGAAGTTCGAGCTCTTCTGGGGGAGTGCAAGCAGCAGATGAGATTTAAACAATGCACAGAGCATGTACTCTCCGCGCAAGTCTCCACTATTTGACTGATACGCGCCGTAAAGGACTCCGCAAAGCGAGAAATGACCCATGGTTCGAAGCGAAGTAGGCGATGGAGACTGTAAAGCCTCAATGTTAGCAGAAGATACGCGGATGCAGGTTACGTCTATGGACTCACAGTATCTGGCAATACCAAAAGATCTTGAAGATGCCATGATCTCTGGATTTTGACCTGCGTCTGCTGGTCGTTAGTAGCCTTGTTGATCTCTTTGGCTGTCTCACGAAGCCGAAACAACACCTTTTCGATCTCTGCGCTAGATTGTTGACCATCGATTACAGGAGTATGGTTGTGGAGGTCTGCGAATAAGAGCGGATATCTGCATACTCGTTGTATAGGCTGACGAAGAAGGAGATCAGCTAAGCTTTTCGATTGAAGGGGGCCGTGTCTTTTACCTTGATCAACAGGTCTTCATGGGTCAGGCCTTTTTTACTTCCCTCCAAAACTCCATTTTGCGGAAAGAGTGAATTGACCAAGGCTTCGATGCCTCGCTCATACGTTGACCAATTTGGTATGATCTTCGAAAGCATCGCCATGTTCCGTAGCATGGACTCGTATTTGGCGCCATACTCCTCGTATAAGAAGAAGCGCCTGAGCTGATTCACATAGTCGGTTAGCCTTGATCTTTTCTGCAATCTTTGGATGATGGGAATCTCGTACCATACGTTCAAAAACTCTAGCAACGTCAGCAGCCTCTCCTGGCATCGTCACCAAGGTTCGATCCCTGTGGCTTCCGAACTGGGAAGAATGATTTGCAGTGCGAGCTTTTATGACGGGACTTTCACCCGATGGTTCTTCAGCGCTCTCAACGCTATACCAGCGTGGATGTTTTGACCGCTGCTGAGCAGCAGCGTCGGATTGCATGTGGGAATTCGGCATCAGAGTCTTCATCTCAAGCAGAATATCCTCGTGCAAGCGCAGCATATCTGCAACGTTCTGCGAGATCTCTGGCTGCGTAGCTTGAGGGCCCTTTGGCGCGGAGTTGAGCATGAAGAAATAGACCTTAACCTTCTGTCAGCAATCGCAGATCCCAGTGAAGGATCATAGGGACCACAAACGTGCAGTAAGACCTTAAGATCCGCTACGTAGCTTTCCTCGGAGCTGATCAATTCCTCCAATATCCGGCGGCGCTTTACTGCCCGATCCCAGGCAGCTCTTTCCTCTGCCCGTGCGGCGACTTGGTCACCATCTATAGATGCTCTACTAGCTGTGTTACTTAATCTGCTGCCTCTGCCACTCCTCAAGAGATGAGACCGTGAGATCAGGGGAGTGTGTGGTCTGTCCATCTTGGATTGCAGTCTGACGGTGGCTGATTTGATAGCATTTCGGATGCCTGAAGACGACCATGAAGATGCTTTCTGGTGTCCACTGAGCCGTGTGCTCCGCGGCATATCACTTTCAATAGGGTTTTCCTCATCAAAGTCGTCTAATGTCCAGCGCTCTTTGCGAAAAGTAAGTGAGTGTCTGCGCTTAGGTCCTTGGGGACGTAGAGTGTCGATCAACCTCTTCAGGGGATTCTCAGATTTGATGGGATGCTCGGTTGCTATTTTGAATGATCTGGGGCCCGTCTCCTCTCGGCTTGCATTGCGGGGCAATCTGGGGGTAGACAGCGTTTCTTGCTTCCTGACGTCGAATGACAAGCCCCTATCTGTGTTATCGTCGGCGTCCCGCGCAGAAGCAGATTCGAGCGTATTGTAGAGACCTTCGCCACAGCCGACATTGGTGTCGATGTCTCCCAATGGTCCTGCTTCCACCAGCTGACTCGAGACCCTCTGCTCGTGGGGCGGTGGTGGTGGGACATCATTTCCCCAGCTGGACCTGTGCGAAGCTTGCTTTGATGATCGTCTTATTGACGAGGAGGTGGTCGGATCTGGAGAACTCCTCATTGATGAGTGTGAAGCATTATGCCTTACCACCAGGTTTTCGTTTCTGAACTGGAGGCGAGCAGACGAAGTGGACCCTAGGGAGCGTGCAGAGCCAGGAGAAGATCTATACTTTGAAGCACGTTGGATCGTGCCCACGGACCGTTCAGAGGTCTTAGACTGCTGGTCGCTAGGCACACTAGGCCATGCGTTTCCCGCAATGGAGGGCGAGATCGCTGTCGGACTATGGAGTCGTAATCCGGACATCGTGGCGGAGAAAGCTTACAGAAATCCAATCCCAATGTTATTCTACTGGGAGCGTAGAGATGCTCCGTAGAATGATGTAAATTAAGCACTTCGTAAGTCACATGCAGGCGTAAAGAAGCAGAGAGGATAAACAAAAACATGGGAGAGTAGAAACTCTGAATATAATTCGCGCTGATAGGACCTCTGGAAGCTAGCATAATCTCTGTAACGACTTATAAACAGGAAAGTGCAATAGAGAGATCCGGCGAGAACGAATCGCAAATGGTAAGGGTCCATGATGAAGGACGTTCTTGCAGATAACAGACTGTTGGCTACTACCAACAGCCTCACACTTCTGGCTTGCAATCGCCAATGTTCGCATCGCGCATCAGGGAAGGCGCTTTGTTGCAGAGTGTTCTGGATGGGAGCGAGATGCTTAAAGTACATCGGTATCCAGGAGGTCCCAAGGCCGGAGATTAGAGGAGCTGCTCGGGCATCCCAAGATGTTAAGTATTCACTACAATAGCATGAGAACGAGCCTGTTCTATAGGCCTGCAGCTTGAACAGGTCGCCGTAAAAGTCACACGACCACTGGTGCTTCTTTGAAGGATGCCTTATCAGGCCAATAATGAAGGAGGAGTGAACATCTCTCCCGAGCTCCCTTCATTAAGGGCGCTTATTGGTGGTGAGTCACGTGAGGGGCCCTATAAGCTTAGACTAGCACAGCCTAGCCGAGTGAGTGGAGCTAGTGTGACGTTTGCCCTTTCCAATTCCACAAGAGAAGGTCCTAATAAACACATCCGCCCTCTCAAACACCCCAACTTCTTCCCCACGAGAAAGCATTCTCCACGTTCTCATTATACCTCTTTGTCTACTCAATTCAATCGTAAGACTTAGCCAGCAGAGCTGAGTTCACACATTAGCTCCTTGTTCAAACATTCACCAGGTAAGATCCTTTGCTTGTGTTCCCCATCACCTGGCCTACCCCGTTTGTCCAAATGTGCCCTTGTGAAGACTCCTTTCGCTGGCTGGCATTGTCTATGTACAATGTCACTAGTGAGCCTTTGGCCGTCGCCGTGAATAGTTGGGGCCTGAATCCATGCGCCGAGGGGCACGCGAAGCCGGATGACAGACCTTCACCTCATGGTGCTGGTTCGCATGCCTTGCAGTTCAGCCATCTCTTCAGATTCAGCCTACTTTCGTGCTTTCTCTAGCAACCATGGCTCGAGAGGCGGTAACCCACATGGACGTCGAGTCCCTTCTGTTCCAATACCGTATGACAAACCACCGTCAAATTCGAGCACGCCAAGCACAGACGTTGGCCCAGCTGTCTGCTATTCCCTTCGACTACTTGCCATCGATCGCTGCTCACTCCGGCCCATTTCTGCCCCGAAACCCCGACGCTTCGCGTTCCTTCATAGCACAGTCTGAAGCACAGCTCAACCAAATCTTGCCAATAGCCTTCTGCCCCCCTTCTCCAGGCGAGCCTCAGGAGGATTTCGAGGACTTCAAAGATCTGCTACGCGCTTGTCGTCAAGAGCTATCGTCATCTCGCAATCGTTCTTATACCGCTCGGGAGGAACAGGTCATTAACTCTGTGGCTCATTCTATAGAAAAAAAGCTCGTCAAAATGGCGGTCGAAAACAACGTCTACCTGGCCAAGCTCGCGGAGCAGGCGGAGCGCTACGAAGGTAAGATCACCATCCTCCATGGCCCATGCCGTCGAGTACTAATACGCCATGTAACAGAGATGGTGGAGTGTATGAAGAACGTGGCATCTGCAGACCAAGAACTTTCGGTCGAAGAGCGCAACCTCCTTTCTGTCGCCTATAAGAATGTTATCGGAGCACGACGTGCATCGTGGAGAATTGTTACATCCATTGAGCAAAAGGAGGAGTCCAAGGGCAACGAGTCTCAGGTCGGCCTGATCAAGGAATACCGTCAGAAGATCGAAGCAGAGCTTGCCAAGATCTGCGAAGATATCTTGGAGGTTCTCGATGAGCACTTGATCAAATCGGCTCAGAGCGGTGAATCCAAGGTCTTCTACCACAAGATGTACGTACATTACCACACACGGGTAAATACAACGCCAGCCACCACAAGCTAACACCTGCCTACAGGAAGGGTGACTACCACCGATACCTCGCCGAGTTTGCCTTGGGCGACAAGCGCAAGGTCTCCGCCGACAAGTCATTGGAGGCCTACAAAGCTGCTACCGAGGTCGCCACTACGGATCTCGCTCCTACTCATCCAATCCGTCTTGGTCTTGCATTGAACTTCTCTGTCTTCTACTACGAGATTCTCAACTCTCCCGACCAAGCTTGCCATCTTGCCAAGCAGGCGTTTGACGATGCTATCGCTGGTCAGTACCTAATGCCCACGTCACACGAAGTCGCTAATGCTTCCTACAGAGCTCGACACTCTGAGTGAAGAGAGCTATAAGGACTCCACCCTCATAATGCAGCTTCTGAGAGATAACCTGGTAAGTCCTTCCATCAGTAGTTTATTGCATCAACTGCTAACATGCGCCAGACTCTTTGGACTTCGTCCGAGGCCGAACCAAGCGGTGGCGAGAGCGGTGCCGCGACAACGGAAACCAAAGAGGCTGGCGACGTAGCCTCTTCAGCTGCACCTGCTGAGCCAGAAAAGGCTGCGGAGTAGGTGTTCCTCTCATTACGCCGGAAGCATCAGCTGTATTGTTGGGACGCGAGGAAGGTTGAAAAATGGCAGAGCGATCATCTCGGGCTAGACAAGCTTCTTGACTCTGTTTCCTTGGTCCTGCTAGCAGCTCACTGGCTCCTGCCTGTCCCCTCTTCAGTTTTCTCATGATCTATGAAGGCGATGGCAAGATGATCAAGCGGATACTCTTTCGGTGGCCACTACGCGATGCGCTCGCTCTGGTCTGATTATGCAAGCTTGAAGAATAGAAATCAGCATACTAGATACATGCCTCACATTCATCATCCTGCTTTCGTGACCTCGACCTTCATATTCCAGCCCGATATTCTCTGAATCTAGCGATTCATATTCCGGTTGACGTGGACAGTGAGCTTGCGCATTCATGGTGTTGCTTGAACTCGTTCACTTCGAAGACGGACGAAACAGAGGAAACGTAGAATGACGTCAAATGGTGGTCTGCATTTGTCTTTCATTAGATACTCTAGAGCAACAGCCCACTACTCTAGGGGCTTGGAAACGTATAAAAACCCTGCAATGCTCGATGTTGTATAGCAGACAAAAGAATCCGAATCTGCTAAAGGAGGATTTTCCTTGCTGGAGATCCTCATGCGGCGTGATTGTCGCTTCTCCATGATCCAGTAATCGCTCATTTGTGCTCATCAGAAAATTCAAATTCATCAAGAATTTCCCTCTCTTTTCAGGCTTCTCGCATATGCGTAAGAAGGGTACCATGATCTCTCACGTAGATGGCTTAGGTCGGTAGCCTTGCGAGTTGCGACAATCCTGGGACGCAAAGTCTCATCCCTTTCTCTGCCTTTTCTCAGCTAGGACAAAGCGGCTTCAAGTACCTTACATCTCGACATCGTCGACGACGTCAGAGACCTATCACATCACTACACGTAAGAGGTGCATTCCTCCGAAAGTACGCATCTCCCAGCAAAATCTTTAGCGTGGAGTTAATTAGCAACTTTTTAAGAGTAGGGCGAGAAAAGAAAGTGTTTATGCGTGTCTACGTGCGCGTCATATTTGCTGCACAACATTTCCACCTTTCAAAGGAACAATCACTCCGGCTACATGACAGCTTTCTCTGAACAGTACCACCGTATTCCCTAAATTATCCCTTCCCTCTTGAATTTCCATGGTCGTCAATCCTTCCTACAACAATCATGATCGGGCTTTCTCCGTCTTTCTGACACCTTCGCTTTCTCGCAGCCTCGGGGGTGATCCACCACGCACTCGCCTCATTGCCCGAGAAACGGCTGATTTTCCCGGCCTGTCCTGATAAATTCACCAAGCATAGGGCTCTGGGAGCCTCACCTTCGAGGTCATCTCCTTCACATTACCATCAATCTCCATCACTCTCCGACCACGGATCTATTCACCGTAGCACGAAAACACCGAATCACTGGCTCTTAATCACCACCTACAAACGCTACCATGGCCTCATCCGCTTCGCAAGCGGTATTGTCGGACTTGCAGGACCGCATCAACGTTGCCAAGCGAGAGCTTGATACCTTACGAGAGACGGATGAGGAGTACGAAGTAAAGAAAATGGTGTTGGAACATGGGCTCGCTAGCCTTGAGACACAGTACGAGACTGAACAGCAAGAAGACTATCGTCGACAACATGAGGACGATGTGTACTCGCCAGGCACTAGTACGGACCTCCCTATCGTTGGCAACCATGGCCACCAACGACCTCAATCCAGCGACGCCGCGATGAAGCCTGCCAGCAACGGCTTCGCATCGTACGCGGGAAGCTCCAACAATGCATTCGGAGGCCACTTTGCATCAGACGGCTTGATGGCAGGTCAGGGCAGACCAGCTGCTGCACCTTCGTGGGGTTTTGGGTCACTTGAAGACACCTTCACCCCGGACACAACGAGCTTTCCGTCCATGAATGGTCGTCTCTCATCTGGATCCATCTCCAGTCCCGATTCTGGCTTTCTCCGCCCCCAGAAGCGGCAGAGGGAAAGTATGGGTCTCTCAAATACGGGCGGCCACGCTGCCAAGTCTCTGCGTGCAACCCCTAGCCCTGCCATTACTGGCACAACAACACCGACATCCCTTGAATCTTTTGAGTTCCCCGATGATCCGGACCTCTTCCATCTTCTTGGGGGCAACCCAAAAGATCATATTCGCGAGATGAGAGAGGAGCAGAAGGCGCAAGAGAAGCTCTTAGAGGCAAGGCGCAAGCAAGAGCGTGAAGACGAAGACTTTGCACGATCACTGCAGCAGTATGGAGATGGCAACGGGGACATCGGTCATGTGGAACACGCAACTCCAGGGCCAAGTACCGCTTCTCACAACACATCGCAGACTGTTCTTGACTCGCAGGGGCGATACCGTCGACCTGAACCTTTCTCATCGCCCCTTTTTGTTGGGGAGGATCCCTTCTCTTCTTACACTTTGCCGGTCAAACAGGAAAGCTTATATCGACATGATCATGCTGGTATCAAGCAGGAGAATGCAAATCGGAACACCAATGGGCACGCCCCCGTCAAACAAGAAAGATCACATCAGTCGCAGTCTTTCATCGACCTGGGCAGTGATGATGAATTTGGCGCTACAGGAGATCCTAGCCATCCAAGCAGCGATCTCGTCGAAATTGATCCCAGTGATTTCGCCAACAACCGCAGCATTCCAGGACCGTATAATCCATATGGAAACACTGCAGAAGGCTCCGGGCCATCAACCTGGGGCAACATGGGGGGCCAGATTGGACAGTCTGTTATCAATGCTGCCAGAGGAGTATACAATTCAGCGTACGATCTGGTCGACCAGCAGCTCGCCGAATATGGGACCACTCCCTCAGGTTTTGGCGGCTTTGGTGGTTCGTCGGTTTACAACAATGGAGCTGGCTCATCATCAAATTTTATTGACTTGGACTCTTATGATCCGCCACAAGATTTGACGTCCAGCGTCTTTGGTAGACATGGCATCAACCCAAACGACCCTGCCAACAGAGAACTTGTAGAGTCCTACATGGATCGTATCAATTACGTGACTCACGACCCGTAAGTCCTGCACAAACGCCACACTCAGCGTGATGTTAAATAGTTGCTAGCACGCGTACCACTGCAGAGATCAAGTCTCTCTTGGAGAATATCCGACCGGACGAAGAATTGCCCCCAGAGAACCGCGAGGGTACGCCCGATGCGATGACGTATGCTCTCATGGAGCACCAGAAGCTGGGCCTGACCTGGATGAGGACTATGGAAGAGGGATCAAACAAGGGGGGTATACTGGGTAGGTCTCATCGCTCCGATTGAGCTCTCGATGTTGGTCGCACGTCTCTCGTTGAGCTCTCACTGATGGCACGTAGCCGATGATATGGGTCTCGGAAAGACTATTCAGGCCCTTGCTCTAATGGTAGCCAGAAGGTCTACAGATCGGAAATGCAAGACTACTCTGATTGTAGCCCCTGTGGCCCTTCTCAAGCAGTGGGAACGTGAGATCCAACAGAAGCTAAAGCCGGGTCCACGCCATACATTGACAACGTTCATTTTCCATGGCGATAAACGTCACACGACGTTTGAGCGTTTACGGACCTTTGATGTTGTACTTACAACATACGGTGAGGCCTACTCTTTCGAATGCATCCTCGCTAAGGGTTTCTTATCATGCTGACTGCTTCTGATAGGGACTCTGGCCTCCGAACTGAAGCGACGAGAAGACATTGTCATGAAGAAACGTGCTAATGCAAATTGGAGACCTTCAGGCAGAGAGGACAATCTTCCCCTCTTGGGTGACGAGTGCAAATGGTACCGAGTCATTCTTGACGAAGCTCAGTGGATCAAGAACAAGTCTACAAAGCAGGCACAGGCAGTCTCCCAGTTGCAAGCGCTAACAAGATTCTGCATGACTGGCACGCCCATGAGTAAGCTACTCCACAACCTTCCATGCCGATGCCAATTTCTGGGTTACTGACCCGGAGAACTGCTAGTGAACAATGTGTCGGAACTCTACAGTCTAATTCGTTTCCTTCGCATCCGTCCAGTGAGTCCTATCTCCTCTTTTGGACCAATCTTGAGTCTTGGAATATATTCTTGGAAATTCTGTCCGAAACGAGTCCCAAGGCTCGATCCCTTCCAAATAGGCAATACTGATGGCAAAATTGTAAACCAGTATTGCGAACCAGAGAATTTCCGCCGAGATTTTACAACACCGCTAAAGAGCTCTTCAGATTCCGCCAAGAGCCGAGCCATGCGAAAATTACAGGCTTTGCTAAAAGCCATTCTCCTTCGTCGTACTAAGAAATCTCAGATAGATGGAAGATCTATTCTGGATCTCCCAGAAAGAACCACTGAACAAAGCCATGCGGTTTTCAGCGATGACGAGTTGGCGTTCTACCAGGCTTTAGAGACGCATACTCAATTGACTTTCAACAAGTACCTGAAAGCGAACACTGTGGGACGGAATTATTCCAACATCCTGGTCCTCCTATTGCGTCTCCGTCAAGCAGTAAGCACCTTTTCTGAGCTATCTGTCCCCTTCCATACCCTTGTTGAGTCTTGAAACTTGTGTTGTGCTCCACAACCATGTCTCCATACTCTAGGTGTCGTACAAGGAGAGAAGTGCTGACTCCGCAATGGCTTAGTGCTGTCATCCTCATCTTATCAAAGATTTTGGGCAGGCATCAGGCTCTGCAGACGTCACTCCAGAGGACATGTTGAAGCTGGCGAAAGAACTTGCTCCTGAGGTCGTTGCCCGTATTAAGGAGCAATGTTCTTTGAATGAAGACAGTGCAATGGAGTGTCCGGTGTGCATGGACATGGCCGATAACCCTACAATATTCATACCATGCGGGCACAATACCTGTTCTGAGTGCTTTGCACGGATATCTGACCCGTCTCAGGCCAATGCTGATGGGAATGAAGGCCGCAACCCTGACATCAAGTGTCCTAATTGTCGCGGCAAAATCATACCAACGAAGGTCATCGACCACAACGCCTTCAAGCGCGTTTATCTGCCTCAGCTAATGATGGACGGACTATTGGACGATGATGATGACTCCCAGGCCGATGTTGAGACTACAGACGACAGTGAGAGTGACGATGATGAAGATGAAGAGGATGACGAGGTCGATTCGAAGGGCAATCTCTTCAACTTTGTCGTCCGAGACGACGACGATGAGGATTCTTTTGAGACAGAAGAAGGGGACGGTTCCTATAATGGTGGCGAAGCTTCGGGCAAGAAGCCTTCAACATCGAAGAAAGCAAAAAAACGAAACAAGGGCAAGGGCAAGGGCAAGGGCAAAGCCAAAGAGAAGAAGCCGCCGAAGCAGACTTTAGCAGAGCTCAAGAAAGCAGGAATGCGCAACATCAAGGCCCGCCGGCGATACCTAAAGCGACTGGACAAAGAGTGGATACCCAGCGGCAAGACTGAGAAGACGATGGAGGTAAGCACGTATTCGCCAGAACTGCGGTTGTTGGCCCATGCTAATCGTCAACAGATCCTCAGAGCTATCCAGGAGAGAAAGGATTCAGAGACAAATCAGTGTGAAAAGACCATCATCTTCTCGCAATTCACCTCTTTACTGGACCTACTGGAAGTACCCATTGCCAAGGCAGGATGGGGTTACCGCCGCTACGATGGCAGTATGACTGCCAATGCCAGGAACGACGCAGTCATCGATTTCACCGATCGAAAAGATTGCAAAATCATGTTGGTGTCTCTTAAGGCGGGAAATGCCGGGTTGAACCTCGTCGCCGCGTCCCAAGTGATCATCCTGGACCCGTTTTGGAACCCGTTCGTAGAAGAACAGGCAATTGATCGTGCTCATCGGATTGGACAGCAAAAGCCCGTCCAGGTTCACCGCGTGCTCGTTCCCAACACCGTTGAAGACCGAATCCTGGCGCTTCAGGAGAAGAAGCGCGAACTCATTGAGGCAGCACTTGACGAGAAGGCCAGTCAGAACGTTGGTCGCTTGGGCATTCGCGAGCTGGGATTCTTGTTCGACGTTGCCACCTAGTCATGCAGCAGTCCATGCACATGGCTTCCCTTTTTGTACATCCTTCTCAGCCTATGGCCATTCGATTCGCCTTGTCCCATTTACCGGCAGCGAACGATGGGCTGCATTTCACGGGCTGAGGACAATAGATTCCTCCGCAGCAATGCAATGCTTACAGCACAGCTCCTACTTGTACATGGCTTTTACATCATATCAAAGTTGCAACGATCGGTTTACTTCAGAGAGATACCCAGGGCTCACAGCATGAGCAGGGCAGCTTTGCTTTGAGGGCAGAATTTCCGATTTTCGATTTTCGATGACAGCTGAGGCAGAGAGCTCCTGCACGCACCGTATCATAGTATGATAGCCTCATGAGTAGGGTTTAATAATAACAATATTTACGAGTATGCGTAATAATGACAATGACAATGACAATGACAATGATAATGATAATGATAATGATAATGACAATGATAATGATAATGATAATGACAATATGACTGATAATAATAATAATAATATGGATTGGAGTGGCAATTGCTGGCTTTGACCCAGTCTTTACTCGTAACGGGCAACCTCGGCAAAAGCTGGCGCTGGGTAGATCTCTCGGGTGCCTGTTGTCGATCTTGCGTCACAGTGCATGCGCCGGTAAGGGTTAGGAATATGATGATTGGGGAAGGGAATGCCGTTACAGAGCAGAACCCACATAAATCACTTTAATTCAATTCAATCCTTTCTTTTCACTTTTCACTTTGCCGACAATCATTCGCTCGCAGGTGCGGCAAGTGCAGTAGATGCAGCAGATGCAGCAGGCCGGAAGACTTCATCTCTCCTACTCTCTTACTCTCCTACCTGCCCTACTCCATCACTGCTTCTTACCCAATCTCCCCAATTTCCCCAATCACCCAATCTCCACCACCAAAACATCTGCGCAGGAGCACTACCAATGAATGCCGTTCCACCTTGTCCCTTGCACTAAACATTTCCCTGTCCCAAGAGAGCAGCAGCTCATCAGAAGCTCTTTGCTCTATGTTGTTCGGAGATCCTGTGGGTGGTGTATGGTGTCCGACATATTGACTTAGCAGTGTAGCGATAGCCATACATACACGGCTCCGAGCCAGCGCGTGACAATCTCCAGCACATCCTCGCCCTTAACAGTTACCCCGAAAGAGACGACATCAGCACTAGCCTGCCATTTCCCACCTTCACTGCAAGGATCCTTGCATCATCTCCAATTATCAGACAGCTTCCTCGCTCCTCTCACTCTCTAAAACACCCCTCGACGCCATTACTCCAAATCAGAAAAGCACCAAAACATCTTTCCTATCCACCATGGCCTCCACCCACGGCACAACCCCTGCACTCACCGCCACCGATCCCGACCCCGTCAGCTCCTCGCCCTCTACCACCACCACCGAGCAGTCGAACATCCCCGCCAACGTTCCCACCAACCCCGACTCCACCCAACCCTCCACCACCACGTCCTCGGACCACGAATCCACCACCGAAGAGCGCCGCTCCCGCTCCCTCACCCGCCCCAAATACATGTCCCGCAAATCAAGCCGCACCATGCTCATCCCCTCCGACTCGCCCGATGTCGAGCTCAAAGAGGAGGAGAACTACCCGCCCGGTGATGCTCGAGCTATGAGTCCGCGTCGGAGTCCGGAAGAGACGAATGCGATGTTTGACAAGAGTCGGTTGGCTTTGACCAAGTGCGTTTGTCTCTACTTCCTGACTCTACTCTTTCTTTCTTTCTTTCTTTCTTCCAGTCAAGTGAGGGAAGTAGGCAGCTAACGAGAGGCGCAGTCACGCCATGGAAGTCCAATCCAGTCTCGACGCCCTCGTCAACAGGTGCGAGAACGTGCAGTTGGACTTGAGCAAGCTGGAGAAGAACAACAACGACCTCCAGGAATACATCGGCGGCTTAACGCGCAGCATGTCCAAGTCCACGGACCTGTCTTCGACCGGGCGCAAGAAGTAACGAGCTCGCCCACCGATCGCACCACCACTTCGGTCACTCAGGCCTGACGAATAATGCAAGCATAGCGATGGAGCGGCGTTTTTCGGTAGAGCATTGAGCGAGCGGGTCGAGCGGCATTGATCAAGCGGGCAAAACAATGTATTTCTAATGGCATCACTTAGTGAGCGACTCGAGCGAACATGTAACCCCCTTCGTCTGAGGTTGTTACTCGGGGTCGCAGCTACAGCCTAGGGGCGATAAGAGGAGCTTTCGGATGGACTTAGCATATCCGAAAACACAAAATTCAATCGATCCTCATCCCATCCCCTCTAACGGAGTTCATGTTCATCGGCGACGCGCCTACGTACTACCTACCTACCTATCGTGCGTGCCATACCACAGTTCACTTTGCAGCTAGCCTTCACAGTCACTCGTCCGTCTGAAAGAGGGAGAACGGTGAAGGTGGAGAAACGAAGTAGGACGTAGGACAAGGTATTTGCCAAACAGAATCGGACCAGAAGGGTCAGCGATGTAGTAAAAATCCCGCATGCTATCTTGCCCCCGTTCTATCTGAAGCGCAGCCTATAGCGTAAAAAGCCCATCATCACGTCCGTACCTACCTCTCGAATGTCCAAGCCACACCGACGCTCCGTTGCCACGAAAGCACAAAGGCCGTGCGCGCAGCGAAAGCAGAACGGCTCGTTCCCCTCTCACGATCTTTGAACCCTTGGCTGGGAAGAGCTCAGAGTTGCGCGACTTGGTGCGCGAGAGCTCCTCCGAGAGCTCGGAGACGGGGGTGGACTTCCCCCATCACGGAGCCAATCGGGGCGGAGCAGGACGACGGTGTTTCGGAAGGGTCGCTCGTCTCCTCCGTTGCTGGAGTTTTTCGCCTCCTTGTTGGCCCCGAAGACATCCTCCCTCCCCTTCATTCTCGCGCTTTCCGTCCCGGTTCTTGATCTTGTCGATTTCCTTCACGGAGCGGATGCCATCGAAATCTACCCTTGATGGTGGATGCTTCGCCGTGAAATTTGTAGAACGGGAGAGCGTGATGGGCGTAGGTCTTGGCCGATATGGGCGTGGAAAGGGGGAGCTTTTCCCGTGACTTGCTGGAAGATATCTGAACAGAGAGGATCTGAACGTTGAAGCAGATCGTGCGGTCCTCGCTCCCAGGTTGCGGCGGGGTTGGTGTCCTCCAGGATGCACGGCTTGATCGGACCACCAGGGGCAATGCCCAACGCAACATCCTTGGGGGTTGGGCCACTGCCGGCTCGAAGAAGCAAAATCAGGTGAAGTTTGGAACCCCAGAGTAACATTTAGTCAAGCGAGGAAGCTCCGACTTGAACTTGTAATTGAGTGTCACGATCTTGTAATGTGCGAGCGACTCCCCTGGAAAAGCTGGTATACTGTGTCTCTTAGGAGTCGGATGACTTTTGATCACCGTCCTCAAGTTGGTTTACTCCATAACACAGACCTTGCTGATCGGTGGAACGCCTTCCTTGTCCTGGACTTGGAGATTCACTTCGTAGGTCCAATCAGAAGGCAACGCCTTCAAGGTAAATATCTTGCCGGTCATGGTCTGGATCAAGGTTCGAATAGGACGGTCGTCAAAGCCGGGAGGGTTAGGAGCCTTAAGCGACACATCAGGCACGTAATGCATCGCATGCACCAGAGACGGAGAGGACGTAGGTGGCGGCGTTGAAGGTGTTACATGG
The DNA here is from genome assembly GCF_014066315.1 of Letharia lupina. Lineage (NCBI taxonomy): Eukaryota > Fungi > Ascomycota > Lecanoromycetes > Lecanorales > Parmeliaceae > Letharia > Letharia lupina. The sequence continues at coordinate 762,084 of NW_023502975.1, forward strand.
AACTGGAGTCCTCCGGCTTGGTCTTGACCGGTAACTTGGGCTTCGACAGAGTATCCAGAGCCCAGGGGCATCGCCACGAATTGACGAATACGCTCACATGTCGGTAGCGATACCATCAAGCCACTGCTGCTTTGGTGTGGCAATGTGATCTTGGATGGACTTCTTCTTTTCCATGAAGCTGAGACGACGCATCATGATGGCTTCGTTGTCGCCAGTAGGCTCGCCGGAAATAGCATTCACGCCTCCAACAAAGATCCGGATGGCAAAAGGTGTTTTGGATTTGATTGAGATCCACATCGCCTCACGCTCTGGACGGTCTTAGTCCTTACTCTTGGGTCTAAAAAGGTAGGGGGTGTGAAGAGAGGCAGGACATACGGTACATGGGAAGGAAAAGGCCGCCTTTCGCCGCAATGTCTTTGGGCAATTCCTTTGCGTAGTTGGCGACCGAGTAGAGGGGAAAGCTCCCCATGCCTGGTGGGAGTTCAGAGTCCCCTTCGCCATCAGGAACTCTGATGGTGCGCTGGAATGATATGTCAAGCTGCTCTGCGCATCCGCGGCTGACTCTGACAATGTCTTCGGCCTTGCGCTGGAAGGAGCTCTGTTTGAGCGTGCAGTCCAAGGCTTCTGGGTCTGGGAGACCTGGAGGCGTGGCCACAGTGCCCTCCTTCTTGAGGAGAGTCACGGTGTTGAGAATGTTTGGGCTGCAAGCTGGGCCGAGGACCTATTGAGGTAAGCGAAAGGCCAGCTCTTCAAGACATTTGTGATTACCTGTGATGTGTGACGGTAAGATTGATGTTAGGGAGGAAGAGATTATAGAAAGAGGCCGTAGGAAGAGGACGAGGAAGTGAGGTGCAGGAGGTTCGATGAACAAGTGAAAGCGGCCAGATTGATTTGAGACTTGTGTCAAAAGAACTTCATGATTTGACCGGGAGACGGACTGGAGACTTCGCCAGAATGGATTGATTCTATGCTATGTGAATCTACCTACAGAAGCATGCCTTCAAGACACCTCTAGAAGTTCCAAGTGCCAGGGTATCATTTTCTCCCATACCATTCGACCCCTTGGAACTGTGTCCGTCAATGCCCTTGGTTGTGTGAAAAACATGTCCAAAGACATGTTGTGATCACACCACATGAACTCAGCAATTAGGAGAATATCAAGCATGCCATTTTATCTATGCATCTCATTCTGTGCATCCTCCGCGCAATGATGCCCTTTTTGAATCATTGTCTGAGCCAGCCATACAATGCTGCTCTATAGATCTGGGTCATCTTCATCTGGCAATGGCTGGTTTGCAGCATCCTCCATCTCATCTTTGTATTGCTTAAGTAGAGCTTCATCAACTTGGACGGTAGGGGGAGCCAAGGCAAGACCAGCAACAAATTCCTAACAGGAAAAGATTAGTATCGGCCTAGCATGGCATCCTTCTAGCCTGACTTACCAAGCCTGGGTTGCCGACGAGCTTTCTCGCTAGCCACAGGAAGGGCTTTTCGAAGTTGTAGTTGGATTTAGCGGAGATATCGTAGTACTGGAGGTTCTTCTTGCGATGGAAAGTGATGGTCTTGGCCTTCACTTTACGCTCTTTGACATCGACTTTGTTGCCGCAAAGGACGATTGGGACTTGTTCGCAGACACGGACAAGGTCGCCTAGGAATGGGTCAGTCGTATGCCTCTACTTCTGACGGCGGATGACGTACGGTGCCAGTTGGGAACGTTCTTGTAGGTGATTCGGGATGTGACGTCGAACATGATGATACCGCACTGGCCATTGATGTAGTACCCATCTCGGAGACCACCGAACTTCTCTTGTCCTGCGGTATCCCAGACATCGAACTGGATCCCTCCGTAATTCTAAAATATCATAAGCCGGCTGAATCAAGCCCAAACTTTCAGATCGAGTACGTACTGTTGAGAACCCGAGCGGGTGGACCTCAACACCAAGTGTTGCGATGTACTTCTTTTCGAATTCCCCTGTCAAATGGCGCTTGACGAAGGTCGTCTGTTACCGCATGTTAGCCACCGTCTCTGAGAAGATTATAAAGCGCCCAAGCCTTGAGCCTGAGCACCCGATAATTGCTGCCCACCGCTCAAAATTTTGGGCCATGGACCGAACGTTATGCAGTGGCCGCAAGCAGAGTGGGGAAGCTAGGCAGGAGAACAAACCTTTCCAGTACCACCGTCTCCGACTAGCACAAGCTTGAAGGTAGGGGGCACTTGTGCGCTAGATGCCTCGGCCATCTTGAGCAAATGTGACTTTGTATGTCTTGTGGGGTATCTGATATAACCTTGAGTATCGTGCTGCTTCTGTCGAGGTCTCACAGAGAGGTAAGGGGCGAGGAGAGGATGACTACTGACTTGAATGATGTCTTTGAACTACCAGAGAGTTGTTGGTGAGTATTGCGAGGTAGATGAAGATCGTGAAGATTGTGGTGCAAGGTTTGGATGCAGAGCGGAAGTTGAGGCGACAACCAGAACATGAAAGGTGGAGAGCACGCTAGAATCGGATAGGCCAGAGCCGGTTTACGCACCCTTCGACCTTATTTTTGGACTCCAGTCCACCACACTTCCGAGACTTCTTCGCCTCTTTCGTCTTCTTTTATTCACACCATACTACCCCAGCGCCGTTGCTTGTACTCAAATCTGGCTGCTACGTAGGTCGTCAAAGCCGAGGCACGTCTGGTCAGACACAAAAGGCCGTCCTCGCCCATCATGAATGAGAAAATCGCATATCATCGGTCGATCACATCGACCGAGATTCAGGCCTTGCTGGACCGGAGATCCCTTCACCCCATTCGATGTATGTCGCAACAGCTGCGAGCGCTTACGGGCTTGATTCCTATCAGGCGCTTCTTGCTGAGCCAGAGGACGATATCCTAAAGCCGAAATGCACGCTCGCAACCCAAAAAAGTATCGCGATTGCACGAAAGCACTGGAGAAAGTTTGTATTGTCATCAATAGTGATAGCTCTAAGCTGATGGCCTGGGTACAGATTTTGTCAAGAAATCTTTCCAAAGTCCCTGGATGCAGAGGTTGATCCTATCGAGCGCCTCCATCACGTCTGCTTTCGAGATCTGCAAGTATACTTTCGATGGTATCTGCAGCATAAGAAGATACGAAAAGTCAAAAGTATTTTGAGCAGAATCAATGATTGGAGCATGATGTATAGAGATGACATGGGTCGCAATACAGAATAGGTATTGATCGTGACCCACGAGCACCCGTACACTTAGACGCCGATGAGCAAGACGCTGTACTTGCGGATCAAAACTTTGTTTGTCTTGAAGCACGCATCAAGTCGCTCCGCACCAGCATCTACAACGAGCATTCCTGACTCAAATGCAAGACAACAACGGACGAAGCTCAGAAGAAGCAGTTGCGGGAGCTGCAAAGATCGCGACAAACCTTACGCAAAAGGCTTCTTAAGGAGGCAGCCATCGAGAAAAGGATACGGTTTTTCCACTGTATCGATAGCGACGACATCCGTCAAGCCAAACATGGCGTTCCGGTGACCTACAGCCCCCCTTTCCAAGTCTACGCCTTGAGAGCCAGAGCCAACTTGGCCAGTATCTTCACTCGAGTTAATCCTGACGGCGTAACAGCAAGGCAACGTGGCCGCATAGAAGCGCCCCAAAATCTCATCGACCTATGTCACACACGTGAACCCCATCATTCAAATCCCGCATCAAGAGCGAGTAAAGGTGCTACTGCCTAGATGGAAGACACTACGTTCGCTTTGAAAGAAGTCTAAACGGAGTACGAGATTCGAGATCTGTAAAAGGCCTTCGAGACTATGGAGCTAGTCCCCCTTATGCTACCGAGTACTATATGCCTCTTCTGCCTCGACGATGACGAGTTGACATCCCAAGCAAGAACTGCATCTTTCTCACGCATCGACAGCCTCCGGAGGCACATGGACGATGTACATTTAAGCCACTACGACCCCGAGGTACCGCTTTTATGCCCTCACCCGTCATGTGACATCTCCCTTCAGGGTGTCAATCACTTCAAGAATCATGCTGCTACCGTGCATAATGTATCCTTGTCGAAGTGAGATGTGGGTCGGGTGCCCACTCGGCATCACTTCAATGCAGGACATTGAAACGTACGTGTCGGTGATGATATGTTGGCTTGGTTGCTTTTTGGGCGTTCGGCGCATGTTTGATACGACATCCTCTTAGAGTCAGCCGAAGGTTTTCATCCTGGTGCGCTGTGGCACGCAAAGGTTTCCTTCACCAACTTCACCATCTCGCATAGTCTAGGTACAAGCGAAACAACCTTCATGCTTGAATGTTTCTTAAGGCAACGCTTTCAGCTTCAGCTGGACGCTGTAGTCAAAACACAAGCCCACCAGCTGTTTTCATGGCCACCTGCAATTACTGCTCCCATGGCTATTGTAGTATTGCTCTCATGGCTGCTCCCCTGGCCACTCCCCTGCTATTGTAGTATTTTTCTCACGGCCATTACTGCTCGCATGGCTATTAGTGCGCCCATGACCATTTTAGTATTGCCGCCATGGCAGCAGCAGCTAGTGCTAGCATGATTGTGTGGGAGACCGCCTGGGACCGTTCTCCTGGGGACGCTCGGAGCGCAGAAAGCGACGAGCGAGATCATCCAAAGGTTGCCAAGGGCTGTTGTCTAGAAACCCACGTGAATGCTGTTAAACGATGGTTATCGAATGTATCCGAGTCGTGGACCCTGATCTTAGGGGTGTACGACAGTGGAGTCTGTGGATGAAGTCTTACACAGACTCAAGCTTGACCTAAACATGTGTACTCGTGGATAAGATATTGTTTGGAGAGTTCTGCTGTACCAGTGCTAGCTATATCAGTCACAAAATCGGATCAATATAGTTCATGTTGCCTAATAGCAAGTATAGACATCGGTCAATCCGGGCTAGCATCTGGTGTGGCATGGTGAGGCCAATGTCAATCCCCTCATGAAGCCACTGACTAGAATACTTTACTCAAGTCTCATCCGCCAACTCATTCCAACCGGGGGAGACCGCCTGGGAGCATTGTCCTAGGACATTCGGAGCCAGAATCCACTGTTCCACAATAATTTCAATCCTACAACTTATCCCTTAGGAGCAACCTCCTAGGATAAATAGATAAGGGGTGTAGACCGCTGGCTTGCTTGAGGTTGGCGACAAGTGAGATGCGAAGGATGTTCGACCGGAAGGATGTTCGACCGGAAGTTTGTCAACGAGTCCCTCTTCAAAAACTTTTTTTAAGAGATAAGCGCAGAAGCAACTAGCACTATCCACCCTCTCTACTAGCCTCCCACTCCTCCTACCAGGCCCGCAACGCCAAAAAGAGGCTTCTTAAGAGTAAGAGAACCGAAAGCTAGAGGTAATACATAGAAGAGTGCGACAGCGACGAGAAGCTATAGAGACTCGATAAATAAATTAAAAGTAAATAGATTAAAACCTCTTCTTTTACTCTCGAACTAGTAAAATTAAATTCTATTATTATAATCGAAGTTGAAAAGAAGATAATATCTTTCAAAAATGCTTTTTCTTTCTTAAATAAGATAAAATAAATTAAATAATCTTAGAGAATATTATTATTTATTTATTCTATATTAAAGAAGTTTTTAATTATTATAATCTAAAAGATTTAATAAATAATATTTAATAAGTTTTTTAAATAAAATCGTAGATAAAAATAAATTAATCTTTTAAATTCTATAATTCGCTTTAAAATATATAAAAGTATAATTAATTAATATATATAAAGAAATAAGATAAAACTAAGCTTAAAAATCTTAAATTTATATATATAGTTAATTATAAATTTAAAGTTATTATATTTTCTAAATTAGATCGACTAAGTTATCGCGAGTAAATAAATTAATATTCGTAATTATTAAAAAAAAAAGATATATATTATTAATATATAAAATAACTTTTTTATTTTCTATTAAAATTTTAAGTTTTTTTTTTAATTATAGAATAAAATATAGGCTTTTAAATAAAAAAAGAATTTTTAAATTTAATCTTATAATTATTAAAGCGTAAGGAATTTAAATATCGCTTATTAAAGTTCGCTCGATAGCCGAATAGCTCTAATTAAAAAATAGATATATATTTTTTAATTTTAGAATAACTTTTTTATTTTTTATTAAATTTTAAGACTCTTTTTTTTTATTATAGAACGAAATGTAAGCTTTTAGAGAGAAAAAAATTCTTAAATTTAGTCTTATAATTATTAAAGCGCAAGGAATTCAAATATCGCTTATTAAAGTTCGCTTACTAAAGATCGCTTATCTATTTACTCGATAGCTCTAATTAAAAAAATAATTATAAATTAAATTCATAGACCTATACTCGTTAAAATATAATTAAAATATATATATCGATTTAGAATACTATTCGAAATACTTTTATTATTTAAAAATAATAATATTATAAAAGCTCGATAAGAATAATTATACTTAATCTAAATTACGTTAATAGATTTTTAAATTAAGAGAGGATTTTCCGAGATATAATCTCTTAAAATCTTCTAAAATCTATTTATTAGATAATTACGTGTGATATCTTTTAAAGTAATTTACTTTCTTAAATTATTAAGTAAAGTCGTAGGGCTGAAAGACTGTTCCCGCTTTAAATTATTTTATTGAATCACATTGCTAAACCTGTCTAGTGTGAGAGGCAACGCAGCAGTAGTCGAGACCTGATGTTATACATCGTAAACTTCGTAATGCGACCTGTGAGGTAAATCTGGCATGATAGCATTAGTCCGTTTCGAAGCAACCTGGGGTGACAGGCGCGAAAACGGTTTAAAGGAGTTGGCAAGCTCTAGTCTCCGCGCAGTATGGCAAGTTCGACTTTGTCCCATATGTCGAACGCTGCTCTCCCTATCTCGAGACATATTTGCGGTTTCTACGTTCCCTTTCTTTGCCGTCAGGACATCATCGCAATTTCATACAGTATTCCCTATTCCTCACCGCACGTTGCCATGTCTTTACCCCAGACTCTAGGATCATCTCCTGCAACATATTCATGTCATTGTTAATCATGATTCTAATCCACCACGACCTCTTCGTCTCGAAGACCCAATGAGGCTTTGTGATAGCGATGCTGAAATCTAGAAGCAGTCCACCCCCGTAATTTCGTTCTTGCACGTCTTGTGGATACACGCCAAATTTATGCATCTTGAGCAAATCCTTCCGCATCCTGATCAGGTTCTTTTCGTTGAGTGGACGGTCATCTTCTATGAGATCCTTGACGATTGCGCGAAATGGCTGTCTCTTAGATACTGACAGTTCTGAGTCGTCCTCGGGACGGTCCCATGCATAGACTTCAAAGCGTCGATCTAGCTCTTCCTCTCTTGCAGCTGGAATAGCTATATGGCCGTGACAGCGCACGGCGACCTTTCCGTTGACATCGCATTCTATAAGTCTGCCATAAGCACGACATTCATTGTAGAAAGGATCGGTCTGCAAGCGAATGGTCTCGATCGGTATTTTCTCTAGTTCTTTTTTGCTCATGCTGAATGTAGCAGAGTCCACATCATAGAATTTGAACTGTTGGTGGCATCAGCCTGGCCCGGACAGGAGCAAGATATTGCATCTACCACTTTCAAAGCATAACGCATACCGTCTATAATGACCTCAAAGACATGCGACTGCCCATCCTGCTCGTTGTCGCTAAGAAGACGAACGAATTGAATATCGACTGCTCTCTTGGAGAAGGGGTGAAGCTTGGGTCCGTCGCATTGTGGGAGCATCTTGGGAAGATCTCTGGACATAGTGACTGCGGCTTGACCTCCAGTAACGGGCTTGATATGATTGAGAACATTTGATAAATGTCAAGAATCGGGTGTCCATCATCACCGTTCGACCATACGGCTGTCACGGCCATGCGTGTTTCAGAAGGAACCAAAGTGCGCGGCAACAGAAATTCGGGGAGCAAAGTTTAAGTAGCTAATCGGAGGGGCTAGCGTCTGGGGTATTCTGCGCCGCGAGTGCCATGCTTCCGCTTCCGGAGCTTCCCGTAATCAAGGGGATAATCGGGATGTACATATTCTACAGGGTCTTTGCACACGGATGGCCCCCCTGTTGCAAGCACGCTCATTGACCAGATTTCCTGACTAAGTGGCCAGGACTGGTATGGCTGGCTATAAAAACTAGCAGAGGGGACGTCCATTGTGGAAAGACCCTGTAGATCACTTGGAACCGCTGATGGCGCGATATCTTAAGGCTTGGCGTCCTGTACTTTTTAAGACCTCCTGAGGGAATAATAGGCTTATGCTTGGACTCTCTCTAGGCAAACAAGGCGGAGATGCAGCGTGGGTAGAAAATAGAGGTGAGATGCGAAAATGCTTCCCAGCGTGTGATATTTTCTAGCCGCGCGGGAGGGAGAGGAGGGAGAGCAAGCTAGAAAACCCTCCCCTCATTGATGTGCGCAAGACTTATTATCACATGTCGCTACCCTCCATCTACTGAGTCGATCATTGGTATTAGTCGGCGCCAATTTGCACGAGGCGGTGTCTCAGAGATGATGAATCAATTAAACTTCCAAAAATATCTTTCAGCTCACGGTGGAGTTGACAGGGGTTGCCTAGCCAACAACACTAGTGGGCCTTGACCATGGTAGATATCTGGCCCTACACCAGTCATACATAGTAGTCATCCTTCTTCTACCCACACAATACCTAATCCACCTTATTCTTTGAAGATCCTACCCGGATTTCTTATAGTCTTAAAGAACGATTATACTTCTATTATTTATTATCTTTTAATTTAATTATATTATCAGTTATATCGAATTAATTATATTCGATATTCGATTTTTATTATATTTATAATAATTTAAAACTAGTCTCTTATTAATTAAAGCGTCTTAAATTTAAGTTATAAGAAGATTCTCGAAGTAAAATTATCGCCTTAAAGTATATTTTAAGCTCTATAAATCTACTTCTTATAGAAAACGTAGTCGATTAGATAGAGTCTTTATTAGAAATTAATACGCTTTTCGTTAAATCTTATATCAGCGAGTTATTAGATCGATTTCTCTCGCTCTTTAAAGAGCGCTTTTCTATTAAGTCTATCGAGATAATTTCGACTATCTTTTTAAAAGAACTCGAAAATTTATATTAAAATATTAAGAAGTTATTTACTTCGTACTACTAGTATATAATATAAATTATAAATTATTTTAACGCTCGTAATCGTTTTTCTAAAGACTTGTCTTTATTAATTCTTAAGTTATTAATACTAAACTTAATCTATAATATATTTCTTAAAGATTTATAAGATCTTAAGCTTCGACGTAAAGCTATTCGAGAGATTATTATTAAAATATCTTTATATTCGATATTTATATCTATAGAATAGATATATAAATTATAATTAATTATTAGAAAGATTAAGTATAAGAAGATTTAATTATAAAAGATTATATTCTATAAGAATATTATAAAGAGAAATATATTTATAACTTAGTTAAAATTTAGATAAACTTCTTATTTAGCGAGAAGTAATATAATTAAATAGAGAGTCTTATTATAATTTCTACTATCGTCTTTAAATTCTAAGTAAGCTTCTTAGTCTATAATCGAATCTAAATTAGTTATCTAGGGTATAAGTAATTTAGATCCTTAATCTATTTTAAAGAAGGATTATTATAAGTTTAGAGCTACGAAGACTATAGAAATTAAGACTATTATAAGTATTAGAAGTATTAATATATCTAGATTAATTTATAAATATAAAGAATATTATAAAGAGTTTAATATAAATTAGAGTATTAATTAGATATAATCGCGAAACTCTTATTATTTATTTAATAGTAGTTAATAGAGATTATCTAGTTAATAATATTAATAAATCTTAGTTATAGTAGATATCTAGCTCTATATTAATCGTATATAATAGAGTTATTCTTCTTTTACTTATACGATATTTAATTTATCTTATTCTTTAATAAGTATATACGAGCGAATTACTAATTTATATTTTAAAAGTATAAATTCTTATCGAATTATATCTCTAATTACTAAATTATACTTTTATATTAAATTTCATCTAAATATAAAATATAATTCGATAATTTATTATTACTTAGAATATAATTTAACGAGAGTCTTAAATAATAGCTTTTTAATATAAGAGAATTTAATAAAGATAATAATAGCGATAGACTTACTAAGCGTCTGATAATAATCGTCGACTTAATTATTAATAACGGTGATATTTACGCTACGTAACGAGGCGAGATTTAAGGCGGGATTTAACCCCCGAAGGTTACTCCGCCCCGCCCCGTTTCGAGATACCTCGCCCCGTTGCGCAGCGTGGTGATATTGTTAGGAATTATTCCTTCGGGGGCCTTACGGGGCTTACGGGACCCGAATAGGGGTGTCTGCAGCGTGAAGTGCTTTCTAGCCTAGCGATAACTCGAACTGGTAAAAATTTCGCCCACTCGGCTTTCGCCTGATGTTTTTAGACTGATAGAATTCTTATCAAATGCGCTCGGAGAAACTACCTTATTTCTATGATCGAATAAGCCAGATCGCGGATTATCTCCTTCGTAGCTGGTGGTAGTTTGAGGCCATATTAATAACTTACCAAATTATACCCCAAGCAATGGCAAATTACCGAATCATACCAAAAAGAAACCAATGTGCTCGACTCGATCTCGCGCCAAATGTCGTGAGACAGACTGGCCCGCCTATGCTTGAGCACTCACAAACAACATCAGCCGAAGATTGCCGGTATCTTAACGGAGGATCAGGCCGCAATCTCACCGTCACTGTTAAATGGTCTTCTTCACTTCTCCCTTCGGATGTCTCCTCATGTACACACACACACATTTGTACTCTTTCGGTGCGCTGGAACTTAGACAAAATAGCCCCCCCGGAGCAAACCGTCAAGTCGGATGGGTACCCTAAGTGTACCCGGATGTCATGCGGGGTTTTCACGTATCGAAACGAGGGACACGCGTGTTGCCATTCGAATCCCTTTGGTCGCTTGTAAGCTGAGTGTCTGAATTCAATGGTCATACGCATTTGCACTGAAGAGTCTGTGCATTACAATTAGACTTGAATTATCGTAAGCCACTGTGGAATATAGCTTTCTGAATATTGCCCTGCCCAACTACATGACAGAAACCCCATTATTGGCCCCACTGTCCATCTTTGGGCGTATTGTAAGAATGCAGCAGAGGCTATGCAAAGTGGAAAAAGACTCCTCAGCGAAGGACTTTGAGTATTCTGAACTTGGATAGAAGGAGGTCAGCACGCTCGGCACGGTCAGGAGCGCCAAGCGTTTAAGAAGAGTTTCGACTACGGCTACAGCCGAAAGATGAAGGTGTAAATCTTGTCGACGACAAGTCACCAAGTCTTACAGTACGGAGTAGTAGAGTAAGCATTTGGAGTCTGGCTACTGGCACTCAAGCCTGGAGGAGATGCGCTTCTTCTCCCACGCTTTCGACATTACACGTACTCAGCCTCAACGCTGCTGTAATGAATGCCTTTGAAAACCATCTCATACTTTGTCGACGCCGAATAGCTTGTCATCTCAATGCAGTAGTCGCAACGATAATATTTCTTACCGTCCTTCCCAACGCTTCGGTCAATAGTCAACTCGGGTATACATGACAGATCAGTCGTGAGTCGCACAAGTTCCTTGACACCTGCCAACGATTAACAGCGTCATCATGGCACAGCTCCATATAATACATACCATCATTTCTATACACTGGTGCGCCTTTCTCCTGAGGGTCTTCACACACGAAAATTCCAGAATTAAGTTGGGACGGTGGGCCATCAGAGACCAGAGAAGTTGTGTAGTACTTGAACCGCGCCGGCTTATCTTCTTTGACAGGGTCTCCCTGCACCAGTCTCAATATGCTGGAATCGGCAAGAGCAATAGAGCTAACCTTTTTGATATACCAGTGCATTGCTAAATTTTCGTGCTCAGCAGCGTATGGATCCCACGCTCTGCAAAAAAGTCAGTGTACTAGACAACAACGTAACCGGAAACAAACTTGTGGCTTTCAAGATGGCCAAGCGAAGCGTTGAATGTCATATGCGACTCCGACCCATAGTGCTTACGCGCTGACCTAGAGAGAACTTTGACCCTTTCAAGCCTCGGCGCTGCTTTTGCCAGACCTTTCATAAGAGCGCCACGGACGACCGCTGTCCAGCTATAAGATAGATATCAGCATTCTCAACTATCGAAGATCAGACAATGTCTACTTACCTGTTTGGCGGTACCAATATCTCAACTTTGGAGCCGACGGCCTGGCGCAAAGATTTTCGCAGGTAAGCACTCTCCCCAAAACCACCAACCAGGAGGACTGCTTTGACCTCCCGCTTAGTGGACTTTATTTGCCCAATAACAAGGGCAATGACTTCGTCGAGAACTGGGCTAAAAATTTGGACGATCTCCGAGCCGCTGAGGCTAAATTTCCCTCGCTTAACACCCTGCTGGGAATTGTCGACAAGCCCCGGCACTGTGGTCAGACACTTTAATTAAAATTCGTGTAGACTAGCCAGGAAGACCTTACCTGGGATTTGGAAAGATTCGCTGACATCTCCTGTAAATCTTCTCTTAATCTACATTCGTCAGGAAGCAGAACCCTTAGCCCTGGCAACAATATGTACGTACTAGCTCCTCAAATCTCTTTGAAGCCTAGGTATGTAAGCAGATGTCGCCTTACAGAGTAAGCGTACTCACCTCCTCAATAACATCGTCATCCCATCCCTCATTCTGTCCGAACTTGGCAATAAGGAACTGTTCGAAGATACGATTGAGGTAGGTACTTCCACAGAGGCCTCCATTTCCTCCGGCGGCTTCGTCGACCTTTAGTGACGGTGCAAGCCCAGACACGGTATATGATATCAAGTCCACAGTGCCACCACCAGCGTCGCAGAGAACAAACGTATCTCCTACTTTTACATCATGAGGATTCAGAGCATCAAGCGCATATGTTGCTGCTGCTTCCGGCTCAGATATGATCTGCAAAAGATCCCCTCGGCCCATTCCCGCTTTCTCTGCACACTCTCGAGTCGCAGCCTGCGCGGCAGGCGACCATACTGCGGGAGTTCTATTCCGATAGGACCCACATTAGAGATAACCTTGTGTAATTTTACGCACCGATTCACTTACGTTATGATATACTCGATGGCCGTTGAACGTAAAGCAGCCTCTGGTAATTTCAATTTCAGGAAAGTGTCTGTATGCTGACGAAGAGCCGTCAAATAATCAGTGACAAGCTTTTTCACATCCGTATTGTATCCAGGAGGCAAAGCAGCGCGAGCTGGAAAGCGCCTGGCTAGATCTGATATACCACTCCTCGAAGTTGTGTCGAGATCGAGTTTGAACCATTGATGCCGTGGGAGTTCATCGCTGATTTGAAAACCCCATTGGTATTCTTTGCCGTTGTAGCGTATCTCGCTGATTGAAACAGTCAACATAAAGACTTGGACAAGCCTCAAAGGTCTCTTACGTCGGGACCTTTTCACTTGTCCGACCCTCTAAGCCCTGAGATCCGGCAACGGGCCATTGGGTGATTGTGGTTTGGATGTCTGGCTTGGTACGTCAGTTACATAGCGACGATAACGAATTCACGTCTCGAATACTCGACGTGTCTGCGACCATGCCAGTCCTGAGTACGTGGTGCCCTGCCAGCATGTCAGTAGCAGAACGTGGGCTCAACGCATCAATGAAAGAGCCCTACAAAGTCTACAGCAACGACGATGGTACGGTCATTTGATGGGCCGTCCAGTGCTAACGATGAGAAGAACCCAGGTAGCTCACTCGTGGCCATATTGATTATAGTGACTGGATATCCCAGACGTAGATACTGTTAGGTCGGAGAAAGTCTGAAGAGGATTGAAGGAGGGAAGCTTTGTGGTGGGATCGTCGCAAGGCTGTGGGAGGCTATCTGTCGATTACGCTTATAACCAGACGGAGCCAGGTAGACCTGCATAACTATATAAGCATACAGGGTTGCATTATCAGTGACAAACACTTACTCTGCCCCCTATCGAGACGATGCGGATGGATACAAATGATCCTGGCTACAGCCTTCGCCCCCTAGTCTGTTGGACCAGACCTCGCCAAGTGTTACCTGATCAAGGCTCCTGCGTGTGCTGCGTGGTTCCGATCAGGCTATCTAACTCGATACCACGAATTTTGCAGTGACATTAGTCTCAATTCATTACCCGACGGGCAGCCGCCCTCTTCAACACGTGTGGCATTGGTGGAGATGAAGGAGGAGACTAGCGAAGCCCAAAAGCTTCTCTCTGCCGTCAAGGCGTTAATTGAGAGGACAATACACGGCCCTAATGGGACCATTCGTTCTACGCTCAGAGTTCAGCGAATTTGAGCAAAATCTAGGGCACAAAGCAGTAGCCACTAGATGCTCGACAAGCAAGAATCTGATTTATTGCGCCGCTCAAAATAATTTGAAAGCCATTCTGGTGCTCCAACAGTTTAGATGTACTGACGTGGGGGACATCCGCTGACAGCGAAAGAGCCAGTTACGCTCGGGAAAACCTCGATCCTTCAAACAATGCTTCGTTATACGCATTTAGAGAGGGTCAATGGCGCAATGCTTGAAGGGAAGAAATGATGGTGTGGACCCGGACGCAGTACACGAGGCTGAAATATATAGCGCGGTTCTAGCCCACGGATTCCCTCTCAGAATCAGGGCGCAATGCCGTTGTTGGCGTGCATAAGCTTCGCTTTAGCTTTACAGGAGCTCCTGAATCGGTCATGCTGCAGCCGAGCAGCGTGAAAGGAGTTTCTGTCTTCATGCGTTAACGTGGGGTTGAAGAGAATGTGCGAGAAAAGAGATGGTAAGCAAGCCCTGTCTGCTGCAGGATCTTGGGTAATATTATTCACGAATTTTACCCCGCCATGCAACCCAATCATTGCTCGCTTAAAACAATAGGAAGCCTTATCAAGAAGATACCAGAAAACCTCCCTGCGGCATGTCTACTTTCCGTATGGATTTCGCGATATAACCATTTACGTCGTGATTTCCAAACAGAATATATACCAAGAACCAGAACCCCGCCAGAAAAGAACATGATGTCGCAAAATACAGAGGATGTTCTAATGACGGACGTAGTGAGTCCTTTAACCATTTCGTTGTCATTGTGGAGAATCTGAAGTTCTGCACAGCAAGATAAGAGTAGCGATGCCAAAACAACTAGGTTTCCAACAAAGCGCCCATCACCACCGACTCCTTCTGGGCATGAGGAGCCTCAAGAGACGGAACGCTCAAAATATCCTTGCTCCAAGGCTGCCGAAAATATAGATGGCGAATTAGAAAACCAGCTCTCCGAAGCCCGTGAGGGTGCCAAAGATTTCGAGCATAGATTCAACGAAGCGCGGGACTTGAATACTAACCTCCAGGTAGCTTTTACTATAAGCCAAAACGAATCGATCGAGCTCAAGAAAAAGATTAAGACCCTCCAAAACGAATCGACAGAGCTCAAGAAAAAGTACAAGACCCTCCAAAACGGACACGATGTCATCCATGAGCAAAGGACGGCCCAGTTACTTTCTGACGTAGAAGGAAGAAGGAAACAAGCCGATTCGAACACGCAAATTGCGCTATTGAAGGTCCAAGAGCTCTCCGAAGAGCTTCAGAAGTGTAAAGATGAACTATTCAACCTCCAGCCTCCGAATCCAGTAGCCGACACACACATTAGCGCCGAATGGGACGCATTATGCTCAAGCATCACGACTTGGATTGACGACCAATCCGGCGGAGTCGAGGATCTTCGGACTCGATTCCGGGAGCTAAATTCAAACAAGAAGTGTAGTAAAGCTCTCGCCAAGTACTGGGGCGAAGACAGACAGCTCATTGCCAACCACTACTCCCAGAGCTCCAATATCCTTGATGAGATACTACGGTACAACATCCACTGTTTTCTAGAAGCCGAAGTCTTCGACGATCGTGTCTACATGGTGGGTCTTTCCACATCCGAGGCGAAACTCCTCCTCAAAATCGAACGAGAAATGGCCAAGTTGGAGCCACGACGAGGTAAGAAAGTATTCTCCCTCTCTTACTGGTCACAGTTTGCTACCCCAAGGTCCTCCCATTATGAATTAACACCCGCACGCTAGACCCCTCCTACATCGGGCTCTGGCGTTCAGAGGCTCTCGCCGCTCTGTCGTCCACGGCAGGCTTCAGCACATTCCTGGAAAAGGACACCCAAAAGATCCGCCAGGAAGCCAGCGAGATCCTCGAGCCGCTCCTCCAACGCCGAGCCCGCGGCGCCATGTCTGCTTTCGACCGCGACATCATCATGCCCGCGATCCGGCTCGCCAGCACACTGCGCCAATCAACCGCAAAGTACCACTTCGTCTTCCGCGTCGTCTCAAACAAACACGAGGAAAAGCCACCCGCGTTGCAAAAACCGGGGAACCGCTTGCTACTGTACAAGAGCGACCTGGAAGACATCGATGTGCTGGATGTGGGATCGAGGATCACGTTGAAGAAAGGAAGGAATTACGAGGAGGCGAGCGATGGGAGTATCGCGGAGAGTATTCTGGTTGTACACCCGGCGCTTTACCGCGAGACCCCGACCGAAAGGATCTTGGTGAGCAGACAGCTCGTTCTTGCCAAACTGTTGAAGCCGCCGCAGCGGAGGGGCCAAGCGAGAGATGTGGAGGAGAATAGGGGGTGGTTTGATAAGCTGGGCCTCAAGTTCACTTCGTAGATGCAATTGGTGAGCTTTGCGCGCTCTGTCGTACGAGCGAGCAAGGGCAGTACGACCCCGGGCAGCTTGGCAATCTTGGTACGTTTCGGGACAGGTAATGCGGTGATGTGCAAAGCATCCATGTGCGTTCAACGGAAAAAAATGAATAAAAAACGCTGTTGAGAAGTTCAAAAAGCTGAAAAAGCAAAAGCCATGATCAAGTTACATTGAGATCATGATACAGTGTGGTCCTGGAAGCTGTGGGTAGGAATCCCTATTTTTTTCATATGCTCGTAGAGCGGATATAGTTATTTTTTATAATTAAAGTTCAAGAATTTAAACGTAGTTTCTTATTAAACTTTAAACTTTAATTCTTTAAAAACTTATTATTAGCGAATTTTCTTAAAAATTTCGAATAAAAATCGCTATTAAAGTATATATATTTTAATTTTAATTTTCTATATAATAATTTAAATAATAATTTCTTTTTATTATTTTATTATTCTATTAATATTTAAAATCTTATTTTTAAGCTTTAATTTAAGTTTAAGTAAGAAGAAATAAATTTAATATTTCTTTATAAAGAGAGATAAATAAGTCTTTAACTTTTTTTTATAGATTTTAAAAATAAAAATAATCTAATTAAAGCAATATATAATCTTCTTCTAATTTTTATAGATAAGAAAATAATAATTTATTAAAGTTACTATTAAATTAAAAAGAAGTTACTTAAAGAATTTAAAAGTTATACTTCTTTAATTATAAGTTTTAAAGTACTTAATTAATTATTTATATACGCTTCTACTCGAATTATAAAGAGTAATTATAGATTATTATATAGATAATATATATTTATAAGAGAAATCTTTTCTAATCTCTTTAAGTTAGAATTAGAATCTTTATTTTTCTTTCTTTTACTATCTTTATAATATATTTTAAATTTTTTATTATATTTATATTTTAAACTTTTTAATTTCTATCTTAGACTTTTAATTTAATAATTTCTCTTATTTATTTTTAAAGAGTTAATTTATATAATTATATATTAGCGAGTAATATTAAAATAATATAGATACGATATTAATATAAGTAAGATAGATTAAGAATAATAAGACTATCGAACTATGTATGTGGAAAGAAGATATGATATAGTAGGAGATGTCTCCGCTAAGGCCCGCTAGGCTATAGGGCTGAGTAGTGTATTAAGGATACGCTCGTAATAAGTAAGTATTAATTTAGAAAATTTATTAAAATAATCTATCTAGCGATCGTTTTTATCTCTTTAAAGAATATTAATATAATTAATATATTACTAATTTTATCTTTTTTATTAAAATTTATCTCTTTTTTATTTACTTTAAATAGAATATTAAAATATATTTAATATTTTATTTTCTTTAACTATAAATGAAGCTATTTAAAATAATATTTAATATTCTATTTATATAAAGAAAATATATAAATTTAATCTTTTTTATATATATTTAAATAAAAGCGAAATTTTTAACTTTAATTAGATTTTAATAAAGAGATCTTTAATTTAATTTTAATCTTCTTTATTATACTAATATTCTTATTTATTTAAAAATCTTTAACTAATAATAACTTTAATATAATATTTATTTTCTATTCTTTTAATCTTTTATTATCTTTCGTACTTTTTAAGTATATTAAATTTAATATTATATTTTAATTAGCGAGCTCTATAATCTTTAAAGTTTATAATTTCTTTTCTTTTACTAAAATCTCTTTCGTCTTATATCTTTATTCTCTTCTCTCTCTTATCTTTTATTCTTTCTTCTAATATAGAAATTATTCTTTTTTCTCTCTTATCTTTTATTCTTTCTTCTAATATAGAAATTATTCTTTTTAATTATTATATATATATATCTTATAATTTTACTTCTAAAAATAATTTTATTTAAAAGAATTTATATTAAAAAGATCTTTATCTTTATCTTTAAAACGTATATATTCATTACTTTATATATTTCTATAACTCTTTTAAAATAATTATTTTAAATCGTTTTTAAATATCTTATATATATTTCTTAAGCTTCTTTTAATTTCTTCGATATATATTATATTATTATTACGTAGATTATTATTAATCTTATTATAAATTATAATATTATATTCTACGAGTAAAGGCCTATAAATTAAATTCATAATCATTTTTTTTAATCAGAGCTGTCGAGTAAATTTGGTGAGCGATCTTTGATGAGCGATATTTGAATTCCTTATACTTTAATAATTATAAGACTAAATTTAGAAATTCTTGTTTTATCTGAAAGCCCATGATTTGTTCTACAATTTAAAAAAAAATCTTAAAAATTTAATAGAAAATAAAAAAGTTATTCTATGTGTCAATAACGTACACCTATTGTTTTTTGATCAGGGCTATTCGGCTGTCGAGCGAACTTTGGTGAGCGATATTTGAATTCCTTGCGCTTTAATAATCATAAGACTAAATTAAGAATTTCTTTTTTTATCTGAAGGCCCACATCTCGTTCTATAATTTAAAAAAACAATCTCAAAGTTTTAATAGAAAACAAAAAAGTTATTCTATATGTTAATAACGTACACCTATTTTTTTGATGGTTGCGGACGTTTAATGATTACGAATGCTAATTTATTTACCCGCGATGACTCAGCCGATCTAATCAAAGAGCGTAGTAACTCTAAATTTATAATTGGCTATATATATAAATTCAAGGTTTTCAAGCTCAGCCCTATCTTATTCTATTATATATACTAATTTTATCTTATTAAATATAACTTTTTAAATAATTATAATAATTATAAATAATATTTTATATTTTATAATTATTTTTACTCTAATTTTTCTTAATATAAATTTTTTATTTAAACTTTCTATTAATATAAAGATTTAAAATTTAAATACTCTTCTTAGATTTTATAATTATAATTTCTAAATCGATAATAACTTTTATATTAAATTTTCTTAAATTGTAAATAATATATATTAATTTATACTTCTTAAAGACGAAAGTTATCTTATATATCTTTACTTATTTAAAATAAATCTTATAAATCTCTTTAAGAACTTTATAGTTGTATTTATTAACTTTTTATATATTAATAGATAAATACTATTTAGAAAACTCTTAATCTATAATTAAACTTTAATTTTAAAGTATTTTTTAATAAATAATACGTTAAAGAATAGAATTAAAATCGATAATATTAAAAATATCTAATCTCTATAGAGTATTAATTTTCGTAAACTTTATCGCGTTAATTTTTCTTTCTAATATAATAAATATAGCTCTATCTCTTAAAAAACTCTCGATTTATCTTACTAATAAATTTAACTTTTTTTCTCTAAAATTATAAAGTAATCTCTAGTAGAAGATATTATTAAAGCTTTTTATAATATTAAGAGATAAAAAATTAGTAATATTATCTCTACTATAGTCTTAAATTATATATATTATTTTAATTATTATTTCTAGCGTTATGTTACGAGCGTATTCTTAATATACTACTTAGCTCTATAATCTAATATCTTAACGAAGGCTTTCTCTATTATATTATATCTTCTTCTCATATATATAATTCGATAGCCTTATTATTCTATTCTATCTCACTTATATAATATATCTCTATACTAGTCCTAATATTATAATAAAGCTTCTTCGTATATTTTCCGGCGAAGGATTTAACGGGTTTTTCACTTTCTACTCGAAGTAAGCGACCGAGTCTAATAAAGAAAACGCTGGGTATTTCTATCATATAGAAACATATATTTAAATCATTAGATATCTATATTACTTAAAAGAATCTATATTAAATAATCTATATTATTAACGATAGCTTAATCTATTAAAGAACGAGTCCTCTATATTAAAAATAAGATATTCTTTTTCGCTCGTTCGCCTTCGTAATAACTCTATAATTATGAAATAAATTCTCTAGATAAAGTAATACTATTCGATAAAGTTATATTTAAAGTATTTAGAATATTAACGACGATTTAATTAATTAAGAAACGAGTGTTATAGACTCTCGTAAAGAAGTACTATTTCGAAAGTTATAGTTAAAATTTAACACTCGATATAGAGATCTATTATCTTTCTCAACTCGTATACGCCTTTATAATACCAGAATTTTAAAGACCTCTTCGTTTTAATTCGTATTTTATCTATATTTAATATATTATAAATTTCGACTTAAATCTACTTATATTAATATTAAGATATATATCTTTATATCGTCGATTATCTATATATCGCGATTATCTCTATCTTATATATAACGATCTATATAGAAGATATTTATCTTCTAACTCGCTATTACTTCGTATATTATATATATAGTAATCTCTATCTACTAAGAATCTTTATTAGCGTTATTATAGAATATCGAGTTAGCTAAAGAGAAATTAGACTTAAAAATCCGAGATATAGGATTAAAATCCGTTTAATATCTTAGTCGCTTCTTCTTCGTAGAAGATATTAGAATAGTAGAGAGAGATATAAGCCTAAAACTCGACTAACATCTCCGCCTTTTCACCTCCGTCCCTATCTTTACTTATATTACGAGATTTTTAAGTATTAAGAGTATATCGATTAATCTCGTTATAGTTAGTTAGATAATTACTTAATCTAAGACTATTAAATTTATCTATATTTAACGATATTAATAGATTTAAATTTAAGAACTAGAAAATAAAAATTATAAATAAACTTAGTCTTAATAAAGATTACTACTCTATCGACGCTTTTTAGATAAATTATATTATATCGCGTTTTAAAGAAAACGCTATTAAGTATATAATATCTAGATATTAAAAGATTATAAAAAATCTTTATCTTCTAATCGACAATCTTCTAGATTAACTAAGTAATCTTTAT
The DNA here is from genome assembly GCF_014066315.1 of Letharia lupina. Taxonomy (NCBI): domain Eukaryota; kingdom Fungi; phylum Ascomycota; class Lecanoromycetes; order Lecanorales; family Parmeliaceae; genus Letharia; species Letharia lupina. Next base: position 783,623 of record NW_023502975.1, read on the forward strand.
AAGACTCTATTAAATATTATTTAATAAAGAAATATTTATAATTATTTAATCTTTAGAAGATATAATAATTAGTTATTTTTAAATATTATATAGAGTTTATAAAATATATCGCGTATATATAGAAGTATAGCGATAAAGAATATTAGATTAATATTATTTAGCTAGATCTTATAATCGACTTAAGAGATAAAGTAAACCTTCGTCTTTAAAACGAATACGCTATATATAAAAGAAAGTGAATATTATTAGATCTAAAGAAATATCTTATTATATTAGAATATCGTAATCTAATATATATCGAACGGTTGACAGATAAGAAAGTAAAGGTATTTACTAAATAGTATACTAAGGCGAGACTCGAAGATATAAGTAAATCGCGTAGTAAATATACTATTATTTCTCGTCTTAATCTAGAGAAATATAGGCGATAGATCGAACGTATTAGATCTATAAACGATAGACTATATAAATATATTAGATCTATAAATAATATAATTATAAAAATATAATAAATATAATTAAAGACGTAATAGCTCTATAAATATAGTCGAAATTAGTATAAATACCAACAAATCCTCGAATATTATATTTTTAAATGAATTAAAATCATTTAATATCTTTAGAATAACCTTATTTTTTATATTCGTAAACTAATTTCTCGAGTCTATATTATTAAATAATTATCTTATATTAGATCTATTAATTAGACTCCTCTTATTATTATATACGTGAAAGTCTTTCGAAGCTATAATGCGTTATCTATAAACCTTACTATCGCCGTCGATAATCTTTATCGATATTAATTATATAGTATTCTATAAAGAAACTTATATCGAAATAATTTGATATTAATTTATAGTTTAGCGCTTGCGACTCGATTCGATTCGAGACTCTTTTATTAATTATATCGTATTATTTCATTAATATTCTTTACGCTAAAATATTAACTTAAGAGTTATTATAAATTACTAAAATAATTATAATTATTACTTATTTGTTCTTTTATTAATTTTCTTTAAATTAAACTCTTTATACTCGCTATATCTCTAGCTAGCGATGAGATTAATATAAGAGTTTATATAAAGTCTATTATTACTACTATCGCTATTAAAAAAGAATATTATATTAAAAGTCTTAAATATTAAAAGTTCTTTATTTTTATAAATTTTTAGCGAGTTTAATACGTATATAATATATATAATAAAATTATTTAATTTTTTTAAAGGTCTATAATAAGTAAGCTAAATAAGAGAAGAATTTAGAGAATCTTACTAATACGTAGATAAGATATAATTATATCTCTAAGATCTTAATTCTCTTTAATTAAAGTCTATATGAATTATAAATATTTAAAGATATAAGATAAGTAATAGATCTATATCTTCGGTCTATTAGCTATAGAGACTATAGCTATTTAAGAGAGAGAGATAGTATTACGAGCGTATCCTTAATATATTACTTAGTCCTATAGCCTAGTACCTTAACGAAGATATTTCCTATTATATTATACCTTCTTTCCATATACATAGTTCGATAGCCTTATTATTCTATTCTATCTTATCTATATAATATATCTCTATGCTAATTCTAATACGTTACGCCGTTATTTCTATAGATCTCTTTCTTTTTATCTTTATTTATTCTAAAAAAAGAAGATTATTATTTTCTCCGTAATCGCTTAAATATTTAACTATTACTATCTTAAATATCTTTTCTAACATATTTAATAAAATTATCTTTCTTTAACTTTTTTAATATTATTATATTAATTTTCTTAAACTTTTAAAAATAATATTCTCTTTTTAGATAGATTTAAAAGAGATAAATAAACTATAGTAATAGTTTTCTTATTACTATTTATAGAAATTAACTCGATATTTTATTAATTTTTAAGACTCTATTAAATTTTATTTAAAAGATAATTTATAATATCTCTCTTTACGTAAGAGTATTATTTATCTACTTTAAAAAGAGATATAATTTTCTAATAATATTAAATAATTTTATCTAAGATAATTAAAAAAAAAATTACTTATAATTTTATAATTTTATTCTTAAATATAATTATTAAATTTTTATCTAATTTCTTAAAAGAAGAAAGTTAAGAGAGAAATCTTAATTTTATATTATTATTATTTACTTATTTTAATTTTTTTTTTTAATAATTATAAAACTTTATAAATTTTATTTCTAAAGTTAATAATCTTCGCTCTTTATAGAATCTTATCTTAATCTTTTCGTATTGTAGTTTTTTTTTAATTATTAGCGCTATAATTCGCTTAATATCTATTTATTAATATTTTTATCTTTTTAATAATAATAAGTTTAGATCTATGAATTAAATTTATAAGAAGTAATTAATTTTTAAATCTGATTTTCCAGATTGAATTCGACTCTCGAAGAGTGAAAATATTTTAATTTAAGATTTACTTAGAACTATAAGATCGAATTTAATAATTTCTAAATTATTTAAAAGCGTAAATTACGCTCTATAATTTAAAAAAAATTTAAAATTTTAATAGAAAAAAGAGAAGTTATATAAATAATAAGTTTTTAAAAATTAATTAACTTTATATTAATGTAAATTTAATTAATAAGAAGTTAATTTTAATATTAATAATAGTTCTTTTATATTTATTATTATTATCATTAATTTTAATATTTATAAAATTTCTATTAATATTTCGAATTTTACGAATTTTACGATTTTTTAATAAGAGAGATTTATAGATTCGAATCGAGAACGAAGCGAAATAGTTTCGAATTTTATTAAAATTATTATTACTCGACTATCTAAGCTTATATAAAAGAATATTCTTAATAGAGTAAATAACTTTTTAATAAGCGATATTTAAATTCTTTATCTTAAAACATTTATAAGATTAAATTTAATAATTCTTTTTTTATCTAAAAGCTTATTTTACTATAAGAGCGTAGTTTACTAACGATTAGCTAGTAAACATAGACTATAAAAGATATAGAGTCGTTATGGGATTTAGTAGTATACTTGATAGTAAAACTAATTTCTAAGAAATATTAAAACTTCGAGATATACGAAGTAAATCTATATTCGTTAAGTCTCTAAGTATATAAGATATATTATTAAAACTAAATTTTAAAAGAAATCTTAACGTAATATATATAATATTAAAGTCTTAATATAAGTAGCGCTAAGGTCTATAATAATATTAGATTTAATAATTATCTTTTCTTCTAGATTTTAATTCTTAGATATTTAAGTAAATAGAATATTTATTAAAAAATCTTTAAATTCTAATAGAGAAATAAGGGAAAAGAGTTAATCTATTACGATATCGTTTTAATAATATAATAAAATTAATTATTACGCGCCGTAGACGCGCTATTAATATATTATATAATAATATTAATACTACTCTCGAGAATAATATCGCTTCTATAATATTAATCGATAATAATTTATAATAAGTTAATACGCTTAGTATTAGCGTTTTTATAGCGCTAGTTAATAGTCTCTATAGCGAATAAATATTTAATTTAAAAATTTATAATAAAATTTTAAAACTTTAATAAATAAAAAAAGATAGAAAGTTTCTCTATAGACGATATTATTTCTATAGCGTATTGGGCTAATAGCGAAGTAACGTAGTAATAATCTTTATTATAAGTATTCGAAGAAAGTAATTAATAGAGTAACGCATCTACGATAATATCTTTAATTATTAATTAATAATAATAATAGAATAATAATAATAGCTAGATAACGCGGTCTTATAAATAATAGCGAAATATTATCGCGTTATTAATATCTACGTTATTAGATATTATTTACTAATATTAGCGCTACGATAAAGAATATAAAAACTCTCTTCGAATTATTTATTTTTATTCTTTATAACTTTTAACGCCTTTTTTATAAGTATTTATTCTAGCGTTATAATATCGATATTAATATTAATATAAATATAATATATCTTATTATACTAGTAATCTATCTCTTTTTACTATAAGTATTATATTATTATTAATTACGTTAATATATAGACTAATAATTTTATAATATTTCTTTTTAATAATAATAATAACTTTAATAATAAGTATATAGTCGTCTTATAGACGTAACTATTAATTCTTAACTATTTTTACTATTATCGCTTTATATATATAATTACTAATAAGTTCTAATATCTAATTTACTATATAGAACTTACTTTTATTAAGATAACGATTTATATATTTAAAATAAATCTCTCTCTTATAATAATTATAAGATTAGAAAACGTAGTATTAATCGCTATATTAATTTTTTTTTATATCTTTAAATATAGCTAAGAAAATCGATATAGCGCTATCACCGCGTTAGATAATCTTAGTTAATATCTTATTAATAAGTTAAGTTTAATAAGAAGATTATTTAATAGTGTAAATTATAGAGATATATAATAGCGATAGCTTTGATTATCTCTATTATAATTATAGATTTTTAAAATTAATTTATAATAATAAATAAGCGTATAGCGAAGTTAAAGAAAATAAATAAATTATTAAAAAAAAAGTTTAAGAGCCTTTATTAATATATAACGAACGTCGATAAATATTAACTTAATAATTATATTTTAATTATCTTCTTATTAAAATAATAGATTAATAAACTTAATTTAGAATTTAATAATAAGATAATAAAGAATATTTAAATAGCGATCTTTTTTTAGTAATAGCGCTAGCGTAAGACCTCTAGATAGTTCTTTAATAATTTATTTTAAATAAAAATATATCTATATTAATAGTATATATCTTAATATAATATATCTTCTCTATAGTAGAGTTTAGTAGATAGCTAAATAATATAATTATTTAATTAATTTATATCTTAATAATAATAAATATAGAGAAATATATATATAGTATAAGTATTATCTAGAAATATATCTAATTTAATCGATATTTATATCTTATTTTATCGCGTTTACTTATTTATTATTAATTTATATAATTAAATAAGCTCTTTAATAATAAGAGACTTATTATTATCTATTACTTAATATTTATACTTATTATTTATTTATTTATAGACTTAAATTAGCTTATTAATATTAATAAATTTATTATCTAATAATTATTAATTATACTCTTTATCTTAATTAATCTATTTAACTTTATATTAAACGCCTTTCTTATATTTAATCTTATTAATAATTTCTTCGATTTTTTAAAGCTTATTATTATTAATAAGCTTAAAAGTTTATATAAAGATATTTACTACGTTATTATAATCGCGATTATAATAAAATTTAAATAATAATATATAAAAGATATTATAAATTTTATATATCGAGAGTAAAAGTAGATAATATATTTATACTTCTATCTTATCTATAATTCGAAATAATTTTATAAATTTATAAAATAACTTCTTATTTAAACGTTTCTACTTTAAATTCTTAATTATTAATATTATTAAATTATCTATCTTATAGCTTTAAGACTAATATATTTTATTATAATACTTAAACTAAGTCGTAATAGCGCTACGAAAGCGCTTTACTATCTTATTTCTTAATATTTATAACTTCTTTATTCTATTATTTATAGCGAATATCTCTCTCTCGATAAAGTTATTTTTAATCTCTTAACGAATTTTAGAATAATATTTATATATTAGAAAGAATAATATCGTTTTAATAGAGAAATATTAACTATTTATATAAGCGAACTCTATTATTAATAATTATTTTATTTAAACGTTTTACTTATTATTAGCGAATACGCGTAAGAAATATTTTAGTATCTAATTTTAATACTTAATCTATCTATCGATTTATAAATAAAAGATAATATTTAAATATCGCTTAATTTTAAAATAAAAGTAAATAATAAATTAGAAGCTATTAATAAATATAGAGTCTCTATTATTAATAATATCGTTTAATATATTATAGCGATATATTATTTTAAAATAAAATATTTTCGCTAGCTAAGCGATATCGATTATAATAGATATAGAAATATATCTTATTATTTTTATAAATCGATTTATTATAATTAGAATAATATCGTAAATAATATTCTTATATTTACTCGCTAATAAGCTAATAATAAAGTTTATAGAAATTTCTTTTTATAGCTTAATAATAATAAAAAGTAAACTTAATTCGCTATAGAGGCGATATCGCGAAGTCTTAATTCGCTAATAAATATTATACGTTTTAATATAGTTAATAACTTACTTTAAGCTCTTATTTTAATAATATTTATAAATAAGTAACTTATATATTTTTATAGCGCTAAAATATTTTAATAATAAATTATTATAATATTTACTAATAAGCTCTTTTTTTAAGATTTTATCTTTAGAAATATAAAGGCGATTATTATATTTTAATAATCTCTTAAAGTTTAAAATCTATACTTAATTATATATACGATACTTAATCGCTAATTTATTAATATTAATTCGAAAAGAGTTTATTTAATTATTATAGACTTATAGATCTCGAATTAATATTTTTATTAGTCTTTAAAATATATTATAAGTAATCTCTTATATAATTTTAAATTCTCTTCTAGAAATAATTATTTAAATATCGATAATACGGAATATAGATATTATCGCTACTATAATCTTTTTATTTCTTTATAATTACTTATCGCTAATTTAAAATATAAATTTATTCTATAGTATTAATAGTAGTTTAATATTTAATAATAAAGTTCTTTTATAATTAAAGCGTCGCGATAGCGAGTTAATAGAATTTAATTTATCTATTTAATAAAAAATCTTAAAATTATAAATAGTTAACTTTAGCGCTTAACGAATTTATCTAAAGTTTAATTTCTTCTATTTTATAAAGTCTTTAAAATTATTATAATTTATTAGAATTTTAATATAAAATATATTATTTTTTAGATAATAATATTATTACTTTATAGACGCTATAATAACGAATAGCTCTTAATTATAAATCTTATAGTTTTACTTTATAGAATTTTTTTTTTAGATTAGAATATTATTAGTCGTTAATAGTTATTTTTATTTAATTATAAAAGTATAGCTTTTATATCGAAGTTAAAAGCGTTAGTCTTAAGATATAGCTTTAAATTTAAATTATAGTAATATAGAAATAGCGCGATTACGAAAATATTTTAAAGCTATTAAAACGTTAGTTTAGCGCTATCTATCTATTCTAGCGATCTAGATTTCTTACTATTCTTTTTTTCTTTAAATAAGTTAGTAAGTAATTAGTATATAAAAAAGAATAAGATAGAGCTGAATTAGAAAACCTTGAATTTATATGTGTAGTCAATTATCAATTCGAATTCTATACGCTTTTTGATTAAACCGGCTAAGTTAGCCCGATAGCCCTCTTACGTCTTTCTTATTAAAAATTTATATATAGAAGTTTTATACTTTAAAGTACTTAGCTTACGATATATATAGTTACTTTATAATTCCTTAAATTATAAAGCTCGCTTTACGCTTTCTAACGCTATAAAAATTATAAAGTTTAGCCTACTATTAATAGATTAAATAAATATTTAAATATAATAGTTATAGTAGTTATATTAGACGCGTCCGAGATCGAATAATAATTCTTTTACTATTTATATAATTATATTTCTTCTATAATTCTATTAATCTACTAATTATAAATATATTTATTCTCGATATTCCTCGCTTAAATATTACTAAGTATCTAAAATATATATTTCTTTCGCTTATCTTTTAAACCTCTTATTAATACTCTTAAATTATCTCTCGATAAATTCGCTATTATTAATAATCGAGGCCGCAGCCTAACAACTATCTACTACTACTTATAAACGCGTTAAAAAGCCTTTAAAAAGAGCTTAAACGAATACGTTCTTCTCTATATACTTCTCTTAAATTAGCGATAAATAGATTAAATTAATATTTAAATATTATAGTTATATTAAACGCGTTCGAGATCGAATAATAATTCTTTTATCTATTTATATAACTATTCTTCTTTTATTATTCTATTAATTCTATTAATTCTATTAATTCTATTAATTCTATTAATTCTATTAATTCTATTAATTCTATTAATTTTATTAATATAAATATATTTACTCTCGATACTCTCGCACTTAGTTAAATAAGAGAAGAATCTATAATAGATAAATATAAAGAATACTATAGAGAATATTACGGAGATAGTTATTAGTAGTAGTAATATAATAGATCTACTCTTTATAATCTTATATTAATCTACTTAGTTAATATAAGAGAAGTTAATATAATAAGCGAATATAGAGAATACTACGAAGAAATTAAGCGGTAATAAGATTTTTAATATTAAGAATACGACTTAGCTCTCTAAGATCTCACGTTATATACTCTCTACGATTTCATATTAAATTATTACTTAATAAGCGAAGAATATTACTATAACTTAGTTTATTATCTTTATTATATTAAGAAATAAGAGAAGAAACTATAATAGATAAATATAAAGAATATTACGAAGAATACTATAAAGAATACTATAGAGAAATTAAGCGGTAATAAGATTACTATTATTAAAAATACGGCTTAACTCTTTAAGATCTTACGTTATATACTCTCTATAATTCTATATTAAATTATTATTTAGTAAGCGAAGAATATTACTATAACTTAATCTATTATTTCTATTATATTAATATAATATATTATTATAATAACGTTATAAGAGAAGAATCTACTATAATAATTATAGTTAATTAAGTCTCTATAGAAGAAATATTATAAGAGAAAAAACTATAATAAGTAAATGCGGAGAATACTACGGAGAATACTATAGAAAATATTACGAAGAAGTTAAGTAATAATAAGATTATTATCATTAAGAATACGACTTAACTCTTTAAGATTCCACGTTATATACTCTCTACGATTTTATATTAAATTATTACTTAATAAGCGAAGAATACTACTATAATTTAATTTATTATTTCTACTATATTAATATAATATATTACTATAATAGTATTATAAGAGAAGAATTTATTACGACGATTATAATTAATTAAGTCTTTATAGAAGAAATATCGAATAATATATATTTAAACGAATTAAAATTATTCGATATCTTACTTTAATAGCTATTTTATTATTCGAAAGATTTTACTACGATAGAAGATAATATGAAATTTATATTAGTATATATAAAAGAATAAGATAGAGCTAAGCTAAAAAATCTTAAATTTATATATATAGTTAATTATTAATTTAGAATTATTACGCTTTTTAGTTAGACCGACTAAATTAGCTTAATAACCCTTTTACGCTTTCTTATTAAAAATTTATATATAGAAGTCTTATACTTTAAGATACTTAGCTTATAATAGATATAGTTACTTTATAATTTCGTAAATTATAGAGCTTAGTTTACGCTTTCTAATAATATAAAAATTATAAAGTTTAATCTATTTTTAATAAATTAAATGAATATTCAAATATAATAGTTATATTAAATATATTCGAAATCGAATAATAATCCTTTCATCTATTTATGTAATTATTATTCTTTTATTACTCTATTAATTCTATTAATTTTATTAATATAAATATAATTATCCTCGATATCCCTCGCGAAAATGTTATTAAACGCTTTAGATATATATATCTCTTTTATTTACCTCTTAGAGCCTCTATTAATACTCTTAGCTAGGCTATTTCTCGACGAATTTATTACTACTAATAATCGAGGCTATAAGCGAGCTTAATAGCTATCTACTATTACTTATAAACGCGTTAAAAGACTAAAAGAGTCTAAACGAATTTACGATCATCGTCTTTCTCTACGTACTCTTAAGCTAGCGATATTTAACTAGCCGCTTAGTTAATACTATCTATTCTATTAGCTTAGTAATTTACTTAATTAGATTATTAGCTAATTACTTAATTATTTACTTAATTAATTACTTAGCTAATTACTTAATCTAATACTCTATAAGAGAAGAAGTAAGAGAAGAAACTATAATAGATAAATGCGAAGAATATTACGAAGAAACTAAGCGGTAATAAGATTACTATTATTAAAAATACGGCTTAACTCTTTAAGATTCTATATTATATTAGTTATTTACTTAATTAACTACTTAGCTAGCTACTTAATCTAATACTCTATAAGAGAAGAAGTAAGAGAAGAAACTATAATAGATAAATACGAAGAATACTATAAAGAAATTAAGTGGTAATAAAATCTTTAATACTAAGAATACGACTAGACTCTCTAAGATTCTACGTTATATACTCTCTATAATTCTATATTAAATTATTACTTAGTAAGCGAAAAATACTACTATAACTTAGTCTATTATCTTTACTATATTAAGAAATAAGAGAAGAAATTATAATAAATAAATGCGGAGAATATTATAAAGAATATTATAAAGAATACTACGAAGAAATTAAGCGGTAATAAGATCTCTAATACTAAGAATACGACTTAGCTCTCTAAGATTTCACGTTATATACTCTCTATAATTTTATATTAAATTATTACTTAGTAAGCGAAGAATACTACTATAACTTAACTTATTATCTCTATTATATTAAGAAGTAAAAGAAGAAATTATAATAGATAAATACGAAGAATATTATAAAGAATACTATAAAGAATATTATAGAGAAATTAAGCGATAATAAGATTTTTAATACTAAGAATACGACTTAACTCTTTAAAATCTTATATTATATACTCTTTACGATTCTATATTAAATTATTATTTAGTAAATAAAGAATATTACTATAATTTAGTCTATTATCTCTATTATATTAATATAATATATTACTATAATAATATTATAAGAGAAGAATCTACTACGATAATTATAGCTAATTAAGTCTCTATAGAAGAAATATCGAATAATATATATTTAAATAAATTGAAATCATTTAATGTCTATAGCTATTTTATTATTCGAAAAATTTTACTATAATAGAAGATATTATAGAATTCACACTACTAATTAATACGTTATCTTTATTTCTTTTTAATATTTTAATACTTCTTATTATAAGAATATAGTCTTTCTCTATTTTTTATAGATAATTATTATAAATTAATTCTTTATACTCGATATATCTTTCTAATTAAATCTTAGCGCGTCTCTCTTCATATATATATATCTATATATTATATAGATTAAATTAATTTTATAATAATAAAAGTAGATTAAAAACGTATAGTAAGCGATTAGAGTTTGATTTAACTTAGAACTAAAGCTAAAATTCGATTTAACTTAGAAAAATTCAACTTTATAAATTTAATTCATAGGTCTTTACTTATTACTAATTAATATATTATCTTTATTTCTTTCTAGTATTTCGATACTTCTTATTATAAAGATATAGTCTTTCTCTATTTTTTATAGATAATTATTACGAATTAATTCTTTATACTTAATATACCTTTCTAATTAGGCCTTAGCGCGTCTCTCTTCGTATATATATACTTATATATAGATTAAAAACGCATAGTAAGCGATTAAAGTTCGATTTAATTTAGAACTAAGACTAAAATTCGATTTAACTTAGAAAAATTCAACTTTATAAATTTAATTCATAGATCTTTACTTATGTTGTTATATTAAAATAGTTATAAATAAATTATTAATAGAAATTAATAAAGTCTAAAAAGACTTATATATTTCGATAATTTTTTAATTTTAACCACTTTTTAATAATAGCGATATATTTCTAATTTATTACGATATCTTTAATAAATATAATAAACTCTAGAAACTTAACTTATTCGATATAGAATTAATACTTTTTAAGATTAGCATATAGTTAAAATTAGCGTAAACGCTTAAGTATTTATTTAATATATTATTAATACTTCGCTAAATTAGTATTATAAATTAGAATATTATTTAAATATATTATATATATTATATCTATTAAATCTATAAGAGCTCTATTAATATATATTTAAAAAGTTATTAGTATATTAGCGAGTTTAAAAGATATAATTAAATATTTAAAGTAATCGTAGCGACTATAAAACGCTATTTTTCACTTATTATCTTTTTTAATTTAAATTTAATAATAAATATTCTTAAGATTTAGCTTTATAAAGATTTTAAACTTATATAAGCGATTTAGAGTCTTAATAATTAGAGATAGCGAATATTAATTTTTAATAGTTATTATATTTAAATCTCGATAATTAATATAAAAATAAAGCTTTTTATTTTTTTTAGAAATAAAAAGAATTAATATTTTAACTAAGAAAGTTAAATAGTAGATTTAATTTTTCTAAAGAGAATTCTTTAAATAGCGCTATAGCTTTATTAACTTCGTTTAAAATAGATTATATAAAAAATTATATAGCGACTTTTTATCGCTTTTAATCTTAATAATATAATTCTCTTATTTAAGCGTAAATAAGATTTCTACTTTTTTATTAAAAAAAATATTATTAAACTTTAATAACTTCTAAAAAAGCTTTAAATTATATCTATTTTTTAATTTACTTTATATTATCGCGATATATATAATTATAAATATATTTAACTTTTATTTAATAATTTAAATAAATTTAATTAATTCTTTAATCTATAATTTATTAGTATTAACTTTAAATTATTATTACTTCGCTATTAAATTTAATAATACTTATAATTAATTTAATTTAAATATATTTAATATAATATTAAGATCTTTTTAATTAATAGTATAGAAGAGTATATTATACTCTTTACTCTAATTTTAACTATTTATTAATTAATAATTTAACTAATATACGCTATAATAATATATACTTTAATTATTTAACACTTTTAATTATAATAAAATAATATTATAAAATTTTAAATCTTATTAAATTACGAATTTTTATAAAATTAAATTAATATATATTTTAATATTAAGTAGAGTAATAAGTTATCTCTATTTATTTTAAAGCTTTATCTATTTTTTTTATAAGAATAAAAGAAATTATCTCTATTAATTATTATTTTTATCTCGCTTCTAAGATAATTATAAGACTTAATCTTTTTTTATTAATACTATATCGATATTAATAATAGATAATTTATTAAAATCTAGATATTTAGATATCTAATAACTCTATTTATTATAATAAAAATAATTATTTTTCTTATAATTAAGATTAAAAAATTTAGCTTTATATTTTATATTATTCTCTTAAATATATATTACTTTAATATCGTTATTTGAAATTAATTTAAATTTCGAAATTCGCTTCTTTAAAGGCTTATTCTTAATAAATTTCTTTAAAAACTTTAAATAAAAATTATCGCTAAAGCGTACGCGTTTTAAAATCTTTTTCTATATAATAATCTAGATAAGAATTTCTTTTTATTATCTCGATATATTACTAGTATTTAGAATTTTATTTTTAAGCTCTAATCTAAGCTTAGCTAAGAAGAAATTAATTTAATACTTTTTAGAAAATAAAGATAAATAAGTCTCTAGTTTCTTTAGATAGATTTTAAAAATAGATATCTTCTAATTAAAGCGATATTTAATCTTTTTTTATTTTTTATAAGCGAGAAAATAGCGATTTATTAAATTCGTAATTAAATTAAATAAAAACTACTTAAAGAATTTAAAGGTTATATTTTCTAGATTATAAATTTAATAATATTTATATTATTAAATATTAGAGTTATTTTCTAAGAATTATATATAATAAATAATTTTAACCCAATTAATAATAAAATATTTAGAACTTATAAGAAATTTAATTTTAACTTCGCGAAATTAGCGTAAATACTTTTTCTTACTAATATTTTTATAAAAATATATTCTTTTAAAGCGAAATATTTTTATCTTAATTAATATATTTACTAAAGATATAATAATAATTAATATAAATAGATTCTCGCTAATTATAAATAATAAATTAATATTATAAAGCTCGCGATTACGAGCCTTTAACGTAATTAACTCTTATTCTTATTTTAGATAATAATTTTTAACTCTAATAATTATAAGATATTATTTTATAATAAGATTTTTTATTAATAAGAAATTTTCGAATTAGTTATTAACGCTATAGCGGCTATTAATATTATTTTTATTATTTATTATATAATTTAGAAATAAATTTAATATTATAATAATAATAAATCTTTTTCTTTAAAAGATAGAGAGATTAAAATTATAAAAGTATAGTTTATTAATAATTAGCTAGCGAATATAAATTATAAAAGATATAAAATTATTATAGAATTTAATAGTATATTTAATAGTAGAATTAATCTCTAAAAAATATTAAAACTTCGAGATATATAAAGTAGATCTATATTTATTAAGTCTCTAGATATATAAAATATATTATTAAAATTAAATTCTAAAAGAAACTCTAATATAATATATATAATATCGAAGTCTTAATATAAGTAGCGCTAAGATTTATAATAGTATTAGATCTAATATTTATATTCTATAATTTAAAAAAAAATCTAAAATTTTAATAGAAAATAAAAAAGTTATTCTAAAATCGAATAATATGCACTTATTTTTTAATTAAGGCTGCGGGCTATCGACTATCGAGCAGTTTTTAATAAGCGAACTTTTAATAGACGATATTTAAATTCGTTGCTTTTAAATATCTATAAGACTAAATTTAATAATTCTTTTTTTATCTAAAAGCCTATATTTCGTTCTATAATTTAAAAGAAAAATCTCGAAATTTTAATAGAAAATAAAAAAGTTATTCTAAAATCAAATACAGAGGTCTGTATCGAAAGTCCTACACCCGCCAAGACTCTTGCGCTTAGACTTCGGATAACGCCCCACCTAAAGGGCTACCTAAATAATATATCTGAAGTTCTTCGAAATCGCATCTAGCTCTAGCCAGGTTTCGAGGCTTAATACCTCTATTAAGCCAAAAGAAGTATCTAAAGTCTCATTCATACGCTGTGAGAAGATATTTCTAGGCTTCCCCTCTATAGGGCCGTTTTCCGAAAGTAGGGTTAGGGCTGTACTAGTGCGGGTGTAGGACTTTCGATGTAGACCTCTGTAATGTGTATCTGATTAGGGCTGTCCGGCTGTCGGTGTTAAGGAATAATATGGTGTGACTCATATATGTGGTGTGGTGTAAAGATGTTCTATTAATCTATGTGGCCTGCAGGCACATATGTGCGGAGAGAGGCGCGCTAAGGCCTAATTAGGAAGGTGTGCCGAGTGTGAAGGATTGATCCGTAACAATTGCCTACAAAAAACAAGAAAAATGCTATGTCCTCATGGTAAGAAGTATGCATACATGATTCTTCGAATGCCGGAAATAAATGGAGATGCTAGGCTAATTAGTGGTGTGTATTTCACGAAATCTCCTGCCGCAGTGAAAGCTTTTGAATAATAAAATGGATGTTGAAGCAAGGCATCGGACGGTTTCAATTCGTCCAAATATGCATTATCCGATCTTCCTCCTGACCTTCCTCCTGCAGTGGCCCAATTGGCTGTGATCGACGCAGTAGATCTTCCTCTTGTGTCGTCATTGCAGTGATGTACCACAATATGATATTGCCTAGGCATGTGGAGATGATAGGCCAAGTTGCAGGGGTGTTCTCCGCTTGCTGAGTGGTGATTTGACGTGGAACCGTGGAGAGCATATGACGTGGGATCTTGGAGATGGGGGCCTTGCTGCCGCTTGGTTTCTCCGCAGTGTTCTCCGCAGTGTTCTCCGCATTTGCCTGTTGTAGTGACTTCTCCTCTTGTTCAGTATTAGACTGAATGGCTAGCTGAGTGGCTGACTTGACGGCTTGTAGAGACCTCTTATGTTGCTGGCGAGTCTTCTGATTCCGATGCTTCTTCTTTTGCTGTGTGGCACGCATAAATGGATACTCCGGTGACCGAGTAGCGTGAAAATCGAATGGACTACCGTCACTGTATTAGTCACAAGGATCAAGACCGCATAGTGAGTATATCGTTAGATCCGGGGATAGAAAAGTAAGATCGAATTCTCGATGAAAGCTAGCACGGGCTACGGTAGAGGCACTTGGACATACGTGTAGCCATAACGTGAATGAGGTAAGTCTTGTAGCGTATAAGTTCATTGTAATATCGACAGGCCTATTGAAAGGATCGATTTGGACGATGTCAAAAGGTACTCGATGACTGCGAGTATATGTGAGGGCCGGCTTGGAGCGTCACACTATTAGGTATTGATGTGGGCTTTACATAAACGTCTGATAACGCCTGGATATCCTATAAAGTAGGGCCAGGTATTACTAACAATTGTTAAGGAATAATATAGTATGACTCATATATGTGGTGTGGTGTAAAGATGTTGATTAATCTATGTGGTCTGTAGGCACATATGTGCGGAGAGAGGCGCGCTAAGGCCTAAATATGTGCTGGGGCGCGGGGCTACCCAGTAGTGGAAAACTTGCCGAGGATGTGAGAAGACTGAGAAGACTGAGAAGACTGAGAAGACTGAGAAGACTGAGAAGATTGAGAAGATTACTACTACATAATACCAATTCTATTAAGGGGAGACCCCCTAAACCCCCCTACCCTCCGGGGGCTCTCCGAGGGCTCGAAGATTGAGAAGATTACTACTGCATAATACCAATTCTATTAAGGGGAGACCCCCTAAACCCCCCTACCCTCCGGGGGCTCTCCGAGGGCTCGAAGATTGAGAAGATTACTACTGCATAATACCAATTCTATTAAGGGGAGACCCCCTAAACCCCCCTACCCTCCGGGGGCTCTCCGAGGGCGCTCCGGGGGCTCCTACCGGAGGGGCCGTCCTTATAAACTCGAAATTATTTATATAAAGCCTATTTTAAGATCGATATAAGGTCGTTCGCTTCGTTAAGATTATAACTATAATCCCTCTAAAGAAATTTCTTATAACGATTATTAATTATAAATCGAAGTTACTTATAAATAGCCTTAAGATCTTTATATCGAATCGTCGTATATAATAAAGTCTTAAGTTTATTCTTAATTTAAGACTAATTAACTATTATATACTTAGCTTCTATAATATAAAATACGTAATCTAAGATATCTTATAATTCGATACTAATAGACTTTTATAAGAATCGCTCTTCTTAAAGACGTATTTAATATACGAGATTATTATATAAATCCTCGATAACCTCTCGTTAAAGATGAAAATAACTTATTTTAGCTTTTTCGTAAACGCGTTTTAAAGCGTTAAGATCTTAATTTTTTCGTAGATATATATTATAGACATCGAATATAGAGCGTTTAATATTAGGGTCTAAAGTATCGAACTTAAAGATATCTATTTACGTCTTGATAATACGTATAGAATTAATATCTTCGAGAGTAGTTTAAGAAAGATTTTAAGATATCGTAGACTAAGATTAAGATTATAAGATAATATCGTATAAAGATAATCGACGTTACTATTGACTTTAAGCTTTTCTCTAAGATCGTAGCTAATTTTAAGAGTATAACTATAAGAGAGCGCGCTCGATATTTTATTTTTAATAATTCTTTTAATATCGATTTATAGTACGTCGAGCTATAGAGAATACGAGGCTAAAGTTAAGAATTAATTAAGATATCTTAAGAATATAAAATAATATTTAAGAGAGAATTAAAGAAGATTAGAGAAGAAATTGATATTCTTAGTAAGAGAGCGAGAGTCGGGGACAAAAGTCTCTGCCGACTTTTGGTGAGGGCTGCGGGAGAAAGTCGGTAGGGAGAAAATCAGAGAAGAAATTAATATTCTTAGCCAAGACTTACTAAATCCTTAGTTACTTTCTAATAAGATAAGAGTTTTCTAGAATAATCTTACAGCGAGGCTTAGCACAGAAGTGATTTTATTCTTAAGTTAGAAGAAAGCAAGCTTTTTAATTAGAAAGGTATGTTGAGTGTAAAGAATTAATTCGTAACAGTCGAGCGAACTTTAGTGAGCGAACTTTGATAAACGATATTTAAGGTCCTTAGCCTTTAATAACTATAAGATTAAATTTTAAAAATTTTATATTAAAAAGCGTAACCTTCGCTCTATAATTTAAAAAAAAATCTAAAAATATTAATAGAAAATAGTAAAGTTATTAAAGGATTAAAAGTAGAATAAGAGATTTTAATAATTACGAACGCTAATTTATTTATTCGTAATAGTTTAATCGATCTAGCTAAAAAGCGTAGCGAACTCGAATTTATAATTAACTATATATATAAATTTAAGATTTTTAAGCTTAGCTCTATCTTATTCTATTATATATATTAATATTATATTTTAAAATTTAAAAAGAGCTAACTTTTATTACTAATATAATTTATAATATTATAATCTTAACGATTTTTTATAACTCTTCTAATAATCTTTTAAAGTACTTATCGATTTATTTTAAATTCTTAATTAATAAGAAAAAAAGAGTTTATTTTAATCTTAAAGTCTTTAATTCTATTTTTTTTAAACTCTTCTAGATATTATTAGAGATTTCTTTATATATAATTTTATCTCTATTATTATTAATAGATAATTAGAGTTATATTATAAAATTATAAAAACTTAATACTTTTATATTACTTTTATTATTCTTAATTTAATAAAATTAAAATTAATAATATTTTTATATTTTTATATTCTTTATATTATTATCTAATTTAATAATAGAATATTTATATCTCTAGCTACGATTACTAGTCGAAAAGATATAAAAAAAATTAAACTTAGAATTTTTTAACTTTTACTTATTTTCTTAAAAATTTATATCTTTATAATCTATTTATAGAATCTTATAATTCTTAAAGTACTATAACGAAACTAGTCTATTCTATTAGATAAACGCCGAGAGATAATAAATTTCGCTCTATATTATCGAGGTCTCGGCGTTTATCGAATACGGGTGATTTTTAAAATACGATAATTTATATAAAAAATATCGAGTGAAATTAAAAATAATCTATATCTTTTAAAATAATATCTCGAAAATTATCTAAATTCTATATTAAATATTATATCTTTTCGGCTACTAGCTACGATTATAGCTATTAAATTATTTATCTTTTTATAATATACGAGTAAAGGCCTATAAATTAAATTTATAATTTTTTTTAATTAGAACAATCGAGTAAATAGATAAGCGATCTTTAATAAGCGAACTTTAATAAGCGATATTTGAATTTCTTACGCTTTAATAATTATAAGATTTAATTTAAGAATTTATTTTTTATCTAAAAGCTTATATTTTATTCTATAATTTCAAAAAAAAATAAAAAAGTTATTCTAAAATTAAATAATATATATCTATTTTTTAATTAGAGCTATTCGACTTTTTTTTTTTAATAATTACGAATGCTAATTATTTATTCGTAATAACTTAGTTAATCTAATTAAAGAGCGTAGTAATTCTAAATTTATAATTAACTATATATATAAATTTAAGATTTTTAAGCTTAGCTCTATCTTATTCTTTTATATATATTATTATAAGAATTATTATTATCTTCTTATCGTAATCGCTATTATCTTATCTTCGCTAAGTTTAATAATCTTATTAAAAGATAGAGTAACGAGTAAAGGCCTATAAATTAAATTTATAATAATTTTTTTAATTAGAGTTATGTAGTAAATAGATAAGCGATCTTTAATAAATAATCTTTAATAAACGATCTTTAATAAGCGAACTTTAATAAGCGATATTTGAATTCCTTACGCTTTGAAAATTATAAGACTAAATTTAATCACTTTTTTTCTCTCTAAAAGTATATATTTTATTCTATATTTTAAAAAAAAAATTTTTAATTTTAATAGAAAATAAAAATGTTATTCTAAAATTATTAGATCTAATGCTATTATAGGCCTTAACGCTATTTACGCCAAGGCTTCGATATTATATATATTACGTTAGAGTTTCTTTTAGAGTCTAATTTTAATAATATACTTTATATATCTAGAAGCTTAATAAATATAGATCTACTTCGTCTATCTCGAAGTTTTAATATTTCTTAGAAATTAGTTCTATTATTAAATATATTATTAAATCTTATAATAACTCTATATCTTTTATAATTTATATTTATTAGCTAATCGCTAGTAAACTACGCTCTTATAATTTTAATCTCTTTATCTTTTAAAGAAAAAGATCTATTATTATTATAATATTAGATTTATCTCGAAATTATATAATAAATAATAAAAATAATATTAATAATTATTATAGCGTAAATAACTAATTTAAAAGTTTTTTATTAATAGAAAATTTTATTATAAAATAACGTCTTATAATTATTAAAGTTAAAAACTATTATTTAAAATAAAAATAAGAGTTAATTATATTAAAGGCTTATAATTATAAGCTTTATAATACTAGCTTACTATTTATAACTAATAAAAACTTATTTATATTAATTATTATTATATTTTTAATAAATATATTAATTAAAATAAAAATACTTTATTTTAAAAGAATATATTTTTATAAAAATATTAATAAGAGAAAGTATCTACGCTAATTTTATAAAGTTAAAATTAAATTTCTTATAAATTCTAAATATTTTATTATTAATTAAATTAGAATTATTTATTATATATAATTTTTAAAAGATAACTTTAATATTTAATAATATAGATATTATTAAATCTATAGCTTAGAAAGTATAATCTTTAAATTTTTTAAGTAATTTCTATTTAATTTAGTTATAAATCTAATAAACTATTATCTTCTCGTCTATAAAAAATAAAAAAAAGCTAAATATCGCTTCGATTAGAAGATATCTATTTTTAAGATCTATTTAAAGAAGTTAGAGACTTATTTATTCTTATTTTTTAAGAAATATTAAATTAATTTCTTTTTAATTAAATTTAAATTAGAGCTTAAAAATAAGATTTTAAATATTAATAATATATTAAGATAATAAAAAGAAATTCTTATCTAGACTATTATATAGAAAAAGATTTTAAAATATATACGCTTTAATAATAATTTTTATTTAAAATTTTTAAAAGAGTTTATTAAGAATAAGCTTTTAAAGAAGCGAATTTTAAAATTTAAATTAATTTCGAATAGCGATATTAAAGTAGCGCGTATTTAAGAGAATAATATAAAATATAAAGTTAAATTCTTTAATTCTAATTATAAAAAGAATAATTATTTTTATTATAATAAATAAGATTATTAAATATCTAAATATTTAGATTTTAATAAATTATTTATTATTAATATCGATATAATATTAATAAAAAAAAATTAGATTTTATAATCGCTTTAGAAGTGAGATAAGAATAATAATTAATAGAGATAATTTCTTCTATTTTTATAAAGAAGTAAATAAAGCTCTAAGATAAATAGAGATAATTTATTACTCTACTTAATACTAAAATATATATTAATTTAATTTTATAAAAATTTATAATTTAATAAGATTTAGAATCTTATAATATTATTTTATTATAATTAAAAGTGTTAAGCGATTAAAGTATATATTACTATAGTATATATTAGCTAAATTATTAATTAATAAATAATTAAAATTAAGATAGAGAGTATAATATACTCTTTTATATTATTAATTAAAAAGACTTTAATATTATATTAAATATATTTAAATTAAATTAATTATAAATATTATTAAATTTAATAATAAAGTAATAATAGTTTAAAGTTAACGCTAATAAATTATAGATTAAAAAATTAATTAAATTTATTTAAATTATTAAAGAGAAGTTAAATATATTTATAATTATATACGCTATAATAATATAAAGCAAATCGAAAAATAGATATAATTTAAAGCTTTCTTAGAAGTTATTAAAATTTAATAATATTTTTTTTAATAAAAAAATAGAAATCTTATTTATATTTAAATAGAGAGATTATATTATTAAGATTAAGAGCGATAAGAAGTCGCTATATAATCTCTTATATAATTTATTTTAAACGAAATTAATAAAGCTATAACGCTATTTAAAGAATTCTCGTTAAAAAGATTAAATTCGCTATTTAACTTTTTTAGTCAAAATATTAATTCTTTTTATTTCTAAAAAGAATAAAAAATTTCGTTTTTATATTAATTAGAGGCTATTAAAGTTACTTCTACTATTATAAATAATAACTATTTGACCCCATTTGCCACCCGTCAGCCCTACGAATAGTAGATAGCAAATAATTTTAAAGTAGCAGGTCCGGACCTGCTACTTCACTCAATAGTTACTATTGCGTCTTAAAAAACACGCTCTAAAGTAGTGTTATATACATATATCGCGCTATCGTTAAGTCCTTCCTCCTGTCAAGTCCTTTCTCTCTATCGATATAGCCAGAAAGAAGTCTAACCGCGCCCTTATAGACGCCTACATCAAGCATCTAATTAATTAAAGAAGTTTCCGATACTCTAAACAGCAGTGATTTCAATTTCTTTAACTCGAAAGAAGATCTCGTGATATAGACCTTGCTGAAAGTAATTAGAGAAAAAGGTAGTGGCTTTGATACATAGATGTAGGCATACGTATGGCATTTGTGCGGAGAAGATTTCTCCGTCGCCAAGGCCCCATAAGGCCCTATGCACCAAAACGGTTAATATGTATTCATGATTACGAATTAGATTTGAATAGTTACTATCTAATAGTAAGATGCTATTAAGAAACTAGTAACTACTTATAATATTAGATAGTTACTATTTATAATAGTAGAAGTAACTTTAATAGCCCCTATTATCGAGGTCTAAATATAATAATTATTAAAAATCGATACTCGCTATCTTTAATTATTAAGATTTTAAATTATTTATATAAATTTAAAATCTTTATAAAGTTAAATTTTAAGAATATTTATTATTAAATTTAGATTAAAAAAGATAATAAGTAAAAAATAGCGTTTTATAATTATTATAATTACTTTAAATATTTAATTATATCTTTTAAACTCGTTAATATATTAATAACTTTTTAAATATATATTAATAGAGCTCTTATAGATCTAATAAATATAATATATATAGTATATTTAGATAATATTTTAATTTATAATATTAATTTAATAGAGTATTAATAATATATTAAGTAAATATTTAAATGTTTACGCTAGTTTTAATTATACGCTAATCTTAAAAAATATTAATTCTATATTAAATAAGTTAAGTTTTTAGAGTTTATTATATTTATCGAAGATATCGCGATAGATTAGAAATATATCGCTATTATTAAGAAATAATTAAAATTAAAAAATTATCGAGATATATAAGTCTTTTTAGATTTTATTAATTTCTATTAATAATTTATTTATAGCTATTTTAGTATAATAGCGTTATTTACTAACTTATTTAAAAGAAATAAAAATAATAAGAAATTTAAATTATTAAAGTAAATAGATAGCGCTAAGCTAATATTTTAATAGCTTTAAAATACTTTTATAATCGCGCTATTTCTATATTACTATAATTTAAATTTAAAATTATATTTTAAAATCGATATTTTTAACTTCGATATAAAGGTTATTAATATATATAAAAGAATAAGATAGGGCTAAGCTTGAAAACCTTGAATTTATATGTACAATCAATTATTAATTCGTTAGATCTACGCTTTTTAATTAGACACCGCGGGTAAATAAATTAATATCCGTAACTATTAAAAATCTCTTCTTCTACTTTTAACCCTTTAATAACTTTACTATTTTCTATTAAAATTTTAAGATTTTTTTTTTAAATTATAGCCCGAAACTTGCGCTTTTTAATAATAAAAAAATTTCAAAATTTGGTCTTATAATTATTAAAGCGCAAGGAATTCAAATATCGCTTATCAAAGTTCGCTCGACAGCTCTGATTAAAAAACAGGTATACATTATTTAATTTTAGAATAACTTTTTTTATTTCTATTAAAATTTTAAGATTTTTAATTTAAATTATAGAACGTAATGTGGGCTTTTATATAAAAAAAGAATTACTAAATTTAGTCTTATAGATATTTAAGAGTAAGAAATTCAGATATCGCTCATTAAAGATCGCTTATCAAAATTTACTCGACAGCTCTAATTAAAAAAAATGATTATGAATTTAATTCATAGACCTTTACTCGTATTTTTATAATTAAATAAGAATAGTTATTAATAATTAATAATATTCTAATCTAGAAAAATAATTTCTATAAAGTAAAATTATAAGATCTATAATTAAGAGCTACTCGCTATTATAATATTTATAAAGTAATAATATTATTATCTAAAAAGTAGTATATTTTATATTAAGATTCTAATAAATTATAATAATTTTAAAAACTTTATAAAATAAAAGAAATTAAATTTAGATAAATCTATTAAACGCTAAAGTTAGCTATTTATAACTTTAAAATTTTTTATTAAATAGATAAATTAAACTTTATTAACTCGCTATCGCGACGCTTTAATTATAAAAAAACTTCGCTATTAAATATTAAACTACTATTAATACTATAAAATAAACTTATATTTTAAATTAATAATAAATAATTATAAAGAAGTAAAAAGATTATAGCGGCGATAGCGTTTATATTTTATATTATTAATATTTAAATAATTATTTCTAAAAGAAAGTCTAAGATTATATAAGAGATTATTTATAACGTATTTTAAAGATTAATAAAAATATTAATTTAAGATTTATAAGTCTATAATAATTAAGTAAACTCTTTTTAAATTAATATTAATAAGCTAGTAATTAAATATCGCGTATATAATTAAGTATAAATTTTAAATTTTAAGAGATTATTAAGATATAATAATCGCCTTTATATCTCTAGAAATAAAGTTTTAAAAAAAGAGCTTATTAGTAAATATTATAATAATTTATTATTTAGATACTTTAATATTATAAAAATATATAAGTTATTTACTTATAAATATTATTAAAATAAAAACTTAAAGTAAATTATTAATTATATTAAGATATATAATATTTATTAGCGAACTAAGACTTCGCGATATCGCTTCTATAACGAATTAAATTCGCTTTCTATTATTATTAAGTTATAAAAAAAAATTCTATAAACTTTATTATTAACTTATTAGCGAGTAGATATAAGAGTATTATTTATAATACTATTCTAATTATAATAAATTAATTTATAAAAATTATAAAATATATTTCTATATCTACTATAATCGATATCGTTTAACTAATAGAAGTATTTTATTTTAAAATAATATATCGCTATAGTATATTAAATGATATTATTAATAATAGAGACTCTATATTTACTAATAGCTTCTAATTCGCTATTTACTTTTATTTTAAAATTAAATAATATTTAAATATCGCTTTTCATTTATAAATCGATAAGTAAATTAAGTATTAAAATTAAATATTAAAATACTTCTTACGCGTATTCGCTAATAATAAATAAAATATTTAAATAAAATAATTATTAATAATAGAGTTCGCTTATATAAATAATTAATATTTCTTTATCAAAATAATATTATTCTTTCTAATATATAAATATTATTCTAAAATCTATTAAAAGATTAAAAATAACTTTATTAAGAAGAAGATATTTATTATAAATAATAGAGTAAAGAAGTTATAAATATTAAGAAATAAGATAATAAAGCGTTTTCGCTATACTATTACGATTTAGTTTAAATGTTATAATAAAATATATTAATTTTAAAGTTATAAAATAGACGATTTAATAATATTAGCGATTAAGACTTTAAAATAAAAACGTCTAAATAAGAAGTTATTTTAAATTATAAATAAGATAAAAGCGTAAGCGTATTATCTACTTTTACTCTCGATATATAAGATTTATAATATCTTTTATATATCGTTATTTAAGTTTTATTATATTCGCGATTATAATAATATAGTAAATATCTTTATATAAACTCTCGAGTTTATTAATAATAATAAGTTTTAGAAGATTAAAGAAATTATTAATAAGATTAAATATAAGAAAGACATTTAATATAAAGTTAAATAAATTAATTAAAATAAAGAGTATAACTAATAATTATGAAATAATAAACTTATAAATATTAGCGAGTTAATTTAAGTTTATAAATAGATAAATAGTAAGCGTAAGTATTACGTAATAAATAATAATAAATTTACTATTATTAAAGAGCTTATTTAATTATATAAATTAATAATAAATAAGCGAATATAATAAAATAAGATATAAATATTAATTAGATTAAATATATTTCTAGATAATACTTATACTACGTATATATTTCTCTATACTTATTACTATTAAAATATAAATTAATTAAATAATTATATTATTTAATTATCTACTAAACTCTACTATAAAGAAAGTATATTATATTAAAATATATACTATTAATATAAACGTATTTTTATCTAGAATAACTATTAAAAAACTATTTAAAAACTCTACGCTAGTATTATTACTAAGTTAAGATTATTATTTAAATATTCTTTATTATCTTATTATTAGATTCTAAGTTAAATTTATTAATTTATTACTCTAATAAGAAGATAATTAAAGTATAATTATCGAGTTAATATTTATTAATATTTATTATATATCGACGAAGGCTCTTAAGCTTCTTTTTTAATAACTTATTTATTTTCTTTAATTTCGCTACGCGCTTATTTATTACTATAAATTAATTTTAAAAATCTATAATTATAATAGAGACGGCCGAAGTCGTTATTATTATATATCTCTATAACTTATATTATTAAGTAATCTTCTTATCGAGCTTAATCTATTAATAAGATATTCGCTAAAATTATTTAACACGGCGATAGCGCTATATTAATTTTTTTATTTATATTTAAAGATATAAAAAGATTTTAATATAGCGATTAATACTATATCTTTTAATCTTATAATTATTATAAAAATTTTTTTATCTTAAATATATAAATCGTTATTTTAATAAAAGTAACTTCTATATAATAAATTAGATATTAGAACTTATTAGTAATTATATATATAGAGTAATAATAATAAAAATAATTAGAGATTAGTAATCGCGTTTATAGAATAATTATATAAGTAAAGGCCCATAAATTAAATTTATAAAGTTAAATTTTTCTAAGTTAAATCGAATTTTAGTCTTAGCTCTAAGTTAAATCGAACTTTAATTCCTTACTATACGTTTTTAATCTACTTTTATTATTATAAAATTAATTTAATCTATATAATATATAGATATATATATGTAAAGAGAGGCGCGCTAAGATTTAATTAGAAAGATATATCGAGTAAAGAATTAATTCGTAATAATTATCTATAAAAAATAGAGAAAGACTATATTCTCATAGTAAGAAGTATTAAAATATTAAAAAGAAATAAAGATAACGTGTTAATTAGTAATGTCAATTCTATAATATCTTCTATTATAGTAAAATCTTTTAAATAATAAAATAGCTATAGATATCGGATGATTTTAATTCGTTTAAATATATATTATTCGATGTTTCTTCTATAGAGACTTAATTAACTATAATAGTAGATTCTTCTCTTATAATATTATTATAATAATGTATTATCTTAATATAGTAGAAATAATAAACTAAATTATAGTAATATTCTTCGCTTATTAAATAATAATTTAATATGAAATCGTAGAGAGTATATAATATAGGATCTTAGAGAGCTAAGCCGTATTCTTAATGCTAGAAGTTTTATTATTATTTAATTTCTTCGTAATATTCTTTATAGTATTCTTCGTATTTACTTATTATAGTTTCTAACGTTATTATAGTAATATATTATATTAATTAATAGAAATAATAAATTAAGTTATAGTAGTATTCTCCGCTTACTAAGTAATAATTTAATATGAAATCGTAGAGAGTATATAACGTGGGATCTTAGAGAGCTAAGCCGTGTTCTTAACGATAATAGCTTTATTATCACTTAATTTCTTCGTAGTATTCTTCGTAATATTCTCCGCATTTATCTATTATAGTTTCTTCTCTTATAATATTTCTTTTATAGAGACTTAATTAATTATAATTATTATAATAAATTCTTCTCTTATAATATAATTATAATAATATATTATATTAATATAGTAGAGATAATAGATTAAGTTATAGTAATATTCTTTATTTACTAAGTAATAATTTAATATAGAATCGTAAAGAGTATATAATATAGGATTTTAAAGAGCTAAGTCGTATTCTTAATAATAATAATCTTATTATTACTTAATTTCTTTATAGTATTCTTCGTAGTATTCTTCGTAGTATTCTTCATATTTATCTATTATAATTTCTTCTTTTACTTTTTCTCTTATAAAGTATTAGATTAAGTGGCTAACTAAGTAATTAATTAAGTAAATAATTAAGTAACTAGCTAATAATCTAATTAAGTAAATTATTAAGCTAATAGAATAGATAGTATTAATTAAGCGACTAGTCGAGTAGTATATAGAGAAAAACGATAGTTATAAATCCGTTCGAGCTCTTTTTAAGAGCTTTCTAACGCGTTTATAAGTAGTAGTAGATAGCTATTAAGCTCGCTTACGGCCTCGATTACTAGTAGTAGTAGATTTATTAAGAAGTAATCTAAGAGCGTTAGTAAGGAGTTTAAAAGACGAGTAAAAGAGATATATGCCTTAGATACTTAGTAATATTTAAGCGAGAGATATTAAGAATATATTTATAATTAATAAATTAATAGAATTATAGAAGAAATATAATTATATAAATAGGTGGAAGGATTATTATCCGATCCCGGATATATTTGATGTGACTATAATATTTAAATGTTAGTTTAATCTACTAATAGTAGATTAAATTTCATAATTTTTATATCGTTAGAAAGCGTAAACTGAGCTCTATAATTTACGAAATTATAAAGAAATAGTATTTATAGAGAGCTAGTTATTTTAGAGTTTAAGATTTCTATATATAAATTTTTAATAAGAAGACTTAAGAGAGCTAGTAGGCTAATTTAGATAGTCTAGTTAAAACGCGTAATAACTTCGAATTAATAATTAACTATATATATAAATTCAAGATTTTCTAGTTTAGCTCTATCTTATTCTATTATATATATTAATATTTACTATTAAAGTTATTATTATTATTAAAAAAGAATATTATAAAATTATCAATCTATATATTAATATAATTAATAATAATATAATATTTATAATATA
This sequence comes from Letharia lupina, assembly GCF_014066315.1. Classification (NCBI taxonomy): domain Eukaryota; kingdom Fungi; phylum Ascomycota; class Lecanoromycetes; order Lecanorales; family Parmeliaceae; genus Letharia; species Letharia lupina. The sequence continues at coordinate 812,628 of NW_023502975.1, forward strand.
GAGAGATAGATTACTAGTATAACGAGATATATTATATTTATATTAATATTAATATTAATATTATAATATTAAAGTAAATATTTATAAGAGAGATATTAAAAGTTATAAAGAATAAAAATAAATAATTTAAAGAGAGTTTTTATATTCTTTATTATAGCGTTAATATTAGTAAATAATATTTAATAATATAGATATTAGCGATATAATAATATTTCGCTATTATTTATAGAGTTATATTATCTAGCTATTATTATTATTTTATTATTATTATTAATTAATAATTAAAAGCGTTATCGCGAACGCGTCGCTTTACTAGTTACTCTCTTCGAATATTTATAATAGAGATTATTATTATATTACTTCGCTATTAATATAATACGCTATAAAAATAATATCGTATATAGAAAAACTCTTCTACCTTCTTTTATCTACTGAAATTTCGAGATTTTATTATAAATTTTTAAATTAAATATCTATTCGCTATAGAGGCTATTAATTAATACTAAGCGCGTTAACTTATTATAAATTATTATTAATTAATATTATAGAAGTAATATTATTCTTAAAGATAATATTAATATTATTATATAATATATTAATAGCGTATCTATAGCGCGTAATAATTAGTTCTATCGCGTTATTAAAATAATATTATAATAAATTAACTCTTTTTTCTTATTTTCTTATTAGAGTTTAAAGATTTTTTAATAAATATTCTATTTATTTAAACGTTTAGAGATTAAAGTTTAAAAGAGAAAATAATTATTAGATTTAATACTATTATAAGTCTTAGCGCTATTTATACTAAGACTTTAATATTATATATATTATATTAAAGTCTCTTTTAGAATCTAATTTTAATAATATATCTTATATATCTAGAGACTTAATAGATATAGATTTACTTCGTATATCTTAAAGTTTTAATATTTCTTAGAGATTAATTCTATTATTAAATATACTATTAAATTTTATAACGACTCTATATCTTTTATAGTCTATATTCGCTAGCTAATTATTAGTAAACTACGCTCTTATAAAAATTAAATAATATATATTTATTTTTTAATTAAGGCTGTCGAGCGAACTTTAATAAATTATATTTTAATTTCTTACGCTTTAATAATTATAAGACTAAATTTTTAAAAAAAATTATTACTAAAAAGCGTAAGTTGCGGGCTATAATTTAAAAAAATTTAAAAAAAATTTAATAGAAAATAGTAAAGTTATTAAAGGATTAAAAGTAGACAGAGAGATTCTAATAATTGCGAATATTAATTTATTTACTTATAATGTCTAATTAAAAAGCGTAGATCTAACGAGTTTATAATTAACTATATATATAAATTTAAAGTTTTCTAATTTAACTCTATTTATTAAAATCGATATAGATATAATATTAATATAAATATATTAAATAAGATAATTAAGATATCGAATTATATAGATAGAAGAGAGATATTAAATAATAAATAATATTTCTATTAAGATACGCTAGGCTCGACTAAGTAAGAGAGCTAAGTAGTATATTAAGGATATAGAATACGCTCGTAATATTATCTTATTCTTCTATATAAGTAAAGATCTATGAATTAAATTCATAGAGTTAAATTTTTCTAAGTGAAATAAAGTTAGATTTTTCTAAATTAAATAGAATTTTAGCTTTAGCTCTAAGTTAAATCGAACTCTAATCGCTTACTATACGTTTTTAATCTACTTTTATTATTACGAAATTAATAAAGAAGATAAAAGCCTTAATTCTAAGTTAAATTAAACTCTATTTACTTTCTATGCGATAAATAGTCTACTTTTATTACTATAGATTATTAATTAATTACGTTTTTATTTAAGAAAGAAGTATCTACTTAATAATCTTATTCTTAATATACCTCGTTAACTAAGTAAATTATCTTCTTAATAGATTATCTAGAATTATAATTAATAGATTAGTTTTATTAATAATTTAACTTAAAGTTATATATAATTAGCTATAGATAAAGATCTCGAAATATAGATATAAATCGATCTACTATAATAATTAGCTTTAAGACTTATTAATTATTATATTAAAGACTAATCGAATTAAGAATTAAATATATTAAAAGAAAGTATATAAATTATTAAAATTAAGCGGAGTTAAAGAAATATATAATATATAATATTATTTACTATTATATTCGCCTCTAAAAATATAGTAATCGAGTATTTTAAACTTAATATACTTAATTTATAGACGTATTTTATTATATAAATTTATATACTACTTTAAATTTCTTAGTAATATTATTATATAATTTTATTTTAACTTTAAATAATAAGATAAAAGTAAGATTAATTTAAAGATATTTATTATTTTAGTAGATAGAAGAAAGCTATCTTTCTTATTAACGACTTAATCTCTACTATTATAAATAATCTTAATTTTAAAAAACTTATTAAAAACTTAATTATTAAATTAAGCGATATTCTTATTAAGAGTATAAAGAATCGTCTTAAATATATAGAAATTAGCTATTTAATATAGATTAAGATTATTATAAATAATATTAATTAGCTAAGTAATAAAGTCGTCTAATAGCTACTTAATAGGTTAATTAATAGCTTCTTATTCTTTAAAGCTTATTAAGATATTATTATCTATATTTAATAATTTTTAAGCGAATTTCTTTATATTAATTTAATCTTAATTAGTTAAATTAAGATTTCGAAGCTTTATATTTTCTATAAATCTAAGAATTTAAATATAGTTTTAAAAATAAGACGCTTTTTATAAGAGTGAAAATACTTAAAGCGAATTAATAGACTCGCTTACGTCGCTTATTAGACTGTAAACTATATAGCTAAAGCGAGTATTTAATATACTTAATAAAGTCTTAAATACTTATAAATTTTCTTTCTTCTTCTTCTTTCTTTAGTTATTAATTTATCTAATAACTAATTTATTTATTCTATTAACTATATATCTAGATCTTATAATTATATAGCTATTACGTAGTTTTATTAAAAGAGATCTTACTATCTTATAATTCTAATAACTTTATTTATATAAAGCTATTTAATTTAATTATAATAAATAATTTATAAGTTAATTCTATTAATTTATAAAGTAGAAATATTTTATTATAATTAACTAACGACGTTTTTAATCTAGTAAATAACTCTTATTAAAATATATCTACTACGTAATTAAGCGATTATAATATTAATTTTAATATTAATAAAAATTCTAATAATATTATTAACGAAAATAATAATCGTCGAAGTTTTATATCTAATAATCTTTTATTTATAAGCGAAGACTCTTATTTTATAGACTTAATTTAAATCTAACGCTATCGACTTCTAAAGCTTAATATTAAAAAATAATTAATTATTAAAAAATTTAAGCTAATTGAAATATAGAATATATAAGAATATTATCGCGAGTATAGCGATAATTATTATCGTAATTTAAGTTATAAGAAAATAAGTATTATTAAGATATCTAATATATAATATCTTAATAACTATAACTCGATAATTATATTTCTTTAAAATTATAATAATTTTATCGCTTTAATATTTTATATTAATTTTCGTATAAATAAAGAAAAGATTTATTAATCTTCTATTCTATTAATAAATACTAAAAAATAAATTTAAAGAAATATTAGAAATATAATACTACGCGATATTAAGAAATTTATCTAAAAGAAATATAAAGAATAATATTTAAATTAAATTTATAATCTAATTATTAAATCTTATAATATAAGATATTAATTAATTAAAGCGATTATAAGAAACGCGTAATTAATAATTAACTTTAATAATTATTTTATTATATTTTAATTATAATAAGATTATTATATAATTAATTTAGAATATATAAAAATTTTATAAAATAGAGTAATAGAGAAAATTTCTCTAGAAGCTATAAAGGAGGCTATCTAATTTATTATCTATATTATATTATTATAATAATATTAAAATATAAAATAAAGATTATAAAAAACGAAAGAGCTTTCTACTCTAAATAAGACTCGCTTTAATAATAAAATAAATAATTAAAAAAGTAATAATTAATAGTATATAAAGTCTAAGAATTAATATATAAAGAATTAATAAGATTAAAAGAAGAGTTTATTCTCTTCGACGTTATAAGATTAAAAGTCTATACGAATTAAATTTAAAGATAATAACTCTTATATTAAGTTTAAGACGCTTTTTATTAAAATATAATATTATAATTATAAATAATTAAGATATTATAAGAATTCTTTTAAATATTTAAATTATATTATAAGTAATAAAGTATATAATTATAGATTAAGTAAGAGAAAAGATAAAGTTTAATACTTATCGCTATAATATTAGATATACTATTAATTAAGTAATAATCTCGCTTTTTATTATTAAAAAATAAAATTATTATATTAAATAAAAAGTGTAAAATAATTACTCTAATAGATATTAATAGCGAGAAAATCTTTATATTATAATCTTTTATTAAAGAAATATAAATTTCTAAATTTAAATACGCGTTAATAATAATATATACTATTAATAATTATTAAATACTCTTATATAAAAAGTATAATCTAGTCTTTAATCTCGCGGATAGTTAAAAAAGAAAGTAAGAGTAAATCTTAAAGGCGTATATCGTAGATATATAAGAATATAATCTTATTCTTAATTTCCCTTAAATCTATAATATCGATTTAAATATTTATTAATATAAGTAATTCTAGATCTATCGCGATTTTTCTATAAGTAATAAAAAATAAATAGATATTATAATAATAAATATAGAGTAGTTTATATTATTAACTAATATAGTAATTATATATAATTTAAAATAAGCGTTTATTATACTTTTATATTAGATTTTATTAAAAAATAATAAGAATAATTATAATAAAGCTATATAATATAATATTACATAGCTAAATAACTCTAATATATCTAAATAATTTAAAGAAGTCTTCTTAAAAGAGCTATCTAATAATCTTAATATATATAATTAAATTAAATACTCTATTAATCTACTATCTAATAAGCTATTTAGAAGTAATTTAATTTATAATATATTATATAATAAGCTTATAGCGATTAGAAACTATCTAGATATTACGCTTAAGAGAAAATAAATTTAACTCTTAACTAGTTAAATTAGCTCGCTAATATTATTTATTAAAAAATTAAATAACTCGCTATAACTTTATATTAACTATTAAAAATTTAATAAAATAATTATTAAGAATAATTATTTATTATTATTACTCTTAAAGATATTAAAAAGATTTATATATATAAAGTACTTTATTAAGATTAATATTTATAATATATATTATAAAATATAAGTATAAAAGAAAGATAAGTAAAAAATTATCTTTTAAACTCGCTATAATTAATTTAAGTATTAAATAATATTTTTTAATCTTATAAATATTCTTATAATCTTTTAAGCTTATATAAATAAAGTATTTAAGCTATATATTAATATTTTCTATATAATATACTTAAATAATATATTAATCTATTTTAAAATAAAAGAGTTATATTAAAAGTATATATATAAAGTACTATATATACTATTAAAGTATTAACTCTATATAAAGTTATCGAAATATACTTTTAATTATAATAAGATTATCTTTCTAAAATTCTTAATAAATTAGCGTGATATTTAAATAAAGCTATCGCGTATTAAAATTATTACTAAATAGTTAAAATTAGAGTTTATTAAAAATATCTTAATCTTTCTAAAATTTATAAATTTCTATTAATAATTTATATAAGACTTTTTATAAATAATTATATTTCTAATAAATCTAATTTAAAAAATAAAGAAAGATAAAATTAAATTACTCTTTATATTTAATAAAAAAGTATATAAGACTTTTAAGATATTTAAGCGAGTATTTATTATTATATCTATATTAAAATACTATAATTAAAAAATATTATTTATTATAAAAATTAATATTTCTAATATAGATATAAATAGTATATTTAATTAATTAAGCGAGAATAGATAATAATATCTTATTACTTTTTTTAATTATAAATTTAAAGATATTAAGTTTTATTAAAATATATATAATAAAAAGCTTTATATAATTATATTAGACTTTAAAAATTAAAAATAATACTTATAAAATAATAAGTATTTTATTTATATAATCTTAGATTATAATAATTTATATTATTTTATAATAATAAAAGAGCTTAATACAAGGTAGATTCGTTAAATTAAGAAATTAACTATATTTAACTTTATAATTAAATATTATAAGAGAAAACCTAATTATATAAATATATCGTTAAGAAGATCTAATATTATTAAATTAAATAGTAGCGAGAATAATAATAATAATTTTCTTTTTATTTTATAAAATAAGCTTTATAATTAGAAATATTAATCTAATCTATAAAAATATAATAGTATATTTATTATAATTAAACTTATAGCGTTAACGAAGTAATTAAATAATATTATTATTATAAATATCTAAATTATTAATTTAGATAAGAGAGTATTTAATAAATAAATACGTATTTTAGATATTATAATATTATCTTAACTTCTAATTTATTAGATTTTAAAATTAAAAAGATTTTATTTAAAGTTATAAGAATTAATAATAATATAATTACTTAAATTATAATATAAGAATACTTTTATTATAAATAAGAAGTAGTATTAAAAATACGCTATTAAATAGAATAAGCTTTTAAAATAAAAAGTTAATAAGAATAAATTACTACGTTATAGCCTTATAGTCTATATATCTAATAATTCTACTATAAAAAAAGAGATTTTTTATATAAATTATAATAATTTTAATACTAGATACTTTATTTATAAATATATTAAAAAGAATATTAGATTTAAGTATTATTAAATAGAAATAATAAGCGATATAGTAGAGTATATTCGCATTTACCTCGATTATTAAAGAAAATAATTTATTATTATAAATTATATAGCGAGTTAATATTAATCTTATTAGATAATATAAATTTATTTTATATTATAATAATAGATTTTATTATAAACTTATTATTTATAAGAAATCTATATATTAATAAGATTTATAATATTATCTTAATCTTAATAAATAAGCTAATTAAATATATAATATATATTATAATTATAAAGAATTTAAAGGTTAATAATCTTATTAATATCTTATAATAGAAATTTATATTATTATATAATATAATATATAATTTAATTTCAAATTAAGACTCTTTATTTATAAGTAAATTCTAAATAATATTATATTAATATCTAAATATAAAGTATAAACTTAATATTATATTTTATTTTTAGATTAATAATAAAATTAAAAAATAAAATTAAGTTTTTAAATATTACTAATAAGTATATTATAATTATAAATAGAATAATTAATCTAAGATCTTATTAATAGCTATATTTATATATAATAATAGTATATATATAAATATTAATAAGACTTTATAAGAGCTATTAATAAGATATATAGTAGATTTAAAAAATACTTCTAAAAGTAAAATCTTAAAAGAGAAAATATTATTTATTATAAAGTGAGTAAAATAATTATAAAAAATAAGATTATATTTAAAAGAATTATAAAAGTAAATATTAAAGTAATAAGTAAAGTATTATAATAGTAATTATAAGATTATAATTTTTAAAAAAAAGAATAAAGTATTATTATAAAGCTTAAATATATATATTTTATAATTAAAGAAGAAACTTAATTATAGATAGCTTAGATCTTTTAAAGTGCTAGAGAAAATAAATATATAAATTTATAAGCTAGATCTTTCTATTAGATATAAAAGAATTTATTCTATATTTTATATATTATTATTAGAATTATAATACTCGCGTAATAATAATTTAAAGTTATAAATAATTTTAATTAATAAAAAAGAAGAGTAAGAGATTAATAAGATATTAGATAAAAGAGTTTATAAGAATAAGATTAAGTATCTTATTAATTAAAAAGACTCTTTATCTTATAAAGCTTTATAAAAATTAATAAAGTATTTTAAAAATGCTAAAAGCGTAATTAAGAACTTCGAGTAAATAAAAAAATTATATAAACTAGTATTTAAGATAAAGTTAAAAATATAATTATTAAAAGAAATTAAGAAGTAAGATAGATTAAGAAAATAATAGTAATAGAGAAATCTTATAAGATAAATAAGTTATAATTAAAAGATCTAGCGAAAATAGTTAAAATATTTATAAATATATTCTAAAGCGTTAAAGCGTTATATATTATAAGAAAAGTAATTATTAGAGTTATATATATAACTACTACTATCTAATATTAATCTATTTATTCTTTTTATATTAAAAAATAACTTTTTATTTAAAAGATTTATTAGATAATAAGAAGATTTAATATAAGAGATAGCGAAAGAAGTAGTTAAAGAGGAAGTAAAGATAATAATATTATATTAAAGTTTCTTAATATAATAAATTATTATATATATTAATTATATATTCTAATATATATTAATTAAAATTTATATTATTCTATATTTAAAGAATAGTATAAATATTTTCGCTAATATAAGCTATAATAAGAATATCTTTCTAGTAATAAAAGATCGAGTTTACGATATATATATAACTCTTATAAAAGTATTATTTATATTTATATTAATATAAGCTAATAAAAAATATAATATAAATTATATAAGAGTTATATATAAAAGTATATATATAATAAGAGTAAAAGGAAATTAGTAATATATTAGCGTAATCTCTTAATTATTTAATATTTCTTCTATTTATAAATAAGAATAGATATAGTAATAGAGAAAGCTATTAAGTTTTCTTAACTAAGTATATTTTTAAAATAAATATAAATATTTATTAGTTATAGCGAGAGGCGTAGAAATAATAATCACTATAAGTATTTAATAACTTATAAAATTACGAGAGCGAAGATTTAATATTACTATTAATATATTAATATACTTCTTATACTATTTAAAAAGTATTATAAAATATTCTTTAAAATATTTATTATATATAAAGTTAATTTAAATAACTTTAATCTTACTTAATTATTATCTTAATCGATATATATATTATACTATTATAATAATATATAGCTCGCTATTATAATATTACGATAAAAATAAATAAAGATAAAATAGTAAATATAAAGAAGAATTAGATACTTACTTATAATAGTATTAATATTAATATTATTACTAAGAAGAATAAAAGTTAAATTAAAAATAAGACTTTTATACTTATTAGCGCGACTTTTATAATTATAATAATAAAATTATTATAATTATTAAAGTAATAATAATAATAATAGCGTATAATAATAGTAATAATAGTATATTATAATAAAGTAGTAATACGTCTATATTTTATCAATTAAAGTAATAATATATATAGCGATACTATCGCGATTTAGTATATAAATATATTAATATATTTAAAGAGACTTTAGATAAGAAGTCTAAATACGCTATTATAGTATATATTAATTTAGACTATATTTAAGCTAATAATAAATAATATATAAGAAATTAATAAATTTATAAGTATTTAATTATAAAACGTAATAATAATAAGATTTAGAGATTAAATCTTCTAAGAGGGAATATAGTTATAAGAGTAAAAGTACTCGAAGCGAATTAATAGGCTCGCTTATATTACTTATTAGACTATAAATTATATAATTAAAATAAATATCTAATATACTTAATAAAGTCTTAAATACTTATAAATCCCCTTTTCTCTTCTTTTTTTTTTAGTTATTAATTTATCTAGTAACTAATCTATCTATTCTATCAACTACGTATCTAGACCTCGTAATTATATAGCTACTACGCAGTTTCATTAAAAGAGACCTTACTATCTTACACTTTTAATATAGCTCGAGCGATACGATCTAACTTAGTATTCTTAATAATTAAAAAAATTTAATAAAAGTTACTATAGAAGTATATAACTATATTACTAAAAGAAGTAAGATTCTTTCGAATATCTTAAAGTATATAATCGACGGTCTTAATATCGTAGCGATTTTATATAGAGATCTTATTTTAGAAAATAAGCTTAATCGCCTTTAATAATTAAATTAAATTAAATTCTATTAATATATTATAATTAAATTAAATAATAATATTAAAAAGAATCTTAAAGTAAAAATAAGCGATAACGCTATCTTAAAGAAGAATAAAGGCGATATTAGATAAAGCTATAATAATAACTATCTTAGAGTTATATTATACTCTTCGCAATATAATATTCTAAAGTAAAATTTTATTAATATCTTTATAGCTATTAAGAAAGAAGAGTTAATTATTAAAATAAGAGATTATATTTTAAATAGCGTTAATTATAGTAATTTAATTATTATTAAAACTTATTTATATTTTATTTTAAATATTAGTTTAATAGCTATATTCTTCGCGTAGAAGTCGATTTTAATTATTAATATAATATTATTTATAATTTTATTAAATTATAAATAGATTAAAGTCGATAGTAAGGCTAATATTCTTTATAGAAGTAATATTATTCTTTTTTAAGTAAATTTAAATTAAATAAAAATAGAAGTCTTTAATAATAATTTATTTATATTATATATCGTTTATAGAGAGAGAATATAATATTAAGTCTAAAGAATATAAATATAGTTATTAGATAATTTAAATAAAGAATAATATATATTAATTAAGAAATATACGTAAAGTGCGAAAGAAGAATTAAATTATTTATAAATAAAAAAATAAAAAATATATCTAGCGCGAAAAGTTTTAATATAGAAAAAAAGAAATACTATATTAAAAAAAGTCGCGATATTTTAAAATTATCGTTAGCGCGATAATCTTTTTATTCTATAATTTAAAGTACTTTAATTTATTAAAGAAATTATTAAGAAAAAATATATCTAACGCGAAAAGTTTTAATATATAAAAAAAGAAATATTATATTAAAAAAAGTTATAATATTTTAATATTATTATTAGCGCGATAAGCTATTTATATTATATTTAAAGTTTTTCTACTCGATAAAGAAAATTATTTATATATTTTAATTTATAATTATTTTATAGATTTAAAGAGTTATCGAGCTTATATTATAATAGAATTATTACAAAGAGACTTTATAAGCGATATTCTCTCTATTAAATCGTTATTTTATTTAATATTTAATTTTATTTAATATTATTATAAAGTAAATCTTTTACTATATAAATATTATAGTAGAAAGAAAGAATATTATTATTTATTATATATAAGTCTTCGAAGAATATAGAGTTTAATATATTTAAAAGAAGATATTATAAATAAAAGAGTTTTCTAATATTTAAATTAATATAGTATATTTTTATAATAATATCTCTACGCCTCTAATATAGACTTTATTTAAATATATCTCGCTTATTCTTTTTTTAGATATATTACTTTAATAAATTAATATAGAAGAGATCTTTTATTTATCTTCGCTATTAATATTATTAATTTAGTTAAAGAAAATTATTAGTTTAATCTAGCGTTTATATACTATATTAACTATTTAAAATAGATTATTATTATTATTAAATATTATATTTTATTAATTCGAAAGGTAAATAGATAATCGTTTAATAGAAGAATTATAATTATATAATTTAAAGCTAAAAATTCTTTAATAGATTTTCATAGAGTTTATCTATTATACGTCTTAATACTTTTAAATCTCGTCTATCTAGTTTAAATCTATATCGTCTTAATCTATATTATTTTTACGCTTTATCTAAAAACTAGTTTAATCGCTATTTTTATAAATATACTTAAAAATATATTTATAGACTTTAATATTAATATAAATCTTTATATTAATATAAGCGTTATACTTAGTTAATAAATAAGAACTATAAGATATTATCTAGTAATTCTATTTAGATTTATTATCTAATATCTTAATAAGTCTATATCGATAATATATAAAATACTTAAAATCTAATTTAAAGACGATATAGTTATTAAAGTTCTTTGAAAATCGTTTATTATATACGTTTTTATCTAAGTCTTAATAAGGTGAGATAGTATTTATTCTATTAATAGTATATTAACTATAGTTTTTATAAAGTATATATCTAATAATAGTTATATAGAGATTAGAAAATAGATTTTAATTAAAGATCTTAATATTAATAGCGATATTTATCTTAGTAACGCTAAAGAATTAATCTTTAAAGTATAATATAATAAGAATATAAGTATATAATAAGTCTCGTTTTTAAAATTCTATAATATAGATATAGATGGGAACTTAATTTATTACTTGTAAAATTAGTTAGATTTAAGGCTAATCGATATTTTAATCGATTATATTTCGCTCTTATAAGAATAAAGAAATTTTTTAAATAATATATAGAGCTAATTAATAGAAATTACGATATATAATAGATTAAATTATATTAGAAGTATCTCTAGAGACTATAATTTATATTAATTATCTAACTAATATATCGCTTAAGAAATTACTCTATTAGATAAAATAAGAGAGAATTACTATATTATAATAGGAGGTAAGAAGAATAAGAGTATATCTAGTATCTTCTCCTTTAGAATATTATTTATAAGAGTCTTTAGCTTTAATCTAAATATTTTAATAATTAAATTAAATCGATTAGTAACGCGTTCGCCGAGTAAGAGGTTTTTAATAATTTTAATTTATTTTAAGTTATAGATAAAAGTCGTAAAGAGATTTAGTTAATTAAACTTAATAGATAGAATAATAATATTCTAATAGAGTTATTTTATAAATTATAAACTTTCTTAATAGAAAAAAGAGAGAATAATACGTTATTTATTAGTCTAATTATCTATAGTAGCTTTATCGGCGTAAATATTAACGATTACTTAATAGATATTAGCTTAAATAATCTTCTAATTTATCTTTAATTAATAGAGTTTATTATTTTTAATAGCTATATAGATATCGTAGATAAAATATTATAGTAGTCTATTATAGTAAACAAGATAATTAAATTCATTAGAATAACTCTATATTATATATTTATAAAAAGTTAGCGATTAATAAAATAGAAGAAATAAATAATATAGATCTATAATATAAGATAAGCGTTACTCGTATAAAGCTACCTCGATTAATAGTTCTATTAATTTATAAAATAATTTTATTATTACTATATCGATAGATAAGAAGACTTTTATCTAGTATAATATCTATATTAAATATATTATTATATTACGAGTAAAGGCCTATGAATTAAATTCATAATCATTTTTTTGATTAGGGCTATCGAGTAAATTTTAGTAAGCGATCTTTGATGAGCGATATCTGAATTCCTTGCCTTTGAATATCTATAAGACTAAATTTAGTAACTATTTATTTCTCTAAAAGCCCACATTTCATTCTATAATTTAAAAAAAAAAATCTCAAAATTTTAATAGAAGACCAAAAAGTTATTCTAAAATCAAATAATATATACCTATTTTTTAATCAAGGCTGTCCGGCTGTCGAGCGAACTTTAGTGAGCGGACTTTGGTGAGCGATATTTGAATCCCTTACGCTTTAATAGTTAAAAGACTAAATTTAGAAATTCGTTTTTTATCTAAAAGCCCACATTTCGTTCTATAATTTGAAAAAAAAAAAATTCAAAATTTCAATAGAAAATAGTAAAGTTATTAAAGGATTAAAAGTAGAGTAAGATATTTTTAATAGTTACGGACGCTAATTTATTTACTCGCGATAACTTAGTCGATCTAATTAAAGAGCGTAGTAACTCTAAATTTATAATTGGCTATATATACAAATTCAAGGTTTTCAAGCTTAGCTCTATCTTATTCTTTTATATATACTAATAATTATTTATTAAATAAGAAGATAAAGAAATAGCGTAAGAGTATATAGACTAGATATTAATATAAGATACTAAATCTTTTATTACTTTAAGCTTCTATTAAGATATTTTTAATCTTAAATATATTTAATAAATTATTTATATTACTCTTTTAAGCGATAGCGATTTTATTTAAAATAGAATAATTATAAATACGCGGATTATAATATTATAAATTCTTATAAAGTAACTTATAGTCTTATATACTTAAATCGATCTTTAGCTTTTTAAATATCGATTTAAAGGTACTAATATACGAATTAATACTTCTAAGAACTATAACTATTTTATAATAAAGCGTTTAATTAATATATTTATAATAATTATATCTAATAAAGTTAATAGAAAAAAACGCGATTAAAAGAAAGTTATATCGTATTATAAACTAATCTTAAGTATTATTCATAATATAGATTTAATTAAAGATTAATTTTTCGCTTTTTAAAGGCGCTAAAACAGGTATATAAATAATAATCGCTCTCTAGATTTTATATATATACGGGGCGACTAAATAATTAATAATAATCTACTATAAAGCTATAGAGATTACATTATTATACTAAACGCTATAGCGACGAAATTCTTTATAATTATTAATAAAATTCGAGATCTCTAGCGTTAAAAAGTAAAGGATTTATTTAATAGCATACTCGCTAAGATTAATTAAATCATTTATACTTATTTTAACACCCTTATAATCTTATTTTATATTATCTATTTTAAATACATCGATATTAGTCTTTTCGCTATCGCAGTATTACTTAACTATCTTATCTTTTTATAACGCTATATTATAGCTATCGTAAATCTAGTTTATAAGATCTAAATTATACTATATAGGCTTTATAATATATAGATAATACGCGATATAGCTAATAAGCTTTATTAAAGGTTAAATAGAATCTAAATAAGAGCTAAAAGATAGACTGAAAAGACGTAGATTATTAAAAAAGTTATTATTAAAGAAATCTATTAATAGGTCTCATAGTAGAGAATCTTCGATAGCGTCTTTCTCTTATTTAAAAGCTTCTTTTTAATAATATTTAGAATCTAATATATATTAAAAGACTTTAAAATAGAATAATAAAGAATAAGTAAAAGAGGAAGATACGTCTTAGAAGATAGTATTATTAGATTAAAAGATATTATCGCTAGCTTAAGAGGAGTATATAAGGAAAAACATATTCGTTTAAACTCTTTTAAAGGGCTTTTTAGCGCGTTTATAAGTAATAGTAAATAGTTATTAAGCTTATTTACGGCCTCGATTATTAGTAATAGCGAATTTATTAAGAGATAGTTTAAGGGCGTTAGTAGAGACTCTAAAAGGCGAATAAAGAAATATATATATTTTATAGATCTAATAATATAAGAGCGAGGGGTAGAGAAAGTAAATATATTTATAATTAATAGATTAATAGAATTATAGAAGAATAATTATATAAATAAATAAAAGAATTATTATTCGATCTTAGACGCGTTTAATATAATTATAATATTTAAATATTAATTTAATTTATTAATAATAGATTAAACTTTATTATTTTTATATCGTTAGAAAGCGTATACTAAATTCTATAATTTACGAAATTATAAAGAAATAATATTTATAGAAAGCTAGTTATTTTAGAGTATAAAACTTCTATATATAAATTTTTAATAAGAAGACTTAAAAGGGCTAGCGAGCTAACTTAGTCGATCTAATTAAAGAGCGTAGATCTAATAAATTAATAATTAACTATATATATAAATTTAAGATTTTATAGCTTAGCTTTATTTTATTCTATTATATATACTAATATATTAATTAAGTAATCTTATCGCTAACGCGTTATGAAAATAAAAGTAAAGATAATAATAACGCTTTAGTCGCGATATATCTTTTTAAAAATTTAAATCTCTCTATATAGTTATTAATTAAAAGCTAAAGTCGTAATTAAAGAAGCTACGCGTTTTATATCTTTAAAATTTTAAGTCTTTTCTTATAATTATCTATTAAAGATTAGAAATATATATATATATTAATTTTAATAATTTAAATTTACTTTTATAATTATTAACTAAGATTTAATAAATAGAATTAGAAATAAAATCTATTTAGAGATAAAATATATCGAATCGCGTTTAATAAATATAAGAAAATTAGCTTATAAAAATTATTTAATTAATAGTTATTACGAATTAATATTATAGATCGAAGTTAATCTTTATTAATAGATATACTAATTTAATAACTATTAAATAGAATACTCTTAAAATATAATTAACGTCGAATTTAGATCTTTTAGAAATTTAACTCTTCTCTTATAATTATTAACTAAGAGTAAATATCTCTAAATTTAATTATCGCGTATTTTAATTAATAGAGTAAAAATATTATAATATTATCGCTAAATAAGATAATATTATAGTAGTATTTATAAGATATAATTAATTTAAATAAGAGAGATCTCTAGTAGTAACGCGAAGTAGAGATTTAAATTTTATAGAATATAATATATAATAATAATTACTATTAGTTATTTAAACTAAATAAGATTATCTATATAGCTCGAGAGAATAGTATATATATATTAATATATTATAAGTTATAAGAATTTAACTATTTTATAATAAGAGTTTAAGACTACTAGTCAAAAAGATATAAATTTTTTTAAACTTAGAATTTTTTAACTTTTACTTCTTTTCTTTAAAAATTTATATCTTTATAATCTATTTAGAAAATCTTATAATTCTAAAGCTCTATAATAAAACTAGTCTATTTTATATAAGAGAATTTTAAAATACGATAATTTATATATAAATTATTAAGTAAAATTAGAAATATTCTATATCTTTTAGAATAATATCTCGAAAATTACTTAAATTTTATATTAAATATTATATCTTTTCAACTATTATCTAAGACGAAGTAGAGAGTAAGCTTAAGCGATATTATATATTTAATTTACGTAGAAGATATAAATAAATAAAAAGTAATTAACTTAAGCGATAATTAACTTTATTAATTAATTACGTAAAACTCTAGTCTAGAGAAATAACTCGAAGCTAAGAGTAAATAATTATTTCGAAATAATTATAAAGTATAAATTAGATAGAGAACTTAAAGAAGTAGAATTATAATCTCTTATATTAATCGTTAATTAATAAGAAATTAGAGAAGTAGAGAGTAAATATTATATTAAAATTATTATTAATAAAAGACTTTAAAATAGATAAGAACGCTAGTATAATAGAGGGGATTAAAGTCGAATCGAAGATTTCTTTATCGAAATCTAATTAAGATCGAAAGTTTCGCTTTTATTTAGATATATATAGAAAAGATTAAGTTTATATATTTTCTCTATATAAGTAAAGTATTAGATCTTACTTTAAATAGTTATATATATAGCTAAAGAGAATAAGACGTTAAGTATATTTTAATATTCTATTTATACTACGTAATAAGACGAGATAAGACGAGATTTTAGATATTTAATACTATTCTACTTCGAATTAGAGTTTTAACGAGATAGAGTTAAATCGAAGTAAGATTTTCTATCGAGGTAATAAGAATACTTTATTATTTTATTAAGTCTATTAATTAAATTAGCTTAAGACTATAACTCTTATAATATTCTTATAATATTTTTATAATATTTTTATAATATTTTTATAATATTTTTATAATATTTTTATAATATTTTTATAATATTTTTATAATATTTTTATAATATTTTTATAATACTCTTATAATATCTTATAAATATAATCTTATATATATTTTAATTATCTTTTTAAATATCTATATCTTATATTTTAATTTAAACTATAATATTATATTCTATACTCTATTTTACTCTATTTTTAATATATAATATTAAAATTTAAAGAAGTCGCTTAGAGATATTTAGAGTCTATCGAGTTAATAAGATATATTTTAAAATCTTACTTTAAGTCGAGACGAGATTAAAGTTTCGAGGAAACTCGAAATCTTAATTCGAAACCCCACCCCGACCCTAACTTCCCTCGAAACCTCGTCGAGATTTCTTAATCCGTTATATAGCGAAATTCTATTTAAAGTAAATAGAGAAGAGATAAATCTTAATAAGAGAGATTAAAACTAGCGATATATTCGTTATATTAATATTCTTTAAAGAAATAAAGATAATCGCTAGATAGATTATTTAGACGAATTTTCTAAATTAATATTTATTTATTACTATATAGCTATACGAGTAAAGGTATATAAATGAAATTAATAATTTTTTTTTAATTAGAGCTATCGAGTAAATAGATAAGCGATATTTAAATTTCTTAGACTTTAATAATTATAATTTATAAGACTAAATTTTAGAAATAAAAAATTCTCTATAAGCTCATATTTCCTTCTATAATTTAAAAGAAAAATCTTAAAAATTTAATAGAAAATAAAAAAGTTATTCTATATGTTAATAACGTATATCTATTTTTTTAATAGTTACGAACGCTAATTTATTTACTCGTAATATCTAACTAAAAAGCGTAGATCTGTTAAATTTTACTATATATATAAATTTAAGATTTTCTAACTTAGCTCTACTTTATTCTTTTATATATATTAATAAATCGACTCTTTAAAGATAAATAAGAGAAATTATTAAATTAAAAGTATAAAAGAGAAGTTAAAAAGTTTAAGATATAAATATAATAGAAGAATTAAAATATACTATAAGATAGCGAAGAAAAGAAAAGTAAGAGTTTTAATTCTAATTTAAAGAGATTAGATAAAATTTCTCTTACGAATATATAATATCTATATAGTAGTCTATAATAACCATTTATAATTCGAGTAAAAGTATATATAAATAAATAATTAATTAATTAATATAAATATATATTTATACTTCTAATATTTAAAGTATTAGATTAATAAAGCTATATAATTATATTTCTTATCTCTCTTCATCTTACTACTTTCTACTACTTTATTTATAATTTATTTATTTTTTATTTCTTACTTAGCGACGTCGATAATTAGCGAGAAATAGCGCTCTTACTTTCTCTCTATTATTATTATTACTTAAAAATTATTTATTTAATATATTTTAATAATTATTAATTCTAAATAAGAAGTTTAATTATTATCTTTAATCTTCTTTTTAATTATAATTTTCTTCTTTATATTTAATAAAACAATATATATTTCATATATTATTATTAAAAATAACTTTCTTACGATCTTAGCTTATTTCTTTATCTATACGATATTATATTTTAATATCTCTCTAATCTTCTTTATTATTACGCTTATTATTAAATCTTTACTCTTTATTCTATTTATAATTACGATTTATTTAATATATATATATTATCTATCTTTAATTATCGCTAATAGATATTCGCTAATTTTCTTTTATATAATTTTTTTTTATTCTTTAGCTTTATTACTAGTTATCTTATTTTTTCTAGATTTTTTATTATAACTATATAAGATATTAATTAGATTATTATTAAATATCTAAATCTCTAATTAAACTTATTATTCTTACTTTAGCTATTTATAAAGAGAATTTCTTATATTAATATATCTTTTAAGCTATTTAATTTACTTCTTTCTTAATAATTTAATAATTTCTTTAACGATATTCTTTTTCTTATATAAACGCTATTATCTAATTTATATTAATTTTAAAAATCTTTTATATAAACGCGTTTAAGTTCTTAAATAATATATCTCTATTAATTCTTATAGATATAATTACTATCTTAATTTAAATTAACGTATTTTTCTTTATAATCTTCGCGTTAAGATTTTTCTATAATATTATTCTCTTTATCGCGTCTCTTCTCTTCGTTATATATATCTCTTCTTTCTTATATACTTCGCCTTTATCTTTAATTCTCTTAAATTTCTTTATAATAATACTAGCTATATCTTATCTATATTTCTTAAATACTTCGTTATTTATTATCTATTATAGTAAGCGTACTTCGAATATTCTCTCTTTTTAATAATCTAAAACTCGTTATATATTAATTAAATCTATTTTAATTATAATAAAAGAATTCGATATTTAATCTATTAACTTATCTTTTAAATTCGTTATTTTTATAACGAAGATTCTATTAGCTTAATAATATCTAAGAATTAAGTAAATTAATATTTTCTTTTATAATTTATAAAGATTATCGAGAAGCTAATAAGATAGAATTTAATTATTATTATTTATAAAACTAATTAAATTAATAACTAAAGTTATTCTTATAATTTTTATATCTCGATATAAATTAAAAATTCTGAATAGAATTACTACTAAGAGTATAGAAAAGAAGAAAAAGGTAACTTTAAAAATTTACTCTAATGAAAGTTATTACTTATATATTAACTAGACTATTTAAATAGCGTTAATATAATTTTATTAATATAAGATAAAAAATTATAATTTTATAATAGTATTTAATTTTTTTAGATATTATTTCAAATTGAATACTCGATTTAATATTAATTTAATTTAGAAATTAACTTAGAATAGTCGATAATATCGACTTAAGAATATCTCGTCGAAATTTTAATAAAAGGTTATTTTAAATAATAATTAGCTAATTATAGATAAAGATAAACTTAATAATCTTCGTATATTTTAAAATACTTTAAATATAAAAATACGTCGATTTATTACTTCTAATATTACTTATAATATAATATTTAATTTAAAGATATTAGATTATTATAAAAGCTCTTTTCTTAAATTACTTCGTTAAAAAGTCGAATTAAGCTTTTAATAAGACTATTCTTAATAGTATTTTTTTAAATCTTATAAACTCGATAGAGTATTAAATTAAAATTTTATTACGAAAATACGTTAATAGAATTTTTTAAATCTTTTTATAATTCTTAATAGTAGCGATATTTTTAAGTCGATTTAAAGATATAGATATTCTTATAGAAAGTATATTAATCTATATTAATAATAAGTCTTTCTTCTTTAAAGATAAGATTAAAGAAATCGATATCGTTAGCTTTTAAATATAACGAGCTATCTCTTTTTCTTATAGCGTTATTTTCTAATAAATCTAAATCGTCTAGCGAATTTAATATCTCGAATTAAGTAGTAATATTTTAAAGTAATTCTTATAATATAGTTTATTATTACTATAAGAATCTAGACTCTTTTTGAAATTAATCTTCTTTAAATTTTTTTTTAAATAAGATAAGTTATTATACTGGCCGAAAAGATATAGAATTTTTTAAACTTAGAGTTTTTAAACTTTTACTTCTTTTCTTTAAAAATTTATATTATTATAATCTATTTATAGAATTTTATAATTCTTAAAGTTCTATAACGAGGCTAGTCTATTCTATATAATATAATTTTAAAATACGATAATTTATATATAAAATATCGAGTAAGATTAAAAATATTCTATATCTTTTAGAATAATATCTCGAAAATTACTTAAATCTTATATTAAATATCTTATCTTTTCGGCCTCTAGTATTATAAATAGCTTCTTTTATAGATATAACTCTACTAATAGATCTAATACTTTTAAAGAGATTTAATATTATTAATTCGAAAGAGATAATTATAGAGAAAGTATATAAAGTAATATTAATAAATAAAGAATTCTTAAATCGATAAAATATTAAGGTATTTCTTTCGAAGATATTAAAAATATCTTAAAGAGTAGACTTATTATCGACTTAATTATATTATTAATTTAATATTCTTATAAACTATTACTATACTCTAGTATATTTATTTCTTATAAAAATATCTTAATTTATTTAAGAAGGTTTAAAGTTACTTTTAACGATTCGAGTAATTAAATAATAAGTATTCTTTTTAAAAAGATTTATAAAAGAATAATTACTTTCGAGAAATTTCGAAAGCTAAAATATAAGAATTACTATATCTCTAGATATAAAATTTACTATAAAGATTAAGAATTTTAAAGAAATTATTATAAAGATTAATTAATAATATCGACGATTATAAAAGTAGATAAAGAAGTAAGATTTAAAAAAGTTTAAGATTCAAATTTCTTAAAGAAAGCTTCTTTCTTAGAAGAGATTTCTTTTTTAAAAAGAAATATATAATAAGATTATTAATATAAAAGAAAATTCTTATTAAGATTATAGATATAAGAAGTAAGTATATACTTCGAGAAAGTAGTTTTACGAAGAAGAAAGATATTTCTTTATATAATTATAGTTAATTAATTAATATCTCTAGAAAGCTATAAAGAAATAAAGAAAGTAGTTATACGCTAAGTTACGCTAGAATAAGTTACGCTAAGTTACGAAAACGTAATAAATTATTCCCTTCTTATAAAAGCTATCTTATTCTTAAACTTTTCCTCGCCGGATCTGAGATAGATATCGAATTAGGAAAAAGGAAGATATAAAGGTTTAGGAAAGGCGACTAAGGTAGATATCGGACTGAAAAGAGAGGAAAGGGAAGGTATAAAGGTTCAGTGTAAGCGTTCTAGTAAGGCCTGCGTTTTCTTTCGGATAGACTTTAAGCGCTTTCCTTATTTGTAGTATCCTTCTACTCCTCGCTCGAGCTTTTCCTTAAGCTAGGCCGAACCTGAGGCAGACACCGAACTGGGGAAAGAGAAGGCATGAAGGTCTAGAAAAGGCGAGGGTTTCGTCTTTAAGCGTTATAGTGGCTTAGAAATCTAAGTAAAGTATTTGACGTTTCTTCGCAGTTAGTTCGCTATTTCTATATAGATTTCGAGTGCCTTTAAGATAGCGAGAAACTATATTTCCTTAATCGCTATAATTCTTTCCTCGATAATAGTAAGATTAAATTTATTTATCTTCTATCTTAGAAGTGTAATTAATAAATATTTAAAATAAAAATTTTTAGATTTAAAAATAATTTTAAATTTCGCGAAGAGATAAAAGATCGTTCTTAAGTATTTAAAATAATCTTTTATATTTTAAAAAAAGATAATATATTATCTATATAGTATCTAATAAAATAATAAAATAAATAGAGAAAATTATCTATTTTCCTCTAAATATAAAATATTAAATTTTTAAAATCTATTATTATTATATTAAAGTATTCTAATTCTTAATAAAATATTATAGTAAATTATTATTAATAATCTTTTTTTATTAAGAAAAAATAAAATTATTTATTATAATTAACTATATTAATAAAAGTATATTTTTAAATTATTATAATTATATTATTTTATAGAGAAAAAGAATAATTATTAGAAATTATAATCTTATTAAAATCTCTAATATTAATAACGACTCTTTTCTTTTATTTAGATATTTTCTTAAATTTAATATAAATTATTTTATAAATTATAAAAATAGAGAAAGTAAAAATATCGATTTCTTAGATTAACTTATCTTATCTTATATATATATCTTATTAAACTTTTTATTAATAGATTTATAATCTTTTAAAATTAGAGAATAAATCTTATTCTTTAATTTTATTAAAAAAGATTATTAATTTATAATAATTAATATCTATAATTATTTTACTTTAAAAAGATTAATAATATCGCTAAAATCTTTCTAAATATAGAAGTTTTCTTCTAAAATACTTCATATTATATTAATATATTTCTATTTTTTATAAATAATAATTTTATTAAATAATTGCGTTTTTAAAATAAGATTTATAATTATTTTTCTAATAACTAACTTTAATATAATAAGATTAATAAATTTCTCGAGTATAAGTTCTTTATTTTTAAATATCTTAACTATTAAAAAGTAATTCTTTATTTAAATCGAGTAATTTCCTTTAACTTTATACTTAATTATAAAGTTAATTCTATAATAATAAGATATTATAAGTAAAGTAATATTATTATTTTAAATAGAAATAAAGTTAAAATTTATATTTATAAGATATATATAAATTTTATTTATATTATATTTTCGAAACTTAACGTAGTTTAGCCTAGCGTAACTTGGCGTATAACTACTTTCTTCGTTTCTTTATAGCTTTCTAGTATTAATTATTTAATTAAAACTATATTAAGAAATATCTTTCTTCTTTATAAAATTACTTTTTTAAAGTATATACTTACTTTTTATATTTATAATCTTAATAATTAATAGTAATACTTACTTTTTTATATTTATCTATTATTCTTATTATTTCATATTAGAGATTATTCTTATATTAAGAAATTTTCTTTTATTAAAATAATACTTTCTATATTAAAAGATATTCTTTTCTTTAAATTAAAGAATCTACTTTTTTAGAGAAAATCTATTTCTTCGTTATAGAAAAGTTATTATTATATATCTATAACGATACGTTATTTATCTACTTCTTATTTAAAGAAATTCCTTTTTTATAAAACTTATTTCTTTAAAGCTATTTATTTTTTTTTTTTATAAAAATATATAAAAACTCTAGATCTAAAGCTTTTATATTTTAAAATGTTTTTTAAATTTTATATAAAGTATTAGATTTCTAATATTAATCTACTTTTAGAATTAATCTAAATTTATTATTCTTTTTAAAAAAGAATTTTTTCTAGAAGAAAAAATCGCTATAAAAGCTATTTAATTTCTCTTATCTTTTTAAATAACTTTTCTTCTTTTAAAGAAAATTTATCTCTTATTTTTAATATCTTTCTTTCTTCTCGATAAAGCTTTCTTTTTATATTTTTTATATATATTTTTTATAATAAAGTATAACTATTTATAATCTATAAAGTTAGAAAATCTATCTTATTAGATATAACGATTTTACTTATCTTTTAATTTCAAGCTTTTTTAATAAAAAATTTCAAACTTTATAAACAAATTCTTAATAAGAATTATTATTAGATTATTAATTCGATTATATAGACTTATAATTTATCTATCGACGTTCTACGTAATTAAGATTTATATATTTAATAAGATTAATCTTAGAGTATTAATTTAATCTCTTCTTCGAAGATTACTTAATTAAAGAAATCTCTTATCTATTCTCTTTTTTAAAATTATAATTTTAAATTTATAAATACTCTAATAAGAGTAATTATTATCTTTATATAAAAAGTTCGTTATTATTAAGAAATAGTTCTAAGTGAAATTATATATATGAATAATATATGTATAATATAATAATTATATAAATTATAAGAGATCTATAGTAGAAGAAGTCTCTATAGTATCGTAGTGCCAAGGCACTAAGCCTAATCGAGACGTCTAGTGAAGGAATTCGTAATAGTTATTATATAAATAGTAATTACTTTCTTATCTAATAAATTAGAATAACTTATCTTAAATCTAAAAATATCTTTATTTTTAAAAATTTAAGCTTTAATTCGAGAGGTTATATAAACGCCTCTCTAAAGTTATTATCTTCTTCTTTTCTTAAAATAACTTAATCTTTTTATCTTAATAATAAAACTTTTTTTTTAAACTCGATAAAAATAAAGAAAGAAGATTTATTAATCTTTTCTTATTATTATCTATAATATTTATATAAAAAACTTAATCTCTTTATTAATCTTAATTCTTATCTTTCTTTTTATTATTTTTAAATTCTATATTAAAAATAAATTAGACTTTAAGAAAATTAAATATATTAAATTTTTAGAATCTTTATATAGCTATAAATTTAATAAATTATTAAAAAATAGTAATAAAAAATATTAAAATTTTATAAATATAGAATTTTTTAATAATAGATTTAATAGATTAATTTTTAATTAGTTAGAAGCTTTTAATTTAGAAAATATCGCTTTAAGATTTAATTCTAGCGAAAATTAACTTTTATAAAATTAAGAGAGCTTTTAATAAATATTATCTTCGTCTATAAAAGTAAATTTAATAATATAATAAATTATATTATAAACTATATAAATAATTTAAAGAAATTTATAATTTATATTTAATATTATAGATTTAATATATATATAAAATCTTTTAAAATCTTCTAAATAAACTACTTTAAGAGGATTTAATAGTAATTTTTATATTTTTAATCTAGAATTCTTTTATTTAGATTTTAAAGAATTATATAATATTAATAATATTATTTTTAATAATAAAGAAATTATATATCGAGAAGTATATTCTTTTTATTAATATATAAAAAACTATATTATAATTAAAGAAGAGAATATTATATATATAAATCTTTTAATTTATTTTTAAAAAGCTATCTTATTCTAATAATTAAATACTCTATTTTAAAATAAAAAGAATATAATAATATAACTTTAAATAGAATTAAAAAGAATACTTATTTAATTATAAGATTATTTTAAGATATTTATATTTTTAACTTTAAATTAATTTATAAGATAAATTTATACTCTTAATAACGCTAATAATAAGTATAATTCTATAAACTATATATAAAGCGTCTTCAAGTATATTATATAAATAAAAATCTTTAAAAAATATATTTAAGTTATATAAATATAGAATTACTTAAAAATTAAATTATAAATTATTATATCTTCTTTAACTTTTTAGATTAGACTTTGCGAATTTATAAAGAGATTTAATAATAAAAAGAAATTATAATATTATTTTAATTAATAAAAGAAATTATAATATAAAAATATATAAAAGAAAATTTAAGATTAAGAATAAGAGAGAGATTAAGATTAAGATTATAAATAACGATTTAATAAAGATAGATCTTTATTTAGAAAATAATAAAATAGATTTTAAAAAGCTTAAAAGCGATTATTTCTTTCTTCTCGCTCTTTTATAATAGATTTATAAATATATAATATTTATTCTTATTATTTAAGATTATTATATTTAGATTATAAATATTAATAATAATTAAATTTTTTTATATATTTCTTTTATATTTTTTAAATTTATATATCTTATTAATAGAATTAAGATAATTAAGTATTTTCTTATATATAGTTACTCGAATAGTAATTTCTATAGACTTCGCTTTTAATTTAGACTTAAACTTAGACTTTAACTATAACTTTAAAAAATTAAGTTTTAAAAAATATCTTATTAATTTTTAAGTAGTTATTTATAATTATAGTTAAAAACGCTTAATTAAATTAATTTTAATATTTAACTAGAATTATAATAGATATTTATTTTATTTAATTAGATAATATAGCGATAATTAAAGATATAATAATTAAAAATTTATAGAATTTTTTTTATCTTAATCTTTATAGAAGATATATTTTTATAACTTTAAAAATAAGAGTTTTATTTCTAAGGGCTATTATAAAAATTATAATTTTATATATTTATAAAAATTTTTAATATATTATATAAGTAATAATAATTATTTCTATAATATATATAAGAATAAGACTTTAAAAGATAAGAAATTTAATTATAAAAATAAAAAAGTTAATATTAAATTTATTTTAATTATTTATTATATTATTATAAATAAAATAAAAAATTTATTAATTTATCGAAAATATTAAAAGAAGTTTTTATTTAATAATTAATTATATATTTATTTTAAAAAGAAATTTTATTATTAAATAGTGCTTTTAAAGAATATTAGAAAGATTTTTAGAGAGAAGAATTCTATATTCGATTTATTATTAGAGAAGTTAATATAAATTTCTAAGAAAATATTATTAAAAAAGATATCTATTTCTAAGAAACTCGAGTTAATTAAATTTATAATATTCGCGATTTCAATAATAAAATAATCTTTTAATTATAATATTATTTTATTAAACTATTTAGTCTTTTTTTAAAAGCTTTACTAAAATTAGAATATTTAAATATTAAATATCTAATAAATATAGAAAATCGAGTTTTCTTAAAAAGATTTTTTTTTTTAAGAAGTATATAATTCTAATTATCTTATATAAGATTAATTTAAATTAATATTTTATTAATAAATAAATTACTTTTTCTTTCTTTATAAAAGATAAAACTTTTAAAAAAAAAAGCTTATTATATTAAATTTACTCGAGATATATATATTATAAATATTCTTAAAGTAAATCTTTTAATAAGAATAAATATATTTAATTTAGAAGAAGTAATAATCGATCTTCTATAAAAGAAAGTAATTTTTATTAAGTATAAAAATGTTATTATATTAATATAAGCTATTATTAAAAATAATATAAAAATTTAATAAATTATAAGATTAAAATAATATTAAATTATTTCTTTAAAATCTATTAAATTTATTACTATATCTTTATAAGATAAAAATTTACTTTCTAATTAAGACTTTCTTTTTAAATCGAAAATAAATAAAATTTATATATATCTTATAGATATAAATTTTAATTTTATTTCTATTCGAAATAATAGCGTTACTCTATTTATAATATCTTATTATTATAAAATTAATTTTATAATTAAATATAAAGTTAAAGAAGATTACTCGATCTAAATAAAGAATTACTCTTTAATAATTAAGATATTTAAAAATAAGAGATTTATATTTAAGAAATTTATTAATCTTATTATATTAAAATTAGTTATCGAGAAAATAATTATAAATTTTATTTTAAAAACGCGATTATTTAATAAAATTACTATTTATAAAAAATAAAAATATATTAATATAATATAAAGTATTTTAAAAGAAAATTCTTATATTTAGAAAAATTCTAATAATATTATTAATCTTTCTAAAGCGAAATAATTATAAATATTAATTATTATAAATTAATAATTTTTTTTAATAAAGTTAAAGAATAAGATTTATTCTCTAATTTTAAAAAATTATAAATTTATTAATAAAAAGTTTAATAAAATATATATATAAGATAAAATAAGCTGGTTTAAGAAGTTAACTTTTTTTACTTTCTCTATTTTTATAATTTATAAAATAATTTATATTAGATCTAAGAAAATATT
The DNA here is from genome assembly GCF_014066315.1 of Letharia lupina. NCBI lineage: Eukaryota > Fungi > Ascomycota > Lecanoromycetes > Lecanorales > Parmeliaceae > Letharia > Letharia lupina. Next base: position 841,260 of record NW_023502975.1, read on the forward strand.
TAAATAAAAAAAAAGAACTATTATTAATATTAAAGGTTTTAATAAAATTATAATTTCTAATAATTATTCTCTTTCTTTATAAAATAATATAATTATAATAATTTAAAAATATATTTTTATTAGTATAATTAATTATAATAAATAATTTTATCTTTTTTTAATAAAAAAAGATTATTAATAATAATTTATTATAATATCTTATTAAGAATTAGAGTATTTTAATATAATAGTAATAAATTTTAAAAACTTAATATCTTATATTTAGAGGAAAAGAAATAATTCTATTTATTTATATTATTATTTTACTAGATATTATATAAATAATATTATTATCTTTTTTTAAAATATAAAAGATTATTTTAAGTACTTAAAAATAATCTTTCGCCTCTTCGCGAAATTTAAAATTACTCTTAAATTCATAAAATCTTAATTTAAGTATTTATTAATTACGCTTTTAGAATAAAAAATAAATAAGTTTTATTTTATTATTATTAAGAAAAGAATTATAATAATTAAAAAAATATAATTTCTCGCTATTTTAAAAATATTTAAAATCTATATAAAAATAATAAACTAATTATAAAGAAATATTAAATACTTTATTTAGATTTTTCAAATATTATAACGTTTAAAGATAAAGTTTTTAAAGCGATCTTTAGTTTTAGGTAATTATTTTTATAGAAATTTCTTAAAGATTATAAAGATTATCTCTATCGAAGAAGAAATAGAAACTTTTTATATTCTATAATAAATATTAATTATAAAAAATTATCTATATTATTATAATACTAATTATTAATTTTATATTAATCTTAATAAATCTAAAAAGTATAATTTCGAAGTTATAATATATTATATAATAAATAATTTTTAAAAAAAAATCTTTTTTTAAGATAAATATTTAACTTATTATATTTTTATTTAAACTTTTAAATATTATAGAATTATATTACTAATTAATAAAACTAGAAGTAATTATTTTAATTTAGATTTTAAAGAAGATTCTTTATATGCTAAGTTAAAGAATAAAAAAAGAAGATTATCGTTTTTATTAACTACTCTACTATTATCGATATTACTCATTAAATTACACTTTCTTCTTTATTCTCTAATCGAATAAATTTATAATTTATATATATTTTATAATATATCTTTTAATTTAATCTAGATATATAATAAAGACTTAATAAATAAAATATAATTTCTAATATTTTATTTAGATTACTTTATAAGTAGAAAAAAAAATTTAATATCTAAAATCTAGAAATTTTTAATAAGATTTTTATATATAACTTAATATTTATAAAAATATCTAAGAAATTCTATATTAAATTTATACTTGACTATTAAGAGAATAAAAAATAATTAAAGATTTTTAATACTCTTATTACTCGAAAAATATAGCTTCTCGAGAAATAAGAATCTATAAAATATATTAAATTTTCGAATATATAATTTCTACTTTAAAACGAAATTATTTATTATTAAAACGAGTTTAATAAATAAAAATATCTTTATATTTTTAAAAAGATAAAATAGAAGATTTTTAAGCTTATTTATAATAATTATAATTATATTAATTTTTATAAATTATATAAAAAAATTATAAAGATTTATTATATAAGATATTTAACTTAATATTTAAAGCGCTATATTATTTATTATTTAAAGTATTAGCTAAATTAAATTATAAGATATATCTTATATAGAAACTCTAAATCTATTATAACTTCTATCTTAATTTTTTATATAATTACTATTATTACATTATTCTAATACTATTATTTTTAAAAAATAAATTTAATATAATAATAATTATAACTAATAAATTTTTTAAAAGAAATATATCTATATTAAGAAAAGATATATAAAATATTATTAAATAAATAGAAGTCTTATTTTGTATACTTATCGACTAAGAAATTTCTAAAATAAATATTTTAAATAGAGATTTTAAGTTTCTTTTTGATTTTTAAAAAGCTATTTTTAAAATATTAGAAATAGATCTTCTTATCTTAATTATCTATTATTTATAAATTAATAATTAATCTAAGCGTATTAATTAGATAATAGAAATTATTTTAAAATTTTATATTTCTTACTTTTCTAATAATTCTTAAATTAAATTCTTTATTTATTTAAGAGATAATTTTAATAATTTTATAAATACTTTTATAGAAAAGATATTTAATAAAATAATTTATAATATAAAATTTTATAATAGATTTAATATTATAAATATCTTAATAAAGAATTAGATAAATATTATAAATAATTATATTTAATATTAATAGAAAGCTTTAAATACTTTAACTTTCGCGATAATTAATATAAAATTTAAAATAAATTAAAATATAAAGCTTTAATTATAGAGAAAGAGAATAAAGCTTTTATTAAATTTTATAAAGAATATTATCTTTTTAAATTTAAGAATATAAAACTTTTAAATTAGAGAGTTAAATCTTTTATTATTTTAAAGCGAGTTAAAAACTTAATCTATAGACTTAATCTCTTAGCTATTTAAAAAGTTTATTTTATTATCTCTATTATAATATTTAAATCTATATTTAAAAGAGAAAATTTTTATTATTAATTTTATAAAAAAGAATAAATTTTTATATTTAATTAGAAGAAGCTAGTAATTAAAGATTGCTATAAAATTTAAAAATTAATAAATTAACGTATTAGTCGATCTTTAAATTAAGAAAATAAAAATAAAAAAGATATTATTATTATAAATATAATAGAAAGATAGAAATAAAGAGATAGAAGATAGCGCTATTATAGCGCCTTGGCAGATAATACTTACTAGTAAATTTCTCTATAGAATCTTATTATCTTATATCTAACTTATAAATCTATTATAGTAATAATAATTAATTTTCTACTATTATAATAATAGTAGTAATATTAGATTATTATATAGTAAGTATTATATAATCGCTTACTATATATTATACTTCTAGCGTACTAATAGTCTTTATTATATTAAAGATTTAATTAGATTCTCTTAATTCGCTTCCGCTATATTTCTTTCTATATTACGAGAATCTCGAGAATTCTAATTCTTTAGTACAAGAATCTCGATTCTTTAAAACTTATCTACTATTTTTAGAATAAGCTTCTTTTATAAGTAGAAACTATTTATTACTTTCTCGAAGTAAGAATTATTCTCTTATTACTATACTCTCGTTAAGCTAATTTTATTATTAATAAAGAATCTTATTAGTATTAGTTATTAGATCTATAAGTTTCTTATAATAATAGATTAAATCTATTATTATAAGATTTTTAAATTTATTAAATACTTTATCGACTATATTATCTAGAATTATAATTATTAGCCGAAATAGATATTAGAATTATTAAGATATTTAAGAACGTTATTAATTAAATTCTCTACTTTCTTATATAACTAATCTATAGATTAATTTACTTTTTAAAAAATAGTTAGAGTTTTTAGTAATTAAATATACGACTTTCGAAGTAAATTTAAGTTTATTTAATACTTTAAAAGTCGTAATCTATCTTTTATAGATTTTATATCTTATATTTTACTAGTAGATACTTCTTTAAATTCGTCTAGTATTATCTTAAATTCTATTAAAAATATTAACTAAACTATTAAAGTAATCTTAATAAAGAAAATAATTTATAAAGATTTAATTAATTTAATTATAGTAGAAGATTAGTTATAATAGAATATTAGTTTCTCGCAGCTATAATAAATAGCGTTATAAGAATTACTACGTAGTATTTCTAGTTAACTAGATTTATAAGAATTATCTAATGAGATAGAATCTCTCGAAGTTATTATAGTAGAGAATGTTTCTAATCACACACGCTGGAATTCTAATAACCTTGATTTCTTCGATTTTAGCTACGATAATAAGTCTATTAATATTAAATCATTAATCGAGTATATCGATAAGAAAATATATTTTCGAGATATATATTTATTTATAAAACGAGTTAAGAATCTTATTATTATTAAGAGTATTAATCTAGTTTAAGAAAACTTATAAATAAGCTTACGTAGAACGGCGTTGAAATAATAAATAGTAGAAATTTCTACTATTGAGAAATGTATTACTAAGTTTAGTAATAGCGTTAAAAAATAAACTATTTTATTAATTATTAGATTTAAAAAATCTACTATAATAGCGATTAACGCTATACTTCGCGAGCGTTATATTATATATAACGCAATTTCTTATTATAAGCTATATAAGTATATTTAGAAGATTCTAAGATTAATTAAAGATATAGATATAATACTTATTAAAAATTAATTTAATATTATTCTCGAACTTCGGCGTAATATTAAGAAATCTAAGAATACTATAATCGTGAATTTATTTTTTATAATTCTTAATAATTATAAGTATAAATAATAAGCTTATATTAGTAGATATAAAAGAAATCTAGACTTAGAAAATACGACTTCTAAATCTTTCTTTTAGATAAATTGATAATCTTATTTTTATAAAAGTAGATTTATAGAGTAGTATAGTTAGTATAATAGTTTATTTAATTATAAAGATTAATCGAGCTTCGTTTAATTAAGTCTTCGATTTAGTTATTAAATAGAGTATTAATCTTTATATCGATCTAAGCTATATCCTCGATATTCTTTTTATTAAAACTTTTAAGCTTATTAGTTATAATAATCTCGCTACTTAAGTTATCTAAGTAAACTAGTATAACTAGATTAACGCTTAAATAAAAATTAATTAGAAGTTTTCTTATAACGCCTTTAGATTATCGAGTTTATAAATAAATTAGGTTTTTAATCTTAAGAATAGCAATAGCCTCATCCTTTTTAGCTCGCTTTTAATAGTATAAATAGATTATTATATTATATTAGATCTTAATATAATCTAGAAAATTGCTTTTAATCTTAATAATAAAGAATTTATTAAGTATTTAAAGATACTACGAATAAGAACTTTAATAACGAATATAAGAAATTTATAAGATTCTATTAATATTATACTATAGAAGAATAATCTTTAAATAAAGTTTTTTAAAAAGCTTTATTCTCTAAATATAAATTTTATAACAATAATAAATATAATAATATATAGAATATATATTTCGTAAATAAGGAAGTTAATTATATATATAGTAAATGTAAAGTATACTTTTCTTTAAGAAATAAACTTTTTAAGTATTTATAATTAGACTATTAGAAGGTTATGAAAGCAAAATCTTCTAACGCTGCTATCGAAAAGATTTCTAAATCTAAAGAATCTAAAGTAAATCTCGATAAGTTCGAAGCACTTATAATTAATAATGCTTACGTAGAAATAATTATTAAATCTATTATTAAGCTAAGTTATAATATTAGATCTAGATATAACTTTAGAAGCTGGAAGTATACTATTATAAAGGTTAAGTATACTCTAGATTCTAGAGTTAAGAAAAGCGAAGTTTTATCTAACTTCGATTACGAAATAATATTAAAAGATTATATTTACTTATAAAAATATATTCTTAATTTTAAGATTAAGAAGATAGTGTTCTTTATATTTATTTAAGAAGTAAATAATAAAATTATTAGTATAGTCGAGTATACTAGCGTTATAATCTATATTAATAATATTATTAATAGATTCTAGAAAATAAGAATAGTCTATCTTATAATAAAGATATATATTATAAATAATCTTAAAGCTAATATTCTTATTAATACAGATACTATAACGCTATAAAAAATAATTATAAATTTCAACGCTTAAAGCGTTAAGTTAGAAAAGTATTAGAAATTAAAAATATTAATTAATATAGTAATAAGAACTTAACTTTATTTTAAGCGTATTATTTATATTAAAACTACGATTATTATAGTATCGAGTATAATCTTAAAAGTATCTATCGCGTATAACGGTGCTATTCTCGAAGATAGAGATTTCTTATTCGAGTTAAATTATACTTAAGACTTTAAATCTATAGATGAGGTTTTCGCTTATATCGTTAATTATATAATCTTAATAATATAGATATATAATACTATAATAATATCTATTCGTTTACTATAAAAAGTAAGATTAAGAGTACTCTATAAATATAAATAAGATAGTATCTTTCTAATAACACTCGCTAACGTATATCTTATTATCGAGAATATAAAGTTATAGAAAGAGAATCTTACTAAGGAAATCGTGCTAGCTACCGCTACGTTTACTAGACTAATCTAGAAACTTATACTTTACTCTATTTTAATATCTATAGATTCTACTATTATAGCAAAATCTACTTATACTTAAATCGACCTAAACCTCAAGCATATAATATCTAACGATATTATTATTTATGATACTTCGAAAGTTACTTCGTAAATTACTTTTATAGTAAAGAAATTCCTAGAGATCTAGTAGAATTAAGATATTATTATAAATATTTCGAAAGAAGAATAAATACTCATTTCTCTAAAGTCGGATACTATAGCTAAATCTTCGCGAGTATATTCTATTAGCCAGAAAGATAAGAATATTATTAATAAAACTTTTAATAAGATATATAATTAAGATAAGATAAAGTAATTTAATTAGCTTATATTTTATAGCTATTCTATCTCTATAGTATAAAGATAGATATCTAATAATAATAGAAAGAGTTATATTATTATTAATATTAGAGATCTTAAAAAAATTATAAAATTTAATTCTTATCTATTATTCTTATAGTTGAATATAACTTTCGCTATAGTAGAATTCTTATATATTTCTTTAATAAATAATAACGGTTACTTTTATTAATTTCTTATATATTATAAAGATAGATATAAGCTTATAGTAGTATCTTATTAAGAATAAGAATAGTATAATATTACTCTTATAAGATATAAAGGATTATCTTTTTATATATAGTAATAGATAAATAAGATTCTTTATTTACTTTAAGACTTTATTAGAGTATATATAAATAATATAATTATATTCTCGAAAATACTATTATAATAACTCGAGTATTTATAATAAATATTTATTCTCTTTTAATAGCGTTATATTAGTTTTAATTTTAAGAAATTATTTTTAAACTATCTCTTAGTAATTCTATTAGAATAGCGAGTTAATTTTTTATAACTTTCTACTTCTAAGAAAAAGCTAATAACTATTATCTTATTACACTTTTCGAAATCGCTATAAGAATTTAAAATATTTCTTAAATTTATAGAATAGTTGTAATTATCTATATTACGTTATATCTAATATATTAATTTATTATAATTATTAGAACTAGTATAGATGCGATATTAGTATAAGTAAGATAGAATAAGAATAATAAGGCTATCGAACTATGTAGGTGGGAAGGAGACATGATATGATAGGAGATGTCTCCGTCAAGGCCCGCTAGCCATAGGGCTGAGGGCTAAGTAATTTGTCAAGGTTACGCTCGTAATACTACCCCCTCTCTCAAATAGCTATAGCCTCTATGGCTGATAGATCGAAGATGTACGCCCATTGCTTGCCCTGTTTCTCTAAACATTTATAGTCTCTATAGGTCTTAATTGAAGAAGATTTGTCGAGCTGTAGCGGTAGTAATCGAAATCCGAGTTTTGGCGATTTTTATCAGATCGCATTAATCTTGATTGTATTATACCCACATTGTCCCTTAAAGATTTTGAAGATATTTGCTATATTTTGCCTGTGTGCTAGCGAGATTCTTCAAGTTCTTTTTCTTAACTAGTCTTCTTACTATAGTCTTTCGGTAGAATTAAAGAAAATCTAACGCATATATATATTATGAAACCCTTTTAATACCAGTTGATAGTCTGGCCTGGGAGCTTCACTGTAGATTTGCCCTGTGTCTCTTATACTCTTGTCATTAAAAATCCATCCTCTATTCTATCCTTTGTTTTAACGTATTTGTCGATTCGTAGGTCTGTAGAGAGGTAGGGAAAGAATTGAATGTGGTGAATGCCATTTGGTAGCAGGCTTATTATGTGTGTTACCGACATACTCAGTGAAGAGGTCGAATCGTAGTCGTTTCGGGGCTGTTCCCGTCGCCGTTGTAGCAGGCTCACTGTGAGTGTGGGGGTGTTGTGAGTGGTGTGTTAAGGGTACGCTCGTAATACTACCTTCTTCTCTCAAATAGCCATGGCCCCCATGGCTGGTAGATCGGAGATGTAGGTCTATTGCTTGCCTTATATCTTCAAACATTCATAGTCTCGATAGGCCTTGGCTAGAGATAATTGAGATCCCGGAGATATAGCTATATGTTGCCTGCGTATTAATAAGATTCTCTAAGTTCTTACTTATTATAGAGCTTCGAAAGAATTTAATAATTCTATCGTATATATATATATTATACTCGCTAAAAATCTATAAAAATAAAGAACTTTTAATATTAATATATTAGATTAAATTAATATCTTTCTTCGATAACGATAACGATAGCGATATTATATCTCGAAGATTTTATTAACGCGTTATTAATAGCACTTTATTATAATATTAAGAAGCTCTCAATTTAACGTAGATTTATAAAGAATTAAATAAATAATAATCGAAAAAGAGTTTGCTATACGATAGTCATCTAATTTTATATTTATAATAAAGAAGAAATTAATAAAATAATATAATTTAATTAATCGAGGCCTTTCGAATCGAATCGAGCTATAGACGTTAATATTTTAAATTAATATTAAATAATCTAATATAAGTTTCTTTATAAAATGTTATTTAGTCGATAATAATCGAGACTATTAACGATAATAATAAGATTTATAAATGATATATTATAATTTTGAAAGATATTTATATATATAATAATAAGAAGAGTTTAATTAATAAATTTAATATAAGATAATTATTTAGTAATATAAGTCTAAGAAATCGATTTTTAAATATGAAAAAAATAAGACTATTCTAAAGATATCGAACGATTTTAATTCGTTTAAAAACGCGATATCTGAGAATTTATCGATATTTATATTAATTTCGACTATATTTTCCTACTTAATAGATTTACTATATCTCTAATTATAAATAGTCTTAATAATTAAGCTTATATCTCTTCTCGCTATTTATATTAAGATTAATATATTTATTATACTTTTATATATAAGTCTAATTCTTATTTATAAGATCCTCTATTTTAGTAATACTTAAATTCTTTATATTAAAAGTAAAACGAGTTATAATCGAGATACCCTTCTTTATATTAGTTTTAATCTTTACTTTTATATATTATATCGCGAATCTTTTAATCTTCTTTTCAATAAATCCCTTAATAAATTATTAATATTAAAGTTATATTTTTATAATATATTTCTTTAACTTAGATATAGTTTAATTTTTTATTATTAAATAAATTAAATTATAAAAATAAAGTTTCGATTTCTTTAATATATCGTTTATTAGACTATTATTTCTAAGAAGATTAAGACTATTATTTTTAAAATTATATTCGATATACTTAATAAGATTATTATAGAATTTAAGAAATAATTAACTTTCTTAGTTTATTTTATTATAAGTATATTAATAGATTCTTCTAAAAATAGATAAGAGTATTTTATATATATTACTTAAATAATTTAGAAGATTATCGATTATAGAGTATAAGCGATATTATTATTTAATAGATATATATTAATTAACTTTCTCTTTAAATCTCGCTATAATATAAATAATTTTAAAGATATTAATAAGAAAATAATTATAAATAAGCTTATCTTAAATTCTTATTTTTTAATAATTAAATAATATTAAATTAGTATTTATAAAGATAGATAAATCTAATAGTCTTAAACTAAGTAGCTATTTAATTATTTAATTAATTATAGCGATATTAATCGATGTCGATTAACTCTATATATCTTAAAATTACGTATTATAAGTAATAGTAAGAATAGAGATAATATGTTAGCCGAGTTTTAATCTTATATCTTCTCTTAATTAATATAAAATAGCGATAAGGGCGAAGCGGAGATACTAGACGAGTTTTAGTCTTATATCTCGAGTTTTTAAGTCTAATTCTTCTCTAGCTAATTTAATATTCTATAATATTATTAGTAAAGATTTTTAGTAAATAGAGATTACTATATATATAGTATATAGAGTTATAGCGAATTTAAAGATAAATATCTTCTATATAAATTATTATATATAAGATAAGAGTGATTATAATATATAGATAATTAACGATATAAAAGAATATATTTTAGTATTAATATAGATGAATTTAAGTAAGAATTTAAGAAATTTATAATATATTAAATATAGATAAGAATAAAGCGGAGAAGATAGATATAAGAATAGCGATTTTAATTAGGCTTTTCTATTTGAATAATATCTTTATAGAGTAAAATAGAGAGATCTCTAGAATACTAGTATTATAAAGGCGTATACGAGTTAAAAAAGATGATAAATTTTCGTATTAAGAGTCGAAATTTAATTATAAGACTTAAGAGATTTTATTACACTTATTTCTTAATCGATTAAGTCGTTATAAAGATTATAAATACTCTAAATAGTATTCTTTTAAGTAATAAAAAGTCCGTCGAGAGTGTGTTAGTCGATAATAGATTTTTTATAGAGAACGAAGTAAAGAAGAATTTCTTATATTCGATATAGAGGACTCGTTTTTTAATAAATTAGACTATCGTTAATAATATAGATTATCTAATATAGATTCTTTCGAATAATATAGATATTTAATAATTTAAATATATAATAAGGCTTCTATATAATAGAAATATCTAGCGTTTTCTTTATTAAGCTTAATCGCTTACTTTAAGTAGAAAGTAAAAAATATTTATTAATTCTCTTTATTAAGAGGTGTATAAAGAAGCTTTATTATAATATTAAGATTAATATAAATACGATATTAGTATAAGTAAGATAGAATAAGAATAATAAGGCTATCGAATTATATAGATGGAAAGGAGATATAATATAATAGAGGATGTCTTCGCTAAGGCTCGCTAGTTATAGGGCTAAGGGCTAAGTAATATATTAAGAATACGCTCGTAATAATAATAGCGTAAGATAGAGCTTATAAAAGTTATTTCTAAGAAAGTTAAAGATTATATTCGAAAACGATATTCTAGCTCTTTCTATTATAAATCTATAAAAGTCGAAGTTAAGACTTTTTAAGATCTTTAAAAAATCTTTTTTAATACGATTTTTCTAATCTACTTCGATTCTAACCGCCAACTTTATATCGATCTAAATACTTCTAAAAAATAGGGTTTCGCTATTATAATCTATCACATAGCTAAGAATCTAGAAAATTAGAAATTCTTTCTATAAACGAATATATAGCTAATTATACTTTTTAATAAGATATTAAATTAAGTTAAATAGAATTATTAGCTTATAAAATTAAAAGTTATTAGTATAATATAAGTAATTAAGAAAGTACGTTATATAATTAAATCTATTAGAAAGATATTAATAGTTATTTTTATAGATTACTTAGCTGCGGTACTAATTTCACATTAGATTAATCTTATTACTTTAAGTACTAATAAACTAAATCTACGCTTAATATATACCTCTCAATATCTTTTAATATTTAACTTTTTTATTTATTATAAGATCGGTAAGGCGAACGTTATATCTAATACTCTTTCGCGCTTATAAAGATCTACTTTTATAATAAAGAATAATCTTAAAGTATTAAAAGCCTTATATGAATAAGTAGTAAAAGTTAAGATCGTTATATTATCTTTCTTATATTTAATTTCTTAAGAACTATTAATTAGCTATTATATTATTTTAATAAAAATATTAACTAACTTTAAGATATAGCTTTTTAAAGAATACTTTAAGAATAAATAGTAAAGTAAGATTTTTAGAATAGTTCGCAAAGTAGCTGAGAAAGCTATTACTACTTTAAATTAATCTAAAAAAATCTTATTATTGATATATAATTCTACTATGAAATTAGATAAGGCTTTATAATAAGTTTAAAAATCTATTACTATATCTATTAATCGAAAAGATATGATATATTTTATAGAATATTCTATATTAAGTAATATTATATCGTATTCGAGTATAATATGAATAGAATTAAATATTATTCTATTTTTCTAATATAAGTTCGAGATCTTAGCGAAATATTCTACGATATAATATATCTATAATATTATATTATAATATAATATATATATAAAATATCTCGATTAAAATTTCTATATTTATAGAATAATTTAATTAAGATATATAAAATATATTTATTCTTCTTTATTAAGAGAGAGGAAATATAAAGAGTAATTTAATATAGTTATTTATCTTTTTATTAATAATAATAATTAAAATAATAATTAGAATTATAAATATCTCTATTCTTCTTCTTAAAATTATAATATAAAAGAATATTTTAAATTTTAAATCTTTAAATATTATAAAAATAAAATTCTATAATTATCTTTATTTATATATTCGCTTTAACGCGTTAGATAAGCTTAATAAACTTTATATTTATTTTTCTCTTAAATTCTATCTTACTCTTTTATTCTATTCTATCTTAATTCTTTTAAATACTCTAAATCTATCTCTATCTAATTAAACTTATTAATTATTTATAAATAAATTCACTTTTTAAATTACTTTAAATCTCTTTATTAAGATTAAATCTATTATTATTAATTCTCTCTAATTATAAATTTATTAATTATTTCTCTATATATTATAAAGTATTAATAATATATTTTAATAAATTTATAAATATTAGATTTATCGAAGTATTTTTTATAAGCTTATTATCTTTATTAATATAATTATTATAATTATTAATTAAATTTTTATATAAAGTATTATTAACTCTTTTAATCTAATCTAATATATTAAAATCTTCTTTAAAATTAAATTTAATCTATTTAAACTTATTTTTTTAATATTTTATATAAAGAATTATTATTAGAGTATAAAATATTACTAATAAATAATACTTCTAAGTATTATAATATCTTTTAATTATTAAGAAATATCGCTTATATATAATAGCCCTCGCGAAAAAATAAAGAATATTATAAGTTATTTAAGTAATTATAATATATTTAAATTTAAATTTTTATTATTATTCTAAAATTAAAAGATTCGCTAGATTATTAAAAGAAGCTTTATAAAGATTAGAAATAAGATTATAATTAGAATAATAATTAGAAGATTTATTATTTCTTCTATATTACTAAAACTAATTATATTTATTTTTATTATTTAAATTCTTAATCTTAAATTCTATTATTTAATTAAGTATATTTTTATTTAATTAATTTATTCGCTTAGCTTTTTATAATTAATTACTTATATTAATATCTTAATAATTTTAAAATATTTTTATAAGTATTTTTTAATAAATCTTTATCTATAATTACTTCTAAATATTAATCTTTTAATTTAATTTTTTTAATTTTATATTATTATAATTTAAATATAAAAGTATAACTTATTTATATAGATAATCTAAATTTAATTAAATTTAATTATAATAAATAGTTAATTTCTTATAAACCGCTTTAAGAGCTTTAAGAAGTTCTTTTTTTTAAGAAACTCTTTTTCTTTTTAATTTTTCGAGCTTTTTATCTATATAATTAAATAGATAATTATAAATATTAAAAATATAATAAATTATAACTTTCTTTTCTTTATTTATTAATTTTATAAATTTATAAAAAAATCTAATAAATTAAATTAAATATTAAATCTATTAGAAATTAATCGAAAATTATTTAAACGTTTAGATTATAATTTTTATTTATAATTATTTTTTATTATTTAATCTTAAATAGATAGTTAATCTGTTTTTTAAAAAGTATATAATATCGATATAAAGAAATAAAGCGCGGATTAATATCTAATAGGTTAAATTCTAGCGAGTTTTAATATTCTAAAAAAGTTTAAAAGAGTATTTTTAATAATATTACTTCTTTTTAGAAGATTAATATTTATTTAATATTAAAATATTTTTATTTTAAAGTTATTTAATTTATAATATAAAAAAGATTTCTTTATATTAATCGCTAATATTAATATATATAATAATTTTTTAAATCTTAATATAATTAATAATATAATAATTAGAATAATAATAAGAAATATTATATCTTTATTAAGATTATCGATAGACTAATTATACTTATTTAAATTTAATTCTTATCTTCTTTATTATCTTAGCTTCTCTAAAAATTTTTATTTATTAAAATAATCTTAATATTATTTAAAAGTTTTTTTAAGATTAATTAAATAATATACGCTATATAAAGAATATATTATAAATAATTTAGAGACTTAAATTCTTTAATATTAAGTAAATTATTTATTATAAAAATAAAAAAATAAGTAATTAAATTTTCGAAGAGTATATTATTATTATTAATATTATTAATTATAAATTTTAATATATAAATTTTAATTTTATATTTCTTAAGAATTAAATTAATAATACTTATAAGTTCTTAATTAATATATTTATCTTCGATATATTTAAAATCTATAAGAATCTTATATTATTATTAATTAATATTAATAAAAAAGATTAGAATTATTATAAATAATTAATAATTTAAAATTAGAGAGACTTTAATATTATTAATTAATAAATTTTTTAATAATTTTATCTCTAACTCTATAGCTTTTTTTATTAATTAATTTTTTATAATAAATATTAATTTTAATTATATATTAAGATTAAGATAATATAAAAGTTATAATATTTTAAAATTATTAACAATTATAAATAGAATATTAATATTTATAATCTAGCGATAAAATTATTCTAAAAAGTCTTCGCGTATAAACTTTCGATTTTTTAATATTATAAAAAAAATTTAATATTATTTTTTCTAGAGTAAATAGTAAGCTAGATTTTTTATTTATTATTTTATTTATTAATAGTCTATATCGTCTAATTTAGAAATATATTATTAAGAACGATCTTTAATAAGATCTCGATAAGTACGTATTCTATTAATATATGTAATAAAGATATAGAATATAATATAATCTACTAATAGATATATACGTAGTATTAAGCTATTAATGCCTTAATAAGAAATTCGTAATAGTATTCACTAAGAAGAAGAAAAAGTAGCGTTCTCGCTATACTTATTAGAGATAATAAAGATATATTATATATAATAGCTCTATTTCTTTAACTCTTTCTTCGCTATAATAGAATCGAAAGTATACTCGATATACTAGTTAATAGATATATATTATACGATATAGCTAATATAATATAATTATTAGATAGAGTTATAGATAGACGTATTTCGTAATAATAGTTATTAGAGATCGTAAGATATAACGTAATAGGGCTATATCTAGTATACGATAAATATAATAATAGCTAATAATCGATAGAAAGTCGTAGCTTCGTAAGGGCTACTATATTAATAACTTAGTAAAGAGATCGAGGCTCGATATAATTTGTAGGGCTATAGCTATAGAGTTCGTATAGATGCTAAACTAAGGCGAGATAGACGTCTAAGAGAGACTAAAGATACTACACTTAATAAGAGTAATATTCTCTATAGATTTCTTCGATAATAGATATCAGTACTATAATATACATGAAGAAAGGTATTAATAGAGTTTATATAGGTGCTAGATAAAGGCGAGATAGGCGAATATAATAAGAAGGCTACCCTGATTAGAACTAGAGTGTTACTATTATTATTAAGAACGATCTTTAATAAGACCTCGATAAGTACGTATTTTATTAATATATATAATAAAGATATAGAATATAATATAATCTGCTAATAGATATATGCGTAGTATTAAGTTACTAGTACCTTGGCAAGAAATTCGTAATATATATTTAATTTTTATAATTATTAATTAGATTTATTTATTATAAATTACTTAAATTAGATTTTTTAATATATTTCTTAAACTTAATATATACTATTATATTATTTATTTTATAATTTATAAATAAATAAATTAGAATTTTATTATAATAATAATAAATAATATATAGATCTTCGAAATTGATAAGTATATATTTATTAAATTATATTTATTTCTAGAATTTTTTAATTTCTAAGCTCTAATAAATAGATTAATAATTATTATTAAATTTAAATTAATTCTATATAATCTATACTATCTTTATTTATTATTATATTTATTATTTTTTATTATTAATATTAAAAAGAAAGTAAGATTTATTATTATCTTTATATTAAAATATATTTATTAATATTTTATATTAAATATCGTTAATTAAGAAAGCTAGATTTACGCTAAATAAAGATTTAATTAATATTTTAAAATTAAAATATTTAAAGAGAAATTAAAAGAGATATATAAATAAATAAAGTATTAGAAATAAAATAAGATTAATATTTAATATATAAATTCTATCTTCTTATTATAATAGAAACTTATATCGCTTTAATAATATATTATTATATTATTTTTAATATTTTAAATTAGAGATTAATTTTTTCTAATTAATATTATAATTAGTAATTATATATTTAAAAATATATAATAATATTAATATAAAATTAATATTTAATTTAATTAATTTAAAACTCTAATTAGTCTAGCTATTAATACTTTTCTATTTAATATAATATATATTTAATTTACTTTAATACTATTTATTTATTATTATATTATTCTAAATATTAAAATTAAAGATTATTATTTTTTTAATTAATATTCTAATTATTAGCTATATTAATAAAGATATATATTAATATCTTAAAACTATTAAATAAATTTTATTAGATATTAATATAGAATTAGAATTTAATTTAAATACTTTAATAATTTAATTAATTAAATTAATTATTATCTAAATTATCTATATATAGAGATTAAATCTTTTATCGCGCTAAGATTATTTTTAAATTTTAAAATCTTTTTTATTAATATAACTCTCTTCTATTTAAGTAATATTATAATATCTTTTATTTAGATATTAAAATATTAAAGTATTATATTCTTCGCTTTTAATTAAACGACTTTATTTTTAAATTAATATCTTTAATCTTATAAAAATAATAATTAGTTTATTATAAACGAAGGCGAAAAAGAAATAATATCTTTTTCTATTTTTATAATAGAAGAAGAGAAGAGACTAAGTAAATTAATTATAAGTTATAAATAATTTAATATCTAAAAATAACGAATTAATAAAGTTATAATATTAAAATAAAGAGCTTTTTTTATAACTAATAAATATAAAATTAAATAGAAATTAATTAAATTAATAAAATTATCTTTAATAGATATATCGCGTATATAAAGAATATTAAAATATATAAAATATAGAAGAGAGCGTATATATATAGTTATAAATATTTAAAGTATATTTAAAATATAA
Organism: Letharia lupina; assembly: GCF_014066315.1. Taxonomy (NCBI): domain Eukaryota; kingdom Fungi; phylum Ascomycota; class Lecanoromycetes; order Lecanorales; family Parmeliaceae; genus Letharia; species Letharia lupina. The sequence goes on from NW_023502975.1 coordinate 858,558, forward strand.
AAAGAAGCGCTTATATATAGCTTTACGATATATATTAATAAAAAGAAATTAATCTCTTTTTTTAATTAATTTTCTAATTAATATTTAAACTTAATCTATCTTTAAATAATATTTTATTTTAATAAAATTTTAATTATATAATATTAATTAGCTCGATAATAAATATTTAATATTATTCTTTTCTAATTTACTCTCTTCTTTTCTAAAGATTCTTTTTATTATTATAATATTTATATTATAATATACTCGATTATTATAATATTATCTATATCTAGAGAAAATAATTTTTTTTTTATACTTTATAATTAAATTAAATTAATAATATTATTTTTATAAAGTAAATATACGCTTAATAGCGCTATATCTCTTAATATAATAATTAATTATAATATTAATTATAGTTTATTAATATATAGTATTATTATTTATTAAAGTTATTAATTTAATAATTGCGAAAACTTAAGAAATTCTTAATAATTTATTAATTATTAATTTAGATTTATTTAAATTATTAAAGTAAAGTAAAGATAAGACTTCGCGAAGGTAAAAATTAGAAGATTATATATAAAGTTTAAGAAGTATAACTATAAATAAGAAAAGTGTATAATTATATTAATTATATATATCTAAATTAAATAGTAAATTAATTATATACGTTAATTATATTATTATTAATTAGATTTTAAAATTTATATATTAAAGAAAATCCGCGAATTATAAAGATTAATAAATTTAATTATTTTTTAAATTATATTTATTTAAGTAATAAAGAAGATCTTAATTTATATAGCTTTAAATTTAATTAATTCGCTTTAAATTTAAATCTCTATATTAAGTATACTTTAAGAAATTATAAAAATAAAATTAATAAGTAATTTTAATAATATAACTTACTTTTTAATAATTATAAATAAAGAAAATTATTAATTAATATCTAGCGGCTTAATTATATATATTTTATATAAAAAGAATTACTTTATAATTAAAAGATATATAGCTTTTTAAATAATTATAATAAGATATAAGCTTATAAATAATAATATAATATTATTAAAATCTAGAATTAGTTTTTATAAAAAGAAAATATATAATAAATAAAAGAAAAACTATTCTAAATTAAGAATAAGATATTCTAATTATTATTCTATTTATTACGCTTAATTAATAATATTTAGCTATTATACTTAATTTAATAACTTTATATATTTTATATTTATAGAATAAAACTTCTTAAATTAATTTAAATATAAATATATATTTATAAAAATACTACTACTTTAGTAAAAGAGGCTTTTTATTCTAAAATCTATATTAAATTAAAGATTATATTTTTATATTTAATAGCTTTAATTTCTATAATTATTATTAATATTACGATTAAATTCGTATAGTAATAGCACGCCTTTTTTATTAGCGGGTATTCTTATATTTAATAGCTTTAATTCTTATAATTACTATTAATATCGCGATTAAATTCGTATAGTAATAATATATCTTTCTTATTAGTAAATATTTCTATATTCGATAGCTTTAATTCTTATAGTTACTATTAATATCGCGATTAAATTCGTATAGTAATAATATATCTTTCTTATTAGCGAGTATTTTTATATTCGATAGCTTTAATTTCTATAGTTATTATTAATATCGCGATTAAATTCGTATAGTAATAGCACGCCTTTCTTATTAGCGAATATTTCTACTCGCGACTAAATTTATATAGTAATAGTATATCTTTCTTATTAGCGAGTATCTTTATATTCGATAGCTTTAATTTCTATAATTATTATTAATATCGCGATTAAATTTATATAGTAATAGTGCATTTTTCTTATTAGCGAGTATCTTTACTCGCGATCAAATTCGTATAGTAATAATACGCCTTTCTTATTAGCGGGTATCTCTATATTCGATAGCTTTAATTTCTATAATTATTATTAATATCGCGATTAAATTCGTATAGTAATAGTATATCTTTAATTTTCGTTATTATTCGCGAAGAATAAGAATTAATTAGTATTACTTTAAATAAATTTATTTAATATAATAATTTAAGAAGTAAATTAATAAACTATAAAAGAGTTAATATAATTATTAAAAGATTAGTTTCTTTAGAGTTAACTAGTATAATTATAATAATAATTAAAAGTATAATTATTATATTATATAGCATAATTTAATAAATTAAATTTAATAAGCTTCGCTAGTATAATATTAAATAGATTTTAAAATATTAAAGCTATAAGTAGAAATTCTCTCTTTTTTTCTTTCTTAATATCTTATTATAAATTAAATATTTTCTCTTATTAATATTTTATATTATAATTATTTTATTTTATCTATCTTAATTTAACTTCTTAATAATATATTATTAATAATTATTAATCTTAATAGCAATTTTATTATATTATTATTATATAGAGATAGCGATATCGATTTATATATTAAGTCGATTTATTTAAAAGATAATTCAAATTTTAATAATCTTTTTAATAATATAAATAATTAGTTAAATAATCGTTTATTTAATCTTTATATTAGAGTTTTAAATTAAAAGAAAATTTTAAAGTCTTCTAATTATAAAAAGATAATTATAAAAAAAATCGAATAAGATAAATCTTTAATTATTCGCGTTTTCGATATAAAGATTATAAAAAAGAGTATATCGAGATCTTTATTTATAAAGATTAAAAATCGATATTAAAAATAAGAAAGTAAGTATAGTAATATAATATATTAATAAGTAATATATATATATAATTAATAATATTTTAGCTATTATTTTATAAGAGATTAAAAGATATTAGAAATTAATTAATTTACTTCTTTTAAAAAGACCTTTTATTTATATAATATAAGAGATTATTAATATAATATTATTATCTTATCGTATTATATAAATTTAGATTTTTATATTAAATACGTTATAAGAAGCTATTAAAGCGACTTTAATATCGAAATTTTATTATATATTAGCTTTCTATTAAATTATTATTCTATTAACGAATTATATAATTAATAATCTTTACGCTATTTATAATAAAAGAGTTATATTAATAATAAAAGATATAGAGTTTATATAAATAATATATCAATATATAATAGAAGAGAGTATATAAAAAATAAAAATAAGATAATTAAAAGTGCTTTATTTAGATAGAAGAGAGTTAAAATACTCGATATAGAATAGAATTCTAATTATCTTTCTAATTATCGAAAAATATATAAATTTATTCTTCTAATAATAATCTCTTTATATTCTCTTTATTAGCGAGAATTTCTTATTCGAATAAATATATAGCTAATAATTTTAATATAAAAAATAAAATCTTAAATTCTCGAATTTTAAAGTATTATAAATTAAATAATAATTATAAACGAATTTAGTATAAATTAAATTAGAAGTAAAAATTTAATATAATAATAAAAATTTAAGATATTATTTATAAGATTAAAGAAGAAAAAGTTAAAAAGTTAAAAAAGAAAGATAAAAGTAAATCTAATAGAAATATTAAAGCTAATAAAAAGAAAGATTTAAAGAAAATAAAATATATATCTAATAAATATAAATATTTAAATAATTCGAATAGTCTTTTAATTAGTAATATTTATAAAAATATAAATACAAATCTTAATTAAGAAGTATTATTTATTTTTAAGTATATTTATAAATAAAAAGTACTCGCCGCGTAAAAAAGATATCGTAATTAAAAAGAATTATATTTTAAAATTAATTATAATTCTTAATAGAAATATTAAAGGAATTTATAAGATAGATAACGTAAATAGCTAAAAACTTAATAATATTAAGTTATTACTTCGCTATTACTAAATATAAAAAATAGTTTTTATAAAGAATCGAGAAATCGGCGATAAAGAGCTATTAAGTAATATATTAATAAATCTACTATCTCTTAATTGTTTTAAAAAAGATTTATTAACTTTAAAACTTTGAAGGGGAACGCTATAGATCTTAATAAGATTTTAATAATAATTAATTTAATTAAAAGTAGATAATAGCTCTCTTATTATTAATTAGATTTTTTTTTTATTCTTTATTAATTTCGTTTATAAGAAATATTAATTAATATCTTTTTAATAATACTAGCTAACTCGCTATCTCTCAATAAAAAATATCGCTAAAGTATATAAATTTAAACTATTATATTATTTAATAGTTATAAAATTAATATCGATAATAAAAAGTTTTATTCGCGATTTTTATTATATAGCTTTTTAATATCTATATTATAATTTATAAATATTTATTTTATTTAATAATAGATATCTTTTCTAACTAGTATAATTATTAAAGAAATTTTTATCTTCTCTTATATTTATTATAAATTCTTATCTTCTTAAACGCTATAACTTATTTTTTTATCTAAACTCTAAATTTATTATAATATTAAAATAATTTAAATTTCGAATAAAGAGTATAATATATAATATAAGAATTAATATTTAATATAAGAGAAAAGAATTTATATTATAAAATTTTAAATATCTTTCTAATTAATAGATAGCGAAATCTATTATAATCTCTTTTTTTAAGCTCTTATATCTAAATATTTATATCTTAATAATAAAAATAAAAAATATTTTAAAATCTTATTATTATAATTATTAATTATTATTTAAAAGATTTTTTCTACTCTATCGTTATTTTTATTTAATTTTTATTTATTTAATATATAATTATAATTTTTTAATTACTATTTAATCGAGCTTAATAAATCTAGAAAATTATTATTATTTATATTAAATTATTATATTATTAAATTTCTTTATATTACGTATTTAATCTTATTAAAATAAATATATAAAGATAATAAATCGAATTTTAATTAATTAGTCTAGATAATTTTTAATATACTTTTATTAAAGAGAAAATAATAAATAAAAAGAATATTTATTATAAAATTCGTCTATATATAATTATATATTTTTCTAATCTAAAAATTATAAGTTAATAATTTTATATACGCGAGAAATAATAATAATATATTTTATAATCGATCTTAGAAGAATAGTTCTATATTATAAAATCTTTATATTTATATACTCTAATTATACAATAAAATTTATAATTATAAAGATTAATATATATTATTTTCGCTTATAAAGACTAATAAGCTCTTTATTAAAAATTTTAAATTATTATAAAGATAAGAAGTAATCTCTATTTATAAGATTATTTAATTATATTAAATAATCTAATTAATAACTTCGAGTTATTATTTAATAATATATTTATCTCTTATTTTTTTCTCTTTTTTTATTTATTTTAGAATTATAAGATAGATAGAATTATTTAATTTTTTTTTTTTATTAAATATTTTTATTATAAGATTATACTCTTATTATTATTAATAATACTTTTTTATTTTTAATTATCTAGATTTAATTATATAGCTAATATAAATATATATTTTTTTTTAAAATATTAAATAAAAAAATTATATATATTAATATCTAATAATACTATAATATAATTAATCTTATTATTTATAAAAATATATATTTTTAATCTCTTATAATATCTTTTTTTACTTGTCTAAATTTATACTTTTAAATTTATTTAAATTTTTAACTTTATCTTTTATAATTAATATTATATACTTTTTATAAATAAACTTTAAATAAATTATATACTTTAAAAGTTATTATATATTAATAAAATTTAATAATATAAAAATTCTAAGAGAGCTCTTCTATCGCTTTATATTTATAATTTTTAATATTAATTAAATAATTATAAGATCTTAATAATAATTAAAATAAGAAGAATTTAATTAAAAGATTATTATTACGAAATATTCGCTAAAGATTATTTATATTATTTACTTCTATAAATATAATTAAAATTATAAATTTAATTTTACTTTATAATAATAAAGAATCTTATCTTCTACTTTTAATAATAAATTATTTATAATTCTATTATTATTTATTTTCTCGCTATATAAAATTAATATTATATTAATTTTATAATATATATATTTATTAAATCTATAAACGATAATAAAATTTAACTTCTAAATATCTTTCTAATTATTATAATATTATAATAAATAAAAGAAAAAAAAAAAAAAAAAGAAGTAGTATATAAAAAGTTTATTATTCTTATCTTAATTTATAGTACTGGCGTAAAATTTAAGATAATAATTAATATTATAAAATTTTAAAAACTTTAAATAAAAAAGAATAAAATAGATATAATAAAAAATTTAAAGAAAAATTTAAATTTAAATTTAAAGAAAAGTTCGCGAGCTTAATTATATATTAATAAGTTAATTAATAATTAATAATTAATTCTATTAATATATATAATAGAATAAAATAGAATTAAGCTTAAAAATCTTAAATTTATATATATAATTAATTATAAATTTAGAGTTACTACGCTTTTCAATTAGATTAATTAAATTATCGCGAGTAAATAAATTAATATTTATAATTATAAAAAAAATGTAGCTAAATAGTCTTAATTAAAAAATAAATATATATTATTTAATTTTAGAATAACTTTTTTATTTTCTATTAAAATTTTAAGATTTTTTTTTAAATTATAGAACGAAATAAGAACTTTTAGATAAAAAAAGAATTTCTAAATTTAGTCTAATAACTATTAAAGCGTAAGAAATTTAAATATCGCTTATTAAAGTTCGCTTAATAGCCGAATAGCTCGCTTATCAAAATTCGCTTATTAAAGATTATTTATCTATTTACTTAATAGTCTTAATTAAAAAAAAAATTATAAATTTAATTTATAGACTTTACTCGTAAAAAATATAATATCTTATAGATTTTAATAGAATCTTTTATTTTTTAAAATAATAATAGAAATCTATTATTAAATATAATACTTATTAATTAAATAAGAAAATAAGATATTAAAATTATACTTATAATACTTATAATTTTATAATAATAGATTTTTTTTAGAATTTAATAGAATATAATTTTTAATATAATATAATTTTTTAAAAGTATAAATTAAATACTTTATATAGTATTAATTATAAAGATAATTAGAATTTAAATTAAATATAATTTTAAGATTAATATAATAATTAAATATCTTATAGATTTTAATTAAAATATTTTATTTTTTATAAAATAATAATAAGAATCTATTATATAATTAGAGTATTTATTAATTAGATAAAAAAGTGTAATATATATTTATATAAAAACTATAATAATAATATATACTATTTTATAAAAATAAATTATTTCTATTTTTTAATATAATATAATTTTTTAGAATTATAAATTAAATATTTTATTTAATATTAATTATAAAGATAATTAGAATTCTAAGTTAAGAATTAATATAATAATTAAATATATATAAACTTTAATAAAATCTTTTATTTTTTAAAATAATAATAAGAATTTATAAAAATATATAATTATTATTAATTAGATAAGAAAATATAATATATATTTATATTATAATTATAATTATAATTATAATATCAATAATTTTATAATAATAAATAATATTAATTCTTTAATATAATATAAATCTTTTAAATTATAAATTAAATATATTATATAATATTAATTTTAAAGACAATTAGAGTTCGAAGTAGAATATAATCTTATAAGTAATATTATAATTAAGAGTTATATTATAAATTAAAAAAGTTAATAATTTAATTATAAAGTTTTTTATTCTATTATTTATAATAGTTTAATAATCTATTTAAATTAAATTATAAGCTTTTAATCTATCTTTATACTTATATATAGCTTAATATTATATAATTTTAAAAGTCTATATAAAAGTAGTATATTCTTAATCTATAATATTACGCGTTTACTATAAATTACTAATAATTAAATATTTATATTCTATTATTAATAAATTTTATATAAGAATAATAAAAAGTTTTATTTAAAAAATTATTAGATAGAAAAGATTTTATTATTTTTTATATCGTCTTAATAGTAGAACTTTATTATTAATACTTAATATTATTCTTAAATTTATCTCTTATAATTATTATAATTTCTTAAACGAGTTTTTAAAATAAAACTTTCGAAATTAATAGTATAATCGACTTCTAAAAATATTTAATTTCGCGAAAAGTAATAGTTAATAAGCTATAATTAGAAAGATAATTAGAAATATATATAAGACTAAATTTACTATCTAGATAAAATCTATATAATTTTCTTACTTTAAATATATAATTAATAACGCTTTTTCTCTTATTTATATTCTTTTTATTTATAATAGATTTTTTAAAAATCTTATTACTTAACTTTCTAGTTACTTTTATTATTAATAATATTTAAAATACTCTTTTATCTATTATAACCACCGCGAAAAGTATAATAAATTTTCTCTTTCTAAATTTTTTATTATATTTATTCTTTTTTAATAACTTATTTATAAATAAATATTCTTTAATTATTATAATTTTAATATTTTTACTATATATATTATTAAAATTTTTATTTTTATAAATAATATCTTAAGATTAAAAATTAATATAATTTTAAAATAAGATATTATTATTATTACTAGATATATCGTTATCGAATATATATATTAACTCTTTATTTTTATTAATATATTTTTAAATTTATCTAATTTAGAAAGTTAGATAATTAAAATAATAATTAAAAAAAGAGAAGACTATATCTAAATTCTTTCTTATTATAGTAATTAAAATTATAAAAATTATTTCTTTTTTTTCTAATCGCACTAATTATTTATATATTAAAATTAATAAATTTATATAAATTTATTATAAAGCTTATCGCTAAGTCGTAATATTATTATTCTTATTATATATTTAAAGTTTTTAATCTTAAGCTTTTTTCGTAATAAAGTCTATCTTTTTTTCTTCTAATATAATTAGATTTCTTAATAAATTATTATCTAAATCTATTAATTAATTACTTTTAGAATTTTATAGTTAATTACTTTTAGAACTTTCTAATTAATTATTTCAAGAATTTTCTAATTTATCGCTTTTAGAATCTTCTAGCTAATTCGATATTTTTTTAGAATTAAGAAATTAATTAATTAATTAAGAGTTTATTAATAAAAATTCTTAATTAGAAGTATTTATATTTATTATTATATCTTTTTAAATATAAATATAAAATAGATGGTATTTTAAAAATAAGCGATCTAATTAATATTCTAATTATCTTTCTAATAATTCTTTAAAAGAGAAAATATATATAATAAATTAAAAGTATAAAATAAAATCTTAAAAAAGATAAATTTATTTTATAAGATTTTTAATTCTTAATTCTTAAAAGTTTAAAATAAATATCTATTATTATATAAAAGCTATAAAAAGTTTATTATTAATAATAATTCTTAACTATTCTAATTAGATTATTAAATTTAAAAAAATTTAATTAAAATTTAACTTTATAATATTAAAAATTAATATTAAAAATTTTTATAAATAAAATTTTAAAAAGACGCTAAAACGCGTTAGTAAATTAGCCTATTTTTTTATTAGCGTATTCTTAAATTTTCTTAAATTTTAATCTTTTTTAATACTTTTTCTAATTATATTATCTTTTATAATAATATAATTCTATTTAAATTTTTTTATTATTTCTATTATAATATTAATATACTCTTTATAATATATTCTTTAATATTTTATAATAAGCTTTTTATACGAAAATTATTATTATAATTATTTTAAATAAGAATTTAATTAAGTAAATAAATTTATATACTTTTTATTATTTCTTAATATTATAAAAGCTAATATTATTAATAAAGATAATAACTTTAATTCGCTCTATTATACTATCTTTAAAGAAATAAGAATATCTTAAAAACTTAAATAATAGTAAGATATAAAAAATAATAGATAAATATTTTAAAAATAAGAATATAGTAAAATTATATTAATATTTAATAAATTTAAATATATATAAATTATTAAAAGTAATTTTAAAAAAATAAAATAATATAAATATAATAGCGAAATCTATAGCTAAAAAAAGACTTCTAGCTTTCTTTTAATATTAAATAATTATTTCTAAAAAAATGAAGAAAATAAAAAAATGAATTATCGAATATATTATATATAATTAATATATTTATTATAAATTCTAATTATTATTATAATTATTCTAATATCTTTTTAATATTATAACTAATATTTATATATAATATAAAATATATTATAGTAAAGGTAATAAATTCTATAAATAATTAATTTTATTAGATATAATTTCGATTTTAGATTTTATTAAGAATATTAATATAGAGTATAATAAGTAATTTAATATAAAGAAAGAAGATAGAAATATAATTATTAATATATAATTAAATATTATTAATTAAAAGATTAAGCGATTTAAAAATTCTTAATTTTTTTTAGAGAATATAAATTTCTTAATAACGTTAATAGAAAAGATATAAATATAAAAAATCGAAATATTTATTAATATCTTTTTACTATAATAATAAATATAATAAATTATAATTAAATCTATTAGAAAGAAAATTAAATATCTAGGAATTTTTAAAGATATAGTAAACTCTTAAAAGAATATCTATTCTTATTATGTAGGAGTCTTATATAATTTATATTTAAATAGACTTATTATTTATATATTAATTTTATTTATATTAAACTTATTTATTAATTATCTTTAATTATGAAATTTAAAAAAATTCACTATCTTTTCTCTCTATATATATTTTTTATTAAAATAAAATATATAATTCTTAAAAACTATATAATATAAGCGTTTATGAATAAAAAAGAATAAATATTATTATTAGAATCGATTAGATAATAGTCTAAGAATTATAATATAATAAAATATAGATTTATATTTAATAAAGCGAGTAAAGAGATATAAGAGGCTTTTAAACTTATTAATATTAAATTAATATATAAAAATATTACTAATATATTTAAGCGATTTAAATATTTTTATAAAAGTATAGATTATTTAAATCTAAAATTTTAATAAATTAGTTATATAATTCTAATTCTAGATTAAAAATAAGAATATAAATATTTTTTACTATTATAATTATCTTTAAATAATAATAATTAAAAAAAAATTGAATTCTCTATTACTATAAAAATATATATCGCGATTTATAATTTTTTATATAATAGATTCTTTTCTTAGCTAGATTATATTTAAAAGTCTTAAATAATAAGATATTATTTAATACGTAATTAGATATTTATATAAAAATAATATATAAACTCTAATTTAATTAATAGGCTTAACGAGATAATAAGATACCCTTATTATCTCGAAAGAAAAAATCTATTTCGACTTTATCTTATATATTAATAATTATAAATAATTAAAATATAATAGAAAATAGTAGATAATTTTTAATAATATCTGATTCTAAATTTATAGCTTCTTTATCTTATTTAAAAGTAAAGATATTTATATTTAGAATTTAAAGTAAGTAAATTCTAATATATAATTAATAAATATTTAGATATAAATCTTCTAATATTTCTCGCTAAGCGTTTAACGCTTAAAAGAAGAATATTAATCTTTAATTATACTTATATAAATCTTTTAAAAGAAGCTATATATTAATAGAAAGTCTTAATTTATATTAATTATAATTATAAAGATAATTATAATTATAATTTTAAATATAATTAGATATTTAAATTATAAGATTTATTATTAATTAGTAAATAAAAAATTAGATTCTATTAATTATTCTATTTAATATCTTATTTATTATAAAAATATAAAGTTATCTTTTAAAAGCGAATTTTTAAAGATAATAATTAAATAATATAATATATATATAATATAAAATCTTACGAATTACGCGCTAAAAGAGAAGCTTCGAAATTATAAAATTAATTAAAATTTAATAATAATAAATCTCGCGTAAAACTTAAGTTATAGCTCGCGTTAATTATATATAATAAGAATAATAATAATTAGAAGAATATACTATCTAATTTTTATTAATATTTTAATATTATTAAAATAAAGATAATATCTATTAAAGCGACGGCGATATTTATTAAAATAGCGGCGATATCTAATAAATGCTTTATTATAATACTTTTAAATAGATTATTATCTCGCGTAATTTAAAATAATATTAGCTTTTTTAAAGAGCTATTAATAATAAATTAAATATATATAAATTAAGCTCTTTACGCGGTCTATCTATATATTAACTTAAAGTTATTAATAAATAAAAAATAAATATATAATTTAATATTTACGTTATACTTTAAATATCGCTATAATAATATTAAATTATTTTAATAAAAGTTTAATATATAAAGAAGATAATCTTATAATAACAAGAGTTAATATAAAAAAGAAAGTCTTAGAGAGAAGAGAAAGCTTAGATATCTATCGCGTATATTAAATATTTAAATTATTTTATATTATCTAGCTTAATTTAAGTATTAATAAATAATATATTTTCTCTTTAATTTTAAAGATTTAAATTTAAGCGAATTATATTTATTAAGCGCTATTATCTAATATAATTTTATTTACTTTTATAATATTTATAATTATTATTATAGTCTATATAGATTAAAAGATAAGATATTTAAAAGAGCGAGTTAATAAATAATTATCTTTATCTAATTTAATTAAAATAAAATTATTATAACTTATTAAAATTTTCGTATATTTTATTTTTATTTTCTTTTCTTTATATAAATAATTATTTTTTTAATTTAAACTTTATAATTAAAATAGTATATAATATATATTCTCTTTATTTCTAACTTTAATACTTATTAGAATTAATATACTTTTTAATAAAATAAATATTAATTAAAATTAAGTATAGTTTAGTATTTATAGATATTTATATAAACTCTTTAATTTCTTTATATATATCTATTAATTTATCTTTTTATAGCGATTAAAATAGAAAATATTAAGTCTAATAATTTATTATAATAAATATTAAATATTAATAATAATAATAATATTAAAGAGTCTTAATATAAATTAATTAGATAACGATTAGATTTTTAATTAAAATAAAAAGCGAAGAATAAATTTAATAAAAATAAAAATATTAAGAGATCGCGATAGCGAATAGATATATTTATATTTAAAGAGAAATTAATTAAAAAAGTAAAGAAAGTCGATATTTTAGCTATTAATTATGCTATAATCTATAATAAATATAAAGCTAGATATATTAATATATTATAATTAAAATAAAAATAAACTTTTAAGAAAATTAGATAAAATATAATAAATAAGTAATAAATAATTTTTAATTCTAATTATTATTCTAGTAGACTTATATTTTAATAATATTATATAAAAAAAATACGCGAGTATAATTTAGAGAAAGTCTAGAGTTTTATTTTTCGTATAAATTATTATATATATAAATAAAGATAAGAGCTTAGATTATAAGAATATAGATAATATTAAAATTAAATAAAATATAAATATTAAAAATAATTTTATTATACGCGCTAATAATTAAGTAAACTTTTTTTTTAAGCTAGTTAAAAACGCGATATAAAACTTAATAATAAACTCTATTATAGTTTAAATATAATAGTATTAACGCGTTAGCTAATAAGTATTAAATTATTATAAAAATCTTAAAATATTAAATATAATTATATCTAGAAGATAAAATTATAAATCTTTATTAATATATAATTAATTTAATATATAATAATAAAAAGTTTATTATAAAAGTGTTAGAAGTAGCCTCTATGAAGCTCTGCGACGTTTCTACGAGGGCTCTATAAGACTTTATTTAGATTTAAATAGAGGTATCTAACTATTAAAGCAGATACTCTCGGAACTAGCTTTTTTAGCTGAGTTACTAACAATAACCGACTCGGAATAAAGCGCAGATACTATTGTTAGCAACTTAGCTAAAAAAGCTAATTTCGAGAGTGTCTACGCTTAATAGTTAGATACCTCTATTTAAATCTAAATAAAGCCTTATAGTCGAATACTTTCGGGCAGAACGTCTTATATAAATAAGATTTTCGGGTAGAACGCCCTATTTTAATAAGAATATTTCGAGTAGAATAGTCTTATTTCAATAAGAATATTTTAAATAGAATATCTTATTTCGAGTAGAACGTCTTAGGATAAAGTCTAAGTAGATATTCGAGAAAGAAATCTCGAAACTAATTAAAAATAGATTTAAATTTAATTTATATACGCTAAGGCGAGGCTATAGATCTAGAATATAGTTTTATTTTTATATTATCGATGTAAAGATAAGATTATAGATTTTTTACTTAATAGTTTTATAGATAAAAGCTTTAATAGTAATTTAAAGTCTTATAATAGTAAATATTTAAAAGTCTTTAGAGAAGTAAACCTTAAAGTATAGAGTATATTATCCTTAAAATCATAGATCTTTCGAGGAAGTCCTCGAGATATTACGATTTTTGCACTATCTTCGAAGCTTAAGAATAAATTTTTTAGAGGAGGAGGTATTATTAGTAATAATTCTTATTAAGAGTTTACGATAGCTTTATAGAACTCTATAGAGGCTCTATAGATAGATATTTAGATTTAAATAGAGATATCTAACTGTTAAGCGTAGACACTCTCAGAATTAGACTTTTTTAGCTAAGTTGCTAATAATAGTACTATTGTTAGCAACTTAGCTAAAAAAGCTGGTTCCGGGGGTGTCTGCGCTTGACAGTCAGACACCTCTATTTGAACCTAAATAGGGCCCCGTAGGGCCCCGTAGGGCCCCCGTAGGGACGTCGCAGGGCTCCATAGGGGCTGCTTCTAACAATGCCTCCCCCTCTAGGGGGCTCGTCCTCGAGCTCCGAAGATGGTGCAAAAATCGCAATGTTCCGGGGAGTCACTCCCCGAAAGATCCACGATCTTAAGGACAACATGCCCTGTGCTCCGGGGTTTACTCCCCCGAAGACTTCTAAATGCCCGCTCATTTGCGGGGCTTGAAATTGCCTCTGGGGCCTTTTACCCACGGGGCTACCAAGTGAAAGGCCTTTGGCCCCGCCTTCGCACCGGTATAATGTGGGAATGGGGCTGTATTCCGGGCCTGTGGCCCCGCCTTAGCGCACACAAATCAAATTCAGGCCTGTTTTGGCCGGCCTCGGGGTTTCTTTCCCGGGCGTCTGCTTTGGGCTTTTTGCCCTGGGGCGTTCTGCCCGAAATAGGACTATTCTACCCGAAAATCTCATTTGAATAGAGCTGTTCTGCCCGAAATGTCCTCATTGGAATAGGGCTATTCTGCCCGAAAATCTCATTTGTATAGGGCGTCCTGCCCGAAATGTCCTCATTGGAATAGGGCGTCCTGCCCGAAAATATTCGGCTTCGGGGCCCGCCTTCGGCGTGACTATTACCCGAGCGACCCTCTGAAAAAATCTAATTTCTAATTTTTTGATAGGGGATCTAAGCGTCCTCGAACTCCCGACCCTCAATTTTTTTAATGACTAAGCGTGTTACCCTCGATAATAGCTAGTATCGCTCCGAGGTGGCTAGCTAAATTCTTTAGGCTATCGATCTGGAAATAAAGCGTAGATACTATTATTAGTAACTTAGCTAAAAAAGCTAGTTTCGAGAATATCTACGCTTAATAATTAGATATCTCTATTTATATCTAAATATCTATTTATAAAGCCTTTATAGAATCTTATAAAATTATTATAAGTCTTTAATAAAAACTATTATTAATAATATCTTTTTCTTTAAAAATTCTATATTCGAGCTTTAAAAATAGATAATATAAAAATTATAATATTCTAAAAACTCTTTCTCGAAAGATTTATAATTTTAAAAATAATATACTTTATACTTCGAGGTTTACTTCTCTAAAGACTTCTAAATACTTACTATTACGAAGTTTTAAATTATTATTAAAACTTTTATTTATAAGGCTATTAAATAAAAGGTCTTTAGTTTTATTTTTATATCGATATATAATATAAAAATAAGGCTATATTTCGAATTTATAGTCTCGCCTTAGTATATATAAATTAAATTTAAGTCTATTTTTAGTCGATCTCGAGGTTTCTTTTCTAAACGTTTACTTAAACTTTATTCTAGAGCGTTTTATTCGAAATAAGACGTTTTACTCAAAAATCTAATTTAAATAGAGCTATTCTATCCGAAATATCCTTATTAAAATAGAGCGTTCTGCCTAAAAATCTCATTTGTATAGAGCGTTCTATCCGAAAGTATTCGGCTTCGAGGCTCGCCTTCGGCGTAACTATTACCCGAGCGACTCTCTAAAAAAATTAAGTTTCTAATTTTTAATGGGGGATTTAAGTATTCTCGAACCCTTAACTCTTAATAGATTAAGCGTATTATTCTCGACTATAGCTAGTATCGCTTCGAGATAGCTAGCTAGATTCTTTAGACTATAATCGACTCGAAATAAAGCGTAAATACTATTATTAGTAACTTAGCTAAAAAAGCTAATTTCGGAAGTATCTACGCTTAATAGTTAAATATCTCTATTTGAATCTAAATAGAGCTCTATAGAGTCTACGTAGAGCCTTCGTAAGAGCTACTACTAATAAAAAACTATACTATTTAAATTAATATTTTAATCTTAATTATTATTTTTATTATTATATAAATAACGCGAAGCTATCTCTTATTTAAATATATCTAATTTTTAATTTTAATTATTATTATAAATATTATTAATTTATTCTAGAATTATTAAATATACTTTTATATACTTTTTATATTTTATCTTTTTTTAATTAAATAGTAATTAAACTTTAAATTAAAATAAATATTTAGAAGAGAAAAGTTTATAAGTACTTAATTATATAATTTTATTTCTCTTATACTTTTTATAATTATTAAAATAATTAATAATATATAATTATATCTTATAATTAATATATATAAAAGAATAAGATAGAGCTAAATTAGAAAATCTTAAATTTATATATATAGTTAATTATAAATTTAGAGTTATTACGCTCTTTAATTAGACCGACTAAATTAGCCCGCTAGCTCTCTTAAGCTCCCTTATTAAAAATTTATATATAGAAGTTTTATACTCTAAAATAATTAGCTTTCTATAAATACTATTACTTTATAATTTCATAAATTATAAAGCTTAATTTACGCTTTCTAACGATATAAAAATTATAAAGTTTAACTTACTATTAGTAAATTAAATAGATATTTAAATATAATAGTTATAATAGTTATATTAAACGCGTTCGAGATTAAATAATAATCCTTCTATCTATTTATATAACTATTCTTCTTTTACTATTCTATTAATTTATTAATATAAATATAATTATTCTTAGTACTTCTTTCGAAAACGTTACTAAACGCTTTAGATATATATTTCTTTCATCTATCTTTTAAACCCCTTATTAACGCCCTTAAATTATCTCTTAATAAATTCGTTATTACTAATAATCGAGGTTATAAGATCTACTACTACTTATAAACGCGTTAAAAGATTCTTAAAAAGAGTCTAAACGAATACGTTCTCCTCTATATACTTCTCTTAAGTTAGCGATAGATAGATTAAATTAATATTTAAATATTATAGTTATACTAAACGCGTTCGATTTAGATATATATACCCCTTTTACCCGTCTCTTAGAGCCTCTATTAACGCCCTTAGATTACTTCTTAGCGAATTCGCTATTATTAGTAATCGAGATCGTAAGCGAGCTTAATAGCTATCTACTACTACTTATAAATATATTAAAAAATTCTTAAAAAGAGTCTAAACGAATATATTCTCCTCTATATACTTTTTTTAAGCTAATAATAGATAGATTAAACTAATATTTAAATATTATAGTTATATTAAACGCGTTCGAGATCGAATAATAATCCTTTCATCTATTTATATAATTATTCTTCTTTTATTATTCTATTAATTCTATTAATTCTATTAATTCTATTAATTCTATTAATTCTATTAATTCTATTAATTCTATTAATTCTATTAATTTCATTAATATAAATATATTTACTCTCGATATTCTCGCACTTAATTAAATAAGAGAAGAATCTATAATAGATAAATATAAAGAATACTATAAAGAATATTATAAAGATAGTTATTAGTAGTAATAATATAATAAATCTACTCTCTATAATCTTATATTAATCTATTTATTTAATATAAGAGAAGTTAATATAATAAGCGAATATAAAGAATACTACGAAGAAATTAAGCGATAGTAGAGCTCTTAATATTAAGAATACGACTTAGCTCTTTAAGATTTCACGTTATATATTACTTAGCTAGTATAAGAGAAGTTAATATAGTAAGCGAATATAAAGAATATTACGAAGAAATTAAGCGGTAATAGAATTTTTAATATTAAGAATACGACTTAGCTCTTTAAGATCTTATATTATATACTCTCTACGATTTTATATTAAATTATTACTTAGTAAGCGAAGAATATTACTATAATTTAATTTATTATTCTTACTATATTAAGAAGTAAGAGAAGAAATTATAATAGATAAATGCGGAGAATATTACGAAGAATACTACGAAGAATATTACGAAGAAATTAAGCGATAATAAAACTATTATTATTAAGAACATAGCTTAACTCTTCAAGATTCCACATTATATGCTCTCTATAATTCTATATTAAATTATTATTTAGTAAGCGAAGAATACTATTATAACTTAGCTTATTATTCTTATTATATTAATATAGTATATTACTATAATAACGTTATAAGAGAAGAATCTACTATAATAATTATAGTTAATTAAGCCTCTATAGAAGAAATATCGAACGATATATATTTAAATGAATTGAAATCGTTCGATATCTATAGCTATTTCATTATTCGAAAGATTTTACTACGGTAGAAGATATTATGAAATTCACACCACTAATTAATACGTTATCTTTATTTCTTTTCGATATTTCACTCGTAAGAGGAGAATCTACTGCGATAATTATAGTTAATTAGATCTCTATAGAAGAAATATTAAACGATATATATTTAAACGAATTGAAATCGTTCGATATCTTACTCTAATAGCTATTTTATTATTCGAAAGATTTTACTACGATAGAAGATAATATAGAATTCACATCACTAATTAGTATGTTATCTCCATTTCTTTTTCGTATTTCGATACTTCTTATTATAAGAATATAGCCTTTCTCTATTTTTTATAAGCAATTATTACGAATTAATTCTTTATACTTAATATACCTTTCTAATTAAGTCTTAGCGCGCCTCTCTTCATATATATATATCTATATACTATATAGATTAAATTAATTTTATAATAATAAAAGTAGATTAAAAACGTATAGTAAGCGATTAGAGTTCGATTTAACTTAGGGCTAGGGCTAAAAGTCGATTTAACTTAGAAAAATCCAACTTTATAAATTTAATTCATAGGCCTTTACTTATTATATATATAATAATTAATTAATTTAATAATTAAACTATATAAAAATAAATATACTTTTATTTTTAATTTAAACGACTTAATTAAAATAATTATAAGATTTAAATTCTTTTTCTATAATATAACTCGCTTTTTATATATTATATAAAGATAAATATTTATTTAAATAGAGATTATTAGAGCTAATTATAAAGCGTAATAATAAAAAATTTATTTTTAAACTAATAAATTAGAAAAGTTTTTATTATCTTATATAATACTTTAAAAGTAAATCTTTAAATATAATAACGCTTTAATAAATTTTAATTAAGTATAATTTAATAAATTAAATATTAAAAGAAAAGCTTCGAAATTATAAAATTAATTAATTTTTAATAATAATAAATCTCGCGTAAAGCTTAAGCTATAGCTCGCGTTAATTATATATAATAAATATAATAATAATTAGAAAAATATATTATCTAATTTTTATTAACGCTTTAATATTATTAAAATAAAGATAATATTTATTAAAGTAAAAGTAATATATATTAATATAATAATAATAGCGATTAAAGTGATAATAATATTTAATAAAGTCTTTACTTTAACGCTATATTTAATACTTTAGAATAATATTAACTTTTTTAAAAAGCTATTAATAATAAATTAAGTATATATAAATTAAGCTCTTTACGCGATCTATCTATATATTAATTTAAAGTTATTAAAAAATAAAAAATAAATATATAATTTAATAACTACGTTATACTTTTAATATTATTATAATAATATTAAATTATTTAAATAAGAGTTTAATATATAAAAAAGATAATCTAATAATAAAAAGAGTTAATATAAAAAAGAAAGTCTTAGAGAGAAAGAAGAGAGAAAGAAAAGTTTAGATATCTATTATATATATTAAATTTTTAGATTATTTTATATTATCTAGTTTAAATTAAATATTAATAAAGCGCTTTTTCTTTAATTTTAAAAATTTAAATTTAAGCGAATTATACTTATTAAGCGCTATTATCTAATATAATCTTAATTATTTTTATAATAATTATAATTATTATTATAATCTATATATATTAAAAAATAAAAGATTTAAAAGAGTAAATTAGTAAATAACTATCTTTATCTAATTTAGCTAATATTAAATTACTATAACTTATTAAAATTTTTATATATTTTATTCTTACTTTCTTATCTTTAAATCTTACTATTTTTATAAAAATAATTATTCTTTAAATTAAACTCTATAATAATATACTTAAAATAGCGCGTAATATATATTCTTTTTATTTCTAATATTAATACTTACTAGAATTAATATACTTTTTAATAAAATAAATTTTAATTAAAATTAAGAATAACTTAGTATTTATAAATATTCATATAAGCCCTTTAATTCTTTTATATATATTTATTAATTTATCTTTTTATAATAATTAAAGTAGAAGAGATTAAATCTAATAATTTATTATAATAAATATTAAATATTAATAATAATAGCGATATTAAAGAGTTTTAATATAGATTAATTAAATAATAATTAGACTTTTAGCTAAAATAAAAAGCGAAGAATAAATTTAATTAAAATAAAAATATTAAGAGATCGCGATAGTAAATAAATATATTTATATTTAAAAAGAAACTAATTAAAAAAATAAAAAAAATAATATCTTAATTATTAATTATATTATAATTATTAAAAAGTGTAAAATTAAATATATTAATATATTATTATTATAATAGAAGTAAGCTTTTAAGTAAATTAGATAAGATATAATAGATAAATAATAAATAATAAATAATAAATAATTTTAATTATTATTTTAGTAAACTTATATTTTAATACTATTATATAAAAAAAATACGCGAGCGTAATTATAAAGAAGTTTAAAATTTCGCTTATCGCGCGAATTATTATATATATAAATAAAGATAAAAATTTAAATTAAAAGAAAATAGATAATATCGAAGTTAAATAAGATATAAGTATTAAAAATAATTTTATTATATATACTAATAATTAAATAAATTTTATTTTTTAAGCTATTTAAGAGTATAATATAGAATTTAATAATAAGCGCTATTATAGCTTAGATATAATAATATTAATACGCTAATTAATAAGTATTAAGCTATTATAGAAATCTTAAAATATTAAATATAATTATATCTAGAAGATAAAATTATAAATTTTTATTTATATATAATTAATCTAATATATAATAATAAAAAGTTTATTATAAAAGCTACGTTATTTAAATTAATATTTTAATCTTAATTATTATTATCGCTATTATATAAATAGCGTAAAGCTATCTTTTATTCGAGTATATTTAATTTTTAATTTTAATTATTATTATAGATATCGTTAATTCGTTCTAGAATTATTAAATATACTTTTATATATTTTCTATATTTAATCTTTTTTTTATATATCGCGAGAAGATAGCTTAAAGAAATATAGCTTATTATATTAAGCTATAATATTTTTAAGAGAATATTAAGAAATATATTAACTTTCTTAAATTAGCGATTTAATAAAAAGATTATAATTATAATATATATAATTTTATATTAAATAGTAATATTAAAAATATATAATAGATATATAAAATTATCGTTAACGGCTTTAATTATAAAGTATTAGCGGATTTTATATAATTAATATTAGAGAAAGATAAGCTTTTCTTATTATTAGTAGATATAGCTTACTTTCTTTTATATATATAGAGTAATAAAATATAATTATATTTAATTTTATATCTTATTAATTTAATATAATTATTAATTAGAATAATAATTAGAATAATTATTTCTAAATATAGAAATCTTAATTAGAATATTTTATATATATATTATATTATAATATAATATTACAGATATATTATATTATAAAATATCTCACTAAGATCTTATATTATACTAGATATAAGATTATATAAATTTTAATAATTTATACTATATTAGAGTATAATATAGCAGATTAATATTCTATATTATATTATATCTTTTCGATTAATAACTATGTCGAAGTATACTTCGAAATCTAACGATCTAAGTAATTATTAACTCGATCTCCGCTTTAAATTATAAGATAAGTTAATTTATTATATAAACTTTAATAATAGATATAAAAGACTATATATATTAAATATATTAGAAAAGAAAATCTTTAAATTAATAGATAATTATTAGTACTATAATAAATTTTATAGAACTTATAGTTAAATTATTAGTTTTATCTATATGAGATATCTAGTAAAATATCTATAGAATTATATAAATTACTCTTTAAAATATAAGCTTAATTAAACTAAATACTATAAATTTTATAAAAATATAATTTTCATTAATAGGCCGAGAATTCTATTTTATATTATTACTATGAATTTCGTAATTACGCTTTTAATAATTACTAATAAATACGATTATCTACTTATTATTATAAATAAGTTTTTTAAATATACTTTAATTATATTAGAGAAAACGATCTATACTACTATCGAGTAAGTTAATCTTTTATTTATAATTTTTAAATATAGTATAAATAAAGTATGTTATTAACTACAATTAGCGATAGAGATTTCAAGTTTATATTAGAATTCTAATAAATCATCTTTAAGAAACTCGAAGTGAAAATTCTTACTTTCATAGTTTATCACTCTTAAACTAATAAATAATTTAAGCGTATAAATTAAATTATAGAAATTATACTTCGCTATTTTATTATAATGAATCTCGAGATTAATTAAATATTTATATTTTTATATCTTATAAGTAGTTTAAATAACTTTAAGAATTAGTCTATAGATATATTATCGAATAAGATTTTTTATAAATTTAAAATTTATAATATCCTTAAGATATTAATCGAATTATTATAAGAAGATTTTAATTGTCTATAATAAATAAAATAAGAGTAAATAGAGGATTATATAGCGTTTACTAATGTTATAATTAAGATATACTATAATAACGTATATAAAGCTTTTAATATATTTAAGAGTAGTATAGTCTTTCTACACTTATATTATAAATATAAGATCTCTAACTTAAATAATTATAAACTTCATAATTAGAGAATTAATTCTTTTAAAATTCTTAATAAGATTAAAAAGCTTATATATCGTTTTAAGCTTTCTTTACTAATAAGAATTTACCTAATTATTTTAGTGGTGTAATTAAAACCTACTAAGAACGAGGATCCTTATATACGCGCTTATACTTCTATTACTTCTAAAGTCGAGAAAGATAATATTATTACGAATATTTACGAAATTAAAACTCTACTAGAAAAGTAGGAATTTAGAGATAAAGTTTAATATTTAATTAAGTGAAAGAATTACGAGAATAAATATAATATATAATACGATCTAGATAATCTTAAGAATATTATAAAACTAATCGAAGAATATAAGATAAGAATTAGACTATAACTTAGAAGATTAAATCGATAATGTATTAGAATAGAAGTCTAAAAAAGCGATATAGTTTTATTTACGATACTAAGAAAAAAAGTTTATACTTACTTAAAGAAATATCTTATTTTATTTTAACTTCTTTATTTAAAGAATTAGTTTTCTTAACTTTCTTTCCAAAGAAAAAGCTTTCTAAAAATAAGCTTTCTTAACTTTCTTTCTCGAAGAAAGAGCTTTCTTAACTCTTTACTTAAAGAATAAGTTAACTTTCTTTTCGAAGAAAGAGCTTTCTTAACTCTTTACTTAAGGTGAGAATTAGATTAGATAATAAATTAAAATAGAAGTTTAAGAAAGATCTTTCTTTACTTTCTTCTACTACTATTTTTACTTTACTTAAATATTAAAAGCGTTACTTTCTTTCTATTTGTTAATATCTATTATGAATATAATAGAAAGGTAGAAATAAAGAAGTAGAAGATAGCTCTATTATAGCGCCTTAATAGATAATACTTACTAGTAGATTTCTTTATAGAATCTCATCATCTTATACTTAACTCATTAATTTACTATAGTAATAGCAATTAATTTTCTATTACTATAATAATTATAAAGTATCTAGTAAAATAGAAAGATGAGAGAAAGATTTATAATATATAATATAAGATAAAAAATTTAAAGAATATAAAGAATTTAATTTATAATTACGATTTAAAGTATAAAAAACGCTTATAAAAAAAATATTAAAAGAGAAAATTTTAGAATTCTATATAAGCTCGTAATATAAAAATTATTTCTTATATTATTAATATATCGTTAAATTAAATATTAAATAAATTATAATTTTTAGACTTTATTAAGCTACTAAATTATAAATATAATTTATTTTATTAATTTATATTTTTAATATATTATTATATAAAAGCTCGAGTTCGAAAATTTTAGAAATCTCGAAAATTTTAAAATTTTTAAAAGACTTTATAATTTATAATTATAAAGTAAAGTAACTTAACTAGTCCCTTATTTCTTTTCTTTATCTTATTATATTTTCTTTTAATACTTTATAATTAAATATAACTTTATTTCTTAAAAAAAGATTTTTTATAATCTTAACGATTTAGAAGTTATCGCTAAGAAAATAAAGCGCTAGTAATTTTATTTAAGATTTAAGATAGTAGAAGTAGTAAATCTTAATTATTTAAAGTTAATTCTCTAAGATTAAATTAAATACGCGTTTAAATAATTTAAATTCTTTTAATTAAGTATTATAAATTTTAAAAATATAATTAATTATATTTAACTCGAAGTAAAAGAAGATTTACTCTTAAAATAGTAAGATTATAAAAATCTACTATAATATATTCTTAATTATTCTTTTTAAATTTATCTAAATTACTTTTATAAATTTAAAAATTCTTAAATAAATATATTTAATTAGAATTCTTATCGTTTTTATTTATAGTAAGATCTTTTAATATATCTATTAAGTCTTTACTATCAAAATTTAAATAATTTTCTTAATTTTATATATTATTATTTAAGAATATCTCTTATTTTAAGATTTAAGTTAATCTTATATTAAATAAAGAATTTACTCTAAAATAAAGATTATTATTAAAATAAGATTATTTTTATTAAGAAAATAAGTAAAGATATTAACGCTTTTTTTTATTATATAAATTTTTTAAATACTTAAATTATTAAGATAGTAAAAATATAAAGCTTTATTAAATCTTAGTAATATTAATATTAGTCTTAAATCTTTATAAATAAATATCTATATTAGAATTATATTATAAAAAATTAAATAGCGAAAATAAATATAAAAGACGATAATAAAATTAAGTAGTATTATAAGATTTTATTTAGAATTTAATAAATATATAAAGATAAAGAGAAAGAACGCGATTATTCTCGAGATATTTTTATTTATATTAATATTATAAAGTATAATAATTATAATCTTTATTAAGATTATCTTTACTTTATTTAGAATTTTAAATATAACTTTAAAAAAGTTAAAAAAGCTATTACGAAGAAGATAGATTTTTTAGAAAAGATTAAAAATACTTTATTAGAGATACTAGGGAGGTTTAGCAACTGATTTAAAAGATTAATTTAAAATCAAAAAGGGTAATAACGTTACTAACTAATCATATGGGGTAGTACTTAGTCTGAAACTTAACCGAGCTTTTAAATCAGTGATTTATAATTTAAATCACTGATTTAAAAGCTCGATTACCTGATTAGGTCTTAGTGTAACTGCTTATTTAAACATAGCAAAAAATCATCCTACCCCAAGAGAATAGCCAGCCAGCCAACCAGACGAATAAGAGGAGGAGTCACTACAACAGGCGGATGCGGAGAACACTGCGGAGAAACCAAGCGACAACATGGCCACCATCATCAAGATCACGGCTCAGCTCTCCAAGATCCCACGTCATATGCTCTTTACGAGCCATTCAGCCAGCCACTCAGCAAGTCACTCAGCCAATCACTCAACAAGAGGAGTAATGCAGTACGAAGAATTTTGCGGAGATAGTCAGCAGCAGCAGTGACACAACAGGTCTACTCTCCACAGTCTCACATCAATCCACTCAGTTATCCACTCAGTCAGCCACTCAGCCAGAGCACTCAGTTGAGCAAGAGGAGAACACTGCGGAGAACATTGCGGAGACAGTCAGCAGCAGCGGTGACACAACAGGTCTACTCTCCACAGTCTCACACCAATCCACTCAGTCATCCACTCAGTCAGCCACTCAGCCAGAGCACTCAGTTGAGCAAGAGGAGGAACCACTGCAGCAGGCAAATGCGGAGAACATTGCGGAGACAGTCAGCAGCAGCAGTGACACAACAGACCTGCTCTCCACGATCTCACACCAGCCCGATACTCAGTAAGAGGAGAAACCACTGCAGCAGGCAAATGCGGAGAATACTATAGAGAAACCAAGCGACAGCAAGGCCCCCAGCACCAAGAACACAGGCCTGCTCTCCAAGATCCCACGTCACATACTCTCCACGATCCCACGTCAGATCACCACTCAGCAAGCGAAGAACACCACTGCAACTTGACCTGTCATCCCCACTGC
Source organism: Letharia lupina (assembly GCF_014066315.1). NCBI lineage: Eukaryota > Fungi > Ascomycota > Lecanoromycetes > Lecanorales > Parmeliaceae > Letharia > Letharia lupina. The sequence goes on from NW_023502975.1 coordinate 885,422, forward strand.
GTTAATATAATACATCACTACAATAACGACACAAGAGAAGGATCTACTACGTCGATCACAGCTAATTAGATCTCTGCAGACAAGGGTCACCTATCGAACGATACATATTTAAACGAATTAAAACCGTCCGATGTCTTGTTTCGACAGTCATTTTATTATCCGAAAGCTTTTACTACGATAGAAGAACTTATAAGATACCCATCACTAATTAGCCTGATGTCTTTAATCCTTTCCGATATTTCGATACTTCTTACCATAAGAATATGGCATTTCTCTGTTTTTTGTGGGCAATTGTTATATACTCCACTAAGGGGACGTATCTATAACGTAATATAGTGGCGATTATAGTCTAATAGCCTAGTAATATAACTATAAAGATCGTTATAACGAGGGCCTTCTTATTGAAGGAGTTTATAATATATATAGATAGTGAAAGAAGAAGAATAAGTGAAATTCAAAGAGATTTGTAACTCTTCGATAAAGGTTTCGCCGAAGTCCGTGATATTACCTAATCGGGTTAGCGGTAGAAGAGTAGGGCTATTCCCGTTTTAAATCATTTCTTTTAAAAAAACTGCTAAACCTCCGGGCTACTGGCCGGAAAGGTATGGGATATTCCATGGGATATTCCATATCAAGTGATACTATATCGTATCCGGGTATGGTATGGATAGGGTCGGATACCATACCATTTTTCTGGTATGGGTTCGGGATCTTGGCGGTATATCCCACGGTATGATATATCTGTGGTATCATACCATGGAATGGTATATGTATGGGATATCCCCACTGGAATTTCTATATTTAGATACATTTATTCGATAAATCCGACATAATAGCTACTACTACCATGGCTACCACTACCAATGCCTGCCACTACCATGCCTGCCACTACCATGCCTGCCACTACCATGCCTGCCACTACCATGCCTGCCACTACCATACCTACCATCGAAATGTGGCCCCCGCGCATCCCAGCCACCATGTTTTCCAGCTACCTAATTTTGTACTATATTTAGAACCTGGCCCCGGAGAGGTTCTGGAGAATTGATCCGTCCGTTCTACACATCACATACCTGACATTCTAACAGCTACCACTACCATGGCTACCACTATCATGGCTACCACTATTTATTATTGAAATAGCCTACTATCATATGGTAGCCATGATAGTAGTAGTTATGGTAGTGGTAGCTACGGTAGTGGCAGCCATGATAGGGGTGGCCATGGTAGGGGTGGCCATGGTAGGGGTGGCCATGGTAGGGGCAGTCATGGTAGTGGCAGTCATGGTAGTGGCAGCCATGGTAGTGGCAGCCATGATAGTGGCAGTCATGGTAGATGATAGTGGTAGTCATGGTTGGCCAGAATGATGATCAGAATAGCTACTTATACTTCTAAATATAGAAATCTCAGTGGGGATATCCCATACATATACCATTCCATGGTATGATACCACAGATATATCATACCGTGGGATATACCGCCAAGATCCCATACTATACCAGGTATGGGATCATGCAAATCTCAATAATCTATACCATATCAGAGTATAGTATAGCAGGTTAATATCCTATACCATATCATACCTTTTCGGCCAGTAAATTTAGAGATTAAGAAATAAATAATATCGCCGTTAATTATTAATATAAAATAATTTAAAAATAATAAAGTCTTAATAGATAAGATAAGATCTAAAAAAGAAAATATTATAATTAAAATTAAATTTTTAAAAAAAATTATTAAGAAGTCGAAGACTAAGAAGTTAAAAGTTAAGAATCTAAATAATAAGATAATAATTAAAAAGAAATCGATTTATTAATTATTTATCTTTAAGAATTTAGATTTAAAATTAGAAATTAAGAATATAGATATTTATAATAATTATATATATATAAAGAAGAAGATTAACTTATTAAAGAATATTCTTTTAGAGATATAAGAAAAGCTAATAATACTATTAACGATAATAAAAAGAATTTATAAGATAATTACTCTACTCTTAACTTAGTATAAAAGCGTAATAAAACTTATTAAAGATATTATAAAACTTTTATCTTTTCTAAATTAAGATAATAAATAAATTAAAGATAAAAAGATCGATATTAAGAGTATTAAGAAATATTAAAATATTAATAAGCTATTATTAAATAGAATTCTCGATACTTTAAATAATATATAAAAAATCTTCGCTAAGAAATATCTAGATCTAATAATTTTAATATTCGTTTATATTAATAATAAAAAGTCTTTTATAGAGTTCGAAAAGTGGAAGAAAGAATTTTTCGTTTCTAATGCTACGACTGAGGAAAGCGTTTAAAGTCTATTATATCTAAACCTTTATATCTTTCTTTTCTTCTCTTTTATTTATTTATATCGATAACGAAAAGCCTTCTCTTTTCCCTCTTTTTAATTTAATATTTTTACGTATCTTAGAAAATTTGAGAAGTAGAAGTACTGGTCGAAAAGATATAATATGATATAAGATATTAATCTACTATACTATACTCTAATATAATATAAGTTATTAAGATTTATATAATTCTATATCTAGTATAGTATAAGATCTTAATAATATATATTATAATATAATATATTTATAAGATTATATTATAATATAATATATATATAAAATATCTTAATTAGAATTTCTATATTTAGAAATAATTATTCTAATTATTATTCTAATTAATAACTATACTAAATTAATAAAATATAAAATTAAATATAATTATATTTTATTATTTTATATATATAAAAGAAAGTAAGCTATATCTATTAATAATAAGAAAAACTTATCTTCTTCTAATATTAATTATATAAAATTTATCGATACTTCGTAATTAAAGTCGTTAATAATAATTTTATATATTTATTATATATTTTTAATATCGCTATTTAATATAAAATTATATATATTATAATTATAATCTTTTTATTAAATTATTAATTTAGAAAAGTTAATATATTTTTTAATATTCTTTTAAAAGTATCGTAACTTAATATAATAAGCTATATTTCTCTAAGCTATTTTCTCGCGATATATAAAAAAAAGATTAAATATAGAAAGTATATAAAAGTATATTTAATAATTCTAAAACGAATTAACGATATTTATAATAATAATTAGAATTAAAAATTAGATATATTTAAATAAAAAATAATTTTATATTATTTATATAATAGCGATAATAGTAATTAAGATTAAAATATTAATTAATATCGTATAATTTTTATAATAAGCTTTTTATTATTATACGCTAGATTAATAATATATAAATAAAAATTTATAATCTTATCTTTTAAGCGTAATTATATTTAATATTTTAAGATTTTTATAATAGTTTAATATTTATTAGCTAGCGTATTAATATTATTATATTTAAACTATAATAACGCTTATTATTAAATTCTATATTATATTTTTAAATAATTTAAAAAATAAAATTTACTTAATTATTAGCGTGTATAATAAAATTATTTTTAATATTTATATCTTATTTAGCTTCGATATTATTTATTTCCTTTTAATTTAAACTTTTATCTTTATTTATATATATAATAATTCGCGTAATAAGTAAAATTTTAAATTTCTTCGCAATTACGCTTATATACTTTTTTTATATAATATTATTAAAATATAAATCTATTAGAACGATAATTAGAATTAGAAGTTATTTATTACTTATTTATTATATCTTATCTAATTTACTTAAAAGCTTATTTCTATTTTAATAATAATATATTAATATATTTAGCTTTCTACTTTTTAATAATTATAATATAATTAATAATTAAAATATTAAATTTTTTTACTTTTTTAATTAGTTTCTTTTTAAATATAAATATTTTTATTCGCTATCGCGATTTTTTAATATTTTTATTTTAATTAAATTTATTCTTCGCTTTTTATTTTAATTAAAAATTTAATCGCTATTTAATTAAGCTATATTAAGACTTTTTAATATCGCTATTATTATTAATATTTAATATCTATTATAATAAATTATTAGACTTAATCTCTTCTATTTTAATCGCTATAAAAAGATAAATTAATAAATATATATAAAGAAATTAAAGAATTTATATAAATATTTATAAATATTAAACTATTCTTAATTTTAATTAAAGTTTATTTTATTAAAAAGTATATTAATTCTAATAAGTATTAATATTAGAAATAAAGAGAATATATATTATATATTATTTTAAGTATATTATTATAGAGTTCGATTTAAAAAATAATTATTTTTATAAAAATAATAAGACTTAAAGAAAAGAAAGTAAGAATAAAATATACGAAAATTTTAATAAATTATAATAAGTTAATATTAATTAAATTAAATAAAGATAATTACTTATTAACTTACTCTTTTAAATCTTTTATCTTTTAATCTATATAAATTATAATAATAATTATAATTATTATAAAAGTAACTAAAGTTATATTAAATAATAATATTTAATAAACGTAATTCGCTTAAATTTAAATTTTTAAAATTAAAAAGAAAGTATTTTATTAATATTTAATTTAAATTAAATAATATAAAATAATTTAAAACCTTAATACGCGCGATAGATATTTAAGCTTTTCTTTTCTTTTAAAACTTTCTTTTTATATTAACTTTTCTTATTATAAAATTATCTTCTTTATATATTAAATTTCTATTTAAATAATTTAATATTATTATAGTAATATTAAAAGTATAATATAATTATTAAATTATATATTTATTTTTTATTTTTTAATAACTTTAAATTAATATATAGATAAATCGCGTAAAGAGCTTAATTTATATATACTTAATCTATTATTAATAACTTTTTAAAAAAGCTAATATTATTTTAAAGTATTAAATATAATATTAAAATAAAGAGTTTATTAGATATTATTATCGCTTTAATCGCTATCGCCGCCACTTTAATAAATATTATTTTTATTTTAATAGAATTAAAGCGTTAATAAAAATTAGATAATATATCTTTTTAATTATTATTATATTTATTATATATAATTAATATAAGCTATAATTTAAACTTTACGCGAGATTTATTATTATTAAAAGTTAATTAATTTTATAATCTTAAAGCTTCTCTTTTAGTATTTAATTTATTAAATTATATTTAATTAGATTCTATTAAAGCGCTATTATATTTAAAAATTCGCTTTTAAAATATTATATAAGATAATAGAAGTTTTTCTAATTCGTTATTTTAAGAGCAAATTTTTTATTATTACGCTTTATAATTAGCTCTAATAATTTTTATTTAAATAGATATTTATTTTTATATAATATATAAAAAGCGAGTTATATTATAAAAAAAGAATTTAAATCTTATAATTATTTTAATTAAGTTATTTAAAATAAAAAGAAGAATATATTTATTTTTAATTATTAAATTAGTTAATTATTATATATATAATTATAAAATATAATTATATATTATTAATTATTTTAGTAATTATAAAAAGTATAAAAGAAATAAAATTATATAATTAAGTATTTATAAACTTTTCTCTTCTAAATATTTATTTTAATTTAGAGTTTAATCGCTATCTAATTAAAAAAAAAGATAAAATATAAAAAGCATATAAAAATATATTTAATAATTCTAGAATAAATTAACGATATTTATAATAATAATTAGAATTAAAAATTAGATATATTTAAATAAAAGATAATTTCGCGTTACTCGTATAATAGTGAAAATAATAATTAAAAATAAAATATTAATTTAAATAGCGTAGTTTTTATAATAAACTTTTTATTACTATATATTAAATTAATTATATATTAATAAAGATTTATAATTTTATCTTCTAAATATAATCGCGTTTAATATTTTAAGATTTTTATAATAATTTAATATTTATTAATTAACGCGTTAATATTATTATATCTAAACTATAATAGCGCTTATTATTAAATTCTATATTACGCTTTTAAATAACTTAAAAGATAAAGTTTATTTAATTATTAGCCTATATAACAAAATTATTTTTAATATTTATATTTTATTTAATTTTAATATTATTTATATTTTTATAATCTAAACTTTTATCTTTATCTATATATATAATAATTTATATAAAAAATAAAACTCTAGACTTTCTCTAAATTACGCTCGCGTATTTTTTTTTATATAATATTATTAAAATATAAGTTTACTAGAATAATAATTAGATTTAGAAATTATTTATCGTTTATCTAATTACGTATTAAATAATATCTTATTATTTAAGACAATTAAATATAATCTAGCTGAGAAAAGAATCTATTATATAAAAAATTATAAATCGCGATATATATTTTTATAGTAATAGAGAATTCTAATTATCTTTTTAATTATTATTATTTAAAAATAATTATAATAGCGAAAAATATTTATATTTTTATTTTTAATCTAGAATTAGAATTATATAATTAACTTATTAAGATTTTAAATCTAGATAATTTATACTTTTATAGAAATATTTAGATCGCTTAAATATATTAATAATATTTTTATATATTAATTTAGTATTAATAAATTTAAAAGTCTCTTATATCTTTTCGCTCGCCTTATTAAATATAAATTTATATCTTATTATATTATAATTTTTAAATTATTATTTAGTCGATTCTAATAATAATATTTATTCTTTTTTATTTTTAAACATTTATACTATATAGTTTCTAAGAATTATATATTTTATTTTAATAAAAAATATATATAAAAAGAAGAGATAGTAAATTTTTTTAGACTTTATAATCGAAGATAATTAATAAATAAATTTAATATAAATAAGATTAATATATAAATAACGAGTCTATTTAAAAATAGATTAGAATATTAAAATTAAAATTAATATAGAGAAAAATTTATATTAATAAATATTATTTTAGTAATTCTTTTTTAAGAAAATTTTTATAAATTATATAAGACTTTTATATAATAAAAATAGATATTTTTTTAAAAGTTTATTATATCTTTAAAAATTCTTAGATATTTAATCTTCTTTCTAATAAATTTAATTATAATTTATTATATTTATTATTATAATAAGAAGATATTAATAAATATTTTAATCTTTTATATTTATATCTTTTTTATTAACGTTATTAAGAAATTTATATTCTCTAAAAAAAATTAAGAGTTTTTAAATTACTTAATTTTTTAATTAATAATATTTAATTATATATTAATAATTATATATTAATAATTATATCTTCGTCTTCTTTCTTTATATTAAATTACTTATTATACTTTATATTAATATTTTTAATAAAATTTAAAATTAAAATTATATTTAATAAATTTAATTATTTATAAAATTTATTATCTTTAATATAATATATAAAATATTATATATAAACGAGTATAGGCCTATGAATTAAATTCATAATCTATTTTTTTAATTAGAATTATCGAGTAAATTTAATAAGCGAACTTTAATAAGAAATATTTAAATTCTTTACCTTTAAATAATCATAAGATTAAATTTTCAAATTCATAGATAATTAAAATATCTAAATTACGCTTCATAATTTGAAAAAAAAATTGAAATTTTTTAATAGAAAATAAAAAAGTTATTCTAAAATCAAATAATATGCACCTATTTTTTAATTAGAGCTATCGAGCGAACTTTGATAAGCGATATTTAGATTCCTTGCTTATTAATAACTATAGAATTAAATTTTAGAATACTTACAAATTTAGAATACGCAAATAACGCTTTATAATTTTAAAAAAAAAATCTCAAAATTTTAATAAAAAATAAAAAAGTTATTCTATTCGTGAATAATATATATCTATTTTTAATAAGAGAGACGCGAAAGGGCGAGATTTTAATAATTGCGGACGCTAATTTATTTACCCGCGATAACTTAATTAGTCTAATTAAAGAGCGTAGTAACCCTAAATTTATAATTGACTATATATATAAATTTAAGATTTTTAAGCTTAGCTCTATCTTATTCTATTATATATACTAATATTAATTATAATATTAAGAAGATATTAAAATAATTATAATAATAATTAAAATTTATAATAAGTATATTAATTATATATAATATATTTAATAATTCTTTTTTTTATTTTCTTCTTTTTCTTAAAAGTAATTATTTAATATTTTAAGAAAATTAGAAGTTTTTTTTTAATTATAGATTCCGCTATTATATTTATATTATTTTATTTTCTTAAGATTACTCTTAATAGTTTATATATATTTAAATTTATTAAATATTAACGCGATTTTATTATATTCTTATTTCTAAAATATTTATCTATTTTTTTTTATATTTTACTATTATTAAAGCTCTTAAAAAAAAAATCTTTTTTAAAGATAATATAATAAGATAAATTAAAGCTATTATCTTTAATAATAATATTAATTTTTATAATATTAAAAAATAATAGAAAGTATATAAATTTATTTATTTAAATAAATTTTTATTTAAGATAGTTATAACGATGATTTTTATATAAGAAGCTTATTATAAAATATTAAAGAATATATTATAAAAAGTATATTAGTATTATAATAAAAAAAATAAGAAAATTTAAATAGAATTATATTACTATAGAAGATAATATAATTAAAAGAAATATTAGAAAAGATTAGAATATAAGAAAATTTAAGAATACGCTAATAAAAAAATAGGCTAGTTTATTAACGCGTTTTCGTATTTTTTTAAAATTTTATTTATAAAAATATTTAATATTAATTTTTAATATTATAAAGTTAAATTTTAATCGAATTTTTTCGAATTTAATAATCTAATTAAAATCTTTAAGAATTATTATTAATAATAAATTTTTTATAGCTTTTATATAATAATAGACGTCTATTTTAAACTTTTAAAAATTTAAATTTAAAAATTCTATAAAATAAGTTTATCTTTTTTAAGATTTTATTTTATACTTTCGATTTATTATACGCGTTTTCTTTTTTAAAAAATAATTAAAAAGATAATTAGAATATTAATTAAATCGCTTATTTTTAGAATATTATTTATTTTATATTTATATTTAAAAAGATATAATAATAAATATAAATACTTCTAATTAAGAATTTTATTAATAAATTTTTAATTAGCTACTTAGCTTTTTAATATTAAAAAAATATTAAATTAATTAGAAGGTTCTAAAAGTAATTAATTAGAAGGTTCTAAAAGTAATTAATTAAAAAGTTCTTAAAGTAATTAATTAGAAAGTTTTAGAGATAATTAATTAAAAAATTCTAGAAATAATTAATTATAAAGTTTTAAAAATAATTAACTAATAGATTTAGATAATAATTTATTAATAAATTTAATTATATTAGAAAAAGAAGAAGTAAACTTTATTATAAAAGAAATTTAAAATTAAAAACTTCTAATATATAATAAAAATAATAATATTATAATTTAGCGATAAGTTTTATAACGAATTTATATAAGTTTATTAATTTTAATATATAAGTAATTAGTATAATTAGAAGAAGAAGAAATAATTTTTATAATTCTAATTATTATAATAAGAAAGAGTTTAGATATAATCTTCTCTTTTTTAATTATTATTCTAATTATCTAACTTTCTAAATTAGACGAGTTTAAAAATATATTATTAAAGAGAATAGAGAGTTAATATATATATTTGATAATAATATATTTAGCGATAATAATAATACTTTATTTTAAAATTAAATTAATTTTTAATCTCGAGATATTATCTATAAGAGTAGAAATTTTAATAATATATATAATAAAAATATTAAAATTATAATAATTAAAGAATATCTATTTATAAATAAATTATTAAAAATAAATAAATATAATAAGAAATTTAGAAAGAGAAAATTTATTAAACTTTTTATAACGATCGCGATAGATAAAAAAGTATTTTAAATATTATTAATAATAAAAGCAGCTAAGAAATTAAGTAATAAAATTTTTAGAAAATCTATTATAAGCGAGAAGAGTATAAATAAGAGAAAAAATGTCGCTAGTTATATATTTAAAGTAAGAAAATTATATAGATTCTATCTAGATAGTAAATTTAGCTTTATATATATTTTTAATTATTTTTCTAATTATAATCTACTAATTATTATTACGAGCGTATTCTTAATATATTACTTAGCCCTTAGCCCTATAGCTAGCGAGCCTTAGCGGAGACATCTCTTACTATATTATACCTCCTTTCTATCTATTTAATTCGATAGTCTTATTATTCTTAATCTATCTCACTTATATTAATATTATATCTATACTAATTTTAATATTATAATAAGACTTCTTTATATACTCTTTAACGAAGAGAATTAATAGATATTTTTTACTTTTTACTTAAAGTAAGCGATCGAGCTTAATAAAAAAAACGCTAGATATTTCTATTATATAGAAACTCTTATATATATTATTCGAAAGAATCTATATTAGATAATCTATATTATTAATAATAGTCTAATTTATTAAAAAACGAGTTCTCTATATTAAAAATAAGATATCCTTCTTTACTCCGCATTATAAAATAACTTATTTAAATCTTAATCTACTCTCTAAGCGAAGTAATATTATTAGAAAGAGTTATACTTAAAATATTTATAGTCTTTACGACAATTTAATTAATTAAGAAATAAATATTATAAACTCCTATAAAGAAATATAAGAGTTATAGTCAAACTTCAACACTTAACACGAAGATTTATTATCTTTCTTAACTCGTATACACCTTTATAGTATCGAAGTCTTAGAGATCTCTTAATTTTACTCGATAAAGATAATATTCGATATTTATAGTAATACTCGACGAGAAAGCCTAGCCAAAATCGCTATTTTTACGCCTATCTTCTCTATTTCATTCTTATCTATATTTAATATATTATAAGTTTCTTAAATTCTTACTTAAATCCACCTATATTAATATTAAAATATATTTCTTTATATCGCCGATTATCTATATATTATAGTTAATCTTATCTTATATATAACGATTTATATAAAAGATACTTATCTTTAAATTCGCTACGACTTTATATATTATATATATAGCGCTCTCTATCTACTAAGAATCTTTATTAGCGATTTCACACTAATTAAGAGAAGATATTAGAATAATAATAGAAGATATAGAGCCAAAACTCGCCTAAGATCTCTACTCCACCCCCATCCCCACCTTCACTCACTTTATGAGATTTCGAGGTATTTAGAGTAAATCGATATCGGCTACTATTACTATAGCTAGTTAGATAGTTAATTAGATAGCCACTTAGCCTAAGACTATTAGATTCATCTATCTTTATAAATACTAATTTAATATTATTTAATAACTAGAAAATAAGAATCTAAGATAAGCTTACTTATAATAATAATTATTTCTTTATTAATACTTTTAAAATTATCTATATTATAATAAGACTTAAAGAGAAAGCTAAATAATACGTATCTATTAGATAACAATATCGCTTATACTCTATAATCGATAATCTTCTAAATTATTTAAATAATATATATAAGATATTCTTATCTATTCTTAAGAGAATTTATTAATATACTTATAATAAAATAAACTAAGAAAATTAATTATTTCTTAAATTCTACGATAATCTTATTAAATATATTAAATATAATTTTAAAAATAATAGTCTCAGCCTTTTTAGAAATAACAGTCTGATAAACGATATATAAAAGAAATCGAAACTTCGTTTATATAACTTAATTAATTTATTAATAAGAGATTAAACTATATCTAAATTAAAAAAATATATTATAAAAATATAGCTTTAATATTAATAATTTATTAAGGAATTTATTAAGAAGAAGACTAAAAGATTCGCGAAGTAATATATAAAAGTAAAGGCCGAGACTAATATAAAGAAGAGATATTTAATTATAACTCGCCTTACTTTTAATATATAGGATTCAAGTCTTACTAAGATAGAGAATCTTATAAATAAAATTTAGACTTATATATAAAAATATAATAAATACTTTAAATTCGATATAAATTTCGATATAAATTTCGATAAAGTATATAACTTAGTAATAACCTTATTTTTTATATTCGCAAAATCGATTTCTTAAATCTATATTACTTAATAACTATCTTATATTAGATCTATTAAGCGAGCTCCCCTTATTATTATACGTCTTAAGATCTTCCGAAGCTATTATACGTTATCTATAAACTTTACTATCGCCATTAATAGCCTTAATCGATATTAGCTATATAGTATTCCATAGAGAAACTCACACTAGAATTATTTAATATTGATTTAGAGTTTTAGCGTCTACGACTCGATTTAAAAGATATCAATTAATTAGATTATATTATTTTATTAATTTCTTTTTTATTATATTAGATGATTATTATATAATAAATTCTTTTTCGATTATTATCTATTTAATTCTTTATAGATTTTTATTAAATTGAGAGCTTCTTAACGCTATAATAAAGTGCTATCGACAACGCACTAGCGAAATATCCAGAACGCGATATTACTATCGCTATCGTTATTAGAAAAAAATACTAATTTAACCTAGTATACTAATATTAAAAGTTCTTTATTTTTATAAATTTTTAGCGAGCACAATATATATATATGCGATAAAATTATTTAGTTCTTTCAAAGGTCTATAGTAGATAGACTAGACGGGAGAAGAACTTAAAGAATCTTACTACTATATCTTCAAGATCTTAATTATCTTTAGTTAAGGTCTATTAGAACTATGGATATTTAGAGATATAAGATAAGTAATAGATCTATATCTTAGATCTATTAGCTATAGAGGCCATAGCTCTTTAAGAGGGGGGAGTACTATTACGAGCGTATTCTTAATATACTACTCAGCCCTCAGCCCTATGGCTAGCGGGCCTTGGCGGAGACATCTTCTACTATATTATATCTCCTTTCTATCTATATAGTTCGATAGTCTTATTATTCTTAATCTATCTTACTTATACTAATATCGCACCTATACTAGTTCTAATAATTATCGCCTTTCGCGAAATTAAATATTTTTAAAAATTAATTATACTATTAATTTCGAAAGCTTTATTTTAAAGACTTATTTGAAAAATTATAATAATTATAAGAGATAAACTCGAGAATTATATTAAGTATTAATAATAAAGTTTTATTATTAGAGCGATATAGAAGATAATAGAAGCTTTTCTATCTAATAATTTTTTAAATAAAACTTTTTATTATTCTTATATAAAAATTATTAATAATAAAATATAAATATTTAATTATTAATAATTTATATTAAACGCGTAATATTATAAATTAAAAATATATTATTTTTATATAGATTTCTAAAATTATTTAATATTAAGTTATATATAAGTATAATAATAAATTAAAAGTTTATAGTTTAGTTTAGATAGACTATTAAACTATTATAAATAATAGAATAAAAAACTTTATATTTAAATTATCGACTTTTTTAATTTATAATATAATTTTTAATTATAATATTATTTATAAGATTATATTCTACTTTAAATTCTAGTTATCTTTAAAATTAATATTATATAATATATTTAATTTTTAATTTAAAAGATTTATACTATATTAAAAATTTAAAATTATTTATTATTATAAAATTATTTATATTATAATTATAGTTTTAATATAAATATATATTATATTTTCTTATTTAATTAATAATAATTATATATTTTTATATATTTTTATTATTATTTTAAAAAATAAAAGATTTTATTAAAGTTTATATATATTTAATTATTATATAAATTCTTAATTTAAAATTCTAATTATCTTTATATTTAATATTATATAAAATAATTAATTTATAATTTTAAAAAATTATATTATATTAAAAAATTAAAATAAGTTATTATTATTAAATTATCTCTATTATAATTATAGATTTAATATAAATATATATTATATTTATTTATTTAATTAATAAATACTATATTTATATAATAGATTCTTATTATTATCTTAAAAAATAAAAGATTTTAATTAAAATCTATAAGATATTTAATTATTATATTAATTTTAAAATTATACTTAATTTAAATTTTAATTATCTTTATAATTAATATTATATAAAGTATTTAATTTATACTTTTAGAAAATTATATTATATTAAAAATTATATTATATTAAATTGTAAAAAAAAATCTATTATAATAAAATTATAAGTATTATAATTATAGTTTAAATATCTTATTTTCTTATTTAATTAATAAGTATTATATTTAATAATAAATTTCTATTATTATCTTAAAAAATAAAAGATTCTATTAAAATCTATAAGATATTATATTTTTTATAAAATTAATTATTAATTACTAACTAACTTATTAGTATATAATTAAACTTATAAACTTTTTTTAAAATTTAAACTTAAATTCTTCTTTAAGTTTTTTATTATATCTATTTTATTCTTCTTTATTTAAAAATCTTATAATTTTATAATATTAATTATTATCTTAAATTTTACGCGAGCGTTATAAATTAAGATAAAAATTATAAACTTTTTATATACTACTTCTTTCTTTTTTTTTTTTTTATTTATTTATTTATTTATTATAATATTATAATAATTAAAAAGATACTTAAAAGTTATCTTTTATTTTCTTCTTATAGAGTATCTTTTAAATATTATTATTTAAATATTATTATTTATAAATCTAATAAATATATATATTATAAAATTAATATAATAGTAATTTTATATAGCGAGAAGATAAATAATAATAGAATTATAAATAATCTATTATTAAAAGTAAAAGATAAAATTCTTTATTATTATAAAGTAAAATTAAATTTATAATTTTAATTATATATATAGAAGTAAATAATATAAACGATTTTTAGCGAATATTTTACGATAATAATCTTTTAATTAAATTCTTCTTATTTCTATCGCTATTAAAATTTTATAATTATTTAATTAATATTAAAAATTATAAATATAAAGTAATAGAAGAGCTCTTTTAGAATTTTTATATTATTAAATCTTATTAATATATAATAGCTTTCGAAATATATAATTTACTTAAAGCTCGCTTATAAAAAATATATAATATTAATTTTAATATAATATTAATTATAAAAGATAAAGTTAAAAATATAAATAAATTTAAAAATATAAGTTTAAAGAAATAAAAAAAGATATTATAAGAGATTAAAGATATATATTTTTATAAATAATAAGATTAATTATATTATAATATTATTAGATATTAATATATATAATTTTTTTATTTAATATTTTAAAAAGAAAGTATATATTTATATTAGCTATATAATTAAGTTTAAATAATTAAAAAAAAATTATTAATAATAATAAGAGTATAATTTTATAATAAAAAGATTTAATAAAGAAGAAAATATTAAATAATTTTATCTATCTTATAATTTTAAAATAAATAAAAAAAGAGAAAAAATAAGAGATAAGTATATTATTAAATAATAATTAAAATTTATTAATTAGATTATTTAATATAATTAAATAATTTTATAAATAAAAATTACTTCTTATCTTTATAATAATTTAAAAGTTTTAATAAAGAGTTTATTAATCTTTATAAATAAAAATAATATATATCGACTTTTATAATTATAAATTTTATTATATAATTAAAATATATAAGTATAGAGATTTTATAATATAGAATTATTCTTCTAAGATCGATTATAAGATATATTATTATTATTTCTTATATATATAAAATTATTAATTTATAATTTTTAGATTAAAAAAATATATAATTATATATAAATAGATTTTATAATAAATATTTTTTTTATTTATTATTCTCTTTTTAATAAAAATATATTAAAAATTATCTAGACTAATTAATTAAAATTTAATTTATTACTTTTATATATTTATTTTAATAAGATTAAATACGTAATATAAAGGAATTTAGTAATATAATAATTTAATATAAATAATAATAATTTTCTAGATTTATTAAGCTTAACTAAATAATAGCTAGAGAATTATAATTATATATTAAATAAATAAAAATTAAATAAAGATAGCGATAGAGT
The DNA here is from genome assembly GCF_014066315.1 of Letharia lupina. NCBI lineage: Eukaryota > Fungi > Ascomycota > Lecanoromycetes > Lecanorales > Parmeliaceae > Letharia > Letharia lupina. Next base: position 901,419 of record NW_023502975.1, read on the forward strand.
AGAAGAGATCTTTTAAATAATAATTAATAATTATAATAGTAAAATTTTAAATCGCTTTTTATTTTTATTATTAGAATATAAATATTTAGATATAAGAGTTTAAAAGAAGTAATTATTATAGATTTCGCTATCTATTAATTAAAAAGATATTTAGAATTTTATAATATAAAATCTTCTCTCTTATATTAAATATTAATTTTTATCTTATATATTATATTTTTTATTTAAACTTTAAATTATTTTAATATTATAATAAGTATAAAATTTAAATAAAGATATAAATTATAGTATTAAAGAAGATAAAAATTTATAATAAATATAAGAGAAGATAAAAATTTCTTTAGTAATTATACTAGCTAGAAAAGATATTTATTATTAAATAAAATAAATATTTATAAATTATAATATAAATACTAAAAAGCTATATAATAAAAATTATAAATATATTTTTTTATTATTAATATTAATTTTATAATTAGTATATATAAAAGAATAAGATAGAGCTAAACTAGAAAATCTTAAATTTATATATATAGCCAATTATTAATTCGAGGTTATTACGCCTTTTGACTAGACCGGCTAAGTCACCGCGAATAAATAAATTAGCGTCCGTAATCATCAAAATCTCGCCCTTCCGCGCCTCTCTTATCGAAAAAATAGGCGTATATTATTAACAAATAGAATAACTTTTTTGTTTTCTATTAAAATTTTGAGATTTTTTTTTTAATTTTTGAAGCGCCGTTTATGCTTTTCGAATTTTTAAGAATTTTGAAATTAAGTCTTATAATTATTAAAGCGCAAGGAATTCAAATATCGCTCACCAAAGATCGCTCACCAAAGACCGCTCACCAAAGATCGCTTATCAAATTTACTCGACAGCTCTAATCAAAAAAAATGATTATGAATTTAATTCATATGCCTTTACTCGTTATTAAATAATATAATAATTTAAATTTATATATTTTAATAATATTTTTTATTAAAAAATAATAGATTAATTAGTATTATTAAAGAGATATTAATTAATATTTTTTATAAATAAAATTAATAGAGAATAAGAAAAAATATCTAATTAATAATAAGAGAATTATTATCTATTTTTAATTAAATCGATTATTATTAAAGTCTTATTAAGATCTATAGCGTCTCTTTTTAAAGTTTTAGAGTTAATAATTTTTTTTTAAAATAATTAAGAGATAGTAGATTTACTAATATATTACTTAATAACTCTTTATTATTAATCTCTTAATTCTTTATAAAAACTACTTTTTATACTTAATAATAGCGAAGCGATAACTTTATATTATTAAGTTTTTAATTATTTATATTATCTATCTTATAAATCTCTTTAATATTTCTATTAAAAGTTATAATCGATTTTAAAATATAATTCTTTTTAATTATAATATCTTTTTTACGTGATAAATACTTTTTATTTATAAATATATCTAGAAATAAATAATACTTCTCGATTAAGATTTATATTTATATCTTTATAAATATTATTAATTAAAAAACTATTTAAATTATTTAGATATTTATATTTATTAAATATATATTTTATTTTCTTTAAACCTTTTTTTTATTAGCTTTAATATTTTTATTAAATTTACTTTTATCTTTCTTTTTTAACTTCTTAACCTTTTCTTTTTTAATCTTATAAATAATATTTTAAATTCTCGCTATTATATTAAATTCTTACTTTTAATTTAATTTATATTAAGATTATTTACGATTATTATTTAATTTATAATACTTTAGAATTTAAGAATTTAAGATTTTATTTTATACTCTCGATATATATATATAATTAATATTATTACTTAAGATTCTTTATTAAAGTAATTATTATTATACTTTAAGCGTTTCTTTACTCGCTTATATTTAATATTTCTTCTCTCTTTTATATATATAATAGACGTAGTTAGTTCTATAATCTAGATTTTAAATTTTAAACTTCGCGTAGAGCTAGAATAATACTTCGTAGTAATTAAGTATAAATTCTTAATTCTTAATATCTAGTTAAATTTTAAGCGTATTTTTATAAATTAAAAAGAAATATTTATCGATCGATCTTTAATCTCGATATTTTTATTTTATTTAATATTTTTATAAATAAAGCTATTAACGATATAAGAATATAGAGATAATAGAGATTTTATACTCTCGTAGATTATCTTAATAAGCTTTCGTAAAAAAAAATTATATTTATAAGTTATTTAAATTCTTATTCGATCTATAAACGCGTTTTATAGTTTAGTTATATTCTATTTATATATTCGAAAATATAAATTAACGCTAAGTATTATCTCTTTTTTAGCGATCTTCTTATTAATAATATAGATTATATTTAAATTTTTACTTTTAATCTAATTTATATTAAGATTATTTATAATTATTATTTAATTTATAATACTTTAGAATTCGAGAATTTAAGATTTTATTTTTTATATTAAAATTATTAGCTACGTATTTATTTAGATAAGAAGTTCTCGCTAATAAAGGGAATATAAAGAGATTATTATTAGAAGAATAAATTTATATATTTTTCGATAATTAGAAAGATAATTAGAATTCTATTCTATATCGAGTATCTTAATTCTCTTTTATCTAAATAAAGCACTTTTAATTATCTTCTTTTTATTTTTTATATACTTTCTTCTATTATATATTAATATATTATTTATATAAACTTTATATTCTTTATTATTAGTATAACTTTTTCATTATAAATAGTATAGAGATTACTAATTATATAATTTATTAATAGAATAATAACTTAATAGAAAGCTAATATATAATAAAATTTCGATATTAAAGTCGCTTTAATAGCTTCTTATAATATATTTAATATAGAAGCTTAAATTCGTATAGTATAATAAGGTAATAATATTATATTAATAATCTTCTATATTATATAAATAAAAGGTCTTTTTAAAAGAAGTAAATTAGTTAATTTCTAATATCTTTTAATCTCTCGTAAAGTAATAGCTAAAATATTATTAATTATATATATATATTATTTATTAATATATTATATTACTATATTTACTTTTTTATTTTTAATATCGATTTTTAATCTTTATAAGTAAAGACTTCGATATATTCTTTTTTATAATCTTTATATTAAGAGCGCGAATAATTAAAGACTTACTTTATTCGATTTTTTTCATAATTATCTATCTATAACTAGAAGATTTTAAAATTTTCTTTTAATTTAAAGTCTTAATATAAAGATTAAATAAGTAATTATTTAATTAATTATTTATATTATTAAGAAAATTATTAAGATTTATATTATCTTTTATATAAATTAACTTAGTATATAGATTAACGTTATTATCTCTATATAATTAGTATATATAAAAGAATAAGGTAGGGCTGAACTAGAAAATCTTAAATTTATATATGTAGCCAATTATTAATTCGAGGTTATTACGCCTTTTAGCTAGACTAACTAAATTAGTCCGTTAGCCCTTTCGAGCTCCCTTATTAAAAATTTATATATAAAAGTTTTATATTATAAAATAACTAGCTTTCTATAAATACTATTTCTTTATAATTTGATAAATTATAGAGCTTAGTTTACGCTTTATAACGATGTAAAAATAATAAAGTTTAATCTACTATTAATAAATTAAATAAATATTTAAATATAATAATTATATTAAACGCGTCCGAGATCGAATAATAATCCTTTTATTTATTTATTTATATAATTATTATTCTTTTATTACTCTATTAATTCTATTAATTCTATTAATATAAATATAATCGTTCTCGATATCCCTCACGATAACGTTACTAAACGCTTTAGATATATATACTTCTTTTACTCGCCTCTTAGAGCCCCTACTAACACCCTTAGATTACTTCTTAGCGAATTCGCTACTACTGATAATCGAGATCGTAAGCGATTTTAATAGCTATTTATTATTACTTATAAACGCGTTAAAAAGCTCTTAAAAAGAGTCTAAACGAATTTATAGTTATTATTTTCTCTTATATACTACTCGACTAGTCGCTTAATTAATACTATTTATCTTATTAGCTTAATAATTTACTTAATTAGATTATTAACTAATTACTTAGTTATTTACTTAATTAATTATTTAACTAGTTATTTAGTCTAATACTTTATAAGAGAAGAAGTAAGAGAAGAAATTATAATAGATAAATACGAAGAATACTACGAAGAATATTATAAAGAATATTATAAAGAAACTAAGTAATAATAAAGCTATTATTATTAAGAATACGGCTTAGCTCTTCGAGATCTTATATTATATACTCTTTATAATTTTATATTAAATTATTACTTAGTAAGTAAAGAATACTATTATAATTTAATTTATTATCTCTATTATATTAATATAATATATTACTATAATAACGTTATAAGAGAAGAATCTACTACGATAATTATAGTTAATTAAATCTTTATAGAAGAAATATTATAAGAGAAGAAATTATAATAGATAAATGCGGAGAATACTACGGAGAATATTACGGAGAAACTAAGTGATAATAAGATTATTATCGTTAAGAATACGGCTTAGCTCTCTAAGATTTTACGTTATATTAGTTATTTACTTAATTAACTATTTAACTAGCTACTTAATTTAATACTCTATAAGAGAAAAAGTAAGAGAAGAAATTATAATAAATAAATGCGGAGAATACTACGAAGAAATTAAGTAATAATAAGACTCTTAGTACTAAGAATACGACTTAGCTCTTTAAGATCCCACGTTATATACTCTCTACGATTTTATATTAAATTATTACTTAATAAGCGAAGAATACTACTATAATTTAGTTTATTATTCTTACTATATTAAGAAATAAGAGAAGAAACTATAATAGATAAATATAAAGAGTATTGCGAAGAATACTATAGAGAATACTACGGAGAAATTAAATAGTAATAAGATTATTATTATTAAGAATACGACTTAGCTCTCTAAGATCTTACGTTATATACTCTCTATAATTTTATATTAAATTATTACTTAGTAAGCGAAGAATATTACTATAACTTAATTTATTATCTCTATTATATTAATATAATATATTATTATAATAACGTTATAAGAGAAGAATCTATTATTATAGTTAATTAGGCCTCTATAGAAGAAATATTAAACGATATATATTTAGACGAATTGAAATTATTTAATATTTATAGCTATTTTATTATTCGAAAGATTTTACTACGATAGAAGATATTATAAGATTTATATTATTAATTAATACGTTATCTCTATTTCTTTTTAATATTTTAATACTTCTTATTATAAGAATATAGTCTTTCTCTATTTTTTATAAGTAATTATTACGAACTAATTCTTTATACTTAATATATCTTTCTAATTAGACCTTAGCGCGCCTCTCTTCGTATATATATATCTATATATTATATAGATTAAATTAATTTTATAGTAGTAGAAGTAGATTAAAAACGTATAGTAAGCGATTAGAGTTTAATTTAACTTAGAACTAGAGCTAAAATTCGATTTAACTTAGAAAAATTCAACTTTATAAATTTAATTTATAGGCCTTTACTTATAATAATATAATAGAATTATTATTAGAATTAATAATTATTAGTAGTATATTATTATTAAGTTAGATTAAGATAGATAAGATAAAATAATTACGATATAAAATATCGATAAGAGAAAATATTTAATTTATAATAAGATACTAAAAAAGAAAGAAAGAGAGAATTTCTACTTATAATTTTAATATTTTAAAATCTATCTAATATTATACTAGCGAAGTCTATCGAATTAAATTTATTAAAATACGCTATATAATATAATAATTACATTTTTAATTATTATTATAATTATATTAGTTAATTCTAAAAAAATTAATTTTTTAACGATTATATTAACTCTTTTATAGTTTATTAATTCACTTTTTAGATTATTATATTAAATATATTTACTTAAAGTAGTAATTTATTAATATATTAGTTAATTTTTATCCTTCGCGAATAATAACGAAAATTTTTTATATATTATTTTATTTAATTAGCTTTACGCTTTAATTTTAGAACTAGATATCTTTACTATCTAACTTTCTTATTTATTATATTTTTCGACTTTTATCTTTTTTATATTATCGCCTTCGCTATTTAAAGCGCTATTAATATCGTTTTAAAAAAAAGTAAAGTTATTAAAATAGAAGACTTTAGCGTTAAAATAAGAGATCTTAAATTCTAGCTAATAATAAGTCTTATAATTTAAATATCTAATTATATTTAAGATTATAATTATAATTATCTTTATAATTAAAATTAATATAAATTAAAACTTTCTATTAATATATAGCTTTTTTTTAAAAGATTTATATAAGCGTAATTAAAGATTAATATTCTTTTTTTAAGTATTAAACGCTTAGTAAGAAGTACTAGAAGATTTATATTTAGATATTTATTAATAATATATTAGAATTTACTTACTTTAAATTTTAGATATAAATATCTTTACTCTTAAATAAGATAAAGAAGCTATAGATTTAAAATCGAATATTATTAAGAGTCACCTACTATTTTCTATCGTATTTTAGCTATTTATAATTATTAATATACTCGTTAATAAGAAAGATATACTATTATTATATAAATTTAATCGCGATATTAATAGTAATTATAAAAATTAAAACTATTAAATATAGAGATACTCGTTAATAAGAAAGGCGTGCTATTATTATACGAATTTAATAAGAATTAAAGCTATCGAATATAAGAATATAATCTTTAATTTAGTATAGATTTTAGAATAAGAAGTCTTTTTTATTAAAGTAGTAGTATTTTTATAAGCGTATATTTATATTTAAATCGATTTAAAGAGTTTTATTTTATAAATATAAAATATATAAAGTTATTAGATTAAATATAATAATTAAATATTATTAATTAAGTGTAATAAGTAGAATAATAATTAGAATATCTTATTTTTAACTTAGAATAGTTTTTTTTATTTTTTATTATATATTTTATTTTTATAAAAATTACGTCTAAACTTTAATAATATTATATTATTTTTTATAAATTCATATTTTATTATAATTATTTAAGAAGTTATATATTTTTTAATTATAAAGTAATTCTTTTTATATAAAATATATATAATTAAACCGCTAGATATTAGTTAGTAATTTTCTTTATTTATAATTATTAAAAAGTAAATTATATTATTAAAATTACTTATTAATTTTATTTTTATAGCTTCTTAAAATACGTTTAATATAGAGATTTAAATTTAAAGCGAATTAATTAAATTTAAAATTATATAAATTAAGATCTTCTTTATTACTTAAGCGAATATAATTTAAAAAATAATTAAATTCGTTAATCTTTATAATTCGCGGATTTTCTTTAATATATAGACTTTAAAGTCTAATTAGTAATAATATAATTAACGCGTATAATTAATTTATTACTTAATTTAGATATATATAATTAATATAATTATATATTTTTTTTATTTATAGCTATACTTTTTAAACTTCGTATATAATCTTTTAATTTTTATCTTCGCGAAGTTTTATTTTTACTTCGCTTTAATAATTTAGACGAGTCTAGATTAATAGTTAATAAACTATTAAGAATTTTTTAAACTTTTACAATTATCGAGTTAATAGCTTTAATAGTAATAATATTATATATTAATAAATTATAATAAATATTATAATTAATTATTATATTAAGAGATATAACGCTATTAAATATATACTTATTTTATAAAAATAATATTATTAATTTAATTTAATTATAAAGTATAAAGAAAATAATTTTATTTTTTTTAGATATAAATAATATTATAATAAAAATATTATAATAATAAAAAGAATTTTTAAGAAAGAAGAGAGTAGATTAAAAAAAAAAATTAAGTATTTATTATTAAGCTAACTAATATTATATAATTAAAATCTTATTAAAATAAAATATTATTTAAAGATAGATTAAGTTTAAATATTAATTAGAAAGCTAATTAGAAAAAGAGATTAATTTCTTTTTTATTAATATATATCGTAGAGCTATATATAAGCGCTTCTTTTTATATTTTAAATATATTTTAAATATTTATAGCTATATATATACGCTCTCTCTTATATTTTATATATTTTAATATTCTTTATATATACGATATATTTATTAAAGATAATCTTATTAATTTAATTAATTTCTATTTAATTTTATATTTATTAGTTATAAGAAAAGCTCTTTATTTTAATATTATAATTTTATTAATTCGTTATCTCTAGATATTAAGTTATTTATAATTTATAATTAATTTACTTATTTTTTTCTCTTTTTCTATTATAAAAATAAAAGAAGATATTATTTCTTTTTCGCTTTTATCTATAATAAATCTATTATTATTTTTATAAGATTAAAGATATTAATTTAAAGATAATATTATTTAATTAAAAGTTATTAGAAAAGAAGCTTAAGAATTCTAAGTAAGAGAATTCTAAATTGCTTAGCTTATATCACCTAATATATACTTAATAAAGTCTTAGCGAATAAGCTTAAGTAAGCAATCCCCTCTAAGTTTCCTTTATTTTTTTAAAAATTAGTTTTATTATTAGATCGATATACGAATATATCTATCTTTCTAATTTTATATTACTATATAACTCTAAAACTCTTCGAGTCTAATAATTCTAATTCTTTAACTCTTTTTAGAAATAGCGATTTAAAATTAATATAATAATTAGTATTAGAGTATAGTCTTAACGTTTATAAAATAAATTATTATTAATTAATATAATATCGAATTAAAATATTATTATAGTATAATTAGATATATTAGAATATATTATAAATCTTAACGAAGAGATCTTTCTACTAATTATAGATAATAATCTAATAAAGGAATCGAGTAGTAATAATAATAACGATATTACTATTTATAGTTAAGAAAGTATCTTTAGTAGTAAGCGAGATATTAATAAATAAATTAATAAATTTACTTATACTCTAAACGATAGGATAGAGTATATTACTCGCTATCGAGATATATTTATATAAGAATATCGTCTTTAATCTCTAAAAGCGGGGATTATTTCGCTTAAAAGAGATAAAATATCTATAAATTATAGTTATAATAATAATAATAAATCGAGATTATTAGCGACTTTAGAAATAAAGAGAATTATAAATAATACTAATTTTAAATATAATAATATTATTTAGCGACCTCGAAAAACGATTTAATTAAAGAAATTATTAATCTATTATAAAAAGAGTATTTAAGAGTATTAAGCTTTAATATAAGAGATAAATAAAACATTTTATTTAATCTCGAAAAACTTTCTTATTAAAAAAAATAAGATTCTTTAAACTCGTTAATCTTTTAATAATAATTAGAAAAAACTATAAGCTAATAAGAAGAATAGATTTTCGAATTATAATTATATATAGTAGAAGTTTATTAACTTTCTATTAAATTAAATTAAAGACTTAATAAATTACGAGTTTAATATCGCTTAAGCGTATATAAATACTAGTTAAAGATAAAATTAAACTATACGCTAATTCGATAACTATCTTCGATTACTAAAAGCCTAAATAAATTTCTACACTAAGAATTAATAAGTATATTACTTATTTATAAAGCTTTATATAAATCTTCGCTATTAATTAATTAATATTTAAATTATATTAATTAAGCGAGATAAGCTTCTAACGCTTATAATACGCTTAGAAAATAATAATAAAAAATAAGAATCTTTTAGAGAATATAAAGTAAATAGTATTTCTAATTTATAAGGGAGCTAATAGCGAGAAAATTAAAATTCTTAATAAAAGAAATCGTAATTATCGCGAAGATAAAACGACTTCGATTTGAGAGATAAATAATCTTAAAATTATAAGTTTAAAAATAAATTTAAAAATAATAAATTCTATTTAAATAGTATAAAATATTATAATTATAAAGAAAAAGAATATTATATTACTATCTATATTAAATTAAAAAAATTAAAAATAAAAAATCTTAATAGTATATTAATTAATTTAATTAATAATTATAAGCTTTATATAATCGACTCGATAAGAAAAGAGAAACTCTTATCGAAGACTCTATAATGATGAAAATAAAAATAGAAGTAATATTTATTCTATCGTTAATCTATAAAGATAGAGTACTTTTAAATAATTAGAGCGAGTTATAGACTCTTATTGAAATTTATTTTAATAATAGTATAGAGGTAAATATAATAAGCTAGCGTTTTACGATTAAGTAGAATCTAATTAAAATTAATAATTTCTTATTAAAATCTATATAAATAAATAGAAAATTAATTTATTACTATAGTATTTACTCGATAACTTATTATTTATAAGATAATTAAAAGCGTATTAAGCGCTATAAATATATTTTCTATACTATTAATAAGAAAGATCCCTCGATAATTTTAGATCTTTTAATTTTAATTGATAAACGAATTAAGATAAATATAAAAGATCGAATTTAACGTTTTAACGTTAAAAAGTAATTACTCGAGATTCTAATATTATAATAATTCGCGAACGTCTTAAAAGAATATAAGATTATTTATATATTAGTTATAATTAAAATAATAATTATAAATAAAAAAGATAAAATTAATACGCTTAAAATATATAATATTTATATAGATAGTATAGAGATTATTCTTAAACTTTCTAATAAATTAAAAGAATATAAAAATATATTCTTATTAAAAGAAGTAAATTAATTATTATTATATAAAGATCGCGATTATACTATCGAAATTATAGCGAAGTTATTATTTAGCCCACTATATAATTTATCTAATATAAAATTAATAACGCTAAGAATCTATCTTAATAAAGCTTTAATAAAGAATTAGATTAGATACTCTACGAGTTCGATAAAAGCTTTAATTCTATTTATTTCAAAAAAGGATAAAGGTCTATATCTATATATCGACTATTATAAACTAAATAAGATAATCGTTAAAAATCGATATTTATTATCCTTAATTAGCGAGACGCTTAATCGCCTAAATGATTTTAAATAATATATTAAATTTAATTTAAAGAATACTTATTATCGTATATAAATTCGTAAAGGCGATAAGTAGAAAATAGCGTTTTATATATATTATAAATACTTTAAGTATCTAATAATATCGTTTAACTTAACTAATATTCTAATAATCTTTTAAGCTTATATTAATAAAGCTTTAATTAAACTAATTAATTAGTTTTACGTAATATATTTAAATAATATTCTTATATACTTTAAAATAAAGAAGAAGTATTTAGATTATATAAAGTAAGTATTTAATCGATTTAGACGATATAGCCTTTATATAAATCTAAAGAAATATAAGTTTTTTATTATCGAAGTAAAATTTCTCGGCTTTATAATATCTATTATTAATATTATTATAAATAAATATAAGATAACTATAATTTAAGAGTAGTTAAAATTAAAAGACTATTATAACATATAAATCTTTTTAGAGTTTATAAATTTCTATCGAAGATTTATTTACTACTATTCTTAAATTATAGATTCTTTAATAGAACTTCTTAAGAGAAGCGAAAAAGGTATTAAATTAGGATTATTTCTATAATTTAATATTATAGAGTATATTTAAGAAGCTAAAGAGCGTCTTTATAACTATATCTCTTCTTAAATATTTTAATTCTTAACTTTTAATTCGAATTAAAATTAATATCTTATTATTTACTATAGCGAATATATTAACTTAGCTATATATAAATAAATAATAATACTTAATCGCTTTTTATTCGAGAAAGATAATTAATATAAAGTATAACTATAAAATATATAATTAAGAACTTCTCGCGATTATTATAATATTTAAGTACTAGCGCCACTATCTAAAAAAAAAATTTACTTTATTAAAGTTCTTATTAATTATAATAATTTAAAGTACTTTATAAGATAATTAATATTAAATAGTAGATAAGCCCGCTAGATAATAAAACTCTCTTTATATAATTTCTTAATTTTGTATAAATTAGATAAGATAAACTCTATTAATATATCTTTAAGACGCTCTAATTATAAAAGCGAAAACGAATTAATTAATAGACTTCTCTTTATATTATAATAAAAACTAATTAAAATTAAAAGCCTTTTAAATTCTATTCTAGCTATTATTAAAATAACTTATAAAAAGAGCGTAGATTATATATATAGAAAATATAATTTTAATAAAAAATATCTCGTTATATTAAATAGTCTAAGTATAAATAAGAATTTCTTAAATACTAGTTCTCGAAAAGAAGTATTTATAAAAAAGATAATATTTAAGAATTTAATAACTATTATAATATAAGAAATATACTTAAATATAATATATTATTTAAGATTTAAAAAATCTTAATCTTTAATAAAAGAGAGCTTAAATAAGATATTTTTTCATATATTTATAATATAATCGATAAGCGACTTAACTCTATTATTAAAACTACTAATTATAAATAATTTATTTTATATTTAATTATTAAAGTATTAATAACTAGCGAAACGATATATAATATAAATAATAAGTCTATTTATAAACTTATAAAGATACTTTAATAAGAGAACGCTCTTATTAAATAGCGTAAAGCTAATAAGATATTAAATAAGCGAACGCGAAGTATTAATAATTAAACTTAAGATAGTTAGAGACTATTAAGATATAATAATAAATTATATATTCTTAAAAAAAACTTAATTTAAGAAGAATTATTAAAACGCTATTATAATAATCTTATAATTAAATATTTCGATATTAATAAGATATTTAAGCTAATAAATAAAAAATATTACTAAAATAATATTCGCGTAGATATTAAGAAGTATATTAATATATACGATATCTATTAGTATATAAAGATAAAATACTATTATCTCTATAGTAAACTAGATATACTTTCTTTACTAATAAGACTATAAAAGAAAATTATAATAAACTTTATTATAAATCTTTCTTCTAATAAATATAAAGATCGTATTTATAACTTAATTCTTATAGTAATTAATTAATATATTAAAATATTAAGATATATACTTATTAATAAAATAATTAATATTATATAATTAGAAGAGTTATTTATAAAGAAAATTATTTTTCGATATAAAGTATTAGAAGATATCGTTATAGATTAAGAATTTATTTTTATAAATACGTTTTAATTAGAAGTTTACTATTAATTATATATAAAATATAGATTAAATTCTATTTTTTATTTATAAATCGATAAGTAGATAAAGCGATAAAATTAGACTCTAGAATATTATCTAAAAGTATACTATTTAAAGCGATAAGACGATTAAATAAAGCTTCTATTAATTATAAAATTTATATACTATTAAAGCGAGTATAAAATAATTAATTATAGTCTATTCTTCGCTATATATAAATATTAGTTTAAATTTAAATTAATCGTTAAGAATAATATTATTAAGAGAAAAGTATTTATAGCGAAAAAATATATTAAAAAAATTAATATAATTTAATAAGAGCTTATAAGACGCTAATAAAGCGTATAGAAAATATAATTAAAGTCTTATAATAAAAATTATAAATCGTAAAGATTTAATCGCGATAATCTTATTATACTTTTTATAAAGAATTTAAAATAAAAGAGATTAAATAAAAAGCTTTCTAATAAGCTAATTAATCTATTTTATATTTAGAAGTATATTAAAATATAAGCATATCGGCTATAGCTATCGTCTACCTATCGAATTTATCTTTATTTTTTATATATTATTATTAAAATTATATAAACGAAGATTAGAAGATTTAGATATCTTTAAATATTTTATTTCTAAACTAATAAAAAATAACGAAGAGTATTTAATAAAATTTATATATAAAAAGTATATAAGAAAGAATAAAATATAATATCTTATTTAATAGAAAGATTATTTTAAGAAATATAATAAATAGCTTAATAAAGAAGCTATAGAGAATATATAAAATCTAATTAACGAGTTTAATAAGTAAGGCTTATAGATATAAAAAGCGTAGAATATAAATATCGAAAAAAGGCTTAAAAATTAATAATTTTAAAAAATATTTAAAGATAAAGAATCTAGTTATAGAAAGTCGAATCTTAAATATTATAATAAAAAATAATATTAAAAGAGCTAATAAAAAGTATTAATATCTAAAGATAATAGCGAAAAGGCTATATTATTAGAAGTAATAGATATTATAGTATAAGATATATATACGTAAAACGGCGGGCTAATTAAACTTTTTAAAGCCTCTATTAAAAATATAGTTAATAGCGTTATTATTATCGAGACTATTTTCTAAACCGCTCTCGTTAGTAAACCCTATCTTATTATTCTCTTTCTTCTTCTTTTCTTTATTCTCCTCCTCTTCTTTATTCTTCTCTTTCTTATTATCTCTATTATTATTTATCTTATTTTTATTATTATTACTTTTAAAGTTTAAGCTTAATTTAAAAAGTGTAAAAGATATATCTATCGATGGAAAATTAATTTAAAATATATTTAATATATATATAAAGAATAAGAAATAAATATAAGAAGTATAGATATATATAATAAAGTATATAATGTTATAGATATCTATAAGAATATCTAGAATCTTTTAAAAAGTCTTCGCTTTATTAAGCGAAGTCGCTTCGCTATTTAACTTCTTCTTTATTTCTAATTAATTTTTAATATATTAAATTATCGTTAAGATCGTATTAAAGTATTTATAAGTAATCTTAAGTCGCGTAATAGATATAAAATTAAGAATATCGAGAATAAGAAGATAATAAATAGTATAAATATATTATAAGCGAACGCGAATTATAGTATTAACGTCGATAATTATTTATTTATTTATTAGAATCTTTTAAGTAAATTAGTAGACGCTATAAATATATCTATTACGCGTTATTTATATAAAAACTTATTATAATATAATCGCTATAAAGGCGAGCGTAATAATAATATTTAATAATTATATTATTACTATTATTAAATATAATATTATATAAGCGAAGAGTATATTTAAAGACTTATCGAGTATAGTAATAATAGATATTCTTATTTAATATTAATAGAGATTTAGCGCTATAAAAAGCGAGTATAATAAATTATAATTATTAATACGTAAGAAATATATATATAATAATAAGATCTTTAAAAAACTTACTATAATAGCTATAACGTCTATAGAATATATTAATTAAGTATATATTTATTATATATTTATTATAGAGAGTATAGATTATTAAGAATAATAAAGAAGTATTAATAAAATAGAAGATTTTTTTAGAGAAAAAGTAAATATCATTATAGTCGTATATTAATTATACGCGTTATATACTTAAATTATAATATTAATAATTACTCTATATATCGTTATAATTATATCTAATCTATAAAAATATATCTAATATTATCTATTAACGTTATATACTTTTATTATATATTTATAATATATTATATTTATACTATACTATTATAAGAAACTCTTTCTCTTCTTTTTCTATAAGATTTAAAAAATTTTAATAAATCTTCTAATAATAAGAAAATATTCTTTCTATACTTAGATTCGAGAATAAATCTTTAAAGAAAAAAGATAATTATTAGAAAAGGGGCTTAAGGGTTTTAAGTAAGAGAACTCTAAATTACTTAACTTATATCGTTTAATATACGCTTAGCGAAGTCTTAACGAAGTTTTAGCGAATAAACTTAAATAAGTAATCTCTCTCGAATTTTCTTTACTTTCTTAAGAATTAGTTTTACTATTAAATCGATATACGAATATATTTATCTTTCTAATTCTATATTACTATATAACTCTAAGACTCTTTAAATTTAATAAAAGTAAAGAATATAATATTTTAATATTTTAATATTATTTAAATAAGAGAGAGTTATATTAATAAAAAAGATTTTAAAATTTAAAAATAATTTTAATGCGATAAAAGATTTAATTTTTATATATAAAAGATTTAGATAATAATTAATTTAATTAATTAAATTATTAGAGCGTTTAAATTAAATTTTAATTTTATATTAATACTTAATAAAATTTATTTAATAGTTTTAAGATATTAATATACGCTCTTATTAATATAATTAATAATTAAAATATTAATTAAAAAGAATTAATTTTTAATTCTAATATTTAAAATAATATAATAATAAATAAGTAGTATTAAAGTAAATTAAATATATATTATATTAAATAGAAAAGCGTTAATAATTAAGCTAATTAGAGCTTTAAATTAATTAAATTAAATATTAATTCTATATTAGCGTTATTATATATTTTTAAATATATAATTATTAATTATAATATTAATTAGAAAGAGTTAATCTTTAATTTAAAATATTAAAAATAATATAATAATATATTATTAAAGTAATATAAGTTTTTATTATAGTAAGAAGATAGAATTTATATATTAAATATTAATCTTATTTTATTTCTAATATTTTATTTATTTATATATTTTTTTAATTTCTTTTTAAATATTTTAATTTTAAAATATTTTTAAATCTTTATTTAATATAAATTTAATTTTCTTAATTAATAATACTTAGTATAAGATATTAATAAGTATATTTTAATATAAAGATAATAATAAATCTTATTTTCTTTTTAATATTAATAATAAGAAATAATAAATATAGTAATAAATAAAGATAGTATAGATTATATAGAATTAGTTTAAATCTAGTAATAACTATTAATCTATTTATTAAGACTTAAAAATTAAAAAATTCTAGAAATAAATATAATTTAACGAATATATACTTATCGATTTTGAAGAGTTATATATTATTTATTATTACTATAATAAGATTTTAATTTATTTATTTATAGATTATAAAATAAGCGATATAATAATATATATTAAGTTTAAAAGATATATTAAGAAATCTAATTTAAGTAATTTATAATAAATAAATCTAATTAATAGTTATAAAAATTAGATATATTTTTAAATTAGATAATATAAATTATTAATAAATAAAATAATAAATAGAAAATCTAGCTTATTATTTACTCTAGAAAAAATAATATTAAGATTTTTTTATAATATTAGAAAATTAAAAGTTTATATATAAAGACTTTTTAAAATAATTTTATCGCTAAATTATAAATATTAATATTTTATTTATAATTATTAATAATTTTAAAATATTATAATTTTTATATTATTTTAACTCTAATATATAATTAAAATTAATATTTATTACAAAAAATTAATTAATAGAAAAAGTTATAGAGTTAAAGATAAGATTATTAAAAAAATTATTAATTAATAATATTAAAATCTCTTTAGCTCTAAATTATTAATTATTTTATAATTATTAATTATTTATAATAATTTTAATCTTTTTTATTAATATTAATTAATAATAGTAAAAGATTTTTATAGATTTTAAATATATTAAAGATAAATATATTAATTAAAAACTTGTAAGTATTATTAATTTAATTTTTATAAAATATAAGATTTAAATTTATATATTTAAATTTATAATTAATAATATTAATAATAATAATATACTCTTCGATAATTTAATTACTTATCTTTTTTTTGTAATAAATAACTCGCTTAATATTAAAGAATTTAAATTCTTAAATTATTTATAATATATATTATTTAATTAATTTTAAAAAAACTTCTAGATAATATTAAAGTTATTTTAATAAATAAAAAAATTTAAAAAAATTAAAATAATAAAGAAAATAAGAATTAAGTTTAAATAAGTATAGTAAATCTATTAATAACTCTAATAAAAATATAATATTTTTTATTATTATTCTAATTATTATATTATTAATTATATTAAGATTTAAAAAATCGCTATATATATTAATATTAGTAATTAATATAAAGAGATCTTTTTTATATTATAAATTAAATAATTTTAAAATAAAAATATTTTAATATTAAATAAATATTAATTTTCTAAAAAGAAGTAATATTATTAAAAATACTTTTTTAAATTCTTTTAGAATATTAAAACTCGCTAAGATTTAATTTAATAGATATTAATTTACGCTCTACTTCTTTATATCGGTATTATATACTTTTTAAAAAATAAATTAATTATCTATTTAAAATTAAATAATAAAGAATAATTATAGATAAAAATTATAATTTAAATATCTAAATAATTTTCGATTAATTTCTAATAAATTTAATATTTAATTTAATTTATTAAATTTTTTTATAAATTTATAAAGTTAATAAATAGAGAAAAGAAGATTATAATTTATTATATCTTTAATATTTATAATTATTTATTTATTATATAAATAAAAAGCTCGAAAAATTAAGAAAAAAGAGAATTTTCTAAAAAAAAGAATTTTTTAAAGCTTTTAAAATAGTTTATAAGAAATTAGCTATTTATTATAATCGAACTTAATTAGATTTAGACTATCTATATAAATAAATTACGCTTTTATATTTAAATTATAATAATATAAAATTAAAGAAATTAAATTAAAAGATTAATATTAAAAAAAAATTATAGATAAAGATTTATTAAAAAGCGCTTAAAAGAATATTTTAAAATTATTAAGATATTAATATAAATAATTAATTATAAAGAGCTAAGTAAATAAGTTAATTAAATAAAAATATATTTAATTAAACGATAAAATTTAAGATTAAAAATTTAAATAATAAAAATAAATATAATTAGTTTTAATAATATAAAAGAAATAATAAGTTTTTTTATTATTATTTTAATTATAATCTTATTTCTAATCTTTATAAAGCTTCTTTTAATAATTTAGCGAATCTTTTAATTCTAAAATAATAAAAGAAATTAAAATTTAAATATATTATAATCGCTTAAATAACTTATAATATTCTTTATTTTCTCGCGAAAACTATTATATATAAATAATATTTCTTAATAATTAAAAGATATTATAATATTTAAAAGTATTATTTATTAATAATATTTTATACTCTAATAATAATTTTTTATATAAAATATTAAAAAAATAAATTTAAATAAATTTAATTTAATTTTAAAGAAGATTTTAATATATTAGATTAGATTAAAAGAGTTAATAATATTTTATATAAAAATTTAATTAATAATTATAATAATTATATTAGCGAAGATAATAAGCTTATAAAAAATATTTTAATAAATTTAATATTTATAAATTTATTAAGATATATTATTAATATTTTATAATATATAGAGAGATAATTAATAAATTTATAATTAGAGAGAATTAATAATAATAGATTTAATCTCGATAAAGAGATTTAGAGTAATTTAAAAAGCGAATCTATTTATAAATAATTAATAAATTTAATTAAATAAAGATAGATTTAGAGTATTTAAAAGAATTAAAATAAAGTAAAATAGAAGAGTAAAGTAAAATTTAAGAGAAGAATAAATATAAAATTTATTAAGCTTATTTAATATATTAAGATAAATATATAAATAAAGATAATTATAAAATTTTATTTTTATAATATTTAAAGATTTAAAATTTAGAATATTTTTTTATATTATAATTTTAAAAAGAAGAATAGAGATACTTATAATTCTAATTATTATTTTAATTATTATTATTAATAAAAAGATAAATAGCTATATTAAATTACTCTTTATATTTTCTCTCTCTTAATAAAGAAAAATAAATATATTCTATCTATCTTAATCGAATTATTTTATAAATATAGAAATCTTAATTAAGATATCTTATATATATTATATTATAATATAATATTATAGATATATTATATCGTAAAATATTTCGTTAAGATTTCGAATTTATATTAGAAAAATAAAATAATATTTAACTCTATTTATATTATATTCGAGTATAATATAATATTACTTAATATAGAATATCTTATAGAATATATTATATCTTTTCGGCTAGTAAGTAGAAGTTAAATGCTATAACTAAAGAAAGCGCTTAATCGAAGAAAACGTAAATCTTATTAAGGTACTTTTACGTCTAGACCTTTACGCCTTTTCTTTCCCTTCTTTTTAATCTTAGTTATCTTTTCTAGATCTTCTTTCTCTAATTTAGAAAAATCTAAGTAAGAAGTAAAGGAATACTAGAATTAAAGAAAGCGCTTAAATAAAGAAAAAGTTTAAGAATAAGATAACTTTTATAAGAAGGGGGTAACTTATTACGTTTTTATAACTTAACGTAGCTTAATCTAGCGTAACTTAGCGTATAACTACTTTCTTCGTTTCTTTATAGCTTTCTAGCTTCTTTAATTAATCAATTAGAACCATATTAAGAAACATCTTTCTTCTTCGTTAAACTTCTTTCTCGAAGTATATATATGCTTCTTATATCTATAATCTTAATAATTTATTTTTAATTTAAAAAGAAAGTCTTAATTAGAAAGTAGATTCTTTTCTTATAAAAATATAGTAATAAATTCTATAGATTTTAAAGAAATAATTTAATATTATTTTAATTTTATAATTTATTAAATTCTTATATTATCTCTAGTAATAGCTTATATTAATATAATAATATTTCTATATTTAATAAAAATTACTTTTTTTTATAAAAGATTAATTACTACTTCTTCTAAATTAAATATATCTATCTCTATTAAAAGATTTACTTTAAGATTATTTATAATATATATATCTCGAGTAAATTTAATTATAATAGACTTTTCTTCTAAAATTTTATCTTTTATAAAGAAAGAAAGAGTAATCTATTTATTAATAGAATATTAATTTAAATTAATTTTATATAAGATAATCGAAGTTATATACTTCTTAATAGAGAAAGAGAATATTAATCTCTTTAAAAAAACTCGATCTTCTATATTTATTAAATATTCGATATTTAGATATTTTAATTTTAATAAAATTTTAAAAAAAAAGATTAAATAGCTTAATAAGATAATATTATAATTAAAAGATTATTTTATTATTTAAATTTATAAATATTATAAATTTAATTAACTCGAGTTTTTTAAAAATAAATATCTTTATTAATAGTATTTTCTTAAAGATTTATATTAATTTCTCTAATAATAAATCGAGTATAGAATTCTTCTCTCTAGAAATCTTCTTAATATTCTTTAAAGAGGCTATTTAATAATAAGATTTCTTTTTAAAATAAATATATAATTAATTATTAAATAAAAACTTCTTTTAATATTTTTAATAAATTAATAAATTAATAAACTTTTTATTTTATTTATAATAATATAATAAGTAATTAAGACGAACTTAATATTAACTTTCTCATTTTTATAATTAGATTTTTTATCTTCTAAAGTCTTATTCTTATATATATTATAGAAATAATTATTATTACTTATATAATATATCGAAAAATTCTATAAATATATAAGATTATAATTTTTATAATAGCTCTTAGAAATAAAGCTCTTATTTCTAAGATTATAAAAGTATATCTTCTATAAAGATTAAGATATAGATATTTCTATAAATTCTTAATTATTATATTTTTAATTATCGCTATATTATCTAATTAGATAAAATAAATATTTATTATAATTCTAATAATTTATTTAATTTAAATATTATAACTAATTTAATTAGATATTTTTAATTATAATTATAAATAACTGCTTAAAAGTTAATAAGGCGTTTTTTAAAGCTTAATTTCCCAAAGCTATAATTAAAGTCTATATCTAGGATTAAAATTAAATCTATAAAAATTATTATTTAAATAATTATATATAAGAAAATACTTAATTATCTTAATTTTATTAATAAAGTATATAAGTTTAAAAAGTATATAAGAACTATATAGAAAAGTTTAATTATTATTAATATTTATAATCTAGATATAATAATTTTAACTAATAAAAACGAGCTTTATATATTTATAAATCTATTATAAAAGAATAAGAAGAAAGAAATAATCGCTTTTAAGCTTTTTAAAATCTATCTTTATTAAATCGTTATTTATAATCTTAATCTTAATCTCTCTCTTATTCTTAATCTTAAATATTCTTTTATATATTTTTATATTACAATTCTTTTAGCAATTAAGATAATATTATAGTTTCTTTTTATTATTAAGTTTCTTTATAAATTTATAAAGTATAATCTAAAAAGTTAAAGAAGATATAATAATTTATAATTTAATTTTTAAGTAATTTTATATCTAAATAGCTTAAATATATTTTTTAAAGATTTCTATTTATATAATATATTTAAAAATACTTTATATATAATTTATAAAATTATATCTATTATCAATATTATTAATATTATAAATTTATTTTATAAATAAATTTAAAGCTAAGAATATAAATATTTTAAAATAATTTTATAATTAAATAAGCGTTTTTTTTAATTCTATTTAGAGTTATATTATTATATTCTTTTTATTTTAAAATAGAATATTTAGCTATTAAAATAAGATAGCTTTTTAAAAAAAAGTTAAGAGATTTATATATATAATATTCTCTTTTTTAATTATAATATAATTCTTTATATATTAATAGAAAAAAAAAAATTTTAATATATAATTTCTTTATTATTAAAAATAATATTATTAATATTATATAATTTTGCAAAATTTAGATAAAAGAATCTTAGATTAAAAATATAAAAATTATTATTAGATTTTCTTAAAGTAGCTTATCTAGAAGACCTTAATTTTTTTTATAAATCTATCAAATTTATAATATTAAATATAAATTATAATTTTTTTAAATTTACTTATATAGCTTATAGTATAATTTATTATATTATTAAATTTACTTCTATAGATAAAAGCGATATTTATTAAAAACTCTTTTAACTTTATAAAAGTTAATTTTTTTTAAAATTAAATTTTAAAGCGATATTTTCTAAATTAAAAGCTTTTAATTAATTAAAAACTAATCTATTAGATTTATTATTAGAAAATCTTATATTTAAAATTTTTTAAAATTTTCCAAAAAATTTTATTATTATTTTTTAATATTTTATTAAATATAGCTTAGCTTAATAGAAAAAGAATTCTATTTATTAAATCTATTATTATATAAAAATTTTAAAAATTTAATATATTTAATTTTTTTAAAGCTTAATTTATTTTTAATATAGAATTTAAAAGCGATAAAAAGAAAAATAGAAATTGAGATTAATAAAGAGATTAAGTTTTTTATATAAGTATTATAAATAATAATAAAAAAAATTAATAAATCTTCTTTCTTTACTTTTATTAAGTTTAAAAAAAGAAATTCTATTATTAAGATAAGAAAATTAAGTTATTTTAAGAAAAATAGAAGATAATAAATTAATAACTCTAAAAAAGTATTTATATAATCTCTTAAGTTAAAGTTTAAATTCGTAAGAATAAAAATATTCTTAAATTTAAAGTAAGTTATTTTAACTTATTAGATAAGAAAATAATTATTATTTATATAATAATAAACTCTATATATAAAGATAATAACTACTCTTATTAGAGTATTTATAGAATTATAATTATAATTTTAAAAAAGAGAATAGATAAGAGATTTCTCTAATTAAGTAGTCTTCGAAAGAGAGATTAAGTTAATACTCTAAGATCGACTTCGTTAAATATATAAATTTTAATTATAAAGAATATCGATAGATAAATCGTAAATCTATATAATCGATTTAATAATTTAATAATAATTAGTATATATAATAGAATAAGATAGAATTAAGCTTAAAAATCTTAAATTTATATATATAACTAATTATAAATTCGAGTTCGCTACGCTCTTTAATTAGATCGATTAATTTATCGCGAATAAATAAATTAGCGTTCGCAATTATTAAAAAAATAGATATACGTTATTAATATATATATTATTAACATATAAAATAACTTTTTTATTTTCTATTAAATTTTAAATATTTCTTTTTTAAATTATAGAACGAAATATAGGCTTTTAGATAAAAAAAGAATTTCTAAATTTAGTCTTATAATTATTAAAGCGTAAGGAATTCAAATATCGCTTATTAAAGTTCGCTCGACAGTCGAATAGTTTAAAAAATAGATATATATTATTTAATTTTAGAATAACTCTTTTATTTTCTATTAAAATTTTAAGATTTTTTTTTTAGATGAAAGAACGAAATATGAGCTTTTGAATAGTTTAAAAAAATTCTAAATTCGGTCTTATAATTAATATAGCGTAAGGAATTCAAATATCGCTTATCTATTTAGTCGATAATCTTAGTACTAATTAAAAAAATAATTATGAATTTAATTTATAGACCTTTACTCGTTCTTATTAAAAATTTATTTATAAAATTTAAGATTTTTTACTAAAAAAGCTTAAAATTAAAAGATAAGTAAAATCGTTAAATTTAATAGAATAGATTTTCTAACTTTATCGATTATAAATAGTTATACTCTATTATAAAAAAGATATAAAAAGAAAATAAAAAGAAAGCTTTATCGAGAAGAAAGAAAGATATTAAAAATAAGAGATAAGTTTTTTTTAAAAGAAGAAAAATTATTTAAAAAGATAAGGGGAATCGAATAGCTTTTATAGCGATTCTTTCTTTTAAAAAAAATCCTTCTTTTAAAAAAGTAGTAAATTTAGATTAATTCTAAAAGTAAATTAATATTAGAAATTTAATACTTTATATAAAATTTAAAAAAGATTCTAAAGTATAAGAATTTTAAATTTAAAGTTTTTATATATTTTTATAAAGAAAGAAAGATAGATAGCTTTAAAGAAATAAGTTTTATAAAGAGTTTTTTTTTTTTAAATAAGAAATAGATAAATAACGAGTCGTTATAAATATAAAATAATAGCTTTTCTATAACGAAGAAATAGATTTTCTCTAAAAAAGTAGATTCTTTAATTTAAAGAAAAGAATATCTTTTAATATAAAAAGTATTATTCTAATAAAAGAAAATTTCTTAATATAAAAATAGTCTCTAATATAAAATAATAAGAATAGTAAATAAATATAAAAAAGTAGATATTATTATTAATTATTAAGATTATAAATATAAAAAGTAAATATATATTTCAAATAAGTAATTTTATAAAGAAGAAAGATATTTCTTAATATAGTTTTAATTAAATAATTAATACTAGAAAGCTATAAAGAAAAGAAGAAAGTAGTTATACGCTAAGTTACGCTAGACTAAGCTACGCTAAATTACGAAAATATAATAATTCTTAATAGATAATAAAAGCTTAACGACTTTAATATAAAATAGATTAATAATATTATTAAATAAACGATTAAAGAATTTCTTAAGAAAGAAAAAGATATAAGTAAAGAAAGTAGTGACTTCGAAAGTATTGTCAGGACCAGCATAGAGGTACGTCATATGGGTGAGGTAGAATAGGATAATAAGGCTACCGAACTATGTAGGTGGGAAGGAGGCATGATATGGTAGGGGATGCCTCCGCCAAGGCCCGCTAGCCATAGGGCTGAGGGGTGTGTCAAGGGTACGCTCGTAACAGTACTCCCCCCTCTCAAAGAGCCATGGCCCCCATGGCTGGTAGACCGGAGATGCAGGCCCATTGCTTGCCTTGTATCTCCAAACATCCATAGTCCCTGCAGGCCTTGATTGGAGAAGATTTGTCAAGGTATGGTATTGCTGCAGCAGTCAAAATCCGAGTCTTGGCGATCGATTTTCTGAAGAACATCGGATGGTTTCAATTCGTTCAAAAACACCATGTCCGAGGTTTTGCCGGGCCGCATGCTGGTCTTGACTGTGCCATGCCTGCCATATCCTTCAGAGATCCTGGAGATATAGCCACATCTTGCCTGCGTACCAGCAAGATTCTCCGAGTTCTTCTCCTTGCCCAGTCTTCTTGCCATAGTCCTTCTTGCCATAGTCCTTCGGTAGAATTGAAGAAAGTCCAACGCATGCATGTGTCATGAATCCACCTCCAACACCCGTTGGCAGCCTGGCCTGGGAGCTGCACTGTAGATTTGCCCTGTGTCTCCCATGCTCTTGCCATCAAGTCCATCCATTCCATCCTTTGTCGTAGAGTTTGATAGGAGGTAGGTGATAAGAATCGAATGTGTTGAATGCCATTTGGTAGCAGGCTCACTATGTGTGTTGTCGACATGCTCAGTGAAGAGATCGTACGTTTGCTGTGTTTCGGGTCTGTTCCCGTCGCCTTGTAGCAGGCTCACTGTGGGGTGTTTTGATGAGTTCTTTTCGATTCGCTAATCCTACGAATGGTCCAGCGGTGCTTTATCCCTCCTGCTGTCCAGAGGCCGTTCCGTCATGCCGAAACGAATTACCCGTTTGGTGGGCTGACCCAAGGATACGATGCCTCAAGTTCCTGTCTTGACCTCAACCGGTCGTGGTGTCTTGGTCTCAAGTTAGTATCTTGACAAAGCCCTTGCCAGCGCGTTTGTTTATTAACCATTCGTCCGCTAATCCGAATGGGCGTGAGTGTGCGTTGATTGGCCCGTATGTGTTTCTCTTCGCCGGGTGTACGAAGGAGCCTTATTATAATGTCAGGACCAGCATAGAGGTACGTCATATGGGTGAGGTAGAATAGGATAATAAGGCTACCGAACTATGTATGTGGGAAGGAGGCATGATATGGTAGGGGATGCCTCCGCCAAGGCCCGCTAGCCATAGGGCTGAGGGGTGTGTCAAGGGTACGCTCGTAACAATTATAAGTAATAAAGCTATTTCTATAGCGTAGTAAAAGACTTTATCGAAGAATTATAATACTTTCTAATTAATACTTATTAGAGAATAATAAACTTAATTATTAAATCTCTTAATATTTATAAAGTAAAGAAATAAATCTTAGATCTGCTTATAAAGATTGATCGCGACACTAAGTATTTTGTGTGAAAGCAGACGTCATTGAATTACACTAACATGCTATGGGGGTGTTTTTTGATGTTCGGTCGGAACCCCTGAATTTTACCCCCTGCCAGACGATGGGATAGACCAAGCTTCGTAGTATTCGATGAACTCGAGCCCTCGCTCTGGAAGGTTGCTTTCGGAAGTGAGGGATATGAAGTTGAAACCACCAGTATCACTCTCACCTACTGATCTTGAAAACCTCCTCCTTTCAGACGCTGCGCAATTCGGGACAATATCTCATTTTTATCTTCCGGCGTCTTTCCCACAGCTTCTATGTGCGCCTTTTGGAAGACATCCCACACCTTGACATACCTGTTTTCTGTCAATCCGATTTTGCGAAATGCCTCATACATCTTGTCATGACCCTTGAGGTTGTCGTAATCCTCCCGCAGCACTTTCTCCGCTCTTTGGATCGCTTCGTCGACCTCGACCTTGCTCCGTTGCGCTCTCAAGTCCGCCTCGGGATCACGGGGAATTTCTGTGATCTCTGAACCGTCCCTCTGGGTTGGTGGCCGGGTTGAGTTGAGTGTCCTCTGGTCATGAAGCAACTTCTCGTAGTACAATGCAGCACGTTGGACACAATCTAGGATGAGTGCCGCAAGACCTGCTGCTATGGCTGTTGCTACCGACGAGCCTGTCAAGAGGTTGCAACTTTGTATAGGGCCCTCCTCGTTATAGCGTTCCTTAACGACTTTGTGGCCTGGGAAGATGAAATCGACATTTGTCGCATTTCCAACCCATTTCCATTTGCTGCCTTCTTCTGTCGCCGCACCAATTTTGAAGAGTTTTTCCTTTAGGGACCTAGCGGGAAAACTTCGATCGCTCTGGGCACCGCCGTCGCTGGCCGCGCAAAACATCAGGATTCCTTTGTTTGCAGCGTCTTGGACCGCCTGCTCCAGAGCATCGATATCGGATTTGTTTTCATCTGTCTTTTCGATTGTCCAAGACATGGATATGATGTCAGCCTCTCTCTCTACAGCATATTGAAGGGCCTATTGCTCAAATATCAGAAAGATAGTTAACCTACATCCGGATCTCTGAATGGGCTCATACCTTCGCGGCACTTTTCGCGGTGATTTGCCTCTCCAGATTCTGGCCGAGGTACTCGTCTAATTTCAGCGCAATCAATTTTGCGTGTGGACATACTCGGCATATCAAGCTTGCCATGGCTGTCCCATGTCCACCGCTCTTCAAATAGAAAGACTTATTCAAGTTCTTCTGCTCGTCCCTCAAACAAAAGCTCCTTCCTCCGAGGACTTTCCCATGCAGAGCGTCCTCTTTCATGTCAACACCATCATCTATTAGCGCTATTTTTACCGGTTTATAGGACGTACTAGGATACTGCAAATTTCGCATAAAGTCGGCGAAGTCGTCCATGCATATCAGCCACCGATGGCGAATCTCAAGCTGTTCCCGCTCTGCGTTAGTGTGAGTATTGCTGGATTCATGCTTTTGGGGAGAAGTTTCGTCGATCAACTCGATTGAGACATGAGGGCAACGAATTGCTATGCGGTCTTTATACTTGGAGACATTTTCCAGGGTGCGGTGGGCGGCTTCAAGTCCCTATGTGAGTGTATGGTGCATTAGCTTCCTTCAAGTTCATGGAGGTCTCGGGTTTGGTGCTGATGCAAATACCTGAGTGGTATGCAAATATATCTTCTTTAACGAATTCATTCGCTTCAAGACCTCCTTGTCGCTCCATCCCCATAAGACAGCATTGTTGCCACTCCAATAGAGATGCATCTCCTCCACATCTGGCGCGGCCAACGCAATTGTCTCTGTACATATATCGAACTTCTGCCAGTCCCAGATTTCCACGCTGAAGGTTCTCAAAGCAATCTCCACCGCAGCATCACTATGTGCGTTGTTATCTCTATCGGCTACAATAACACGAACGATGCGTTTGACTCTCTTCGTCCGGAGGAACTCGAACAGAATCGTCATGTCATCGCGGCCGTTGCCGCCTCGTCTGACGGACGTTCCTCTCTGAGGACGGGGGGAATTCTTTTTAATTTGCAGATTTGGGAAAGCGACATACTGCAAGACGCTCTCAAATTCCAGAGGGGCGAAGCCTTGGTAGATCTGGTCTTCAGTAATTTCTAAAGAAAGTTGGTCGCACAAATCGAAACAAATTTCTTTCCCTATGCATAAAACATCCCGTCGTTAGGAGCTAACCTGTACAAGACCCGTTTCACCAACTAGCTGCACGAGGGAACTCACCTTGGTCCTTGCCGTAGAGAAAATCCTCCGCATCCTCAGTCTTCATCGTGCGCATGCAGTGCAACATCAGGAGATCTTTCACGGCGTCTGCGCTTGCATCTGTGACCTTTGGGAGTCTATTATTTTCCTGCTTCTTCCTTTTCCTCGGTTTCTCGGATTTCTTCGAAATTGTGTCTTGTCGACTGAGAGTCCTCGAATAGCCATCCTTGCGGTCTCTCGGAAGTTCGTCCGATCCCTGTGTCCACTCGCCACTTCGGGGAACGCCAAAAGACGGACTCAGAGGTCCATGTCTCATCGACGATGTTTGATTGAATGCACCAAGAGGACTCATTGGCGGTTTTCCAAGAGTAGGCTTTCTCTGTCGGCTGAAGCCTACGGAAGGGCCTAAGGCTTTCAACTCCTCCGTATAATTAGTCTTGAGGTTTCCGCCCTCGCCATCTTTTCCTATCAGACTATCCCTATCGACAACATTGATGTCGTGTATCTTCCTCTGAGAGTTGCCTTTTCTCTTCTCCTTTGCGACCTCGGTTACGACCGGAGCTGCCTGCGCCTCTGCACGAGTGCGCATATGATACAAGTACGGGGAAAGGCATGCCTCACCTTTGCTCCGTTTGTACATCGCCCCTTTACATCGCTTTGCAAGTGTCTCCACGACTTGTAGCTGCTCCTTGGTGCAGCGCTTGTATTCCACTGCTAGATGCAACGGGGTATTGCCCTGAGTATCTTGAAGGCAGAGAACTTCTTTACTTGCCTTGTTGATAAGAAAAACAGCAATTTCTGGCGTAACACTCTTACGGATCGCAGCATGGATGCAAGTTTCTTTATTGCTCGAGCAGACTCTTTCGAGAACACTGTTGATATCGGGGTGCGTGTTACACATGAGTCGAACGAGCTCGTTGCGTTTCTTCGAGACGGCACAATACAAGGAAGTCTCGTCGACCCTGTCGCTTTCTTTCAGAGTATTCGGGTGATTGCTGATAACAAATTTCGCAAGCGGTTCGTACTTGTCAAAATTCTGGTCTGTTGCTCCGTCCACAAGCAGATGCAAAAGTGTTTTTTTGTCGTGTTCTTCTGAGGTACTATCTCCAAGGTAGTCTCCGTATTTATGGGCGAATTTTTCGAGTTTCTCGCGATCACGCAAATCGACTTCATTTCGATCGATCTTCTCTTTGATAGCCTGGAAGATAGAGTGAGTGTCCTCCTCATCAGAACTGTTCTCACTCTCTAAGCCTGACTCCTTGACGGTATCAATAGGACTCTCCATAAAAAAGGCCGACATCATGCTGAGTCCGATTCAAACAATTTTGACTTCTCCAATCCAAATGCACTGTAATGAGTCAGTCTCATAAAGAAGCCAGAGAATCTGGAGGGTAATCTTGTTCAGAGAGGTGCACTAGAGAAGAGTCTAGACCACTAGATAGAACATGGCCTCATAAATTGATCCAAAGTATCCATAGGTAGACTCCAAGATAACGATGGTTCCATCATCTGCAAGCTGCCCCATTTGTTCACCCACCCTCGGCAAGAGCTGCGGTTTCGTTCTCAAAGCATCAGTCATCTTGGCAGAGTACAGTAAGCACTAGGAGCCTCGCATGATTGCTGCAATTACGTTTTCGTGGGATTCGATAAACGCCAGCGCCAAGTTCCTGAGTCTCCACTCATGTTAATCATGCACGAGATATGTAACAGCATCGAGAGAGCCTAGGCTTATCTACTTACGGAGTCTCTGAGTTGGAATTTCGTAGTCGCACATCTAATGAATCTAACACAGAGGGAACCCGAGCCTCGCGGCATCGGCTTTTGCGACTCGTTGTGTCAAGCACACATACTGAAATTCAGATATATCTTTCTCGCCAAATAGACAAGTAGCCATCATGAGGACAAGTTTCCTTACTGGGTTTTAGTCTTCATGACATCGTCAAGGGTAGTCATGAAGGTCACGTCGCACACGCTCTCCATCTCAAATGACCCCAATTCCTTCTCATTGTATTTCCGCAATTTTGACGTCGAGGGGAAACTAGGATCGAACAAGACAGGATCGTCTCTTGGTGCCCTCCCCTTGAGCCCAAATACTCGCTCAGTAGTACTCCAGAAATCGACCTTAGCGTCAATCTTGACCACGCATTGAAAAGGGTTTTCATGCTTCCGCTTTAGAAGTATCGCCGTCTGCATCAACGCGGGAACCCCTGTTTCAGTAGTCTTGTTCTCCAGCAGAGTCCAGGATACACAGTTCGAAGGCCCGTAGTTCCTCCCCTTCAGATCAATGGATCCTGTCACGGTCGTTTGATCTTTCGTATCTCTACTCAAAGATTTTTCCCAGCCTACCGTTCCTGTTGCCGTCAATCCCCCAATGGGCGCTGCTCCCCCTAATTGCAAATTCAGATTTCGCTTCGTATCTTCATGCTGTGTTGTTGGCACCAAACTCATCCTTCCATTGGGGGCGATTGCAAAGACTTCTGGCCCGGTCTCTTTGATCTCCATGCCCTTGAATTCTAGCTCGATATTGACAGACTGAAATCTTCTTGCCACTTTACGCGGATCGAAGCGGAATTGTAACACGATTAGGGTGGCGAAAAGGTCGCTGGAAGCAGAGAAATCGCCATGGACTACATCGAGACACGAGCAGCGGATGTCAACGGCGCCCTTGCGTTCAATGATGTTGGCTCGTTGCCAGGGATCTGAGGGGTCGTTCTCAGTGCGGAAGTGGCTGCCTGCATCACCGGTCTTGAAGAGGCCGATGTCGAAAGAAGGGAGTTGGCTGGTTGAGAGGTCTTCTTCGGAGTCGTATTCGTCAAGATGGGTCCAATCTTCTGATTGAAGGCTGGCATGCTCGTCTGGCATCATGTTAGACTAATGACTTGATCTTGACGTTGGAACGGGGACCGTGGGCGGCTGGGAGGAGCTCGGGTACGAAGCAGAAAGAGCATTTAGAAGACAATTCCCTTCATATAGACCTATTTCTTTCCCGATAAGATGAATAAGCCGTCACGTCTACGGCTGAAAACTGCAGGTTGGAGAAAAGATTCTAGAACCTGCACCTCGACATGTGGAGACATGAGAAATGTAAGACAGAAAATGTGTTTGGCAGGCAAGCATTGAGCATTTGATTAGATTCCGTGCCACACCACTGAACATGAAGCAATTGATCCCTGGTAGCCAAATGCGTGAATCGGCTATAGCTACCCTGCCTTGCTCATTATCTCGATCATCTTACCTATCCACCGATCCTCCCATTTGCATATGCAGAAGCGGAAGAAATTCCGAAGAGACTTGCTGCAGGTGCAATGATTGATCTTCCCATTGGTACCGACAACGTGACACAGCAGGACCTTAGACAGGGAGTACTGGTCCGGATATGATCGCCAATGCAGATCTTTGGGTGGGGTCCACACCTACCGGCGCAGCTTCCCCACGGAGATGCATCAACGAAATATATTCCCTCAAAACCATCCACCTATGAAACAAAGTGAGCAAGGGTACGGATGCTAAACGAATGATGATCAGGTATTTGATGTGCAATCACCATTTCTCTCTACGCCATTTTCAGCCTGACTGCGTCCCTCTCGTGGAAGGTATACAACCCTTGTAGCCATGATGCCGGAGGGTGACACCAAACCAAAGCCAAGATTGGAGGAAAACGCGCGATCGGAGGCAAAAGCAGAGGCAGAAAATCAGACGATAACAGAGGTCACGAAAAATTCGACTGTGAATGCTGAGGACGACATGACGCACGACAGAACATCCAGTCATAAGGTAAAGGAGCAAGGAGGTATGCTGGTTATAGCTGGGTCACTTTCAAATTCTGTTCCCAAAGCATACGATTCAGTGCCTTTCGAGTAAGGCCCCGGCCCTCCAGCTCTGATCAGTCATTGCATTTTAGTCGTAATCTCTAAGATTTGGACAGTGTTGTAGCTGTCCACGGTATTCACGGCGACCGTGAAAGTACGTGGATGCTAGAGGAATCAAACCAGCAGCCAGGGAGCCAGTGGCTCCACCAGATATACGAAGATAACCCAAGCTCCCGGGTAATGACTTTTGGCTATGATTCGAGTAGATTTGAGACAGGACTCTGCAAGATGGGGCGCTTTAAGGATGCGGCCTTGCAGTTGCTGGATGATCTCGTCGAGCTAAGAAGAGGACTGGATCTAGTCGCTGTATATATCCTGTGGAATCTGGTCATGAGTATTGGAATGGGACAGCCAGCTAATATCTCGTACCACAGGATACGCGGCGTCCAATCGTGTTCATCACTCATGACCTGGGAGGTATTGTTGTCAAAACGGTAAGATACTTGCAAGTCGGTCTTTCATTAAGCCATGGTCACAATGCAAACACAGCTCTGATAGTCCGCATAGGCTCTATGGATCGCAACGCTGGAGAACAGCAAGTATAAGGATATTAAGGACTGGGCCCGGTGTCTGGTGCGAAACTTTTTCCAGGCTGCTGTAGCATGGGAAGGGCGTTTACTAATATGGTATAGATCTTTTTTGGCTGTCCGCACAGGTGCAGTAGCACTCGAGAACTGGAAGACAGTATGGCCAGATTAATTCTCGCTAATAAAACTGTGTGCCCGTGCGATATCGCAAACACCATCAGAGAGCTAAGCAAGTCGATCATTGAGATCAATGAGGCTTTTTTGACCTTGAAAACACCATTGATCGCCAACATATTGAACATATATTCTGAGGAGCAAGAGATTCTTTCAAGGGTGAGTTGCAGCATAAAGGCTATCATTCATAAGCTACTGTCTATCCGGACCGAAAGACTAAATAGGGCAGATATTTGACACCTTTACGTCCACTCTAGACCTGCCGCTTGAGAGGCGGGTTGCATGCTGGAGATCCCATATGAGCTTGTGTAAGATGACTCTCAGCGATGATATATATGGGTGCATAGTCAAACAGCTACGCAAGACTGCTTCTCGTATGTTATACATCCTATGAAGAACACGAAGGCCGCCCCTAATAGACAACTGTAGCGCTAGTGGCCAGTGACGGTTCTTTCAAGTTCTTGCAGACTCTTTGGTCTCTCGCTGCTCCGGTATACCCAATTGGGCCTTCGACCGATACGGGACGTCGATTAAGATGGATTACGGAACACAAGGCATACAAAACGTGGATCAACAGCCAACAACCTAGTATACTCCATGTCCATGGAACTAGCGGAATGTCCAATGCCTCTGGACACATTTTTAGGTCTTTGAATATGGATCCCATCCGACAGCATAAGGGTGAAATCGTCACATATTTCACTTTCAAGAAACACGATGAACGATTCAACTCGATAGTCACCATGCTGAATACGCTCATGCTTCAGATCTTCAGCGAACGCCAAGAGGTCTATAAAGCTGTGAGGCTACAGTTTGACCACATGTTTCACAGTTCAAACTGGACCGAAACAGACTGGAAGCTGCTCTTCCGAGATATACTGTCCAGTCATGAGCACGGTGGCATTATGTGCGTGATCAATAGCATGGACGAATGTGACAGTCCGTGCACCTCATTTCTAAAAGATATTTGTAGCTTTGCCAGTCACACTGAGCGACATTTCAAGGTCGCTATCACCAGTAGCACTAGT
Organism: Letharia lupina; assembly: GCF_014066315.1. Classification (NCBI taxonomy): domain Eukaryota; kingdom Fungi; phylum Ascomycota; class Lecanoromycetes; order Lecanorales; family Parmeliaceae; genus Letharia; species Letharia lupina. Next base: position 936,003 of record NW_023502975.1, read on the forward strand.
AGCAATCTCCACTCAGTGCTTGGTGACTGGCCAACTATCAACCTTGACGATCATCGAGAGGATGCTCAAGGTGATAGCAGGACGATAGCTTTAGATGTTGATCTTGAAGTCATAGAACTCATTCGGCATCGACCAAACTTCTACGGCTTCAAAAAGAGAATCACTCAGAAGCTTTTGGAATGTGGGCGAGATAGGCACTGGCGCCGTCTGGTTCTGAACCAGCTCAGGTTTAGCAAAGGTCCGCTCACAAGATCAGCGACTGAACGGCAGCTTGACGTTCTACCTCCCACTACATCTCAGGAGATCTTTGTTCGAGTTCTAGCAAGCATTCCGTTAGAAAGACAGCATTGGGCTCGGAAGGTACTAATCTGGACCTTATACTCATTTCATCCTTTATCCGTGTGGGAACTCGGTGCTGCTCTTACGCTTCAAGGTGAGAGCCTCTGCATGAGAACTGGAGATCTTGACGCATTCGTCTCCCAAGATATCACTGGTGAGCTTGAAGAGGTTTTCAAGGGCATTTTTATCGTCAAAAACAACGAAGTCCATCTTAGCCATCCCGGCGCACGCGACTTTCTTCAGAACGAGAGTAATGCCCAAAAGTGTGCCTGGTATGATGTGAAAGAAGCAGCACATCAACAGATAACCGAGACCTGCTTCTTCTATCTCTCTCTGCCACGGGTGCACGAGTCTATGGAAACAAGTTACAACTACTTTCTCACCAATCTACTCGAATCACCAACCCTCAATCTGAGGTCCAGTCTCTGCTTGTACGCAATTAAGTATTGGGCAAGGCATTACCAGCTCATCCCCAGATCGAATCGACCACTGGAAAGTGCTCTTGAGTTTTGCCGGGATACAAATGCTGTGCGGCTTTGGACTCAAGCATACTGGTCATTATGCAGGCCGACAAGACAAACAGAAAGCGTATTCAAGTCCAGGCTACCCATTCTAGCAGGGCTGGGTCTAGAGGATCTATTAATGGAATGGCTTGACCCAGGGACTCAGCCGAATCACAATGAGGACTGTGCCATAGCGTTGACAGAGGCAGCACAGAATACGGACTTAGAAATCGTTCGCACACTCCTTCTCGATAGCGAATACAGTCAATCGAATCTAGAAGACGCGCTTATCGCCGCATCCTCTCGTTGCGATGAGTCAGTTCTGGGCTTGCTGATCACACACATTGAGCAGCGTTGCGAGAGCTTCAAATGGCCACCTACTCTCCTATGTCGGGTAGCGCAATTCGGGCTAAATGATGTGATCAAGCGCCTACTCAAGTGCGGAGCTTCACTTGAAGCGGCAGCCACGCTGCATGGCTGGACGCCACTGCACCTCGCAGCTCGACATGGACACGCAGAAGTCGTCAAAGTCTTGTTATATAATAAGGCCAGCCTTACAGCTCTGGATGAACTTGGCCTAACTCCACTACATATTGCGTCTAAGTATAGCCAAGCCACTGTGTTCAGCCTCCTTCTGGCTGCCTGTGCCGACTATACCACCATAGATAAGAACGAAAATACTGCGCTATATATCGCCTGTAGGAACGGTAGTCACGTGGTCGTCAAAATGCTGCTCATGAAGTCAGAATGTAACATGGGTTCTATCCGGCAAGGCAGATTCCCGCCCTTATCAATTTCCTCCTACTATGGCTTCTATAAGTGTACCCAATTACTACTCGAGAACCATGCAAATACAGAGATTCAGGAAGTAGAAATTGGAACGCCACTCTTCCACGCTGCTCTGAATGGCCATGTTAAGCTTTGCCAGCTGTTGCTCACACACGGAGCTAATCCAAATACATCCTTTGACGGCATTCCTATTCTCTCTGAGTCCGCCAAGACCGGAAATCTCGAACTTATCAAGGTGCTCATCGAGCATGGAGCAGAGATCAATGTCACTGATTTAGAAGACCAGGACGCGCTTCAAAAAGCTTCGATGAAGGGAGATAAAGCTCTGGTAGCATATCTACTTGAGCAGGGTGCCAATGTCTACCATGAGGATGGCAACGGCTGCACTGCGACTATCCTTGCTGCTCACCTCGGGTTTGCGGACATTGTCCAAATTCTGATCGACGGAGGAGCAGACCTGGAACATCACTCTTTGGATGGCTGGACACCCCTTCATTCGTGCTATTCTCACGCCGAGACGACCCGTGTCTTGTTGAAGAATGACGCAGACGTGAATAGTGTCACGAAGCAGGGCTCCACTCCACTCTTCCTTGCGGCCTACAGCGGGGTTTTCGATGTCGTGAGGGTGCTCCTGTCGTACAGCCCTGACCTGGAGCTTCTTTCGGCGGAAGGAGCCTCGGCACTGACCGTTGCTACGAAGTCAGGTAACCCTGAGGTTATCCGATTACTCCTAGAAGCCGGAGCGAACATTAACCACCAATCTGAGCGGAATAAGTTTCCCTTGCAATTTGCTGTTGAAAGAAACATGGAAAATGTTCTTCGGGTACTAATGGAATACAGACCTAAGATCGATCTCGTTGATGATAATGGCGACACCGCGCTCCACTGTATAAACTCTGACACCTCTATCACAACTGCCAGAATCTTGGTCAACGCTGGCGCAGACGTCAACTTCCGCAATAAAAACCAAGATACGCCAGTCTGCAAGGCAGTATGGTGCAATATTCCGGAGGTATTGATTTATCTTGTAAAGAAAGCCAAGCTTGACATTGTAGGGGGCATACGTGGCGGCCCGTTGCACATCGCCTGCTACCTTCTCAATCTCCGCCTCGTGAAGATCCTCGTTGATATAGGCGCAGAAGTGAATCTTGTTGATCCTGTTGCCGGAACACCCTTGCAGATTGCGTGCCGCGGCCTAGAGACGTCCAAGGAGCAGCAGGAGAGTGTCATCTTTTATCTTATCAACGAAGCTAACGCAGATCTCGGCATCGTTGGCGGTTTGCATGGATGTGCGCTCAACGCAGCTTGCGGAAGGTCAAGCTTCGATGTTGTGAGACTGATGCTCGAGAAGGGCACGAGTATTGATGACAAAGATGATATGGGTAGAATGGCCATCCACTTCGCAGCGGCGCGGAGCATAGAAGTCTTTCACGCAATTCTCGAATCGGGAGCGGATGTTGAGGTAGTCGATAAGATGGGTAGAACAGCACTACATTGGGCTTCTGTCAGCGGCATGGTCCACGTTGTTAATCATATTATATCTTTATCGAGGCGGTTGGTGAATCAGCCTGATCTTGATGGCTGGACTCCTTTGCTATGGGCGGCGAGGGGCAGCAATACTACTCTAAAACAAGTCTTGCCGAGTGCCCAAAAGGAAGTCATCAAACTCTTACTGGACCGTGGCGCGGATCCATGCGTTACGACCAAAGGTCTGAAGTGGGAGTGGTCTCCGGCCAAGATTGCTAGATACCATGGCGTGGTTGACACGGTCGTTCAGTTACTGGAGGGAAAGGCAAAAGAAAAGCTCGGTGCCACGAAGGCTAGTGAATTATGGCATAAGCATTCCCATGTAGAGAGACAGGCAGATAGGAAAACAGCATGGTGTGACTACTGTTGTTCGGTAGGTACCTCGTGGTGATTCCACTAGCGGTCTTCGTCCCAGCACAATTCTTTTCCAAATCCCTCCTGCACCATTTGTTGACGCTGGCATATATAGTTCATTCACGGAATCCGATATCATTGCGAGAAGTGCCTGACCTTCGATCTTTGCTATAAGTGTCATCATTCCAGGGAGCGTATACACCCCCCGGCTCATCCATTCTTATCCATCGGACCCGAATACCCAACAGAGAGCGAAGCAAGTACTTCCGAGAGTGAGGAGGAGGACGACGAGGAGGATGAGGAAGAAGGGAAAGAAGAAGAAGAGGGAAAGAAAAACTCCGAATAAAGAGACAGAGCAGGTAGAGGCGAAGAAGGAGGAGGAACCAGGGAAAATTGAATGGGATGATGATAGAGCCTCAAAGACTGGACGATAAGCGCGGGTTCGCTTTGTACTTGTGAATTTCAAACATGCATGCATATCAATGATACTACTTTCTTCTCTCAATTGAACACGCCCATTTCATAGATACCTTCGTTACCGGAAGAATACGCCGCTAAAGCATGGTAGAGAAGGGAAGTTCAGATAAAATTTTCATTCATGATACGGATTACCAGCCGCTACCTTACTTAATTTCATAAGGAAACGCGAAATAATAGAAAATGCGAAATTTTTAAATCGGATAAGTCCGATTCAATACTGAAATATCTACTACTTATTAAAATTCTATAATAACTCTATATAATAAGAATAAAAGATTCTAATTCTTTCTTACTATTAAGACTTCTATATCGAAAAATTTAATTTATTATTTTTTAAACCTTATCGATCTATTAGTATATATAATAGAATAAGATAAAACTAAGCTTAAAAATCTTAAATTCGTATATGTAGTTAATTATAAATTTAGAATTACTACGCTCTTTAATTAGATCGACTAAGTTATTATAAATAAATAAGTAAAGGCCTATAAATTAAATTTATAGAGTTAAATTTTTCTAAGTTAAATCGAATTTTAGCTCTAGCTCTAAGTTAAATCGAACTCTAATCGCTTACTATACGTTTTTAATTTACTTTTATTATTATAAAATTAATTTAATCTATATAATATATAGATATATATATACGGAGAGAGGCGCGCTAAGACTTAATTAGAAAGGTATATCGAGTATAAAGAATTAATTTATAATAATTATCTATAAAAAATAGAGAAAGACTATATTCTTATAATAAGAAGTATTAAAATATCGAAAAGAAATAAAGATAACATGCTAATTAGTGATATAAATTCTATATTATCTTCTATCGCAGTAAAATCCTTCGAATAATAAAATAGCTATTAGAGTAAGATATTAAACGATTTCAATTCGTTTAAATATATATTATTCGATATTTCTTCTATAGAGACTTAATTAACTATAATCGTCGTAGTAGATTCTTCTCTTATAACGTTATTATCAGTATATATAAAAGAATAAGATAGGGCTGAACTAGAAAACCTTGAATTTGTATGTGCAGCCAATCATCAATTCGTCAGGTCTACGCTTTTTGGTTAGACACCACGGGTAAACAAATTAGCGTCCGCAACCATCAAAAAAATAGGTGTACATTATTAACATATAGAAAAACATTTTTGTTTTCTATTAACTTTTTGAGATTTTAAATTTTAAATTTTGGAACGCAGTCTGCGCTTTCCGAATTTTTAAGAATTTTGAAATTTGGTCTTATAATTATTAAAGCGCAAGGAATTCAAATATCGCTCACCAGAGTTCGCTCGACAGCCGGACAGCCCTGATCAAAAAAAAACAGGTACACATTATTTGATTTTAGAATAACTTTTTTGTTTTCTATTAAAATTTTAAAATTTTTTGTTTAAACTATAGAGTATAATGTGGGCTTTCAGATAAAAAAAGAATAACTAAATTTAGTCTTATAGATATTTAAAGGTAAGGAATTCAGATATCGCTCACCAAAGATCGCTCATCAAAATTTACTCGACAGCCCCGATCAAAAAAAAATGATTATGAATTTAATTCATAGGCCTTTACTCGTAGTAATATATTATATTAATATAATAAGAATAATAGATTAAGTTATAGTAATATTCTTCGCTTATTAAGTAATAATTTAATATAAAATCGTAAAGAGTATATAACGTGGGATCTTAGAGAGCTAAGTCGTGTTCTTAACGATAGTAATCTTATTATCGCTTAATTTCTCCGTAGTATTCTCCGTAGTATTCTCCGCATTTATCTATTATAGTTTCTAACGTTATTATAGTAATATATTATATTAATATAATAGAGATAATAGACTAAGTTATAGTAGTATTCTTCGCTTACTAAGTAATAATTTAATATAGAATCGTAGAGAGTATATAACGTGGGATCTTAAAGAGCTAAGTCGTATTCTTAACGATAATAGTCTTATTACCGCTTAATTTCTCCGTAGTATTCTTCGCATTTATCTATTATAATTTCTTCTCTTACTTCTTCTCTTATAAAGTATTAAATTAAGTAACTAGCTAAGTAGTTAACTAAGTAAATAATTAAGTAAATAACTAAGTAATTAATTAATAATTTAACTAAGTAGATTATTAAGCTAATAGAGTAGATAGTATTAATTAAGCGATTAATTAAGTATCGCTAACTTAGAAGAAGTATATAGAGAAGAACAATAGCTATAAATCCGTTTAGACTCTTTTTAAGAGCTTTTTAACGCGTTTATAAGTAATAGTAAATAGCTATTAAACTCGCTTACGGCCTCGATTATTAGTAGTAAAGACGTTAATAAGAAATTTAAAAGACGGGCGAAAGAGATATATATCTTAGATACTTAGCAATATTTAAATAAGAGATATCGAGAGCGAATATATTTATAATTAATGAATTAATAGAATTATAGAAGAAATATAATAAATAGATAAAAGAATTATTATTCGATCTCGGACGCGTCTAATATAACTATTATAACTATTATATTTAAATATTTATTTAATCTATTAATAATAGATTAAACTTTATAATTTTTATAGCGTTAGAATAAGAAAGCGTAAAGCGAGCTTTATAATTTAAGGAATTATAAAGTATCTATATATATCGTAAGCTAAGTACTTTAAAGTATAAAACTTCTATATATAAATTTTTAATAAGAAAGGCGCGAGAGAGCTATTAAGCTAACTTAGTCGATCTAATTAAAGAGCGTAGTAACCCTAAATTAATAATTAACTATATATATAAATTCAAGATTTTTAAGCTTAGTTCTATCTTATTCTTTTATATATATTAATAAATTAGCGTTCATAACTATTAACATCTCGTTCTTCCGCGTCTCTCTAATTAAAAAATAGATATACATTATTTGATTTTAGAATAACTTTTTTATTTTCTATTAAAATTTTAAGATTTTTTTTTTTAATTATAGAATAAAATATAGGCTTTTAGATAAAAAAAGAATTCTTAAATATAGTCTTATAATTATTAAAGCGCAAGGAATTCAAATATCGCTTATTAAAGTTCGCTCACTAAAGATCGCTTATCTATTTACTCGATAGTCTTAATTAAAAAAATAATTATAAATTTAATTTATAGGCCTTTACTCGTTACTTTATAAAAATCGTATCTCTTTCTCTACTATCTTATCTTATCTTATCTATCTCTTTTATCTCTTTTATCTCTTTTATCTTATTATTATTATAATAAAGTTTATAATACTTTAAAGTCTTTAAAATATCGAATATTATTTAGATATATATATCGATAGAATAAAAATAAACTATATCTACGTTTAAGATAGAAATATCTATTATATGAAAATATATAGACGACGATTATTATAATAATAAGCTATTTAAATTAATAATAGTAATAGTTATTATAATAATAGTTATCTAAATTAAATATATCGAATTAAAAAAATTCGTATTATCTAATATTTCGCGTTTTCTTATAAAACTTAATATTAATCTCTTCGAATATTTAATCTTAATCTTTTTCTACTATCTACGCTCTATATTATCTTATTATCTTTTCTCGAAGAATTAAAAGAGAGCGAGTTCTATCTTCTAATCGTAAAGTCGAGCGATAGTAGAATCTTTTATATCGTCTCGATTACTTTATCTTACTAATTTATCGAAAGAAGATAAGAGTATTAAAGTATAAGACGAGAGACGTTATCTATTAACTTAGAATAAATTTTTATAATAATATTTAAAATTCGTTTTATCTTTAATAAGTTAATATTTATTTAGTTATTAAAAGTAGATTTAAGATCTTTTAAGAGTATAATTCTCTTATTTAATATATTCTTCTTTATTAATTTATTACTCTATTAATAGATAGCGCTAGTATATTAAAAACTTTAATTTTATAACTTCTTCTATCTTATATTTATAATTATTAATCGAAAAGATATAATATAATATAAAATATTAATCTACTATATTATATTCTAATATAGTATAGAATATTAATATTTATATAATTTCATATCTAATATAATATATCTATAGTATTATATTATAAAATAATATATATATAAGATATCTTATTAGAATTTCTATATTTAGAAGTATAAGTAGCTATTCTAGTTATTATTCTAATTAATTATAACTAATACTATTATAACTAATATTATTATAATTAATACTATTATAGCTAATACTATTATAATTAATATTATTATAGCTAATACTATTATAATTAATACTATTATAATTAATATTATTATAACTAATATTATTATAATTAATATTATTATAATTAATATTATTATAATTAATATTATTATAATTAATATTATTATAGCTAATATTATTATAGCTAATACTATTATAGCTAATACTATTATAGCTAATATTATTATAATTAATATTATTATAATTAATACTATTATAATTAATATTATTATAATTAATACTATTATAATTAATATTATTATAATTAATATTATTATAATTAATATTATTATAATTAATATTATTATAGCTAATATTATTATAGCTAGTATTACTATGACTGATACTACTATAGTTGACACTATTATAGCTGGCACTACTATGGCTGATATTATCATAGCTGGCACTACTATGGCTGGCACTATCATGGCTGGCACTACTATGGCTAGTACTATCATGGCTGGTACTACCATGGCTGGCACTACCATGACTATCACTACCATGACTATTACTACCATCGCTACTGTCGAAATGTGGCCCCCGCGCATCCCAGCCACCGTGTTCTTCAGCCACCTGATTTTGTACTGTATTTAGGACCTGGCCCCGGAGAGGTTTTGGAGAATCAATCCGTCCGTTCTACACATCACATACCTGATATTTTAACAGCTACCACTACCATGGCTATCACTATTTATTATTCAAATAGCCTACTATCATATGGTAGCTATGATAGTGGTAGTCATGATAGTGGTAGTCATGGTAGTGGCAGCCATGGTAGTGCCAGCCATGGTAGTGGCAGTCATGGTAGTGCCAGCCATGGTAGTGCCAGCCATGGTAGTGCCAGCCATGGTTGGCCAGAATGATGACTAGAATAGCTACTTATACTTCTAAATATAGAAATCCCAACGGGATATCCCATATATATACCATTTCATGATATGATATCACAGATATACCATACCGTGGTATATCCCGCCAAGATCCCGAACCCATACCAGAAAAATGGAATGATATCCGACCCTACCCATATCATACCCGGGTACGATATGGTATTACTTGGTATGAAATATTCCATAAGATATATCATATCTTTCCGGCCAGTATAATAATATAATTAAATTTTAATATAATATATTAAAAAAAGATTTTAAGTCTATTAGAATATTATAAATAATTTATATAATTTATATATTATCGATAAAGCTACGTTATATATTACTATAATAGCTATAATTAATATAAAAGATCTTAATAAAAATATTATATATATAATTATATAACTTAAGAGTTAATTTAATAGAGTAATTTTCGAGTAATATATAAGAATAGTTAAAAATATTAAGAGAAATAATATATTTAATAAGAAAGCTACGTAATAATTAATATTATAAGAGAAGATTTAAAGTAAAGATAAAATACGTACGCTACGTAATAAGACGAGATAAGACGAGATTCAAGATAGTTAATATTTTCTCGCTTCGAGGCGAGATTTTAACGAAGTAAAGTCGAGTTAAGATAGATTTTTTTATTAAGATAATAAGAATATTTTATTATCTTCGCTAAGCGTATTAATTAGATTAATTTAGAATTATTATTCTTATAATCTAGCCTTTTCGCTTGTTTCAACCCACACATTGGCTTGCAGGTGGCGTACTGGCCAGATGCAAGCGACTTGGGTCTATATGCTGTCTTTCACTTTCCGGGTATACCTTCTGCACCTAGGCTTCGTGAGATAGCCTTCGGTATGAGCTTCCGTTTTCAGTCTCTCATACGAGGCTTAGCCGCTTGGTTCTGCGGGAGGTTGTCGAGGCTGAGAAGATACTGTGCGTTGCTAACGAGCGGTCCTTGGATTGATTCCTTCTTGGATTTCCTTTCTTAAGTAGAAGAGCTTTAGACTAATACTTTGAGTACAAAAGATGAAAGGACTTAATGATTGGGTAAAGAGACGCTGCCTACAGATTTTGAAACAAGCAAACACAAAAAAGGGCGAATTGTTCAAGAGACGAGACCTTTCTTTACATCATTACTAGGGCATAAGGTGTCTATATATGAAGAACTGAGAGGCACAATCTACGGAAAAGAGATGGCTGTGTAGGGTGGCCGTCCTTTATTTTGATCCTTTTCAATGCATGAAGACTGCGAAATTAATACTTCAAGGAGATGAAATATGTAAAAGCACAATATCTTTGGGAAATTGACCCGTCCCGATTTGCTATCTTGCTTTCCGAGCAAGCTTGTCACACCTTTTAGTGACTATACAAGGGTATTCTGCTATGAAATGACAAATGCGCATGAATTCAGTGCCTAAGCGAACCAGTCGAAATTTCTCTCACGAATACTGTGCCATTACATGTGCATATGAAAAACCATACATTTCAGGACAGAGCCCATCTCGTAGTGCGAATGTCCAGATCTTGATATGTATCTTGGGGAATCACATGGGTATAAGGTGACATGTTAGTTGAAGAACATGAGCGAATCACGAGAGCTTTTGGCGATGAGATGTTTGGTCAGGGTGAAAGAAGTCTAGATGAAGTATAACATTAGACCTTTGCACTGTGGATGGGGGAAGCAGCTCCTACCTGTCTTGCCACGCTTGCAATTGATCCTTGATCGCAACGTACTGACACGTGCTTTTTGCCTTCGTAGCGCCTCTGCGTCGATCCGTTTCACGCCTTTCGAAATTCCCATTGCCTTTGAATCGCTCGCGCTGAGTGGTGCTTTAATTCTCGATTGCTTTGCGCATTTTTCATCGTCCAAAGAAGTCGACACTGTTTGTTTTGCGCTCTTGCTCTTACGTCCGAGCTTCCTTTTCCGTGGCTTGTTCGTTGCTTTATTTCTTGGTGGGTTGGAACTTTGATGATGATCTGGTAGGTGTCCATCGGACGCATTTGATTCCCCGCGTCTAGTCATGTTGCCCCCGTGCGCAGGGCTCGGCGACCTTGATAGTGACGATTCATCGATGAACTCTGGATAGTACGGAATGCGCATCGCATCCATTGAGTAGTGAAATCCACGCGGTCCATTCGATCCCGTATTCGTATCCCAAACCCATCTTAGAAATTCAGCTCTAGAGAGATGGGTCTCACGAGCCTGAATTTTGTTACCCTTTGCCAGCTCGTCTTTCAGGTATTGAAAGAAGGGTGAACCTGTTTCTCTATTGGCAACATGGTAACGCTTCCCAAGCCAAGCCCGTACAGCCTTGACATCTGTCCAATCGGGTTCGGACATAGTGTATTATGAACGTCGTACTGAATATTGTAGTAGCTGAGCGAGAATGGATATTCCCTTTTATTGTTTCCGATATGAAATGGTATACGGATGTCGACACCAGAAGTTCTGAACGCCAAACCTTGTATGGCCCACGTAAAACCTCTTTGGCTGGGACTGAATCCTAAAATATTCTCGAAATCGTAATCAAGATACCCAATTCTGACGTCGATCTTCTTAAAGATCGTCACTGAATTGCTCAAATAATTGTTTCAAGATTCAAGTCACAGCCCCTAGGTGTTTCGCGCCATCCCGATACATTTTTCAGCAGCTAAAATTAGCCGCCGCCAATGAGATGGTCGTATAAAACGCTTCGAGTCAGCACATCCAATAAGACTGACTGCCGCAGCTGAAAAGACTCGGCTAGCCGTATCATACATTTATAAGGTACCTAGTCATACGGTCAGCGGGACTCAGCCTGATCTGTGCGCTGCCGTTCCATTGGACATCGTTATGACCTAATAATTTACAACCCCGCCACCACATACTTGGGTGTCACCCCCGGATGCAACACCCTGGCAGATGCAACACTCTAATGACTCGTCGCTTCACAACTGTATATTAAAACAAACGAAGATTCAATTCCAGATCATGAAATATCATTTCTAAATCTTCAAGAATTCTTAAGATAATAAAATACGCTTCCTATGATCTAAACTCTCTAAATTTATTATTCTATTAAATAGTTTTACTACTTTAACTCCGATTACAAAAAAGATTAAAAACTCAGAAATTGTATTTGATAGTTTATAATTCATTCTTTATATATATTTTTAAAATACTGTTGTGGAGCAACGAGTTATAAAGATTCAAATTTAGAGTGTTGCATGTGCCAGGGTGTTGCATCCGAAGGTGACACTAAGTAGCCTCTACGAGTTCATCTTGGTCCTGGAAGTAGTATATTATGGTGTAAAATATATCCAAATATAGTCTTCAGCGCTAATCGTACGAATAAAGCATTGAGCTGGTCACATTCAATGCATGTGAGAATCCGCGATCGACGCAGATGTACGCTGTGCCTTGTCTTTTAGCAATCCTACTCTGATCGTTTCATAATTCTCGTAAATCTGCCATTCGATATGCAGGAGTTGTTCCATGCTTCCGTGGGTTTTGGACTTCACCAAGTCGATGCTCCTCAGCGCTTCACGTGAAGAGGGGGCAATGCATAGACATGGTGTGCAGCATTCATATGAATCATTTCTCACCGGGCGGTTAAACGCTTCGAGGTCTCTTATCAGCCGTTGCGTTATTCAAATATATCAGTATTCGCTCTCAATTTGACACAAGATACCGGTCTTCTAGCTCAAAGACCTGCACTGACCTAACATCTAAAATTCTTGTCCTCACGCTACACAGATTAGCCCACTGTCGCCCTTACCTTCCGATGTCTCAACCAACGGAATCGTTGGAGCCTGAACCCTCATTACTCGACTACGCTCGAGGGAGACGCTTGAAAAATGGCGGACAAGGAATTGTCTACCAGTATATCAACCGTCAAACGGGGGCCCTCTATGCTGTCAAAGTCATGGAGTACAACCATGAAGAACATTACTCACAAGAAAGACCACAGAGTGAGATCAACATGCTAAGGGAGACATGCGTCACAGCGTTTAACACACGTAGGCTTCCTTGTCACCCTGTACCATTTCAGAGGGCTAAGTTGAATCATAGGCTCACCTACTTCGCGCGGATGCAGTCTTCGAGTACGAAGACGGCTTTGCAATCATCATGCCTTACTTTCAGCGGGGTAATCTGCGACAAAATCCTCCTCGCCTGACCGAATTGAGAGAGGCTGTACGTCAGATTCTAGAAGCTTTGCGTCACTTACATGAGAGAGGTCACATTCACCGAGACATTAAACCGGACAGCATCCTCGTGTGAAATGAGAAAGACCAGCCTCTCGATCTCGTCGTCGCCGATTATGGCTTGGTATCCTTGGACAACCCGGTCTCCTTCTGCGGATCACCGGGGTATGCGGCGCCAGAGGTAGTCCGAAATGGCGCTGTCCCGAAGAACCAACGCCGTCCCTATACTCAAAACCTGGACATCTATGCTTTAGGCATGCTACTCCTGGACATTCTTGGCGTCAATCCGCCGAAGATGTGGATACAGAATCGCAAACGGTTCAACAAGTACATCAATGCACCAATAGCTGAACAGCTAGATGCGAGCGAACCAGATCAGATCGACCGTTGCGGCGCTCTATCGACAGTAGGCAGCATGCTACATTTTGACCCCAGCGATAGACCTTCCGTAGACAAATGCCTACGCCTCCCATGGCTTAGCGAAACAATAACGACACCGCTAGCAGTACAGCTACCTGGGACACCCTCAAAGCCTTCCGTCGTTATTCCTCTAGCGAGTCTTCCAATAGCCAATGACGAGACATGGTGGCACAGCAACCCCCGGGCAGTCACTCCTACACAGCAGGTCACACAGGATAAAAAAGTTGGCCGTCACTATGATCTTCGAAAGAAAAGGCAGGCAGAGCGACACAATCCAATCTCGGTCCCAAAAAATAACAGAGTTCAGAAAAGGCATTACGAGTCACTACCAACCCCCAGACTGACGCCGGACAAGAAGAAGAAAGGTCAAGAGGTCCACAACTCCCAGCCATTAGAGACCCCCAAGGACAGACACTTCGGAAGGAGGCTCGCTAAATTTGCGTCGAATACCGATCAAGAGATCTCCCAGGAATCCAACAGCCTCCCCACTTGGGATAAGATGGAACTGTCTGATTGAGTACTCTCAAGATTAGCCCTAGCTTTACTCTGTAAGACCTTCTCTTTTGGTTCTCATGTGTCTAAAAACGCTCGCATGACCCAAGTTCTTGCTCATTATTGTCTCGCCATGCATCGATGCTTCCTACATGTTCATTTTGTGGAACGTGTACAAGTACCCAGACCCCCAAGCCGGGCCCCCCAAGGTCGCTACCGACGACACCCCCGTGAGCAATTTAAGAGAATCGTCTAATTCCGAGCCCGAAATCAGGCTGACGTTGATGAATGCCTCCCTAAAGACTTCCCGTCGTTGCCAACATGTATCCGATATCGAGTGCAGCTTCCGGGCTGCAAATTGCTGTAAATTACGCAGTATACGCAACTTGCAACTTGAGATTTTCTCGCGGGTTCCTGGTTTGCCGATGTAGTTGTATTCTTTCAAAGACGCATTTATAGTTCAAACTACATAGATCCAATTCGCGACTTTCTTCTACAAGTTAAAGATAACGATGTTCACCAGCATATTTTTTAAGCACTGTTAACCACCAGGCCCTAGGCCCAAAAATGCGAGGGTATCGCGCTTCATGCACGAATACACCCTATTAAGCCCTATAAGCTTAGGTATCTGTCAGAATCAGGCCTGACACATATCGCAATCACATCCATGCTTAGGTCACTACGCCCAAAACTTGGCCTCGACGCAAGTGGAGGGCCGAGACCCACAATAGAATATAGACAGACGGACCGTCTTCGACGAAAATGGCCGGCCACCTAACCCTCCGTGACTCTTTAAACCTCGTGCCCTACCCCCAATGCCCCAGTGAATCCATCCATCTCAGTCTCTTCGTCTCCAAGAACCATGAATCCCCTCCCTCCCGTGTCCTGCTGCGCCAATGGGCCGGTATGACTTCGTCTCCCGGAGGGTACGGCCGTCTTTCGATGCGATACTGAAACCGGGGATGATTTTTTGAAAATGTAGTTGGAGGCGAGGTATCTGAAGAAAGGTTTGAAAGCGGTGGTGCAGCTGCATATGAGCCCGGTGTTGACCTCGAGGACCCTGTGAATTGTCAGTCGCTCAGGGTTGCAAGAATGTGAAGAGATGGAATGCTGTGTCAAGACGCAGTGGCGTGGATGGTGAGTACATGGTAGAGAAAGAATGACTCACATCCAGAGCAGGTTCTTTCCGTCATACCATATGATATCGGTCGCGGAGTATCTACGAAGTAGGAAGGCATAGCGAACGAGGGCAACGACAGAGGCACTGGTGGGTTTTAAGCTTCATGTCACGGAATAACTGCGTTGGCGGTGGACCCTTACATGGCTCCACCCATGAAAATGAGGATGACACCTAGCTTGTTTTCCCGAGATAGCTTCAATCGCCAGATCATTGGTAGAGGTAAGATAAAGATAAGGACATCTGTGATGAAGTTCATCGAACCATACAAAAGGTCTGCCTTGGTCGAGGGGATACAGTGACCGGGATTCATTGAATTCCAGTATTTGTCGATCGGTGTGCAGCCGAATATCAGAGTCAAAAGATTGCTAGATAGGTAACCAAAAACGAGGAACATGACTGTCCAGGTAACGTATCTAAACGGCTTATGCACATCGAAGAGACGGAGATAGAGAAGGAGAATAGTAAATTTGTACAACCATAAGGTGGAAAGATAGACGGCAGAGATGATAAAGAGCCACTGGGATGAAACTGTTGTCAGCAATATCAGAGCAAATGCCGAGAGTCTTATACCTTGTAATAGAAAACAAAGCGATCAGGTGGAACGTCGGCAGTGTGCCAACCAAAGCCATAATTCGTTCCTAGAGCTTGGTGAGCAGGAAGGTTTACACTTAAGGGGCAACAGGTATACCTAAACCAACAAGAACACTGAAGGCTATGCAAAATGGCTGTTCGGATCTCATTAGTAAGGCTACAATGAGTAAAGGCTAGCGTAAGCATCACCAAAGTAACCAAAGAAGCATCTGTATTGTGTGAGAGTGAGACCGTAAAAAGAGAAAGGTGAGGTAGCTTACAGTCGTCCCGGCCAATGGAATGAGTAATGAAGATTCTGGTCCAAATACGGATCGCTGCAAACAGACTGGAGAAAATAGGAGCAACGATGCAAACAACTACAATGGTATGTTGCTGGGTCGAAGGATTAGTATTGATAACCATGGCTGGTGAAAAATTATCATAGAGGTAAAGAAATAATGAGAGAGCATTGTCCGGGTCACAAAACATTTATGGCTGGGAAGACACAGAGGCAAGGACAGATCGTCACGAGCGTTCTCCGACTGGATCCGACTGATCGGTACAAGGCTCTGTACAGGAAAAAGGAGGCGAAAGCCGAGGCATTTGACATATGAGTCTGTCAATAATGGATGCATACGAAATCGACATGTATTTCTGCCATCGATGCATGTAGAACCTTTCTCGGACCATAGATACCGTGCAACAATAGCCGTTTTGCTGCCCATGTCCGTATTTATTTGCTTAAATTGAAATCCCCACAGGTAGGTGAATGTTTTCGACAATTTCAAAGGAGCTGAGTACCCTTGTGCTTAGACATTCGACAGGCTCGAGGGAGAATGTGCATGCTTGTTGTAAATTCCTCGGTGCTGATCTAAGTAGCAATCGCACCACCCCCTCCCACATTCTCATGTTGTATATGATCGACTTTGCAGGGAATCTGCATGTATATCGATGGAACCTTCCGAAATGAGAGAAATCGACAGCTTTAAGCGGCGAAGGATCTTGAGACAACTTATTCGCGCATTGCTCTTTACATGTATGAGACTTCGAGGGGCACTGGCCATGTAGCCAAGGACTCAGCTGCTGCAAAGAATGACCTGCATAGACACGACGTTTTCACTTGTTACTTCCGTGTCTTGGCTTACTGGGGAAACTTCTTCATCTGGCCGAGCCAAAGCAGCCATAAATAGATTCGAGCTCCGGAAATATCGGTGTGGATGAGAGTGACGACGGTGGTGTCCCCATACGAAGTTATTTTCGTCGGAAGATGTCATGATACCTTAGTACGGCCTCAACCCCGCGATTTTTTGATTTTCTCTCTTCTTTAAGGGGCGCTTTTTGGGGCGGTAATCCTTGGCGGTCACTATTGTACTCTTCTTTGCATGGTCCTCGAGAAGAGTGCCCCAGAAGAGCGCGACTTGAAGGGATCAGATCATGGAAAAATCAAGAACCAAAAATCGCCGATTGGGATACCGTGCATGAGTGGTCGCCCACCATGGGCCAATCAACGTAAGCGGGATTGGGAAAGTCCGGGCCCCTTTTTGGTGCGCTTATGTGCCCGCAGGAACAGGCACAGTGAAGCATGTGATGTCGATCAATAGCGCAGGATGCAGAAAAGGAGGCCTGAATGAATGGTTGGGGTTGCCTAATTCCTAATGAAAGTACCGTATAAACTGGCATACAAAACACTACATCGTTATAAGACATCTTTGCATACAAAATACTGTTCCAAATGACCTTTTCAGACGTAGGCCATAATCAGACCGTAGGATAGCAGTCCCACAGCCTGCTTAGTAATGATACTTAATCTTTATATGAAGCTAGGTTGCTCCGGGCCGAAGCGACTTGGTGGAGTAGCTAATCACTCCTCCGGAATCGCTGATCCTATAAGTGATATCATCGCACCAATACTCAAGTTCAAGCCTACTTGGCTTCAGATTCAACGTCAGCTGGGAAATGGAATGCAACTCAGCGATACTACAGCTGGTCGAAGGATTGCTCAAGACTTGTCCGGGAAGATTCGGAAATACCAGGAGAGCTTCGACTCGACATTAGCCGAAATCCAGCAGTCACACGAACACAAAATACGGGCCGCTTTACAAGAACAAGCTAACAAGTTCAAACAAGATCTTGCTGAAGCCAAGCATGATAGGGAGATGTTGAAGGCAGACTTTGAGAAGAGAGTCAAGGCGGACAATGAGCGGCGTAGGAAGCTAGCGGAAGAACAGCGTTCACCGGGAGATTGGCAGTCAGGGCTCAAGAACGCTGCAGTCGCTATGGGGATGGCCAGCTTAGCCGGCTTCGCCGCCTATAAGTACCTCAATGGAACAACCATGAAATAGTTGGTTTCAGGTTGAGGTAAGAATGTCTGCGCTTTTCAAAAGTCATCAGGTAACAAATATCAGGGATGCAGAATATATAGGCGTTCGAAGTTGCTCAGGAGTGTTCGTATTAAAGTGGCGAGTTTGCTGTGAGATATAGAAAGCGTGTAGAAGTCATGAGGATCGCTAGAGAAAGCTAAAGCTCGGCGGTCAATCAGCATGCAACGAAACCTAACACTAACCGATAAATTACAAGCTTTCAATCACATAGACTGCAATTGTTGGAGCGGTTCAACAGCCGATACCCATGATGGGGCCCAGTGGACTCTAATTCTGCTCGGACTTGGGGGCCCTTCGTTTTTGCATGCCTGCCTAGCGAAGTCTTGACGATCTTCCAAACTTGCTGTGCATAACGGAGTTCCTCAAAAGACAACCAACTCGGCGCCCATTGCACCAAATACCGCTTGGCACACTCGGCACGCAATCTTCGACCTCGGTCGGGGCGCCTTTGTAGTATTTTCTCAACTTCCCACAACCTGCCCAGGGATTCTATCGCATGTATCTTTGAGGCAAATGCGTCCTCAGGCAAGGTCCGTGTAAGTATCGGTGTAAATGTGTCATCGGTAAGCTGAGAGGCAGATTCTCCTGCCCGCGAGGCGGAAAGAGTGACAGAAATGTTGTTATCGCTGCTAGGAAATGTTGTAGAGTCATGAGGCAAGGCGATTCGACCCTTGGGGTAGAGTCAGTGAGTTGCTAAAGACGGCATTCATGACAGCTCACCATGTTGTTCCAGCTCGTCACATCCGGATGTCACATCCTTCGTCTCGTTGAGTGCCGCTTCTCCTCTCACGAATTCAGGCCACCATTTGGGCATCCTAAAGACGGGGGACTGTGATATGCTGGGATGCATATCGCAGAAAGGAGCCATTTTTCTGGAGATCGGTGTTAATAGATAAAATCAAACCAATTTTGTTGAACGTGCCTTTTGACCGCCATAGTCGCAGTAAAGGGTTCGTTTGAATGTGACAAAAGGTGCGTCCTCCGTTGGCGAATGAGAGTAGAAACTCAGGGCGTAGGCAGGTATTCATAAGATCCTCAAATTTACACAGGTACGCTCACATCGGTCGATCTACCCTCGATCAAGCCATCAGCTAAGGGAACGAGTAATCGATTATGCTCGTGAGTTGCACAACTGGAAGGCTGAGAATCCGTCTTGGAAGCTCAATCTTCGCGGTCGAGGCTCATGGCTTGGAGCAGACAGGCCCATGGATAGCGGCAAAGTGCAGCAGCCACGTCACTCCCTCGTTTCAACCAGCACCGATCACGAGAGTAGCTGCGTGCACGCACTGCACGAATCTTAGTAGATCACAGCAGACTGATGCTCGCATATAGGTCTGAAGACCTCTGGCGGTTGCCTAGATCCAGATCTGATTCGCCGATGGAGCTCACCCCCTCTCGCTCCAGGATGCAGCCTCTACTCCCTTCACCTTCAATATAGTCCTTACTCCCAAACTCTGAAACATCAGAAAAACGAGTCCGTGCCCTTGCCCAGAGTCTATTTTTCAATGACGATAGGATCGCGGAGCTCGAGTGGCTAGTTTCGAAAAGGTGGGAGTGAAATCCTGGTTCAGGCCTTGTTGGCGAGGAAAATCCATGTCTATCGCAATCAAAGCATACAATGTCGACGCCGCATGTATTAGCTGCGGTTGATATCGCCGCAAGTATGACCGTGTTCAGACAAATGCCCGTGCCGTGTTTGAACCACATCAGCGTCTGACCGTCGCTCAATTCTAGCCCATATCGTAAATGTTTGCGAAGCCAATCAGGCAGCTGGCGGTGTTGTTGATGGGGAACGAAAAACTTAAACGCGGCAGCCACAGTAGATCTCGATCGTGAAGTAGACACGTCGGCTGATGGAGGCGCAGTGCAACAGATCGGTGCCGCCACCTGCCTAGACTGCGCCTTTGGTTGGAACGGCGCTGAGCAAGTCGGTCAACGAAGCCATAATTGGACACTTCATCCGAGCCCTGTCAGTGGGCGGGGGGGCAGTGCATTTTCAGTGACGGTCGTTCTGGGCAGGTCTTCTGGCGGAGGCGCAGTGCAGCAGCTCGACAATAGCATTGGCGGCGTGAATCGTTGGGGACTGGAAATTTCGATCCTTGACCCAACTCTCGATCGATGGACGCGGCGTGCGGGAGACAAGGCAGACATGACGTGGGGTCCAGAAAGACGGTCTGACCATTCGGCGATGGTGCGCAAGGACGAACGTGATGGGCAAACAGCGAGGGATGTCGAGGGGTTTATATAATCGTTCTGATATTCCGTGCAATAGCGCTATATCCGATCGGGGGTTAGCGTGGCCGCCTTGCCGGGTTTCGGTAATTCACGTAGGTCGGATGGAGGCGACAACCACCAGGTGTCGACAGAAGTCTGAACACCGAGGTTTACCCGGCTACTGGAGGCTTTCCCACCACCAAAACAATTAAATATTCTTCTTAATTGTCCACACCACACAATGAATACACCTCACACGCCTCCGCGTAATCCTCTCCTGGTAGACGTATTAAATCGACATTATGGTGATGTAATGAAGGAATATGTATATTAGATTCTCAGCTTTCTCCAGGTAGCCGGGTAAACCTCGGTGTTCAGACTTCTGTCCACACCTGGTGAACCAGAAAAATCAGAGGCAGCTGCAGCCAATCAAATCATTGCCTGACTTAGTTATGCCTTGGCGTGTCTCTTGAATTACTCGTGGTGCTTGAGCTCTTTCGTATTCAGAGGGATGTTTTTTACAACGATTTGACTATTGATCTTGTGGATATTATGCATTGTCATCTCACAAAGCTCTTTCTGAATATCGCATCATGTTGGACATTTGGTTCCTTTGTGGGCTCCCTTAGAAAGTGAACACAGAATACTCTAAGAACGCGATCACGCCCAAGCCATCAAGCTTGCAGCAGGTGGCAACCAAGCAGACCTCGGCCCCCCCAATTGCTCCTTGGAATCAGTTGCAGCGTCAATTCTTCTGTGTTTCGAACCACCTTCACAACGACGTTTCGCTAGACGCAAAATGAGGTCAGCGAGAGCTTCGGACGTCAAGGGCGAGAAAAAGGCTTACCCCTTGGTTCCTTTGAACGATCTCCGCGACCTTACCCAGCTTCTCGTGATTCAACCAATTGACGTCTCCGAACTTCCGTATCCGGTCACCAGCTTTCAATCCCGCATCATCTGCCGGACTCCCAGGCACAACGCTATTGACTTTTGCAAAAGGTGTATCAATCAAGTCTTGATCCGTAGCAGCGCTCCCACTTCTCAAAGGCCCTTGGCTGGAGCCTGAGGCAAGTGAAGGATTCGAGGCTTGATACGAAGCATGGTGTTCATGTAGACCCAGTTCGATTTTTGACATCAGAGTCTTGTAGTCGTTCCGTAAATATACTATGCGTGCTCTTGTTGTTCGTACTATACCCTGTTGGCAAACCAGACTCCAAATTTGTTGGAGGGAGGCTACGCACTCTGGGCGATGTCGAGGTCATCTCGTGGGTAGCCGTCAAAGGTTGTAAGGGTGGTGTTCATGTTGACGCCATGCTGTGGAAGAAAAAGATCAGCCAGCTGCTGGTCTCATGGGTAGAGATCTTTATAAATCGTAACACACGCTGTCTAGAACGCTCCCCAAAGCAGTAAGTTCCTCCTCAACTCTCGTTTTCTCAGCAATCAGATCCATTAACGAGAGCTTGTCCTTGCCCACGCCATCTGCGGCTCTCTGCCCTGTGGTAGGTCCAGAGGGAACCGTGGGTGTATGTATGTCATCCATATACAATCCCATGCTGTCTGTCAAAAGACGAATATCTCTTAAGAGAAAGTGTAAATAGCTGGTGCAGCGGAAAGCTCCAGACTAGCGCGCTTTTCGCGGCTGTCGACGAACATCTCCCCGCTCAAGCTTCGACCAAATCCTGTTCTGTACGAAACTACTGTACAATCCCACGATTCTGCCTACATCCATCATGCTCCGCCAATCCATCATCCAAACCCTTAGACCAGGTTTCTGCAGCGCTGTATACCCAACCAGCCGAACCCTCGCCACCACCGCCAGCAGAATGGGCGAAGGAGACACTGGGGCAACTAGGTCTGGGGGTTCTGCTCAAGGGTAAGTTCTTAGCTCCGGAAGCGTTTTCGAGAATCACACTTCGATGTCGTGCGTTAATGCTAATTCTTTTCAATAATAAAGGGACGCCTTCAGCAAACGCGAGCAAGCCGACGAGAACCTCTACGTTCGTCGACAGGAGCAAGAGAAGCTTCAACAGTTGAAGAAGAAGATTGAGGACCACAAGAAGCATTTGGATGATCTGGATAAGCACGTGTATGTATCATATCTGAGGGGGATGAGGGATTCGGGAATACTAATCAGGTGCGCAGGACGGATCAGATGAATTCGGGTTCGGAGAAGAAATAGGAGGGAGGTCTGGAAAGAGGGTACTTGTGAGGTTGACAGAGGCAGAGGAGAAACGTGTGAAGACTGGTAGCTACGTGTACTCGATGCAGGAGGTTCCTATTTCTGTGTGCCGAGCTGTTTATAAGCAGTAGCAAGGTGCTAGTGCAATGTACACCTCTCTCAAAGTGATTGACACTGTGTTTGGTATCAAGTTCTATCGACCGCTCGAAAACAGCATCACAAGATTAAACATCTCATCATAATCTTACACGGAGCC
Source organism: Letharia lupina (assembly GCF_014066315.1). Taxonomy (NCBI): domain Eukaryota; kingdom Fungi; phylum Ascomycota; class Lecanoromycetes; order Lecanorales; family Parmeliaceae; genus Letharia; species Letharia lupina. The sequence continues at coordinate 958,955 of NW_023502975.1, forward strand.
TCGACATAAGCAGATGCTAGACAATTGCGGGACATGCCTTAGTTAAACCGTTTCCCGGTCCTTTATGCTTTTTGTTATCTGGACGATCATATTTCAAATCCTTTCCTGCAAACCTCAATCATCTTCGCCCCATGTAGGATCGATAGAAGTCATCAGCGGCATCACTGGTTGGACCACTTAATGGGCCGAAGCTGAGGCCCATCCTCTGCGCTTCTTGCACCTTCAACTGAAGGGCAGCGGCACCTTGATCAATCTGCTGCAATTGGGTAAGATGGCTGTTGAGAACTCGGACGACTTGGGTGAGCTGCATTAAGACGCAAGGTTAGCTATCATTGATTGGAAGATGAAGGCAAAAAGAAACTTACAGGATCATCTGCTTTGCCTGTCTTGCTGAGAGTAGACGATGCATCGTTGATCTCTTCGATCATATCGGTCAAATCCTTGCCCATTTCGTCTAGTCGCTCGGATAGTTTAGAAGCGATTTGGTAGCTTCGGGACATTATCAGCACAATTTTTCCTACAAATTAAGAGTGTTGTACATACGTTCTCTCCCTCTCTTGATCGGGCGCTGAGATAGTTTCACCTTGGCCACCTTGCTGGCTCGCTATCATCGAGTCCACTTCCTTCTCGTAATGATCAAGCCACGATTCCAGTGTTTCTTGATCGCCCTCGACAGCACTCAACTGCCTCTCAACCTCGGTGGTTGCTCGCTCCGCTTCCAAAGTACTACCATACAACTTCTGAATTTTCTCACTGTTTTCCACGAGCATACGATCCCACGTTGCTACTTTGTCGGCTTGCTTCTGGAATTCTTTTTGGTACTTTGATAGGTCAGAGGCCCATCTCGTGATAATATCATCCATAGACTTGTTTTTAAGCCGTGATTGGGCAGGTGGTGGGGGGCCGGCTATTGACGCCCCCAACTTCACATTCGCAGCTCCGGAACCTTCAGCTGTGGCAGTCGTAACGGGCTGCGTTGGTGCTTGCGAGATCTCAGATGGAGCGGCGGATTTCGCAAAATTATCGAATAAGCTTGAAGTAGGGGCGGACGCTGACGCTGATGCGGCTGATGTGCTTGTGGCTTGAGAAGCGGTAACAGGGGCTTTGTCTTGCGGTTTCCCTATGTTGGGAAACAGACTACTAGAGGGAGCATTAGTAGAGAGTGCAGATGTGCCCGAGCTTTTTTGTGGACTGCTAAAGAACCCAAAGGCATTTGGTGCTGTTGGTGGTGATGATACAGGATTTGTTGCGGATGGTTGAGGTTGGTTAGCTCGGAGAAAGCTGAATTCGGGCTGGGAAGCACTCGTTGTTTGTGCAGAGGACGCGGTGGCGGAAGACTGTCCACCAAGGTTAGGGAACAGACTCGAAGCCTTTGGCACTTCGGATTGGGAATGCTGCGACGTAGCGGGCTTAGTCGCTCCTGTGTCCTGGCTTTTGTTCATGTTGAAGAGATTTCCTCCATCGGGTTGAGCCGATCTCTTATTGCCGAAGAGATTAGAAACACCAGCGCTTGGTGTGGATCCAAAGATACTGGGAGACTGCGCAGTAGATGTCGTCGCAGGAGCTTCTTTAGGCTTACTGGCTCCAAAATCGAACCCACTAAAGCCGCTGGACGGTGCTGCTGTTGAGCTAATACCTGGGGCGGACGATTGACTGCCTAGGGTTGCAAAAGGATTGCTTGCATTCTGTGGAGGTTTACTGCCAAATAACGCGGATGCGCCGCCAGCACTGGTGCTTGGGGGTGGTCCGGCAGGAGTCGTAGAATTCCCAAAAAGATTTGTGGTGGGTTTGCTGGTTGGTGTGGTGGTATTTGTCTGATCTGCGGAAGATGTGTTCGAGCCTAGATTGCCAAAGGAGAATGCCCCGGTGCTGCCCGCGCCGCTAAACACACCAGGCGTTTGACTCGGTCCAGTCGTTGCTGTTTCTGAAGGTTTGCTCGGCGTAGAGAAGCCAGTGAATCCAGAAGAAAGCGCGGCGCTGCTTGAGGGTGCATTGTTCCGTTGTCCTGCCTGCCCAGTGCCAAAAAGTCCACCAGAAGTATTGTTGCCTTGCGCCTGGCTAAAGCTCCAACCAGATCCACCCGCAGGCTTGTTTGACTCTCCACCGAATAGGTTGCTGCCACCTCCTCCGCCACCAAAAAGAGAACTCCCTCCGGCCGTGGTTGTGTTGCCGAATGGATTTGCAGCCGACGATGCAGGAGGATTGACACTCGATCCGAACAGTCCACCGACTGGAGTCGAGGCAGTGGTATTTGTCTGGCCGAAGGAACTACCAGAGCTTCCACTCGTTGCAGGTTGACCGAAAGAGAACGATGTGGTAGATTTTGCTGGATCAGACATGGTGTTTGATAGTGGAGGTGTCGCTCTGGGACTCAGCAATCTGTTAGCCGTGGTTCTTCGAAGAGGCATCTTGGGTTTTTGGAGAGACGTCTGAGGTTGCAGGCGATTGTACTTACCGGGAGGAGAAAGAGGGATGCCGTGACAATTATGGTAGATTCTGGATGTTACGAGTGAACACTCCAAAGCGGGACGCGATATATTGAACGCGAATTGTGCCAAGCTATACGAAATGTACCACGATCTCACCCCTATCGAGTCTAAGGTGAGCGCCGCCTTATCAAGGATTGCGGTGCCAAAAGACCTCACTACACTAGTTAAATGAAATGGCGATTCCTAAAACTCTCACATCTCATTTTCACGGTTGCAAAGCCAGACGTAGGGCACATTTGTGGCGGTAATATCACCATAGCAAGAGGTCAGTTGGTCTGAAAGTTTCACATCACACTCATAGCAAGAACAGATTCGGCAGATTTTATGTATAGAGGTGCCATCAAAGCCCATATACAGAAGTTTAATGGGAAAGGCTGAGCCCCTTCAATAAAGCCTTTCATGCATGCTTGACCCGGGACAATCTCCTTTCATTTCAGTCATACCTAAAGACTTCCGCAAAGCCACCACCAATAACTCAACAGATGAAGCCTCCACCGCCGCCAACACTTCCCATCGTACAGCACCTCGACACATCGGACTGCACACCTTCAGGGCACATTTTGCTCTGTTCTCAGAGTCGGTTGGAGGTAATCCTCATACCACTCCCCCCAGCAAGAATTGAGTGCCCCATTAGGCCGGATTAGGCACGCTCCGCCAAGTTTGCATGAACGACAACCATCGGGCAGCGCGGTTATCTATTGTGCAGAAGCCTTTCAACTCTGTACTTTCCCTTTCCCGCGCCCGCAAGAGGAAAACCAGGTATCTTACGCAATCGCCGGCGAAGATGCTTGTCATTTGTTCCAAATAGATATATACGATGCTGAAGAACCCTTGAGATGATGCAATTATCTGCATATGTCCCAGAATGTCCACGTTGCAATCTTTGCCATCTTGGATCTTTTGCCACACGGAGGGCCAGCCTGCAGTTGCCGCCTAGCTTTTCAAGCTCCCCAGTCATACAATCAGTAACCACAGGGACAAGTTTAGCAAAGAGCAGATCCATCAACCTTTCGAGTAAAGTATGTCGACCTTGGCGCGGACAGAGTGGGAAAAGAAGTTTGTATCGAGGATAACGTGGTAAAGAGGACCAAGTGCTTTATTTGCAGTGAAGAAGAGGTTTGACGGAATTTGGGGAATGTGTTGAAGTTCACGGCTCTCATGCGCCTTCTGTGCCTTTGGCTTGAGGTGAAATTGTCAGCCTACCGGTTCAATTGTCATATAAGATACCTCATACAGACGAAACGTCCGCAAATTCTCATTTGGAACCGTATCTTATAAGCGAAGGGGCCTTATGACACTGTGGTATCGTATGACCTAGAGTGATCCCACAAGGTCCACAAGGTTCTCAAAGAGGGCCTTATGTTGAACCAACATCGCCATACTACCAAAAATACGATTTTTAGCGCTCCTTCCAGGCTGTCTCCCCACCCAGCGTGGTGGTGTCTGTTGTATTCTATCAACCCCACGGGACTACGATCTTACAGTCTAAGAGTACATAGCCTACGTCTGGAAATGATCATTTTGGACAGTATTTTATATGACAATTAAACCGGTATTATTGGAAAGCTTGCTTTCTCCTGGCTCAAGAATAAAATCACTTCTATGCCAAGCCTCGCTGTGAGATCATTCTAGGAAACTCTTATTTTATTAGGAAGTAACTAAGGATTTAGTAAGTCTTAGCTAGAAATATTAAATTTTCTCTGATTTTCTCTATTTCTCTCTATCTCTATCCCTACTATAATATATCTTAATTAATTTTAGATTTTGGCCTCGCATCCTCTGTAGCTCGACGTATTATAAATCGACATTAAAAGAATTATTAATAATAAAATACCGAGCGCGCTCTCTTATAGTTATACTCTCAAAATTAGTTACAATCTTAGAGAAAAGCTTAAAATCGATAATAACATCGATTACCTTCGTGTGATATCGTATTATAATCTCAACCTTAGCTTATAACACCTTAAAATCTTTTCTAAACTACTCTCGAAGGTATTAATTCTATACGTATTATCGAGATATAAATAAATATCTTTAAGTCTAATACTTTAGACCTCGATATTAAACGCCCTATATTCGATATTTATAATATATATCTATAAAAAAATCAAGGTCTCGACACTCTAAAACGCGTTTACGAAAAAGTCGAAATAAGTCGTTTTTATCTTTAATGAGAGGTTGTCGAGAATTTATATAATAATTTTATATATTAGATATATCTTTAAAAAGAGTAATTCTTATAAAAGCCTATTAGTATCGAATTATAAGACGTCTTAGATTACGTATTTTACGTTATAAAAGCTAAGTATATAGCGATCGATTAATCTTAAATTAAGAATAAACTTAAGATTTTATTATATATAGTAATTCGATATAAAGATCTTAAGATTATTTATAAGCAACTTCGACTTATAATTAATAATTATTATAAGAAATTTCTTTAGAGAGATTATAGTTATAATCTTAACGAAGCGAACGACCTTATATCGATCTCAAAATAGACTTTATATAAATAATTTCGAGCTTGCGAGAACGGTCCCTCCGACAAAAGCCCCCGAAGGGCCCTCGAAGAGCCCTCGAAGAGCCCCCGGAGGGTAGAGGGGTTTAGGGGATCTCCTCTTAATAGAATTAGTACTATGCAGTAGTAATCTTCCCCTCGGAGAGCCCTCGGAGAGCCCCCGGAGGGTAGGGGGGTTTAGGGGGTCTCCCCTTAATAGAATTAGTACTATGCAGTAGTAATCTTCTCAGTCTTCTCAGTCTTCTCAGTCTTCTCACATCCTCGGCAAGTTTTCCACTACTGGGTAGCCCCGCGCCCCAGCACATATTTAGTCTCTGCCCTGCCAGGCCAGCTGCCGACCTGTGCGAACTTCCGCGTTCTTTTTGCTATGCCCATTCCATTTATTATCTAACAGCTGTCCAACGAACCGTAGATAAGTGAGGAGGAGGGTACCTCAGAAACACTCGAACCTTTTTCCGTGGTGCAGCCAATGCACCTAAGGACTAGCGTGATTTCACATAAATCTAACGGGGTTTCTCATCTCTTCTCTTGCCAAGAATTGCGGAGGTTTAGCGTTTCACCACAACAGTCACTTGTCGTTTTCTACTCTCATTCTAAGAGCTTATAGTGAATTCTTCTAGACACTCAATCCTAGCCAACTATCTTCTTCGAAATGGCAGATCTCTCTCATCCTCCCAAGAGCCCTACTCTGGTGCCTCCTCGCAAAAGCGTTGAGCTTGAAGATCCTGGGGCGCATGATCTGGGTGCGTAATTGCGCTTTTCAAGCTTCCATACGGAAGATGTCACTGAGCAGCTGCTTACCGTGGTCTAAGAGACGTCAGAGGCTGAGGAAGATGTGTTTTCGGATGCACAAGAGGCTCGGAATTCTCACTCAGGACCAAGCTCTCCTGTACCTACGACGAGGGTGGAAAAGGTCAACCACTCCTTCTATGTTTCTGGACGTAAAGCTCATTACTGCTAGGTCGATGATAGAGATAGCTACGGACAAGTACCCGGCACAGCCGCCTACAAGACTAGAGAACAAGACGCCGTGCCAGATGAGCTCGAGATCATACCAGATGGCCGCGAAAGTAGGCCTCATTCAAGCACGGGCCAGCAGGATCATTTGGCTAGCCCAAGAGACATTCCCATACCGAAGATGGTCGTTGAGAAGGTTGATCTAAATTCTCCAAGTCATGGAGATGTTCCAGGCACTGCCGCACATTCAAAAAGGCAAGCAGACGCTGTGCCAGATGTCATCTTGCAAGTACCTGAGCGCGATGAAGCCTCTGTTAATGAGGATCGAGGTGACGGCATCTCTCCCGAGATCCCGATTCCCACGACCGTGATTACGAAAGTGGATTCTGAGCCAAGCCATGGAGAAGTGCCGGGCACTGATGCTTTTGACATGCGGAAAGGAGATGCAAAGCCTGACGTTGTTGAGAAGAAAGGCGATGTATCAGGTGAGCGAAGAGACTCTTTGCTGGGTGCTGTCCAGCGAGCCAATGACTGAGTCAGATAGATCCAAACTTTCCAAGCCGAAGCGAACAAAACCTCCAATAGAAGGCGCGTCGCCAATTGCGGCAGATGGTGGCTTCGGTCCTATGGAGTATGAAGATTCTGAAAACGAAAGCGTTGAATCGAAGCATGACGAAGCTGGTAATGGGACGGAGGCGGACCATGGTGAAGGCTTCGGGGATGATTTCGACGACTTTGAAGCAGGTGCAGAGAACGAAGATTTTGGCGACTTTGATGAGGGCTTGAAGCAATCTCCAATATCAGACGAAGAGCCGGCAGAGGCGGGCCCACCTTCACACTCTGTCCAGTCTCTGCCGCCTTCGATATCTCCTTTTGTAAGTAAGATTCCTTGAATCTTCAAACCCACGGTAGCACCTCGTCCCTTGGGTTGCTCCATATACTATCGAAGCTGATTTACGTGTCAAAGTCACTCCTTGATTTTAGCGAGCTGGATACTCTTGACGACATTATTAATGCGACCAATCCGTATCTCGACGAATTGTTCCCCTCGACGCAGGAATCCTATCCTCCTGCCCCACCAACAATATCGGACCAGAATTCTATATTTCTTACAGACCGAAGCCTCTCTTTGTGGTCTCAACTTGTTGCTCCACCACCTTTGCAACCTCCCAATTGGGTGCGGTCCCGTATTCGTCGCCTCTTTCTTGTGTCTCTAGGGGTGCCGGTAGACCTTGACGCGATATTGCCCGCATCAAAGCAAAAGAAGCTGATCCTACCCTCCATACACCTACGCAATCGCTCTCAATCACCACCAGACGGTCGTCGAACAGGGTCTCGAGTACGACTCAAGCAAGAGAATGCAAGCTCTGCCTCTGTCGACCAGCCATCAACCAATAAAACCAGCCGACGGAGAAAGGGGCCACCCTCCCCTCCGGAACTCAATCTCCAGACCACAAAGATGCTATGCGCGACGACACATGCTGCGCTATCCAACATGACGGATCATGAGCTGCAAGCGCATGTGAGGCAGCTTGAGGAGCTGACTGCTAAAGCCAGCGAGGTGTTGGAGTATTGGCTGAAGAGAAAGGACAGTGCTGTGGGGGATGAAGAGGCGTTTGAGGGTGTAATTGAGAACCTGGTCAAGCACGCGAGGAGAGTTCGAAAATAGTAGTAATCCTAGGTTCCTCCAGGAGCGACCCCTTTTTGATATGGTCAATTCCACGTGACGTGAAGCTAAATAATGTACTCGAAGCTCCTGCTCTGAGCCTCTGGCTTTCGAAAGTCAAAAAGTCAAATATGACGCCGGTGGCGGAAGTTGGAGGACTAATCGCGGTTCGGTAAAGCTATCAACCTAATACTCCTATCCTCCATAAGGTACCGTAGATAATGTTTCATCGTCCGATGTCCTGTCCTCAGCTTTGATCCTTCCAATGACCAAACCCCTTGATCCTCTACATCATTTATAACGTCAGCATGTAGACCATCATTGTAGGGAATACGCTTCTGGTGCGTTCCAATCAGACTAGACCGGGCATCGGGATAAAGTAAGGTATGAGGAGTTGAACAAAGCAGAAAAATATTGCCGTAGCCCCTATCTTACTAGCGTTGCATTTAATGCGTGGCTGTCAAAGACAGGGGGCCTTTGGACCCCACGTACTGTACTCAGAAGGATGAACTTCCACACGAACTTCGACCAACAATTTTTCCAGTCGTTTCGCTGACAGCGACAACGATCAATATTATGATCTGAACACATCTACTCTTCCATCCTCTCCTTAATTCCACAGTTCGCCTTGAGCCATCAAAGCTCTCACTAGCCGATCCCCATCTACGTTCCTTTGTACACCATCGCACGGCCCTTACCCCAAACCACAAAGCCTCCAGCCTCCAGCCTCCAGCCTCCAGCATCACATCCCACCTTTCCCATTCTTGATAATTTGAATAGGTACAGCCGTCCAATATGCAAACAAGCAGCGGTCGCTTGTGATCTCCGGTAGATCCAATACGAAAGCCTTCCTAATATTGCCCGAGTCCGGCCCCGCGTTATGCACCTGCGACATCGAGCTGCAGCCTCTTAATACAGATTGATATACACTTCCGCTTCTTCCTTCTACGGACGGCGCCGACCTCATGATGTCTTCTGTCGAAGAAACGCTCTCTGCGGCAGCCAGCATTGTGCGTGGTTTGGCTAGGAATGGTGCTCCTTCCTACAACCCACCAGAATTCAATATTCCTCAGAAGAACGGTGCCACAAACAGAAAGATCTTGCTGCCTGGCATAAGTATCGCGTCGAAAGAATCGCTCGAAAGCGAGCTATCAGCCCTTGCAACTCGGATACAATATCTAGAAAACAAGGCCAGCACGGTCAACCATCAAATCCTTCCCGATACTCCTAATGAGTCTGGCGGACCGACATCGCCATTTGCGGATGGTACAACGGGTACAGTCCGGAATGGTGTCTCTTTCCCAGTCCGCCAGCTTTCAGGGTCCTCCCAACAAGCTCGCGTGACGAATCTCCTCGCTGGTAACAATCTTACTTTCACTGAAGACGAGCTGAGGCATCTTCGTGATCATGTCGAGCAGCAAGCGGAGCACATCAAGACCCAAAATCAGACAATCATAGAGGTGAAGGAGCAGCTTCTTGAGCAAAAGGAGCACACAGCACGCAGTTTCGACGCTGTCAAGGACGAGAACCTCGAAGATGTTCGGCGTGAGCTTTGGAAGCATCAGCAGGCAAATGATGCTTTCAGGAAGGCCCTCAGAGAAATTGGAACTATCATCACGAACGTGGCCAACGGCGACCTGAGTCAAAAAATTCAGGTGCATGCAAAGGAGATGGACTCTGAGATTGATAGCTTCAAACGTACAATCAACACTATGGTGGATCAATTGCAGGTCTTTGGAAACGAGGTCTCTAGGGTCGCCCTTGAAGTTGGTACGGAAGGCAAGCTTGGTGGACAGGCTCAGATCTCTGGAGTCAGCGGAGTGTGGAAAGACCTCACCCAAAATGGTGAGTAGTACCGTCTGACCGAAGTTGCCTACAGTACAGTTTACTGACACTACGTAGTCAATCAGATGGCCTCCAACCTGACTTCGCAGGTTCGAGAGATCGCCGAAGTAACTACTGCCGTGGCGGAAGGTAACCTCGACAAGAAGATTCAGCGACCGGCTCAAGGAGAGATCGCACAGTTACAGCAAACTATCAATGGTATGGTGGACCAGCTACGAACTTTCGCTGCAGAAGTTACTAGAGTTGCTGGAGATGTTGGCACCGAAGGCGTCTTAGGTGGACAAGCTCAGATCGAAGGTGTCAAGGGCGAGTGGAAGACCCTTACTGTCAACGTCAATGTAATGGCCGATAGGTTGACGAGTCAGGTCCGGGACATTGCTGCCGTGACAAAGGCTGTGGCTCGAGGTGACTTGACCAAGAAGATATCAGCCAATTGCAAGGGAGAGATCTTGGAGCTCAAAACCACCATAAACTCTATGGTTGACCAACTGAGACAATTTTCTTCCGAAGTCACCAGAATTGCCAAAGCCGTTGGCACGGATGGTGTTCTTGGGGGACAAGCTACTGTGGACGATGTCGAAGGCACTTGGAAAGACTTGACCGAGACTGTCAACCTCATGGCGAACAATCTTACGACCCAGGTTCGTGAGATTGCTTCTGTCACTCAAGCTGTCGCAAAGGGAGACTTGAGCCGGAAGGTGACCGCCGAAGTCAGTGGTGAAATTTTGGACTTAAAGGTTACCATCAACACTATGGTGGACAAACTCAACAACTTTGCTTTTGAGGTCAGCAAAGTTGCTCGCGAAGTGGGCACAGACGGTACGCTTGGCGGGCAGGCCAATGTACACGAGGTGGAAGGGAAATGGGCAGAACTTACGACAAACGTCAATACGATGGCGAACAATCTGACGCAGCAAGTACGAGGTATCTCCGATGTCACACAAGCGATTGCTCGCGGAGATCTGAGTCAAAAGATCGAGGTGCCCGCCCAGGGCGAGGTGCTCACACTGAAAGTTACCATCAACGATATGGTTACCCAATTGGATACCTTCGCCCGCGAGCTGAAGAGAGTAGCCCGCGATGTCGGTGTTGACGGTAAGATGGGTGGCCAGGCCAACGTGAATAACGCCAAAGGCCGATGGAAAGAAATCACCGAGGATGTCAATACCATGGCTGAAAATTTGACATCCCAAGTGAGGGCTTTTGGGCAAATTACTGACGCAGCTACTGACGGAGACTTCACCAAGCTAATATCCGTCGAAGCTTCCGGGGAGATGGATGATCTGAAGCAGAAGATCAACAAGATGATTTCAAATCTTAGAGATAGTATTCAGAGGAATACAGCGGCAAGGGAGACTGCAGAATTCGCAAATAGGACAAAGTCTGAGTTCCTCGCGAACATGAGCCATGAGATCCGGACCCCAATGAACGGAATAATTGGAATGTCACAATTAACCTTGGACACCGATCTTACACAGTACCAGCGGGAAATGTTGAACATCGTTCACAACCTCGCCAACAGCTTGCTCACGATCATCGATGATATCCTGGACATCTCCAAGATAGAGGCTAACCGTATGGTAATGGAGAAAATCAGCTTCTCCATGCGGGGCAGCGTCTTTAGCGCACTGAAGACGCTGGCGGTGAAGGCGAACGACAGGTTCCTGAACCTTGCCTACCAGGTCGACAGTTCAGTCCCCGATTACGTCATTGGCGACCCCTACCGCCTTCGTCAAATTATTCTGAATCTCGTTGGAAATGCTATCAAATTCACCGAGCATGGAGAAGTGAAGCTCACTATACGTAAGGCTTCGAATATGATCCCGGCCATTGATGAGTACGCTTTTGAGTTCCAAGTATCGGATAGTGGAATTGGTATTCAGGCCGATAAGAAGGACTTGATCTTTGATACCTTCCAACAAGCTGACGGCTCCACGACTCGAAAGTTTGGGGGTACTGGCTTAGGTCTTTCAATCTCAAGGAAACTTGTGGAGTTGATGGGCGGTAGACTATGGGTCGATTCGGTCTATGGCAAAGGCAGCACTTTCTCTTTCACGTGCGTTACAAAGCGGGCTTCACAAGATCTAAGCGGCGTCATGTCTTCGTTGAATGCCTACAGAAATCATACGGTTTTGTTTGTCGACAAGGGCAAAACGAATTGCTCTCAAGAAATTACCAGCATGCTCAAGCAACTCGAGCTGAAGCCCGTAGTCGTCGATAACGAAGCGCAGGTCCCTCGTCCAGCTCCTCCGGGCTCACCAACAAAGGAAGATCACGGCGGTCTTCCCTACGATGTCATCCTTGTTGACGGTATGGACACGGCAGTCCATCTTCGTAATCACGATGCGCTCCGCTACGTGCCCATCGTCCTTCTCGCCCCCGTCGTCTCAGTAAGTATGAAATCCTCCCTCGACCTCGGCGTGGCCTCCTACATGACCACACCATGTACCGCCGTCGACCTTGGCAACGGCATGCTTCCTGCCTTGGAAGGTCGTCAGACAACGTCCATCTCGGACGCCAGCAAGTCTTTCGACATACTCCTTGCAGAAGACAACGAAGTCAATCAGCGTCTGGCTGTCAAGATCCTTGAGAAGTATCACCATGGCGTCACAGTGGCCAACAACGGTCAAGAAGCCTTGGATGCAGTCAAAAAGAGGCGCTATGATGTTATTCTCATGGATGTGCAGATGCCTGTAATGGGCGGATTCGAAGCCACGAAGGAAATTCGCGCGTGGGAGCGAGCGGAAGGCCTGTCACGAACACCAATCATTGCCCTTACAGCACACGCCATGATGGGTGACCGGGAGAAATGTCTACAAGCGCAGATGGATGAATACCTCACAAAGCCACTAAAGCAAAATCAGATGATGCAAACAATACTCAAATGCGCCACCCTTGGCGGCAAGCTTCTTGAGCGAGGAAAAGACGTAAGGTTAAGTGCGAAGGATGAAGCACCCGAGCCAAACAAAAATTCTGGCAGTCATTCTGGAGGTGTGGGCATTGCGAAAGCGGCAAAAAGACCACCTCTGGAGAATCGGGCTATCACGAGTGCAATACCACTCAATGCGGCTGGAGGAGGAGATAGTCCGGCGCTACTCAGTGCAGAAATGCAAGATCCAATGTCCATGGAAAGGGTACGTTGTTGCGCCTTAATAGCTTCAAATGTTGCATGCTAATAAGTCTAGATCTTGCTACGCTCGCACAGTAGTTGATCTGTTGTCGTGCTCTAATCTCGACAAGCGTACTGATGAACGAGCGTCTATCTTACTGGAAGCGTGGCGTATGGGCGAACCCAATTCAGGGCCATCTGTCCCGCAAAGCACTCGTACAAGGTGTGTGAGATGCTACGAAACGTGTGGCGTTTGGTGAAGAGCATTTGTGCTCGTGTATTTATAGAAGCTATTCTTGGCTTTCACTTGAGGGGATGTGCCTTGAGAATGGTGCTTGATGGGTACTGGAGCGATGATATCCCAAGTGCGAACAGTAGTTCTTGAGACGATGGGCCAGAATGAATAGTATAGTTCCTACCAGGTTGGGCACGACTGAATGGCTTTATACTGTGCTTTAACTCAAACATATACCATTGGTATTCAACCCAGATTCCCAGTATTGTGAGCTTCGCATATGACACGTGCTTCTTCGTCTCGCACCTTCGGTAACCTTCGGTGGACCTGGCCCAGAGAGTACATTGACCTTCACCTGGTCCCCTATCTTCCCACATTCACCTCGCATCTGCTGCGCCGTCCTCCGTACAATCCTGGCCAAAGCAAAATCCGCCTAGTAGCCCACACGTGTCTCCCGTCTCAGACTTGATATGCCCAAAACGGAGACTTGAGTTGGAGTCGGCCTTCTCTGAAAACTTTAAGGACGTGCGATAATTGTACAGGATATCTGAGAATTTGTACAGCGCGGAAGTGCCGGGAGAGGAGCATCTAGTACCCCTCTTGTGCAATCATGTCTTCGAACAAGTCAGCCTGCTAAGTCTATATCGCTTCGCACTTCAACAAAGACATAGCTTACCAGCAATGTTCAGATAGAATGCAATGGCATTGAAGCTGGAACCGAGTCAGTCACCACATTCCGGCAACGTGATCAACTAGTGACTCACTTCCTCTTATTCCCCGTCATCTCCCAAACGAGCCACCTCAACCGATTCGTCCAATTAATCAAGTCCAAGTGACTCACATCAATCAGCGTCCCCTTATAGGTTCCCCAACGAGAGCTTGCTACACTGACTAAACCATCGTTGGGTCCTTCCTCTGCCTCCACAATCCGGTGCGGCTGTCTAAAGGCAGACCAAAGGGGCGGCGTCGCCATAGCGCCGTAGGAGAAATATCTCACCCCCTCTCGATCCGGCGTCTTCGGATTGAAGTCTTTCATCATATACCGCCTTGTCAGCTGACTGAATGCCCCAGTCCCTATCCTCATCAACTGCAGCGCTCGATACATTCTGGGTAGATTTTCGGGCCCAATTTGATCGAACACATAGTCTGCGAACGCAGAACCGCGGTGCGGGCTCGCAACCGTAGTCAAGCTTAGCACCTTTACATTTGGCGGTTTGAGTCGACTGATCATGTATCGTGCGTCCAATCCTCCCATGCTGTGCGCAACGATATTGACGCTCTTGCCATGAGCCTTTCTCTCGATATCATGGCTTAGTTTGGCCGCACGCTCTTCTATTGACGCGGACGGGGGGACCGAGGTGAGGATCACTTCGATGTTATTGGCTTTGAGGGCTTCGGTGATGCCACGCCAGTAGTGGACACCTGGAAGGAGCTTGCCGACTAGGTGAAGCTCGTCGAAGCCGAGAAGGCCATGAGCGAGGACGATGGGATTCTGGGGGGATTCTGTAGAGGCTTAGACAGGGTTTGGCAGGTAATGCGCTGGGGACACACGGTATTTGGCGCGGATGCTGGCATAATCGTCCTTTATTGTGGGGCCAAGGTCTGAGACTCGAGGGTCTTGGGAATCATGGCGCAGAGCCGACACGGTGAAATGTCGAATGGTGACTGCAGAGAACAGACGGCTTGAACAGCATCTTCTTGTGGTCAAGGAGATTGAGTGTGCCATCGGACGGTGGAAGACAGAGCTCAATGCTGCGGCCTACACACCATAATGTCTTGCTCCATTGTCGGCCCTCACGAGTCGGCCTCTTTGCCGCGATGTAGAAGTCTAGCGGTTGATCGAAGTGAAGGAAGTATGATCCGGAGCCTTACGGCGGACGACGGCTGACACTACGACAAAACCAAAAAAAAATTCTCTTTTCGTTTTTTTCTTTGCGATTTCTAGTAAATCTCTCCAAAATATTCTTTTTAGAATATTCTCAACTCTTCGAGAGGTACTTTTTGAGGCACTCTTTAGGGGCTACTCTCCGGGGTACTCTGCCAGGTACTCTGCGGGGTATTCGTCCGGGTACTCTTCGAGGTACTCTCCGGGGTACTCTCATTACGATTAAATATTTTATGAAGTTCTTCGCAAAAAAAAAAAAAAGGGAAAAAAAAAGAATTCGCGGGAAGTTCCGTGGAAAGTCCCGTAATTTTTTTTTTTTTTTTTGCGAAGAAATTCATAAAATATTCGATCGTAGTGTTAGTTATTATCCGTCGTAAGTACCCGGAAGAGTACCCGGAAAAGTACCCGGAAGAGTACCCGAAAGAGTACCCGAGAGAGTACCCCGGAGAGTACCGCGAAGAGTACCCCGGAGAGTACCCCAGAGAGTAGCCCCTAAAGAGTGCCTCAAAAAGTACCTCTCGAAGAGTTGAGAACTAGAAATCGCGAAGAAGAAAACGAAAAGAGAATTCTTTTTTGGTTTTGTCGTAGTGTCAGCCGTCGTCCGCCGTAAGCCTGCTCCGGATGGGACGAGAATATTTACCGACTATCAGCCGAAAATCTTCTATAAATTTACCGCAACTCCTTGCATGACCTTTTCAACTTTGTTTTTCAATCGTCAGGGCTGGATGCGACATCATGCCGCTCCAAGAAGGTAAGTCATGGGTAATCATGTAGCAAGTCCTAAGAGAAGGCAGGGGCTGCACCCTTCCGCAAGCGTACATTCCACAAACAATGCTGACACTAGTTTAAACGGTTGCAAGCATTTCATTGTGTTTTGTTTGGTCTCACTCAATCTGCCATGCTCCTCTTCCTGATTCAGATAGCTCTTCTCTTTGTCATGTCTTTACTTCATGGCTGCTTGTGTCCAAGACCGCGTCTCCAAATTCGAGTTCCTCGTTCTTCTTTCCTAGATTCCATAGATCCTTCGCTTCACTACTTTGGCCATGGCGTTCCCAGCAGCAGAGGGTCCAGATACAGAGGCTGTCGTTGAGAAGACCTCGCGACAACCACCTTCTGCTCCAACATGGCATTCGATCAAGCCAGATGGCGTCTCGTCCGAGTTCGTCGACGCCCCTGAGAGACCTCTGAGCGAGACAGAAAACATGACGCCCGGATCAGAGAAAGCACATTCTCGCAAATCGAAGAAGTCAAACGAATCGAATGTTTCATTTACTTCTACGATCGAGTACGATCAGACGCCTTTCGATCAATACATTCATCAAGTCAAGGAGCTGTGTCACCTCTTATGGCCGCCCTTGCCCAAAATTTCACAAGATGTCAAAACTTCCCGCGTCGAGCGTCTGCTAGCTAACAATCGTGTGGCTGGGGTTTTACTGCCAAAAAGGAGTCGCTCCGCACGAGCTCCTGCTCCGCCCAAAGAGTTCCTGATTGAGCGACTACGCGGCGGAGGCTTCAATCGAGTCATCGGTATAACCGCCAAGCATTCGCCTGATGAAGAACCTGTGCGCCTCATATTAAGAGTGCCTCGATTTGATGACACTCGGCCCGATCGGGAAGTCGCTGTACTACATTTCATTCGTCATTATACACAAATACCAGTACCGGAGGTCAAATACGTCGATTTGACCAGCGACAACCCATTGAAGCAGTGTTACGTCATCCATAATCGCATTCCCGGATGTGACCTTCAGAACAATACCGGTCCTACATTCTATCTCAGTCTGAACCATGAGCAAAAGTGCACGTTTGCGAAAGAGTTCGCTCTGCTATTGCTCGAGTTACATGATATCACGCACCCGTTTCCTGGCCTCATAGAAGTTTCGGCGGACAGTGATAACGATCGGAGCTTTACTGTTCGTCCCTTCGAACTCGAGACGGTTTCTGGCTACGAGCGAGAGCTGGACTTGACCACTAAGCTTCCTTTCTTCCAAGTTCGTCCATTCGTGAAGGATTGGAAGCGGTCTGAGAATCCGCCTCGCGAACAATGCACATACTATTTCATGATTGCACAATTTGGTCGGTGGAAAGCTCTGGAGTTGCGTTCCGACCCAGCGACCATCAGCTGGTCGAAGAGTTATGACCGCCTTGTCACGATGGCACTTCAGATGGACACTTTTGGCTTCTTGGGTAAAGATGAGAATTGTATATGTCACCTCGATCTCTTAGGGGCACCGCGCAACATCATGGTAGACATCAAATCGGACGGCTCTATGAGCATTACCGGCATTCTCGATTGGGACAGCGCGGTTTTTGCGCCCAGGTTCGCCGGCTGTGCGCCACCTATGTGGCTATGGGCCTGGGATGATATCAAAGAGGACGAAAAACACGCTAATGATACTCCATCGAATCCTGAAGATCGAGAGATCAAGAGAATCTTCGAGGAGACAGTCGGAGACTGGTTTCTGTCGTACGCGTACAAGCCGGAATACCGTCTGGCTAGAGAATTGTTTCGATTCGCAAAATCTGGCATAACATCGAGCACAGAAACGCAAGAGGTTGAGGAGCTTTTGAAGGAGTGGGCCGCGATATACGAATCTAGGGTAGCAGATGCAGAGGAGGAAGCCACAAACACGGAGGATGCGGCTTCAGAAAAAGCCGCAGAGGGCGAGGTCGACGGTTTAACAGAAAAAGGGCTTCTTAGCGATGAGAGGACCTCTTTTGTGTGAGCGTCGGAGAGATCTACGTGCTTAGCTTGCTCATCTAAATTGTCTCCTTTTCCCAAACATTCTGCAGACGGCTCATTGAAGATCAGAGGCACGTCAATAAAGCTGGCGTACGTACTCGTTTCCTTTGATATGCTGTTCCGCACAGCGTCTGGTCCTTGCCAATGAACCATTTGCTCGTGAAGCTTCACGCAAACGGCTATATTCATGCAAACAGTGCTGCACTTTGATTGTTCTTCGCTCTTTATTGGGTCTTCTTTGACGTGGGAAACGATGTAGTATTTTGAGGCCTCCTTTCCTTCGTGCCCAGACGTTCGACTCCTGCATAGTCTATACTCGCCTCTATCCCTCACGATCTGCCCCTAACACGCTGTCCATTGAAGGACATTGATCATCGTCCTCGTTCCACTGTTCGTCCCCAACTGCTACCCTCTCTTTCCATCCAGTACACTCCAATTTGAGTTCTAAGCTCTTCCACTCATACACTATGCCGAGCATAGCCAAGACCACAACCAAGCATCATTGCCCCAAGAAAGGCAGAGGCCAAGGCAACTGCCGGCCAGGCAAGGGATACTGTCTCGAACACCAAATGAAATGCCCACTCGGGCATAAAAAGGCGTACCTCAAAACAGAGCCATGTCCGCAATGCGACGGTGATACTACCGTAAGTTCTACGGCCGCTCGACATGGTTGGAAATATCCGCTGATCGAATTTCTCTAGCACGATGATAGAAGAGAAGCCCAGACGTATTCTCAGCGGAGAGTCGCCGAAGTCGCGAACTCCTCTCGCATGACAGACAAGGGGAAAGGCAAACGAGGTAAATACGTATGAGTCTCTGAGAGCGTTTGGTCAAGGGAGCCATCGAAGAACGGCCTCTCAACCTCCGGCTGAATGGTCTGTAAGACAAAAAGTCGTCAGACCACGAGTACCTGCACAGGCTGCACATGTTTTGCGTCAGAGCTTTGTTTGTATGGATTTTTTGCGTTGTTGGATACGGAGTTTACGGCAATTCGGAACGCATTTGTTGCTTTATTGCCTTTGAATGTTGGAGTATTTTTGGTCTATTCTGTTCGCAGGATGTCATCGTTTGTTAGTAATTCCCGTCACGAGTTTTGGAACAATCTTTCTTGCTTTTTGAGCTCTTTCTATCAACTATTCCTTTGAACTTGATGGCGTCGTGGATGTGCTTGTCAAGATTATACGATCTTTTAGCAAGTGTGCTCTCGAAGCTATGCTTGACGACGAGTGAATATTTTTTTGGGAGGAAAAAGTGGACCGAGTGAGAAATACTGACGAAAGCCGCTGTTAAATCGGAAACAAGTAAAACTGCTGCCACAAAAGGGTGAGGTGCGCTTCGGGTCTGGCTAGTAATGGATGATGCTTTGGGGAGAGCTGCGTGAATGGCGCAAGTGCTTATCGGCTGACAGTATCAAGGTGATGGGAATCCATGGCTTGGTATGATCGAGGGTGATGCTGAGGTAGTGTTTGAACCTCGATGTACTTGCTTGAGCTGGGCTATTCTCAGTCTTCTCGGCGCGAGATGCTTGAACAGACATATCGGGATCTCCTTCTGCTAGATCTGCATGCTTAAATATCAGAACCATAGCAAACAGACAATTAAAATACATCTTTCAAGTCATTAATCCCCTTACTAATGACACCACCCACACCACCATCATCACCTCCTCCTCCTCCTCCTTTAATGGGACCACCCAACCCATTCAGCGCGTCCTGCGCCGCAAAAACATTTCCCCTATCAAAATTATCCACCAATACTCCCACCGGCGCCCGTCCATACAACCCTTCACAAATCCCCACCTGCGCCCCAATACTTCCCACTCCCGTGGCCGCATTAGTCGTATCATCCGCGCTATCATCCGGTATATCAACGCTCCCAATGCTTAAGTCCAGGAAATGATTCACGATATACATTCGCCCGTCAGCGGTAGCACCCTTCGGGCGGTCAAGAGTGCATTCGGCAAATTTCGGGTCTGTGACGTCGAAGGGAGTCTCGAAGAAGTAGGTGAACTCGTCGAGGATGTAATGTACTGAGGGCGCGGCGCCGGTGTCGAGGAAGGCAATGAGGCGGGTGTTGTTGCCGATCAGTTCGTTGAGAGTTGGCCAGGCCGAGAGGCCGAGAGGGGAAGTGGGTGGCGTGTAAGTGTATTTATTGAGGTTGCTGATTGTGAATGCTGTATCGAACAGACTTATGTTGACGTTGTCCCCGTTTGTGAGGAGGAGTGTGACGACCTCGTTTGGGTTAGCGTCGAGCCATATTTTGAGGTCTGTGAGATAGTCGGAGAGGGGGCCGGCATCCTTTTCCATGCAGGTGGTGTGGCAGAGATTCAGACTCCCAGAGCCATCTAGGTGGGACTGGGCTTGGAGAAAGCGAATACCGGCGTCGAGTTGCGCTGTAATGTTCACCTCTTGGTTGTCTGTGGGCATGGTGCCGACGAAGGCTGAATCATGGGTGCCGATCTGGGTTATGTTTGAGTATTGGCGAGAGCACAGCTCCGCATGGCCGTTGCACAGCGCCTGCGCGTATGCAGAGAGAGGGAACAGGCTGAAGATAAAGCTAATGGGACTAAGAGGATAGCGCATTTTGAAGAAGAAGAGAAGAGAGAATGGAAAATGGAAAATGATGGGGGTTTTCTGAACAGAACGCAAATATAAAGAGAGAGATTGTCTCTTACCGCAAGCTTTACATCGAAACAATAACACGTGCGCCACCCATCTTTGTAGTGGGCGCATCGCAGACGAATAGCGAAAGATATGACCAATTGACTGCAAAATAGCTTTCCAATTGACGAACGATACCCGTCGTTGTTCCCCAGTATGGCATCACCGTATCTGGAGTCTCTCGGGGTGTCTATTGGATGACATCCATTGAATATATTCGGGACAAGGGGTTGGCATGTCTTAAAAGGAAGACTTGAGAGGCGAGGCAGTCATACTGGTGGTCTTTTGATTCGGGTTGGCGTCAAGTGAAACAATAAGGGCAACGATGCAGGTGGGCTCCTCGGATGATGCAGCACTGCAGATCAGCGCGCTTATTCTTATTGGGTCCTGACCTGAACGGCGAACGCAGCTAAACTCGCTTAGCCGCCCATGCAATTTCACTTGTCGCTACATTCGAGGCCGTATATTGCGATGTACGAGATCGCCATAAGAACTAGCTGTCAACAGTACAACCCCACGGCCGCTCGGCCGAGAGCTTGGACGTCAAGTGGCATATCAGTAGTATTGGTCCTATAAGAGTCGCCTTCCTCTCAGTATATTCAATAATAGACTCCGCAAATGGCAGCCATGTCTGACTTCGCCCTCTCTCCTGCTACCCTTCCCGATCTACCTGGCATCGCCAAGGTCTCCACAGCCGCCATGATCGAAAGCCGGCACACAATGTCCTACTGGATGTTTCCGCCGGACAACGAGAACGCGATCTACGAATGGCGGCTAAACGGTATAACAAATACGTTCAACAATATTTCATACTGTATCTACACCAAACTCGTCGATACTAAGGTGGGCAAAATCGTAGCATTCGCGCTGTGGGAGGCGCCTCACCCACCCGAGACAGAGGAGGAGAAAGCCAAGAAAGAGCAAGAGAAGAAAGAGAACGGTGACAAAGATGACAAGCTGCCGAAAGGTACCAAAGCTCAACTTTTGCACGACTTCGATGCCGAGACCGGTAAGTTTTACTCTCCAAGGCAATTTTTCCCCATTCATGCTGTTCTATGAGTCGTCGGACATGTCTCAAGGGTTCTCTGCTCCTAAGACATGTCTTGCGAGTCAAACTTGCTCCTGAAAGTAATGCTGACTCCAAAATCTTCAAGAGAGGATGAGGGCGAAATATGTCGACAGGGAGAAAGACTACAGTGAGTGGCATTTTCTAAGTCTCTGGAATCAGACAAGATGACTGTGTATGCTCAAGTCTTGAGAGCTATTGCTACTCTCCCAGAATACCAAGGCAAAGGCTGCGCATCAAAGTTGCTTCAATCCGGGCTAAAGAAGATCGACGCCGAAGGCGCCAAGACTTGGCTTGAGGCAACCCCACAAGGGCAATCCTTGTACGCAAAATTTGGCTGGAAAGTTGTCGATGAGATCATTTTTGATCTCGAGAAATATGGCTGTGGTGAATGGGTGCAAAGAACCACGGTCATGAACAGGAAAGCGCAAATGTAGTGGGTCAAAGCCACGAAATGATTCTTCTCACGTTCTTATTTTCGTCTTGTTGTACAGCGCAAGCTCTGTCAATCCATGAGAAAGGGTGAGATTCAAGGTTTGAGCTTTCACAGTTCAGATAGATCAGTGTGCAGCCGTGCACGTTATGAGAGTCAAGAGTCATTTTATTGGGTGAAATCATGGCTCAATTCAGGCGAGCAAATGGCTTGAGTAAGCCTTGCTATTTTATGAAAAACTTTTTTTGAGCAATTTTGAGTACTTCGTCCGAGCACGCAAGGTAGAAGCCAAAGCTTCCGATTAACAAACAGGTATTGCGGCTTTCTCTGTTCCCGCCTGTTTCATTTGTTCCCCAACATATTTGATTCTTGGACTTCTCCCTTTCTGTCTGTCGCTTCAGGAAGTATAAAGGTAAGGGCTCTAGCTATCTGATTTGAAGCCGGCTACAGTGAAGTGAAAGGGTATGATAGTTACTTGTTATCGTGACGAAGATTCTAGGGATGGAGGTTCAGAAGATTAGCTGTCATCCGAATACGGTGTCTCGAGTCTCGAAGCACAAATGAGAAGATGGAAAAAGCAGATGTGGCCACCGTCTGATTCCAAGCTCTCATGGAGGAAGCAAGCTTGGAAACATCAGTAATGGCACGTTGATCTTGGCTGGCAAAGATGGCCAGCTGTCGGGAACTCGAGACAGCTGGGGGTTCTTCCTATCAAATAAACATGCAGCCGACTAAAAATAGCACGATTGCGCTGATCAAGTACCGCGCAAACCATTTGGGCTGGAGATCGGGACGGACGTACCTAGATTTTATGTGACAAAACCGGCCAAGTCGTCATATCCGAGGGCAGGCTGGTAGTAAGCATTCATAAAGATGGGGATCTAGAGGGCAGCGTTCCGATGACACGAGGCAACCGGTATAACCCCATCCCAACCAGACTTTCTGTTCGGCAGTTAGCTGGGTTGATATTAACCAGAACAAGGCAAAGAAGTATGCGGAACCAGCCATCAATTCTGAATCATCCAAGGTCTCTATAAGGGGATTCAGAGAAACACCAACCAATGTGCTGCTTAATAGAGCACAGAAATGTCATCAGGATCGCACAACAAACAGAACGTTCGAAGGTGCAAAGCCTACCAGAGTGTGTGTCCCAAGCCCCCCATCAACGATGGCTGACCTTGCATGACAGGGCACCGTGTGATCCACCCACTCTCAGAGGACATTGCGGCAGTCTAGCGGAATAAGTCGTTCCATTCCTCATGCTAGTATTCAGTATTCGAAGCGGGTGGCTGTTGAGGGTTTCTGGGAAGGTCACAGAGGGTTGTCAGCCAGTGCAATACACAGTGGTGTATCTGATAGCTGAGGAAATAGAGGGCGGCATGATCGTCAGATACACAGCCGATTGGCCAATGGCCGAGAGCAAAGAGGGAACGTGAATTTCAAGCCCGACACCTTGCAGGTCCCTAATTTTGCAAGTTACCAAAGTGGTAGGGATGCTGCGACTGGTGGGCATCAGGGCTTGCTTGATATTGGGCCCGGTGGGCACGAATGAATATATGAGGAAGATGGCTGTTGTCGTGAGACGTTGAGGAGCAGAAGCCGTGCCTGCAATACTTCTCTGTGTGAAGCACGGGAGGAAGACAGAGTCGCGAAAGAGAGGACTGTGATGACAAACAAGGACAGAGGGCAAGGGAGGCCGACGTGCCTGATTCCTGCGCAAGCTTTGGTATACTAAACGCTTCCGCCAGTCATTCATGTTGTGGTCTCCTGATACCTCCTCGCAATTGCTGCGAGGGCATTGAGGAATGCCTGTCTGGTGTATGCTGAGTCCTGGACGGGAGGCGTTTTTCGAGCATTGGCTGGTGCTCGCAGAGGGCTCTTGAAGGAGGCAGCAGACTTGCTAAGGAGAAGAGAGGAAGACACAAGAGCTGCTGCAGTCGAGAAAGGAGAAGACAACGGACTTGGTCACTAGACGCGTGGAGGTGTAAAGGGTCAGAGGGCTGCTGTTTGTTGTGTGTGAAGGAAATTGAAAAGGGATCAAAGGTAAGCAAGCTGTTATGGGAGGCACGAGCTACGTTCTATGCTAATTTTCCATTCCCCTTGGCATTGTTGAGAGCCAGACCTAAGACGGCAGTCGCGACCTGATCCTGGTATGTGAATTTCTATGCTGATGCCTTTTGTCTACATGAAATGCTACTCTGTAGAATGATCGCTACGAACTGTACTACCGTCACCTGCCAATTTGGAACGAGGAAAATTTTGAAGATAAAAGGGAACACTCTCTACGAGGAAGCAGGAGCTCTTACCCCTTTTCCCGGCCACTACTTGGCGAAAAGCATATCATATCTGATGCAGAACCTAGAACATCCGCCTGCAAGTTTAAGGCAGACTTGAAGCTCCTAGAAAGTGCGTCCAGCCATCGCCTCTATTCACCTCTTTCAAGGTGCGAGATATAGACCAGCTTTGGGTCGAGTAGCTGTGTGGCTACGTGGTTGGACTCGAAATCAATGAGAATTCTTATTGACTCATTGGCCTCGAAGATGCTATTTTTGGGTTCTTAGAACCATCAAAATCGTCGGTAGAGATAAGTGTGCTCATATGATTCCCCGGAGTGAACAAATGCGGAACTGCAGCATTTGGTTTTTGTATAAAAGTGTGCCTTTCCCGTTCCAGGTCTTGACATTAGCAGCTTAAGGCATTCACAAAGTCCATACTTCTCCCCTCAGGTCCTCATCAAGTACAGGCATTGAAGGGCGTCTCCACCGCTCTGACTCCACTACAGAAGACTATGTACTTACGTCGTCTGAACCTTGTATCACCAGAGAAATCGAATTTACAAATAGACCAAATACAGGAGGTTTCAACATGCATGTTGCGGGTCAATTTCCAACTCGAGCCCTAGTCTATGAAAACGCATGGACGCCCTTCTCCCAATCAAACTCGTTCTGGCTTCAGCTTGCTCCATTCACATGTATCTACGAATTTGCATCTGTCTCGCACCTCAAAGTAATGTCTAGCAGCCTCGAATACGCTCAGATTTGGAAGGCCATGCTCTGGAACCCTCGAGTACCAAGGGTTTGCAACCCCCATTTCCCAGCCGTCGGGCTTTTCTCAGAGCGGTATATCTGAATCACAAAATCCACGAGGTCGACTCCAATGCTAATTCGCACTGAAGAAGGACTGTAAGGTATTGTGTTATCCTTGGGTCGCCGGTTTGGTCCCGGCTCGAAGGAATTAATTTCCTAAATCCCTTTATTGATTTGTCGTCTAATGACTGCGTGAAAGAGGTTTAACTTATCGTTATCACAAATTTGCCCGTTTGGCTTCGTTGGATTGGCAAAGAACAGTAGTACCACATAGGCTTATAGTTGGATTGAAGCTGCAACTGGATCTTAAGCCAATCCAATTATGCTTTCAAGTGAAAGGAAGCCTGCCTTGGTGGTTTCCACATACAATATTCAGGAGTCAGGGAGTGAAAAGGGGTGATAATGAGTAGAATACTAGAAATAATGAGGAGATGGCGATACGTGGGTCACCCATAGCCCTAACCCTGGGTCTAATCCAAACATACATACCTTAGGCGCCTTCTCCGTCAGAGCCTCCACGCCTACTTTTGCTTGCTCAATGGCCTGATGCTATATGACTATCGGCAACCCCCGATTTAAGCGTAGATCCAATCGATTCTTGGACAGATACATATACTCTTCCCCCTTCGTCGAGATACAGATGTTGCGAGGCAAGGTCTATAACATGTGTGTTCTAAAGTTTGGAGACCCTACGATACTCTGTACTATGGGACAAGCTGTGTTTGTCTGCCTGTGCCAAGTGCTTCTTGTCATCACTACTTAGTCTGATGGGCCAGATCCGCTCAGAGACCATCAACCCCACCTGAGATGTTCTGCATGCATACACGCGCTGCCGTTGCCTTGCGATCGACATCATATTCAGCCGCACCATACGATTCGCACACTGAATGCTGCCTAGATCTGGCTACCAGCTTCGCTTGAGTCTTTTACTTACCCTTCCCATCGCATCTCTGACCTCGGGATCCGCCCTGATGGTGTTGTTCACTAGCCACTCCTTCACTCTTCCCCTCAACTCCTTTGTGCCCTGCTCGTCGCCCGCAAAAGGCGCCATATCCATCGCCAGCAATCTACTGGATTCGATCTCACTGGCCTTAGCGGTTCCCTCGAGTCTCACTAATTGCTGCAGGTCGAGTTGAGAGGTAGTCGCCGCAGGGGTAGGTTTTCCTTGTGGAAAGAGGTTTCCCAGCTGCGAGAAGGCGATGAAGAGTGTGAATGTTGTCTTGCGGGCTAGCGCGAGGAGCTGAAAGGGTAGCAGTGGTGGGTGAAGTGTCAGTTTGCTGAGTATAGGGTTGAAAACTTTGGTGAGTAACGGCGAGGGGTAGGGGCGTGTGATGGTGTGATACTCGAGTAGAAAAAGACCTGCGAAGGTCAAGTATCGCCAGAAGCGTCCCCATTGGAGATAATTTGTGAGGCTCAAGAGGGCCATCATGAGGGTTGAGCCGGCGTAGAGGGGTAGGGAGGATGTCTGTATGCCGGTGGCCAAGTAATCGCGTATTGTTTTGCAATGCTGCCATTTCAGCATATCGGGACCGAAGCGCTCATAGGCAAAGCGTTTGATAGGGTCAGATAGGGTGTCTTGGGCGGTTTTGAGATTGACGAAATTGGATTCGGCAGCTGCATGTCGGATTAGGTCGTCCGTGGGGACTTTATCCGGATGCTGGAGAGCAGCTAGTCTCCTAAATCTCGACTTTATCTGTTTTTCTTCGACTCCTGGAGCAAGGCCAAGATCCTGGTAGAAATCCCCACTCTGTTGTATTATATAGTCCGCTTCATAAAGGGTGTATAGCAGGTAAACGATAATGACTGTCATGTGTATGCGCCGTCTGTGTTTCACGTATCTAGGACTCCCTGGTTGCGGCTTAGGATCACCGGCGCGGATTGTGATGCCATAGTAAATCGATTGGAGCCACCCTGTCACGAGCTGTAGATTTCCGTGTTAGTAGAGCACAACCTTGAGACATGCATATATATGCAGGCACGCTTGAAACCAGCTTTCTAAGGTGAAAGGTACATACATTGGGCAAGAATGCCCATCCAGCGTAGGAGAGAACTGCTGTTGACGACATGCTAAACGAATTCTTTCTGTACAGAACATGTTCGAAAGACCACAAGGTAAGGAAAATGTTGGTGAAGACAGGTGTTGAAACACTTGCGCCTATTTATGCGGCTCGGCAGATCGCCCGGGATGTCGCGTGGACTTTTAGCCGATGGAGCTAGCCGAAAGTCTAAATCTCGAGCTTTTCGGGAAAAAGTACGTGGGGACTTGACGATATCATCCACGCCAATTGACAATCGAGGAAGTATGTCATTGGAGATCGACAGCTCGCGGCTTGAGCGCAAGAAGCAGGGAAAGTCGAAGGATAAGGATGTCGAGAAGAGAGAGAAAAAGCGCAAGCGGGATGCTGTAGACGAGGTCGATTTTGGGATGGCCTCGCCCACAAAGAAGCACAGGTCAAATCAACAGCCCAAATCACATATAGCGCAGTCCAAACCCGACATTCCCTCTCAGACAGAGCCAATATCTCCGTTCTACCAGCAAGTATCCTCTCTGTACCTACCACTACCACCAATCTCTCAAAAGCATGCTTTACAAGGCATTTGTGCCGAGCATATCTCTCCACTCATCCTCACATACTACCCGCCTTTGCATGGGGTCATCGTATCTTATTCGAATGCGCGACTCTCCACCGATCCTCAGAGCGAAGCGTCCAATCCAGCTTATGCACGAGCGATCGACGAGTACGCGTCCAGCTTCGTATGGCTTACTGCGGACTTCCTCATTTTCAAGCCTCGGAAGAGTAGCGTGATAGAGGGCTATGTCAACCTCCAGAGTGAGAGCACTATTGGGCTTCTTTGTTTAAACTTCTTCAATGCAAGCATTGAGAGAAGGAGATTGCCAAGGGAGTGGAAATGGATACCCGGTGGGATGACGGCCCCAAGAAAGAGAAAATTGAAGCAAGCTACGAAGGACACCATGTCGGACTCGGACGGATCAGAGGCGGACGAGGACGATGCGGCTGGGCAGACTTTGCAAGACGCGGAAGGCTATTTTCAAGATCAGGCAGGTAAAAAGATTGAGGGACTGCTAAAATTCCGGGTCAAGGACGTGGACACGTCGAAGAGCATGGATCGCGAGACTGGTTTTGTGAGCATTGAGGGCACCATGCTGAGCGAGGACGAGGAAAGGCAGTTGCAGGAACAGGAGAGACTGAGGATACCAAATGTGAAAAGGAAACAATTGGGCTGGCAAAATGAGCCCTCGAACTCTATGACAGGTGCAATTGTGAATGGCTCTGATGGTGCAATGGATGTAGATGATTCGCCGAATGCGAAACATAGAGCCAGATATTAAGAATGCCTTTTTGCTTCTAGAGCTATCTATAAATTAAGATTCGCCATAGTCTCTATAACATGAATCTAAGGTTTCATGCCTTCCCTTGGTCAATCATACCGCGCAGGGAATGATTTGCTCACTGCTCTGGTCAATGGCTCGCTAAGCGAGAGTATGATATAAATTGCGGCCCCCGCGTCTCAAGTCAACGCGCTTTCCCCCTCACTTCCACCAACACCCCACATCTAAAACATTGAATCCTGGGACCTGTAGCCATGAGACTTCAGCTAACGGTTCAAAGGCACGGCTTGCCACCAGTACAAGTGTTGTGGACCTTGGCATCAGCAGTCCGACCTCCCCTTCTTGCAGCGGGTAACAGTATCACGATCTCGCAGTTTCTGGAACAGGTCAACGAAGTCATACCTCTTGAGTCCGAGGATTGGGGCCTTGAGGATTACTCGGTAGAAGTGCGCGGCTTCGAATGTCTGCACTTTTCCGAAATCAACCAAGTTCTGAAGGAGGACGATGAGGTCTGGTGGGTAACTCAGCTTAGGCTTCTTTTTCATAAATTCATTCAGGTGATGCTGAATTCTTCACAGCATACGGCCTCTACAGACTCAAGATCTACGCTTTCGGAAAATATCTGGACGACACCAGATCGCCGCAGATGGCAAGCACTTGGTCGACGGTGTGGCATTTGGTCGCCCTTTTCTACGACGAGCAGACAGACCGGGCATAAAAATACCTCCGAGGAAGAGAAGACGGATTACATATGATGAGGAAGAAGGTTTCGACACGGATGAACCAAATAACGATCGGCGAGTCATCGTCAGGGCTGGCTTTGACGATGCCGACGAAGCTACGGGGGGAGACGAGAGTGACGATGAAGAGGACTTTGCGCCCGACGATGAGGAAGAGGAGGATCTGGGTGCCGAGCTAGAAGATTTACAAAAGGACCTTAGTGCTGGTACGGATGCAGAACAGGGACTAAGTGTGGACAATGTTCAGCCACAACGGACTACTAGGTCTCGAAGATCGCCCAAAGGTTTAGGCATGCTACAATTGTTGGATGACAACGGACGACCGTATGCTGGACAATACAGTAATCCTCTACTGGATTTTTACGGACAGGATGGGGCTCCAAGCAGCCAGTCTGAAATCAGAGTCAGGAAGCGCGGTACCGCAGACTCGACTCAGAGCTCTTCCGAGAACATTAGAAGCATCCTTCGGGATTCATCAGCAAGCCCCCAACGTGTGAGCAGGCGGGACTCGGCCGGCAGTAATAGAAGTGTGCGTTTCGAAAACGCCGAGTCTGCAACGCCCGCAACCATTCAAGAATCGCAAGATTCAGAGGACCCGGACGATGGCGATTTTGAGCTTGGCGAGGTGGACGAATCTGATAAAGAGAATGCTGAGCCACAGGTTGAAGAGACTGAATCCAGCGATGTATGTGGCGTCCTTGTAAAAGCTGTATTACTTGCAAGACATGTTCATTTCACGGTTTACTGTTTGCGCTGATGGCATTTTCGCTAACTAGTGGCTAGAGTTTCTTTGAAGGATCACAATCGAGCTCCTCGACGTCTTCGGATGATCAAATATCTGACGACGATACTTCCTCGTCTGGATCATCCTCTAGTGGCTCGAGCTCGGATTCAGAACCAGAGCAGCAGCCAAGCAAAGATATATCTCACAAGTCCGAAACGTCTGAAACATCGTCTTCAGGATCATCATCCTCCAGCAGCAGCGACTCCGAGCCTGAACCGCCAAAGGCTGGCCAGAAGCGGAAGTGGGCAGTCCGCAATGTCAAATTGAAAACGCCTGCAGGTGAGGCGCCGCCTGTGCTCACAAACTCGGCTCCATCCACGATACCACCTGGCAATGGGAGTAGTTTGACTCGTAGCCGTAATAAGCGGAGAAAGGAGAGTAAGAGGCTGACTTTCATCAAGAGCAAGGGCATGCTCCCAGCTACCGCCACTAAAGCTGATCTATACAAATTCGAGGAGGAGACTACCCATCCAGAAATGCAGGAAATGATAGCTGTTGGAGGAGTTCGCGCTGCTCTTGAGGCTAAGAGACAGGACTTAATGACTTCGATCGCTGCTGGTGGCATCGACGTCAGTCTTGATCCGAGCTTGCAGGAAAAGGGTGCTGATATGGTTGAGGATCAACTGCCTGTAGATGACCCACTCTCGAAGACTGCAGCCATTCAGGACACCATCATGACTGATCAGCCAGCAAGTGAGGAGGGTTCAGAGAAAGTTGAGCTTGAAAACCCTTCAGCGAATGACCCTACCAGCACTTCAACAATTGCAGAAGTCCAAGACTCAACGAATTGTTCGCCAATGAAGGCCAAAGAAAGTCGGCTGACCGAATCTATAAGTACTAGCGTAACTGCGATAGTGCCAGACTCGATCACTGCGCCTCCCGTAAAGGCTATACAGGTTCTAGCGAATGACTCCCAAAGCACTCCACCTGCTATGGAAGGCTCAAAATCACAAACGACACCAGCGCCTGAATCACAACATCGTCGATCCAAGCTTGACATGTCTGGCGCAAAGCGTATGCTCTTTGGCTCTTTGGGTCTTAAAACACCAATGACCAAGGACGATGAATTGAAGACGCGGGAGAAGCTGATGAAAGATGTGAGGCCTATCAAAGATTCTCAGGTCGACGAAAATTTCGAGACAGTCGAAGACATTGCGGCTGCAGCAGAGGATGAGAGCTGGAAAGACAAGATCGATTTGCGAGCCGTAGAATGCTGTTATGAGGGGATTGAGCTGAGCACGCCGCCATTTCCTTTCGTTCAGAGATGGGACCCTCAACAGCAGAGAGGATATAACACGGGCAATGCGAAAAAGCGGAAGGGAAAGAAACGAAAGCGTAACAACGATGACTACTACGAAAACAGCTCTTTCCATCCACAAGACAAGGTTGCACATCGCAACAACCAAAACAGTTACGAAGACATTTCCTATAATCTACAAAACGCATCCGTGCGTCTCAACAAGGACGACTGGCCTAGACAGGAGGCAGAACGAGAACCATCGACAGAGAAAGCCCAGGCGGAGAGCAAAAGCCAGGAGCGCTCGCATGATGAGAGTCTTGAAGATTCCATCAGAGCTAATGAACAGTTACGCCACGAGACCGAAGACGCCTCTGCAGATATGCTTGTCGAAATGGAAAGGCTATACGACCTGACACATGACTTTCCCGCTCTGCCCGAAGACCTCTCTACATGTTCATCCTTGACTCCAGACACAGCCGCGAAAGGAAACATTGTTGCCTTCAAACAGCTTGAAATGTCGGCAGAGACCAACTGGCAGCCCAAAATATCGGAATACCGAACGGCCATTGTCGACGAAATCTTGGACGACGGTACGCTATTAATGACGCTTGCAAAGCGTGACCAACCTTCGAAGGATATACAGTACGACGAACAAACTGGCGAACGCCTCTACACCAAGTTCGAGATGCCGGGCTATCATGACGAACATGGCGGAGACGATAATGGAAAGATTGAGATTTCGTTCGACGAGTTGATTAGCCCAATTCTGGTTGAGGCTGCAGGCGAAAATGGCAACCAGGATAATGTGCGGCAGGCTCAAGACCTTATCGTAGCCCATTCCGACTCAAATGATAGGACCGTTACTGGAGAAGCTCTCGATACAGACAGAGTTCCGCAAGGCGTTGGTCTAGATGGCCCAATTCAAGAAACCTCCCACAAGGAAGCTGCTGAGCCGAGCGAAGAAACTCGACATGAAATCTCCGAGCTGATCAAGGATGCTGGATGGCGGTCGAGCGTAGCAAGTCATGAATTGATTGACGGGCAAGATGAGAACCCTCTTAGCCAAAGAAACGACCCCAATGAGGATGCTGTTGTGGGCCCACCATCGCCGAAATTTCACGGTTTCAGCTCCAGCCCACTTACCAATGGATTCCAGGTGGCATCATCGCCACCGCCAGCAGCGCTTCAGACGTCAAGGCATGTACATGCTTTAGATATTGAAATAGCTGAAAGCGTCCCTCTTCAAGGTCCCGACGAGCCACCCGCTCGCTCAATCATCTCAAACCCTAGATCCGCGATTGACTACCCCAATTTACCAAAGATGAATGACGACACCGAAGTGTTCCAGCAAGAAGCCCAGGATCGCTCGGGCCTTCTAGAAGCAGACCACCAGATCGCGTCTCAAGATCTCACCGCGCCGAGTAGCATCCGTGGAACCCCATCTCAAAGCATCGCATCTCCTACTCTAACGTCGCTTGAAAGAAGCTCTCCGAAACTGGTCAATGTATTTGACGGGGCTGACTCTGACGAATCATTACCAGAGTTGTTTTCGCAAGCTTTCGAGAAACGACTGTCACAGGGAAGGGAAACCAAACCACAGCACGCAAAGGAAGATCCTATTTCACCCCCGAGTCGTCGCAAATTCAAGCGCAATAGCAGGACCAATCTATCCCAGAGAGAATCTAATCGTGATTGGGAGCCTGATCACTCCGAGGGTGAGCATGAGGATGATGATGCGAGCACGCCGCGCCCATCGCAACCCGATTTTTCTTCTCAAATTGTTGACTTGACCATCTCGAGCGATACCGTGGATCCTCCAGACGACTCATACAATGATGACGATGACTTTGTTTTACCAACGGGGCCAGGATGGGTGCAAAAATCTAGGATAAGCGAACCTCGTGATAGCCCCACAAAGAAAACCACCACAAGAAGTTCGATGAGGAGTAGGTGATAATGTGTGCATGGGTGAGAAGGACAACATGCTTTGGCTCGGAAGAAGTGAAGGCATTCTATCTACATCGATAACATGTTACTGTTGCTCACCATGTAGGTTTGTTTTCAAACGTAGAGTATCGCTAGGTAGTCGGTAGCTTCATGGCAAACCATGTAATAAGGCATCAAGACCAACCTATGTTGCCAACGTAAAATTAGGAGTAGTTGCCAAAAAAATGTTTGAGCGTACCATCCGGATGTGGTTGTTGCACCGTACGTTATTCCTTTGTCGAAACTTTTCAGCACAGCCCGCCTCGTCCGCACTTCTTTCTTCCTATAAGGCAGTTTCGGCAGTAATCATGCTCGCTCCTGCAAGTGCCAAGTCGCAGTCGCACGATGCGCTGTCTCTTCTTGTATCATTATACTCCCTAAATCCATCAAGTGAAAGGCAGACCTTAGTCGAAATCGCTGATCAGTATGTCCGTTCGGATACAGCTCGACAAGCCTCAGGGCGCCTTTACAAATCTCGACCAGATTAGCGGAGTGGTCATCCTGAGCATACTTGGTCCCGAGACTGTTTCTGCAATAACCGTGAAACTCGAGGGGGAGAGTAGATCTCATCTAGCGGGGAATATCAATCCGCGACGCAACTATGACGGCTTCGAGAAGGAAGGTTCACGACAAGAGGTCCACAAGGTAAGTGAGTGCTGTTGGACTGCGTCTGACAAAGGACCATTTTTCTGATCGGCTTCATAGCTTCTCTACAAGGTCCTTACTGTCTTTCCTACACCGGATCTCCTAAGGGCAACAGGCCCGGATCAGGCCTATACCCTACCATCGGGTCCTCATGCCTACCCTTTCCGGTTCAAGGTATGCTCCAAGTTGTAAAACGTTTACCGCTTTCTAATACGAGGGTCAGGTCCCTTTCAACAATGACTGCTCCAACAACAACTCCTTGCTTACAAGCCTCAATGCCTTGCGTTTTGAAATGGCAAGAGATACGAACAAGCATGTGAAGAAAACCCTTCCACCTTCTCTCAATGGACTTCCAGGAGAAGCAGAAATACATTACTACGTGAAAGCTACGGTGCAGCGACCGGCGTTCTATAAGGAGAATTTCAGAGCAGTATGTTGAGTCGTTTATTTGAACAAGCCAACGAGCCAGGAAGAATTTCACGACCTCTTACTGACTCCGTCGCTAGACCTACCCATTCATATTTCTTCCTATCGAACCACCTCGACCCTCTCCCAACAAACGAGAATCGTATGCTAGAAGATCCCACCAGTTCGGTCCAAGTATTGATGTGCCTGAAAAGCCTGGCCTCTTCCGGAAGGCGTCTGTGGCAACCACCGATCCATCAGTCCCGGAAGTGCCACCTCCGAGCATCAGTATTGACGGTCGCTTGCCTGATCCAGCCATCATCACCTGCAACGAAGCGCTACCCCTACGGATACTAATTACCAAGAAGAATGAGACTCCAGCAACTATATACTTAAGAACGCT
Organism: Letharia lupina; assembly: GCF_014066315.1. Lineage (NCBI taxonomy): Eukaryota > Fungi > Ascomycota > Lecanoromycetes > Lecanorales > Parmeliaceae > Letharia > Letharia lupina. Next base: position 993,202 of record NW_023502975.1, read on the forward strand.
GAGTATCATACTTGTAGGCTTCACTGTGATTCGAGCCCACGAACTACGAAGGCAAGAGGCTCAAAGCTGGGTGATTATGAGCCAAGCCCACATAGACAAGGCTCTAAACAGCACCGTTGGCGGTAATGGCAACAATATTTTAGAGGTCGACTCAAACCTGTGGAAGCAGCGCCCTTTGCCAAACACGGTCTCACCGTCATTTGCCACATGTAACATATCACGCCGCTACGAGTTGGAAGTCAAGGCTGGATTGTCCTGGGGCTCTGCTCAGAACATAAACGTAGGTCTGAATCCATTTGCGTCGCAGGATCTGCTGATAGCCCGAAGCCTGAACTTACAGTACAATCCGTTCGAATGCCTGTAGAAGTCTATTCTGGGATCGCTCCTCCCCAAGCCCTGCTCGACCAAATGGCGGATCGACCCACTGCGCAGCCTGCTTCAAATTACAACCTTCGCCCACCTGGTTCTGCCAATGGGCCTTCCACTGGGCACTCTCCCGGACCTTCTCGGCCTCATGCTCAAGCGCAAAGCGATCATATTGAGCCTTCTCCGTCAGATATTCCTGACGAAGCACCTCCAAGCTATGAGGATGCAATGGCGGATGATCTAGCACCGATCGATGGACCAAGGCGAGACTATCACCAGCAGACAACCTCGGCGCCAACTGGCAGCAACGGCACCAGCGGTAAAGGGTCTGCGAGTGACGACAGGTTGTTTCCTGAGAGCAGGCGATGATGGACAAACAGTTATGAGAGTATTGATTAGCGATTCAGCGTGTCTTGTAAGGGCCGAGAGATGAGAATGGCAATATGAACCTTAGTGAGACATGAAAATATGAAAGCTTTATAAGTCAATCCAGAGACGAGCAGTGAGGTTCACTTATCATTACAACGTCTATGATTGGCTGCAATACTAGCGCCCGCATTATCGATTAGGGCTAGCAGCTGGAGGTGCCGTGATGATGACGTTCATGAGCTTCTTACCTCATGGAGATGTTTCCGCAACTACTATCCACAAATCCACACTCTTTACATGCCACCCTTTCTTCGTTACACACCTCGAGTCGTCTTTCGTCGTCCTCCACGGCTCACCAAGTTCCTAGTATCAACAATCACCACTTCAGCTAGAACTATGGCACAAGAATACCAGATCAAGGGGCTCTCGAAGCTCGACCTCAAGAGCGGAGAGAAGCGCGAAGTGGAGGTTGAAGGAATTGAAAATGGCAAGGTCTTGCTGGCCAATTTGAACGGCAAGACTCATGCTATGAGTGCCAAATGCACCCATTACGGAGCACCATTGAAGTTGGGAGTCCTGAGCCCTGACGGAAGACTAACCTGCGCGTGGCACGGAGGTGAGTCCCCTCAATTGTGGTACCCACTCAGTAAAGGATTACTAACCATATATTCTAGCTTGCTTCAATGTCTCTTCGGGTGACGTTGAGGATGCCCCAGCTCTGGACCCCTTGGCCAAATTCGAGATTGTGGAGAAAGACGGAGGGGTATACATCAAGGGAGAGGAGAGCACGATCAAGGCGAACAGGAGGGCCGTCAATACCAAATGCAAGGCTCAGGGTCAAGAGAAGGTCGTGGTTGTGGGCGGAGGAAGTGGAGCAATGGGCGCCGTACAGGCCCTCCGAGAACAGGAATTCAAAGGCGCCATCACCATGATTTCAATTGAGCCCAGCCCTCCTATCGACCGCACCAAGCTCTCTAAAGCCCTCATGACAGACAAATCCAAGTTGGAGTTGCGTCCTCAGGAATGGTTCGAAGAATCTTCCATCGAAACCGTCTCGGACGAAGTTACCAGCGTCGACTTTGATAAGAAATCAGTCTCCACCAAATCCGGCTCTTCCTACCCTTATACCAAGCTCATCCTCGCCACTGGCGGCGTACCCAAATTACTACCGCTGCCCGGATTCAAGGAATTATCCAATGTGTTCCTCCTCCGTTCGCTTTCGAGTGCGCAAGCTATCGTCTCGGCTGTTGGCGAGAAGAAAGGCAAGAAGGTTGTCATCGTAGGCTCTTCCTTCATAGGAATGGAAGTCGGAAACTGTCTAGCCTCGGGAAACGATGTCACAATCGTAGGCATGGAATCTCGGCCCTTGGAGCGCATCATGGGCGCCGAGGCCGGCGAGATTTTCCAAAATCTCGTCTCGAAGAATGGTGTCAAATTTCACATGAACGCTGGTGTCGAGGCCGCCGGACCCTCCAAGGAAGATTCCAAAAAGGTCGGCTCGGTCACTTTGAAGGATGGTACAATTCTGCCTGCCGATCTTGTCATCCTTGGCACCGGCGTTAGTCCAGCTACTGGTTTCCTGCAAGACAACAAGGCCGTGTCATTGGAAAAGGACGGCTCTCTTCAGGTCGATGAAGGATTTCTTGTCAAAGGTCTAAAAGATGTCTATGCGATTGGCGATATAGCAACATTCCCCTATCATGGCCCCGGGAGCAACGGCAGCTTGACCCGTATCGAGCATTGGAATGTCGCCCAAAATGCAGGCCGCGCTGCCGCAAAGTCCATCGTCTCACCTTCCTCCAAACCAAAGGTCTTCATACCAGTATTCTGGTCAGCACTGGGCAGTCAGCTGAGATACTGTGGCAATACTCCGAACGGCTGGGATGAATTGGTCATGCAAGGTGAGCCGAAAGAAGGGAAATTCGCTGCTTTCTACGGGAAAGGTGACACCGTGGTGGCTGTGGCGAGTATGATGATGGATCCAATCATGAGCCAGAGTGCGGAACTGATGAAGCAAGGCAAAATGCCTGGGTTAGCAGAGTTGCGGAAGGGCGTGGATGTCCGAGACATCAAATTGCCCGGAGAGATCAAGATGTGAGTGGAGATGGAAGATCAAAGAGGATATGAAAAGCATGAGACGAAAAGGGAGTATTGTAGGTAGAGAAGAGCATATGATCATACGAGATACACGAGCTTTTGAAGAGCAGCCTCGCTCATCAAATATACATTAGTTTTGAAGCCGGTTGAGACTTGTGTAAAACTACAAATGCTCCACCAACCAAGCTCGAGTCAAAGAATTTCTACATTGACTCTTCATGTACGACAGGTAGCAGTCCAATCCTTCTCTGTGGTCCCAAAACCAGCGAAGAAACTACAACAGAAGCGCATCCTCGAGGGACCGAGTATATGTAGAAGAGCATTCTCGAGGGACCGCGTATATAGAAAAGAGCACCGACTCGCAACCGTCCTCCTCTGCCAAAGCGAGCGAGCCCGAACGGCCTCCTCCGCCGCAACCCCTCCGACGACCCGAACGAAGTCAGCCGGATACCCGCGAGTTCGATCGCCACGTCCACGAGACTGCCAAAAACACGTGGAACGAGGACCCGAGCCACGGAGAGACTGTGAAAGGACGAGAAAGAAGGAAGGAAGGAAGGAAGGGGGAAAGAGGGACCCAAGCACGACGGCTACCCTTGAGCAACGATCCCGGCTCCTGCGCCCCAGCAGCCAGGATCGAGACGGTATGCCGTGCGGCTAGGATAGTCCTCCACCGTTGGGGACCGTCGGACGACAGACTTCCGGAGCGACGGGGACCGGCGTCGACGGTGGGTGATGGCCGGATGATGCGGAAGCGGGCGCGGAGGCTTGATTGCAGGACGGGTCCGTTCGCTCGTTGGAGTGTTTTCCGTCGATGATGGAGTGCACCTGCTATTTGATCAGGGTTGATCGGATAGGCCGTGAGGTACCTTAGGCTCGGTCACGGTGTTGGCACGAGGACTTGTTCCTCGCTGAGGACGACCTGACGTTTCTGCCTGTCATAGGTTCCGTGGTCCGCTTATTCCGATCGATACCTACAAAAACGGTGCGCAGATGAGGAGTAAGAGAGCTTTTCTCCTGTTGAATGCTCATAATGGGAGATCCGACTCTGTCAGACCTTCTCACAACTACGAGGCTCGTCTTTCAGTCACACACACCCATTGGTCTCGTTCAGCGACCATCACCAGAACGTAACGCTTCCGCTCCCCACGGGTCCCGCAGTATCATCCAAGATGGTGATCGAGGTCTCAAACCACACCCGCAGTCCATCGAAAAACAATCTCGACCCTTCCAACGTGTCCGCCAGTATCAACCAGGTCAAGTCTTCCTGAGCGAGTGGGCGACTGATTCTGACATACAGCTTCGCCTCAGACCATTCGAAATTGGGCTGCGGCACAGGCCCATCTCCATGGGCCGCGACCACCGCCCGACATATTTGGTACTGCGCTCTAGCGATGAGATTGAGGAACGTCTCTAAGTGTATTGGGGGTCCGTATTTACTGAAGATTAGGGACGTGGTGGTGCCAGGGACTCGCATCTGGTACGGGTCAATTGGGTAGTCATTGGGGCTTTGTAAAGTTGAAAGGCTAGAGTTTAACGACCTGGCTTGTGTGGGCTATTTCTGTGGCTGTTTACTTACCTTATTGCCGGTCCTGACACATTGATTTTAACTGGAAATTGTAAGGCTGACGTCTTATTGACAAGGGAATCGCTTTCGGGGCTTAAGGAGACGGAAGGAGATGGGGTTGCGGTCTCAGTGAATTTGATTAATTCAAAAACAAGAGCGAGCGAGACTATGATCAACACCTGCATTCTGTGAATGCTTCCTTTTGGTATTGATCTTCGTTGAAGTTCAAGACTACGAGTTGCAGAAGAGGGTTTGTCAAAGTCCATGCCGTCTATGGGTTGACTGGTGCGCTCCACTTATACAGCCGAAGTCGCGACATGCAGTGATTGCATAGAATAAAGACAGATTCGAAAAGTACGGTCCGAGCGCATCGCGCCTGGATATCACAAGTCCATAGGATGAGCAACCCGGCAACTTCGAAACCGCGGGATTAGTTGCAAAAGAGCTATAGCTGATGTAGGTCCAAAGCCGAGGGTACGGAGACGAATGGTCGATTCGAATCGCTTCTGGCAATCCCGTCAATTAACGCGGGTATTAACCTTTTGCTGCATTTTCAGAGGCGTCGCGGACCACGTGCATGTCGAAGTTGATTCAAACAACATAAGACATCCCGGTATTCTTAGTGGGGTTCCGGCGTGAATACGTGGAAGGAGTCGTACGAGCTCGCACTATGGCGGTGGGGGTCTCTACAGCCGTGTTGACATGGAATAAGTGGGAAAGCAGCTTTCTGATGTCTTCCTTCCAGAGGAAGTCTGCCCAAGAATCCAAAGATTACAAGCTCGATGCAGTGCCCACTTTGTTCCTTCTGCAGAGGATATCAAAAAAACCAGAGTCGCAGTTGATGGAGATAAGCTTGAATTCGGAGCTTGAGGATGAGATGTTGAGAGTGGAGAGGTCTTAGACGCCCCCACCAGCCCGGCTCCCCCACGTAATTTTAGTTCCGTGGCCCGTGCCGTCGTTCCAGTTTCAGATCTTCCCACCAATCCTTTAAGCGACGTATGGATGGAGTATTGACAGAGAGAGACCGTACCCACAGAATTAGGAATGGAAAATATTAAGGAGCGCAAAAAAGATGATGCAAACAAACGTTTCAGCTGGGCAAAGTATTGCTTCGGAAGGTGGCACCACTGGTAGGGCATTTTCCAAGCGGCAGCTGACCATCGAATCGGTTGGAAAATTACCGGTCAATACGTTGATCTTACTGTTAGACACTTTCCACGTTTCAGGCGCAAAAAAATGCTCAAGATTCGGAGCCCATTCATCATAAGAACCCTAGCTGTTCGTTAGCAGTAAACGTTACTTTCCTGCAATGTTGTAGACGGAGTCCTGTGTGAAATTTCATAGATTGCAAGCAAAGCTAGATGGGTATCAAACGTCAAATCACGCTCAAGTCGAAGGGGCCGTCACCCTTCCAGAGACTCCTGAAGCAGCGTCTTATCGATACTCACTGCTTCCACATGAGTCGAAAGCCGCTTCTCTGCCTTCCTACCACGAACCGAGTCGCCTTTCTTCTTGTCTATGCATCTCTCGTCGACAGCAGCGCTCAAAGCATCTATGGCTCGAAGGTTACCACTCGATTTGGTGGGAGCATCGCCCCACTTGCCAAACATCCACCCGCCGACACGTTTACCCAAAGTGGACTTCTCAGCTGTGGTGGTAGACGCTGGCGTGGCCGGGCTCGTTGAAGCATGACTAAGAAGCAGGCGATTGTAGTTGCTGCTGTCATAGCCCCGATCGCGTTTGGATGCCTGAGCGACGGCAGCGGTGGAGCTTGTCACAGGGCCGATAGAGGCGACAGACGGGCCGAGTGAAGATCGAGGATTGAAGCCTTGCGAGTCCTTGCTTCGTAGTTTGGGCATGTCGAACCCCGGGCTTGGTAGTATGCTTTCGTGTGACGAGGCTCGATGCAATCGAGGGCACATTTCTTCCAATTGAGAGTACGTCTGTCGGGCATTTCTGTTGGGGTCAAAGTGATTATCCAAGAAAGAAATCGTGGTGTCATCTTCTGGCTCTTCTAGAATGGTGCTGTGCTCTGATGGAGGAAATTTGACAGTCTCCGTAGACTCGTCCATGCCATATCGGTTCGCGGCCCGCAGTACCCCTGATATGCTTTGGAGTACGCTAGACGATGTTTGTGCAGATAGACTCCTCGTCGAGACGTCTGAGTTACGGTTGGAATATCGGGGGTAGATAGTGGGCGATCCAAGAGCGGTAGACCCGGGTGTCGTTGGTCTTGATGAGTACATGTTATCATCCATGGTGTCAAACACCGAAGAGTTCCTGAACGCGGATTGAGGAGAGCTTGGGAAAGACGAAGGAGCGTGCGAGGACTGCGATGACCATCGATGCGACTGAATGGGAGGAATAGTGACAGATGTTTGTGATAGGATAATTGCAGCAGAGGAGCCTGCTGTGACTTGCATAGAGTGAGCGCTGGGTGTTCGTGGTGTGTGAGGCGTCTGAGTACCAGAAGACGGTGTTCGAGATCCAGGCGAGGTAATGTTCCGCCGCTTCTTGGTCCTTGCAAGTCCAACAGGCCTTTCTCTAGCAGTCTTGACTTTCGGTGCGGCGTGATAATGGTGGTGAAAATGGAAGTCAGGTGGGAGTACAGCCTCGTTTCCAAGCGTCTTCGCAAGCTCGTTATTCAGGTCTTCTCCGGATCCAGGTCGTTCGGGATGCGGCTGAACAGGCTGATGAAGCATCATTTGCTCTCGAAGGTTCTCTACCTCCTCATTCGAACCCATTAGCATCTCCCGCAGCTCCACAATTCCTAATTGCAAGTTGGCATTGTCCTGGAGGATATCCTTGACAAAATGTGAGACAACGCTGCTGCTTCGGTCAGCGCCAAGCGTAGTTGCGGCCGCCGCTCCTTTCAGGTGTCCAGCCGCGTTCTCGAGTTCCCTTTCGACAGCCCTCCGCCTTTCAAATCTCCTTACAACTTCAGCGTGCCTCAAGCGTTCTTCTCGCGCCTCCCTGTCTATTCGATCCACCTGTTCTTGTAAGGTACTGATAGTCCGCTCAGCGCCTTTCCATCGTTGTACCGCTGTTTTCTCCTTCTCTTCCCTAGACTTTAATTGGTGATGAAGGTCAGCTGCTTCCGACTCCAGACTTGCCAACTGTGCTTCGAAGTGTGACGTTTGCGCAGCAAGGACCGTGAGTCGCTCGAGTTCTTTGCGTGTAGATTGAAGCGTTGCATTGAGAGATAGGATGTGCGCGTCGGAGTTGGAGACCGTATCATTCATCTCTTCCAGCTGGTCCAGTAGGTAACGGTTCTCCTCTATTATCCGGGCATTCGAGACCTCCGACTCCTTCTTGTCTGTTTCAAGCTTCTCGATACTCCCAACCATCCTGCGCCGCTCCCCCGCCGCTTCAGCGATGTATGCCTCATGGCGCGCGAGCAGTGCCTGTAGCGCGAAGGTCAGCGACATGCCTATCAACGAGCCTGGGAGCGGTTTGCTCCCTCAAGCGTGCAAGTTTGGTACTATATAGCTGACATACGAATCACTAGGTGTTCAAATGCGCTAAGTCGCACGGGTCCTGAAAGGATTGTTTCATTCGAAGGATCAAACACGATTCCCAAAAAAGCATGCACCTACTTGGCCAATGCGCGCAGCATTTTCGAGCTGATTCTCCAGTCCTTCTAGAGCTGCATCATTGTGTCTGAGATAGGCGCAGTGCAGATTACCGCAACAGCAGCTTGTTGGGCGCTCCCTGTTTCCTCGCACTCCGCAGGATGATTGCGATAACAAGGCGTCAAGAGAAGAAGCAGCCGGTGATGAAGTAGCCGAGGAACGCTCCATGTTATTCATGATCCGTCACATTGGTAGGCTGAGCAGGCTTCTCTATGCGCATAGCTATTGTTAAAATCTTGAGAGGTCTTCATCGATAGGATAGGTGAGGGGTAAATGGGAGGTGAGGTGTGCGCATGTTTGAAGTTGAAGCGAAAGTCCGGCGTAACACCCCATGATTGGTCCAGCCACTGGTTATCTACTCGAAACGCCAAGTCATATGATGACGAATGAGAAGAGTGGGAGGGATCGGCAACGAAAGATTGTCGATAAAGATCAGATCTATAGATCGTAAAGTTTTTCTTTCTATCAATAGTACAGTATCATTACAATCTCGAGCAATGCTTGAGATAGGAGTCACAGTTTCCCACTTTCCCATTTTCCCAGGTTCCAAAATTTCTCCAGGCTTCAAGGATCTTTCCCCGCCACTTGCGAAGCACTCCTTTTGATACTTCTCAGCATGCACGCCGTATCCCCGTACCTCATCCATACCGGACCGTAGATACACACAGCCCCGAGCTAATGTCTTCGAAGCAGCATATGTTGAGTGACTTCGATGATAGGATGCGCCACTTTTCGCCTTTTCTTGCCTCCCGGGACAAGTGCGCCCTCCAGGTCTGGCAAACAAAGGATATCGCTGTTTTTCCAGTATATTTCTTGCGCCGTTGGCTTGGACACATCTTCTGATTGCGGAAAACATGGCCTCAGTCCTCGATCCAATCTTTCATCCCTCCCAATGCAGTATCAGCCCTTGCCCCTAGCTTTCTCCGGCCCTCCTTCACCATCATGCACCTGCTGCACCTTTCTATACTCTTCCTCCAGCGCCTTTTGCATCTCGAAATCCGCCTGCCGTTCTTTCTTGACCCGTTGTTGTTCAATGTCTCGTACCACTCCAGCATGCATTGCCTGTAGAACGTAAGCGGTTGATCAAGACAACCGGGCTAGAAAGTCCATCGTGGAAGGGAGGCTCACAGCTTTCTCGGAATTCTGCTGGTAGTGAACAAGCGCAACGACCGCAAAGGCTCCTATCGATGTACCCGCCAGCGTGAGTTTCGCAGCCCTGGACATGCCTGTGAGATCGTAGCGGTCGAGTGATGCAAAAGAGCGAAAAGGGTTTCGGCGGGATGCGATGGTGACGCTTGGCGGAGACAGGGATCTCGAAGCTCCGGTTCCACCACCTCGATCGCCAACTTTCTTTTGATATCTACGCACTCGTGGGCAGACAGCCGCAAAGATGGTAAAGCCGTGTAAATCTACGAGCTAACGACCAATTGCTGACCGTGTTGCAGTCTGCACAAAATTCCAAGGGTATCCAAACCCTTCTCGACGTAAGGACAGCTATCTGCCTCCCCAATTTGCAATTTCTAAACCTCTAGTAAAGGCCGAGAGAGACGCCCAGAAGATAGTCCAACAAGGTATGCTATCCAGGGCCTGTCAATACTTTTGTTGCGAATCTAATGACTATCTACAGCTCGAGAATGTATGCCTACAATACCCTCACCCTCTGATCATCAGCCCACCTAACCCCGACTCCAGACCGATCGAAACGTGTGAAAGACGCCAAGAACGAAGCGCAGAAAGAGATAGAAGACTACCGGAAGCAAAAAGATGACGAATTCAAAGCATTCGAGAAGAAGGTGCTTTCCCATTCCATACACTCCCTCGGTCACCCATGCTCGTAGTAAGCACAGCAGCTGATCGACGGACGATGGATAGCACACAAGCGGCAACAAGAAAGCAGAAGAAGACGCCAGCAAAGATGCAGAAGAGCAGATGAAACGGATCAAGGAGGCAGGGAGCAAGACGGGGGATAAGGTCGTTCAGGATTTGCTGAACGTGGTCACGGAGGTAAAGCCGGAGGTTCCTGATAGAGTTGCTGCGCCGCCGGAGGCATGATTGGCACAGAGTGTACGATGGTGTATCAAGCGGAGAATTACCACAATTGCTGGGGATATATGCTCTAGCTGTTATTGGGACATCATAGATCACAATGCGTTTTGTACGAGGTTACATGGGATCGAAATTTATGGTATTGATCATGCCTTCAGCTATAAGTTTGGGCCCGTAGCCCCTGAAAGTGTAGATGGGGTAACAATTTGGGTCCTGCACCATGACAATTTTTGAGAAGGGAGTACTACTGGATACATCCTTCAAAAGTGTCAGTGGGGGCCATTAAGGCAACGTCCGCACTTGAAGTCCGAATCTGTCAAGGTAGTAAGTAGTGTTGTTGCTACAGGTGGAGTTGATCGTGGAATATGTCGGTGCCGCGAAGGAGTTGGTCGCAGTACTGGGTGAGCCGTTCGTGGCTAGGCCTGTATCCGTTGATGAAACTGCTAAACGACTGCTGTTACTGCCTCCAGGAGTTCAGGTATTGGCTTTTCCGGCTCCAGTACTACCGGCGAATGCTCCAGTATAGGCGTTTCCAGGTCCAAGTTCAGCTGCAGTGTTAGTTGTGGGGGGATCAGCATGTTCAGATTGAACTTAACAACTGCTAGGAATTCCGGGATTCTCATCGTCAATTCCATGAATGCCGTACTTGAGGCAACAATCGTTGCCTGCCGATTGCGAACTTGCGGCGACAGAGGATGCACCACTTGCACCGTACAGACCCGCCTCGGAAGTGTAATCGGAGCAAGCCAAGAGACAATCCGCCAGATTTTCGGTCTGCAGACCAGAAAAATCGCTACCGTAGAAATCGAAGCCGCAGTCGATTTCGTAGGCGTACCCACCGGCCATGTAATAGGTGTGTTATCCTGAGCACAGGCGGGACTTGTTTCTGTCTGCAGAGTAGGAGTGGTGATGGCAATAGCTGTGCTGACATAGGTACTCGTAGCCACTACAGTAAATCCTAGTGAGTTTGTTGTCGTAATTTCGGTTTTAGCAGTCAAAGCGGTGGTGAAAGTGGTGATAGCACCGTTTGAGTTGGTGCTCGTTACGACCACTGTTGTAGTTCCGCAGGCTACGGAGGCCGGTATAATGGGATAGATCGAAGTCTCGATACCAGTGGTGACGGGGTGATTATGGACTTTTGTAGGCCCATGTTTCAGCGCCAAAGCGATTGTCGCTGCCCTCAAAGCCTGAGCCACTTGCACCTCCAGTATGAGGTACAATCACCGGTCCCCGCTTTTACAGTCTCGACTATCTGACCTAGGAAAGCCGTGGGAGCAAAAAGTCCAAGGCCCAAGAGAGAAACCCTCACAGTGACGGTGGCTGCGGAATAGGAAGGTAAGCCTTTCTGGAATCATGCGAAGACCAAATCAGAGTAGTGGACGTGCAACGCGTAAATTCAAGAATACTTAGAGCTTCTGAGATCGCGTGGATTGGCGAGATCAGATTAGTACAGGGACTCATAGAATGCAGATACATCGGCGGGGTCTCATTCTGGAGCCGAGAGGCTTCCGACACAGCGGCCAGGAGCATGATGTCCTTATCATGAGACTACTAGACCTCGGTCATTGTGACCAATTTTGGGAAGGCGTACCCTGGGTGATGGACGTCTCACACCAATTGTTGTCAGAGATGACAGGGTCTTGCCGTACTTGAAAAAAGCGAGGAGCCTGTCGGTGACTTGAATTCGCTGCATTGCGTTCGAGAAATGTTTGTAGACAGCAGAGGTGATGTTCTGCGAACAGTGCACGATTGTACGAATACGAGTACTGTCAACCCTCGATACACGCTAATACGCGCGCTTGGCAAGGCTGCCGCTTCTGGGGCGACAGTACCTTACTTTATGTGATTAACTAATCCCCTAGCGCCTCAGTTCTCCAATGTCCAAAATATGCTAGGGAAAAGTCGACAGTTCTCTCCTCATAATACTCGAGCGCTCTCGAGTCCTCTGCATCGAACAAAAGGGCTGCTTGCTTCAGAACCCAGTCCTTGTCGAACAGTGATTTGATATTGAAGGGTTCGACAGTGAAGGCATGGACCCTATCTTCGTGACCTCTTCGTCAAGGCTCGGTACAGGGTTGCTCATTTCTTAGACTTGGAGCATGATCCGGCCATGTTCCCACGCGATTGCATATCGCTTTTGATACCTCACGCCATTTTGTGTGGCTGTACGGAGGTCCGTCCCAGCCATCTGGCTTTGAACAACATACTGGTCCACGAATTGTCACAGCTGAATTCGAACGTTTTAATGTCAGCGACTGAGAACGAGCTATGCTGGCGAACGTAGCGCAGGGTAGCGACGTCACAACCGGGTCGGGACATTCACGCTATGCGTGGTACTCTCCAATTGAGCTGCTCAGGACGGTCAGCATTAGGATCAATGACTGTAATGCCGATGACCCGATTGAAAGTGCCGTCATTGATTCGCTCAACAATAAGATCCTTGGTAAGGTGCTTGAAGGTCTCATCGGACGTACCTGTACCAGGGGATGAAAACTCTAGTCGATTGAGCTGTCTGGATTTTAGGAGGCCCGAAAATTTATGACCATAGGCCCCAAGAGAATGCTCTGATAGGGGTCCTCTGGACGCAGGAGGCCATACGATGTAATTATTCTCTTCGTATCATCCAAGAGAAGCGGACACCAGTAGATTCCAACCCAGCGTGCTTCTGTAGACGAAGCCACTTCTTACTTCGGGAATAGGAGACCCAAGAAAATTAAAGAACGTGAAAAGAGATAAGTCGACAACAAAGAGAATTCGCGTATTGGCAAGCGCGACTGGTAAGGCTGATGATTAGACTTTCTGATTGGCTAAGATCCGCCAACGTCAAGTCTCTGCCGACGATCCTTCTACAATTGAGTCATTATATTGTCAAGTGGCAAACTCGGACAACGACCCGAGCACAAGAATAGCAATTGACGTCTGTGTGGGTATGATGCGTGATTACGAAGGACTCAGTCCTACATTGCTTCCGAGACTCTGCCTCACATCGCCTTCTAATTCTAAGTCCTGACGTCCCAGACGCTAGTGTTGCTGCCTGCAGCTCTGTCGCCTTGCGGCTTCAACAGTGTAAATGGTATCAAGGCGAAAAATGACTCAATTGATAACAGTAAACGCTCATGTGACTGCTGATGCCCAATGAAAAAAGCCTCATTTTCAATTCTTCACTCATACCTGCATTGACCGGTCGATGCATTCATCCAATGCACTGCCCCATGGTCACGTTGGTCCCTTAAATAGTTCCACACCAAATCATTCCTCCCCAGTCGTACCCTTGGCATGATCATATGACGCAGTCGATGATGCCGCCGCTCGATGTTGAGATGAGAGTGAAATTCGTGTTGTCGTAGAAGAAGGCCGTCAAGCACAGCTGTGCGGTCGTTCTTGTCGTGAATCCGTAGGAAAAGTGAAGCGCAAGGGAACTCATTCGAATGGATAGTCTCACAGTTCTAAGGCAGGGGGCTCGCGCCCCCAAGAACGCTTGTCGATACCCTCTGCCATCTTCTCTCCTCGTTGCCCGTTTGATTGGCAATGCTGAATTGCGTGGTCCTCCAGAACTTCCATGCTGTCCAGAATGTTGAGCTTTCGTCACCGACGAAAACTTCCGTCGGCGTTGCGTCCGCCGGTACTGCCGCTGGCATAACCAGAGTCAGGGTAGTTGTATTGTTGAGAGGATGCGGAGCGGGAGCCGTTGACCGTGTGTCTCGAACACGTGTAGCCGACTAAGACCTCCTGTGTCTTGATGCTGTGGCCACGACGGCCATAGGCGGGGCAGGCATCAACAGCATGACTGTAGTAGATGCAACGACAGACTGCGTAGCGTTCGACTATCTTGATACACATGATGGCGGCGGCAACGGTAGTGGCTTGTTGTGTTAGAGTTGACTGAAATAGTGATCGATGATTGTGAGGGCACTCGTTGTCTTCTTAAATTTGGATTATGCTTATGGTATAAATGGTACTGATGTGGCAAAATGAGAAATAAAGACAAATTTATGGAATCAATGAGAGTGAAGACGGAAGGCGATGACATAAACAGATGACACAGAGGAAGTAGTATCATGGGACAGTCGGATCTATATAAAGTCCTTGCTATATAGAGGGAGTTAAAAATGTGCCACCATAGAACTTGGGCACACCAGGCACCGAAGATACTAGGCATCTGCAAAATCCATCGCAGTCCCCGAGAGGAGGACGGGCACAGTCCGAATATCAATGCTTAGATACGAAATCTAGAAGTGACATATAAGGTCAAACACGTACAGCCCCGAGGCTCTAAGGGAATAAGTAGTCCAGGGTTCTTAGCATGATTCCAACATCCTGTGGAGCCAACCATTTCAGCTCGCCTGGGTCAAGGAATTCTCCTAGCCATAGGCAAGCCAAAGCCGTGACTTTGGGGCCATCCAGTGAGAATAATTGCGCAATTGACTTACCCCCATTCATCGTTTGGTGCCGGAAGGATGCAGATACACGACAATCCTTCGCGCTTGAGCCATACCTCGTTCAGCCCGGTAGTCGGAGACCATGCCCCTAATGCGATGTGTTAGGGTTTCCGAAGTCTGACAGTGCGAACTTTTGTGACCCATAACTAGGGCACTCTTCGGTATTAGAATAGCAACATCGTAGCCTGCAGGAGGAGTAGTGGTCGTTGGACGAGGCTGCACCGCCATGCGCTAGAACCAGCAGGGTAAAGCGGTGTCAGATTACTCATCACTCCTGAAGATTATGGATTGATCCGTCCAGAGGCACCATATGATCCTCAGGCATTGTTGATGATATCAGGATGACATGGCTTGGCTCTCATGGATATCGCTCATTTTTGTCGAGATCAGGATGCGGATTCACCATCCTTCTGCTGCTACTTCCTTGGGCATCCGGGCGCTGCGTGCATCGCCGGAGGGCACGGAAAAGACGAACGTCTCAAAGTTTAGCTGACTGGACCTATCTGCGGAGTAGCAACTGTCATCTATAGCAAGGACTTTCAACAACTGTTTGAAATGTACTGTCATCGTAATGGTTGTTGTCGTTGTTCGTAGGATTGTGGGCGACATCTGCGAGCAGCCTTATCAACCGGGATTTGCCTTGCCCTTGCGCAGCCGTCTGCTCTTTTGGTGGCTCCTTCAGCCGCAGTGGAACTATTGCACCAACCATTTCCATGAAATGCTCAGTTGACGGCATACAGGAACCGCGCGATACTTTTTTAGACTTGCGCTTGATGCATCAACCGATGGTCAGCTGACATTATTGGTGTAGGGAAGACGATCTTAAACGCAGGTGCCGCTTAGCTCCATAGAATTCACCGGTTCAGCATAGGTAGCCTTTCCCTGCGTCGACAGTGAGATGTATCGGCGCCGCCGACGGATCTTCATCTGTCCAAACATCATCGTGCTCTCGAATACCTGTGGTTCCACGAAGTGCCTGGGAACGTATTCGTGTACAGAACTTGACCAACAAATGCCTAACTATTATCTCGGAAATGCCGCAATTTGGCAGCCTGGTCGCTCATCTAAGCGAAGACCCCCAAAAGGCAGAGAACAACGTCGTGCGGAACATGTTCTTCGGAAGCTGCATCGCGGGCTTTGGAGATGATCGTCGGTGTTAGCCTGACAGAAAGCAGAGAAAGTGTTGGAGAGGTAGAATCCCCCAGAACGAGAAACATACGTCTGTTGTGCTCTTTTTCACGAAGTGGACAAAAGATGCGATGTTGAATGATCCAGTAGGGCCATCGCTAAAGGTTTCGGCAAGTAAAGAATAAATGAATGTTATTGATACTTCTTGTAGGTACGTTTTCTCGTCTGGACTCACTGCTTGACTTCAATCCGAGATGTGCTGTCGTCATCACGTCCGCTACAAATGCAATCACGACACTCTTCTCGAGGATGGCTTATCAAACCGCAAAGGTTTGGCTAGAATCTAACCTGGATAGGTACGGCGTTAACGAAATCTTTGTGCTATGCGACAACGTTTGCCCAGATTGCATGGCAAGAGGTGTATCTTAGATACAGCCGTCGTGGAATTGATAGGAGAGGAACAGAAATATTACCATGAATGGCTGAAGGGTGTGAATAGGACGAGCCTTAGGGTTGTTGATTGAAAGCGTTCGGGCGTAATGGAGATCGCAGCAAAACAGCAGAGGGGCGTGGCAAGAGGTGAAGAGAAAGGAGAGAAGATACAGCGGTCTTTGATGTATATTCGGGATTGCTCATGTCCAGACTTTGCAATTTCGAGAAGAAGTGAGAATATGTTTGAGTAGAGGTCTAAAGAAGCTTAAACCTCTTGCTCGTTCCTTCCTTCAAATACCATATTCCTTGGGGCCATTTTTCTAAATTACAGCAACTACCCGACAATCCCACGGCTGAGAAGATCGTGCACACTCTACTCTATGAAGCCTGTTGCATGCGTCGATAGAGAGCCATAAGTCGGACGATGAATGAGAGCCATTTATCTGCGTCTCTGTCCAAGGATTTATGCATTTCTTTTCTGAAATCTGCAACAATTCGAGGGACCTGGTCTCATGACATCGACGCAAGCTTGCATTGGTGCAATTGAGGCAGGTCGGTCTTAATCCGAACAACAGCCTTTTAATACTTCAACATCATGATCATCAGTCGCACCGATATCAAGCATTTCATAATGATTTACGATTTGGAGGCTAATCAAGAGAAACCCATTACCAAGTTCTCTAGCTCTTCTGGACTCAAAGTACTTCTTCTTCTGCTGCCCTTTAGTTTCTTCGTGACAGCACTCTTCGAAATGCTCTTCCGCGGTCGATTCTCCTCTCGTCTCTTTGCCTCGTCGGCCTCCGCTTCTACACGTTCTAGTTTCTGCTGGATTGTGGGAGCGGGCAATAAAGCGGTTGGCTGTATCTGTTTCATGGGAAATGTTAGAAGCTGTGATCTTGTTTGGGAGAGGAAACGTGTTACCTGAAGGGCGATGCGTGACTTGGGCTTTGACGGACTGGCAGGTTTGTATGTCGAGAAGTCCAGTAAGACGGCATCTTCGTCATTTGCGAGAGACGTGGTGTTCTCTTCTGGTATTGCTTGGAAAGAAACCTTTGGTGGTGATATAGCGTTCGCATCTATGTCGCCCAAGACTCTGCCTCTCGCGTGTACATCGAATTCTACTTGGCTTGGTAGATTGGCCTCAAAATCGTCCATAGACGGCTCCTCGGAATCTTCGTGGAGGTCTTCGAGGATGCCCGAGCCGATTAGTTCTGCGTGTTCCTCGTCTTGTTTCAGAAGCGATGTTTCCTGAGCTTCCTGCACCGTCGGTATTCCAGAGCCAAGGTTCAACCCCATCCTCAAATCATCCAGGTTTATCGTATCACCAGTATCAACCATCCTCTTCTTCCAGCCATCCATCAGAGCCACCGCCTCTTTCCATCGTGCCGCCATTTTCTCCCAACCTTCTCTTAGCCTCTGGATCTCGTCTTCCCTGATCTCCACTTCTTCTAATGGAACGAATGAGGGATTTGTGAGCAGTCCTCGCAGGTGCTCCAGCACTTCGTCCGTGCTCGTCGCCAGAGTCTCATATGACGGAGGCCCACCCATGATGGTGTTCGCGGCATCCACGTCTTCTAAGCTTCCGTCGATCTCGGATCTTGGTCGTGTTTCCGACAACCCCTGGAGACTTCTCAAAGTCGCCAATGTGCCTCTCACCAGGCCAATCAGAGCATCGTTCTCATCGCTGAGTCCTTGGCTCAATTGCGTCAGAAAGTCCGTCGTCTCCTGTTTCAAGGAGTATGCTGGGCTTTCGAGATCCGCCTCTGTCTCGGCGTTTCGTCCTCCTTGCGGTCCCTTGCTCATACCCGGCGTGACAACTACTACGCCCACTTGCCCACCATTCCCATCTCTCCCCCTACGCCCTTCTAAATGACGCTTCAGCCTTTGGATCTCTCCATCTCGACGGCGGACGTCTGTTGCGCATTGTGCCCGTATCTGGGCAACAGTCCCTTTGAGCCGCACCATTTCCTCCCGGAGCGCCCTATTCCTCGTCTCCGCGCTCCGCAGCGTTGCGCGTGCGGAACGCTCTTGGGCGCCGGTCAACGCCAACTGCCTATCTAGGTCCGCGTTGCGGTTTTGCAGGCGTGTGACGATCTGTGTCTGCTGGGTTGAGGAGATGCGAAGCGTTTGAAGGTTCTGAGAGAGGCTCGCCAGTGTGTCGGATTCACGCTGTGGTAGATAATAAGTACACATATTGCACAGACTTCCTGGTTCAAGAATGGTTGACATACATCTCGCCTTAATATCAAATCATGTACTAAGTTCATCACCTGCCCCATTGTCGCATCCAACCCACCCTCAGCATTCTCAGGAGTCGCAAACTCGATGGGCACGCCATTTCTGAGAAGACCACGTGATAGTAGAAGATTATTGATATAAGTGGATGCTGTTCTGCGATTACGAGGATCCATTGTTGAATTCAACTTCTCTATCAAGCAAGATAGGACTGCGGAGAACACCCGGAAAGAGAAAAATAAACAAACGCCCCGTCGGGAATACCTCGGTAGTATATATTAGGCTCGGAATTTTGGCGCGTTCCCGACAACTTCAACTTTTGTTTGCTTCAGAATTGACATATTCAACCAACGCGGCACGACTCTCTCTTTGCCTCATAGGTACTCGTTAGAAGCTCAGATTCTCAGCTACTCATGTTAGACACCTTGTGAGCCATGTCCTAGCCACGGAAGGGCGAGCGTCCAAATACCCTCCCTCCTCCCTCAATACCATCTGTAAACTCACCGCGATCATCATGTCTGGATGGACAGTGCCACTTTCGTCAAGCCCTTTGGCACCTTCTACACCGGGATCAGATAAACGACATACCAGCTACTTCTCAAATAGCTATGCCTCAAACCCCTCCACCACACCCGCTGGTCGCCCCCCATCTTCAATCGGCTCCTTTACACCTGCGGATCCTCCCCCTTCCTCAATCTTTGGTAGCTCTCAGCTAGGTTCTGGGAAAACACTGTTCAAGAAGAAGCCCTCCCCTGTCATGAATACGGGCTCGCGAAGAAGTGTAAATATTGCGTCGTCCAACTCAATCGATGAAAGCAAGTTGGCTCGGTACCTGGACAAAAGCGGCCGATTTGATCTCGGGAGCAGCAACAGTCCATCGTCAAGGAAGACTTTTGGTGTGCCGAGCAGCAGCCCACCATCGAGGCTCGCACACGATAGTGATCAAGACGAGGAATATGAGACCGAGTCGTTCGACGAGGACGAAGATGCCGAAGGCTCAGAAGCAGGGGACAGAACTGTGGACGTGAGCATGGGTGCCGACGATCGACTTCCCAAACATGGCTCAATCCCCAAACCTTTCGCGAATGGGTCATTCGCGAATGGAGATTCGCTAGACCTTGGCTCTTCCATATTGGACGGGACTCCCCGAGGAATGAAGAGATCCCGTGGTGGTGCTATGATACCTTATGCCCCACCTCGAAGCGCGAGGAAGCATCGACAGCCAATGCAGGACTCAGCTGTTCCAGGAATTGCGAAAAACATGGCCACAAGAATGGGCCTCGCCAAACTCAGCGAGACAGATGACTTTATTAGTAACACGGAAGAAATCCTTCAAGAGGAATTGTATGGGACGGAAACTTCAGGTACCACGCCCGAACAAGCTCTGAAAGCAGCACTACCCAACGCCTCTGAGACATTGAGCCAATTCTGGAGGTCATACCGTGATCACGATATAGCAAATGCGCCTCCCATGCAAGATGTCACTATAGGCATAGGGCCGGCCGAGAGTGAGCCTGCACTACACAAATCTATCTTTCTAGCCGCCCTACTTCTACAGCTCCGACACCCACCTACTGCCAAAGGGAAGCAAGCTTTGGCCGTCACTCGTCTCAATCGATCTTCCACTCTCTCAAAGTCTTCTAGAGATTCGCCAACGCCGGCAAACCCTACAGCCTTTCCGAAAATACTCATTGATTGGATGGAGAAGGAGCATAATGCATACCGATCTACCATCAACGAAGTCCAGTCGTTGCATCCAAACCCTACCGCTCATTCCAATTACTGGGACATCGTCCATGTTTGTATAATGCGCGGGAAGCTTGGTGAAGCTGTGCGGATACTGAGAAGATCGAACTTTCATCATGCTAGAACAGCTAGGGAAGACGGTCAGGGTGACGAAGGCTACAATGGCATGCAGGTCAAAAATATCGAGCGAGTTGTTAACAGAGCCATTCAAGTCCTGGAGCTGTGCCCAGCCGTGCAAGATGACGATTGGAATGTCACAGGGAATGAATGGATCATTTTCCGAAAGCGCGTTCAACAAGCAATGGAGGATCTTGCCACATTCGCCGAGACTCGGGACCGAGATTTGGATTCTTCACACTCAACCTTCGAATCCTCAAATTTTGGACTCCTGAGTACGACGATGAGTCTCACCCAATCTACGCGGAGAGCTGAAAGTAGAGTGCCCTGGACTGTCTACCAGGAGTTGAAGATCATGTACGGGATCTTGCTTGGGGAAGCCACAGAGATCCTCTCCTCTGCACAAGACTGGGTGGAGGCAACCGTAGGTTTGACGATCTGGTGGAACGGTGACGACGACGAAGATATAGCTGTCACTAGCCTAGCCCAGACTCGACGTTCACTCAGACCGTCTCAATCACGAGGGTCTCGCCTTGTAGACGTCAATGCGAATCCTGCATACCTGCGCCGATTAGCCTACGCTTTTGCATGGTCGACTGACGAAAGGGACGACGATTTGTTCCAGATCAACTCAATGAACCCTATTGAAGTTGGCTTGGCATCGCTCTTCGAAGGTAACGTCGCAGGTGTGATAGGTCTTCTACGAGGGTGGTCCCTTCCCGTCGTTTCCGCAGTCGCAGAGATCGCAAGCATAGGTGGCTGGTTTGAGACTTCAGTAGCGAACAACCTGATGGAGTTGGACCTCGATGAGGATGACCGTTCGTTGCTCAATGGACACGGTATACAAGGGCCGCCGATGACTAGGGACACGATCTTGATAGAATATGCAAACGCTCTGTCTAAGAAGGCAGAGATTCAGCGAAATCATGGAAAGACCGCGTACGAAGGGTGGGAGCTCTCCATAACATTGCTTTCTCGCTTGGACGACGACAGCGTGGCCCGAAAGAGAGTTGGCGAGCTGTTAAATCGACTGGATCTTAACTCTGATTCGCGAATAAACAAGATCCTAGAGACTTGCCAAGACTTCAACATGGTCAAGGAAGCCCGAAGTATCACAGAGGTAAGCTCACACTCTCCCCAATGAAAATATATTCTAATCATTGACAGAGGTACGCTGATAATATCGCCGAAAGTTCGGAGAATTATGGCACAGCTCTCATTTACTACGCACGGGCTCATCACCACAAAAAGGTCAAAGATGTCCTGGACTTGCTAATATCTCTGTCCTTGGTCCAGTCGATTGCTTTCCCTCCATTATCAGCGCTTGACGAAAACCTCCGCGCGCTTCTATTTACACCGGAACAAAGTGTTGGGCAGCTCTCCCTAATGGATCCAAAGGCCGCAGAGATGCTCCATACTTACCTCACAGGCTATGCGACTCTGCGCAAGTACTATGATCTGCGAGATGAGGAAATCAATCTAGAAGAGGGTCAGAAGCCGACGGCGAGACCCAACGCACGGAAGAGTGCAGCTGCCACAGCACTGCTTGCCGTGATCAACAGTGCTGCAGATAATATCCAGGGCGGACTATTCGATGAGCATCGGGGCTCAGTTGTGCAAGTCGATGGACTGCTATCACTGCTGGGCGAAGCCTTGGTCTTTGTCAATCGTATGTGCTACAGAGAGCCGTTGAAAGTCTACAAGGCTATCGCTGACTTCTTCCCGCAGAGGCTAAAAGTGTACTCTCTCTTTCCCAATGCTTTGCCCTTCTGAAAGCAATCGAAGACCTCCAGACCATCACTCCCCGCGTCTACGCGCAATGCGAAGAATGCTTCCGCTCTACTCTTGACGCATACCAAGGACGCCGTGCACCAGCATCATCACGGGAACTTCTCAAGAAGACCATGAGCAGTATGAGCAGTAGCTTCTCTTTAGTGGGAAGTTCGATGCTAGACTTCGAATCGAGCAATGGCATTGGCAGCGGTAGAGCGCTCGTCAAGCCCCAGGAGGACAGAAAGAGAGGCTGGGATTGGAGGAAGGGTTTGGCCGAGGATGCAAAGGGCGAGGACGTGCTGAGGATCCTCCGTTTGGGCCTGGCGAAAGATATCGCTCGGCGTTGGATCAGCGAGGGAAATTGAGTGAAGTCTCAAATAGATCCCCGGTGTCGGATGCGTGTATTGCAGGGCGCAGGAAAAAGCATAGCTAAGGATATCCCGGTGCCAGACGAGCACCATTGCGATTGCTGTTTGATAACGAGTACCCTGCCTGTCCAGCGACCGTGCTAGGCCCAAACAAACAGATTTGAAACTGACACCACTGTACATCCGTGAGGCTGGCCCATGACATTGACCTCCCAATCATTTACCAACCTCCTCTTCGATCACCCTGAACACGTGATGCCGATCGACCTCCCAAAAGCAGCCTGCACGAACCCGATGCGGGGCGTAGAGGAAAACGAGAGCCGCGGGATATATGCTAACCGAATAGAGTCTCTCCCACCCGTGTGCACCAATGGTCCACTGTTACAGTAGTACATGTATGTGACTCGCACATGCGCGAGGGGGGAAAAACTCCCTCTGGATATGCAGAGTACCTCGAACGGCGAACCTCTCACGTCGTCTCGGACGCGCGCACGCACGGACATGGATCGTTATCGGCTTGCTACGGGTTGGAGAAGTGACGCCATCGATGGTGGAAACGTCGCTCGCTCTGATGACACCCCTCGCCGGTGGGATGTGGGACCGGGTTTCCGGGGGGGAAAACCGCGGCGGTCGTTTGGAGTGTGGCGGTTGGGCGTCGCTGGTGTTTTCTTTTGGTTTTTTGGAAAGTGCCTTTCGAGGTGGGGATCTGTCCGAGGCGTCTCAGTGCTCTTTTACGAGCTGTCATACACTTCGTCCCCGTCGGTGTGGGTGCTGAGGAGACTGTACTCGATTGGCTGGACAGCTAGCTAGCTATTTAGGACGTAATCCGCTGGGATCTCGTATACTTACATAAGGATCGGGGTGATTCCGTTGATTTTCCGTCACGGTCTGCCGTTCGGCGCTTTGTTCTCTGGTGTTGGATTGAAACGGCTCAACACGAAATCGTGGAAGGATGTTTGGGGTCGGCTTCTGCACATCATCATCCTCTTCAACGACGGCTTAGCTTGCTGATCGATACGTTTGCTGTGCATCGCGCAGGCAGTCGTTGGAGGATCTTCAACTGCAATTTTGCTGATCCGAAGCCTGGCGGATTGGTAGCACCATAGACAAATCAGTCAGCGTGTGTTACAAGTAGGGACTTGAAGTGGATGCGGTAGATGTCTCGACCGCCCACGGACGGGGTTGCAAGTCGTCACTTGCCAAGGATCGCCAAGGACCCCGACAGGTCTAGGCCGAGACTCGGAGAACGTAGGTAATAAACAAGCGCTCCAAGTAACGGCGCCGCCAGGCAGCCATTGCGGAAACGCCTCACGCCGACTGGAGCACTCTGTGTGGAGGGAATTGAAAGTACCGTAAGCCAGGTCAATCTAGTCTGGAGGGAGCGCACGGACGGGCGTCGTCCACACCAGCAGTTGAATCAATCTTCAACCATACAATTGAGTGACTTGTGATAAGGACGTCATCATGCGTCGGTCTGATCAGCCGCCGGTATGGGGTTGGATGCTTGCATGCTCTCTAGAGCCTCAGAGTGCTTGCGAATGCTACGATGGACGGCACGGCTTTCTTGGAAGAAGAAGAAAAGAACGTCGTCCCTAGCCAATCATAGCTTCTTTGGCGATGAGTACTCCGCCATTTGTGTCGGAGTTGTTGAGCGCTCCCGGCAAAGTTGCGACTTGTCGTCACTTGGTCTCGAACTTGTTCAATAGGCATGCAACGGCCCTCCCTTTTGGGGCCGGTCGCTTTCCTTCTTCCTTCCAAAGTCAGTAAGCACGTCGGCGCACACCGCTTTCGACATGTTGGCTGATAATACCTGAAGACTCAGGAAGTATCGATGAAGTCTCTTTTTTCTAACCTCTTTCTAAGCATGCCAAGAGGGCTCGAGCCGAGGCGATGTTTTGGGGGTAAACGTGAAGCTGAAGTAGTAGTGTGGACCTAGAGTTGGGGTACAAGGTTACTTTGGAGTGGGGTGAAGAAAACGGTCTGTACGAGGTGACGATTTAGGCGAAATTGTGTGGTGGCTCAGTCTTATTTGGATGATGATGATGATGATGATGATGATGAGCTTACGTTGGAGGGATAGGTAGGCCACTAATACTCTAGCTGATCGCAATTCGCAACACGAGGGAGCATCACCAAGTTACCTACATCTAATCTCTGTGCAGTATTCGTACTACTAAAGTAGGTACTATGAAGTGTTGGTATGCATCCACCAGCATCCAAATCGCATGGCTCGTGTGGATGTGTTCAGGGTCCTTCCGGATGGGCTTGACTGTCTGGAAGAGAGTTGCGAGCAAGTGTAAAAGATGGCGTGGTGGTGAAGCCAATAGAAATAAATGCCTCACTGCATGGCGTGCACCTCTGGCTGACACATTGCAGCCGCCATTGCACGGCTCAAGAGTCAAGGTTGAGTAGTACGAGAAATGGCACTCCAACATTCTGGGGTCTCATAGGGTCGCTAGGCTCACTAGCACTCTTTCACCGCCGGAACTTAAGGTACTTAGGTTGTACAGTACCCTTCATCTCCAGGTTCTCAGCCCTGCTAACAAGCATGTTACCGAACTCCGCCTCGTGAGTCGCACAAAAAAAGTAAAGTAAGCATGCAAATATCGATCCACCAATCATACCTTTTGAATTAAGCCAGATGAAGCTAAGCTTTGCTGACCACATGCCTTCCCGCGCGAAACGAATGGCTTTGATGAAGTTAGTGCTCGCTTCCCTCCCTAATCTCGCTGGGCACCCCCCCCGGTCCCTGCTCAGTGGTCTCCGACCATTGACATTTGTTCCATCTGCGGCCTCGATCAAAACCGTATGAATCAGGCGCAGTCATTCCCTTGCTATCAGTAGTAAGCCATCCCTCCCATCCTTCTATTCCTTTTCCTTTTCCTTCTCCATTTTCATCCACCCTTTTCTTCTTCCCTCAAGGAAAATCCCCCATCTCCACTCCAACATGAAAGCGTAGACATACCTTTCAGCCTTATTGGAAACCAAAATACATTCAACATCAAATAGAGGCTCAGCGGTCCAAGGCAGAAAGATGCAGCACTTTACAGAGTCCTCTACTCAAGATGAAAAAAAGCCGACAGAGCTTCCCGACAGGACCTCAACTTACAGCCCTCTACCGCAGAAAGATGCTGCGGCCTTCTCTCCAACCGCCGCCGTGGTGTCTCCCATGACATCCGATCACGGCATACCCGATGTCGCCTCTCTCGGTCCCGCTTCGCCCGGGCTGCATTCGCTCAGGACGCCGGATCCAACGGAAAAGGAATACACACCTCACTCGACAGAGAAAGAATTCTGGGACCAACCGGCGTTGGAAGTATCCGAGAGGAGAAACGATGCGCCTCGCAAGCATGGGCGGAAACCGTTGCTCTTTTGGATCGTAGGTCTGGTCGCGTGTCTGGTGATAGGACTTGCTATTGGACTCGGTGTGGGCTTGACTCGAAAGTAGGGGATATACCAGCTTCTAACGCCATGAGTCCATTTGGCTGATGCACGTACTGTACAGGTCGAGCAATGGGTCCTCGACCCCTGCCAACCCACCACCGCCTGCACCAACCTCTATCCCTCAAGATTTCTTTTCGACTGTCGGAGCATTCAATGGCTCCGGGATAGCCTTGGCTTCCGAGTCCTTCGCCTCCGGCGGCCACGGAGCAATTGTCATGTACTTCCAACATCACTCCGGCCAATTACGTTCCGCGCAGCTAGCAAGCGATGGGACCTGGCAGGGGGGAGACATCACCGACATTGTCGCCAGCAACGCCAAGAATGGAACCCCCATAGCCGCTGTAGCCTACGCTAGAAACCAAACCGCTGCTGTAGGTATACAACCAAGCCTGGAAATAGGTCTCGGTCTAACGGTAGAATAGTGGCATATATTCTATATCAACGTCAACAATACCATCACCGAGATCATCAACGATAACGCCACCAACGTCTGGAGGCCTGGACCTATCAACGATCTCAATCTGCAAGCCATGAATGATCCCAACGTCGGCCTCGAGGCTTGCTGGTACGGTAGTTTCTACAGCGACACCGCCTACAACCATTCCCCAGTTCCTGGCCAGACCACGGGTACAGGGAACAGCTCCGACCAAACCGTCGGCATACATCTCTGGTACGCCAGTAACGCCACCACTTTCGACTCCGTGGGCTGGACCTACGGCGACGATACATGGACCGAGCAGCAAATCTTCAGCGGGTACAACGGCCACGGGGGCGTGGGCTGCTACTCCTGGGGTCCCGGCAGCGACACTTATGTGTTCTTGGTCAACCTGGAGAACGAAGTCAACATACTGTGGAAAGACTTGAACACGACGCTCGTGGGCAACAGCACCCATCCGGTCAACACATGGACAAAGAGTAAGTGACGAACTCCCCGTGGACCCTTCCGATGAACGTAATCCCTCAAGGGAAAAAAGACTCACGCTGAACGTTATTTCCGCAGGCGACATCAGCATCCCCGTCGTCCAAAACAGTTCCATGGGCTACACCAACTACCTCTACGTCCAAAAACCCGACCTCACCATCGGCGGCTTCAACGTCACCTTCGCCGCCGAAAACACCACCATCCCCACCGACCCGGCCGACACCTTCGTCATCAACGGCGCCCAAGGCCTCCCCGGCACCCATCTGTCCGTCACCGCCCTCCCCGACAGTTCCGGGGGCAACTCCTTGCTGGCGTTCTATCAGACGAACGGGACGGACATCACCGAGTTCGTGCGGGATCTGGACGCGGGCCAGTGGACGAGTTCGAGCGTGCCGATCCCGGATTCGTGACGCTCGTCGGGGTTGGGGGCGGAGTTTTGGGGACCGTTCACGAAGGGTGATGCATTACGACGTTACGATCAACTTTTTTTTTAATTCTTCACTTGACTATATCCATTGTCGTCTTCACCCTTACCTCCCCTTTTTTTTTAAATATAGTAGTAATATCATGTACTAGTACGATAAGGAGGATTTCAGCGCGCTTCTGGACAGCGTCGCCGAGCACCGTGGATGGACTCGTTCCCTCGGCCGGTCCTGTGAGAGATCTTCTTGAAATAGAATAGGAAGTTCAACGTCGCTAGCTAAAAAAAATATCGATGACAGCTCACCCTGATTGAGGAGTGAAGATGTCGATGTAGCCGACCGGTGTTGTCTCCTTTGAAACGGTAAAAACTATAAGCTGTAGAAAAAGTGCAGCAGTCGAGAGGGCCAGTGGGGGAAAACACAAGGGGGGGAGGAAATACGTCTAGGGCAACATACTCGAACCGACCACGTCTACTCCCCGTATCATATCACCGGATGTAGTCAAACAAACCGCGGGATCTCCATCCGCGCACTGCCCATCTTCTAGAACCCCTCGATCAGTTCGACGATCGCCAGGCGAGGACAGGCGCCTCTCGAACCCATTCTTCGCTCCTCGAAAACACGAATGTTCGAGCAGGAGCCGGCGGTGTCGAGCCATCCCTCCGAGACGGGCGGGCGTTACCACTCGAAGAGGTAACGCACCGTACAACAGCGCGCGTCGACTCGACGACGACCCTACGGAATCGCCCGCGTCGTCCGCCGGCATCTCGAGGCCGGGTGAGGAGCCCATCGTACATCCCAAGTATCCGCCGCACGGTCATCGTCCGCGATGGGTGCGGCTCTGGGTCGGGAGAGGCCGCGCCGGCCCTGTCGGAGCGATCTTCGGGGTCAACGGCTTTCTCGTCGATGCGGCTCGGTTGTCCAGCGTCGGCTCTGGTCTTCGCCACGTCAGTTGGATTACTACCAGGTTTTTCGGATGTGTTCTCATGGCACGCATTTAGTTTCTGCTGCTAGTGGTAAAGGAGATCGATGTCGAGCTCAGTGGAAGGGTCTGCAAGCGCCGCAGACGGTGTTATTGACGGACCGTATTCACGTTTCAGCTGACGCGCATACGGATCGGTTAAAATGGCCGTGGAAGCCTGTGGTTGCTCAAGAGTATCTGTTCTTCGCTGTTTTTGCCCAGGTGTCCTGAATCGTTGCCGTTCCCGGAAAGCTCCTGCCGACGAACACCAGGTCACGATTTTTCAGAGACGAGCATACGCCGTACCCCCATACGATGCTTGACGATCACTTTTTGGAACGCGACGCGTGTGTGGGTAACATTGGGACCAATCACCCTCTTCCACAGAAATCGGAATTCCAGTCGACTGGATGGCGTTCACAAATTGATTTACAATTGTTGCCGATGTATGGACATGCAAAACGCTGCGACTGCGGCAGTAGACGAAGAGTGCGTGATGCATAGAATGAGGTTCGCCTCCAGAAATTAGCTTGACTGTCCAAGGCAAGGACTGTGAGATCAACGCGACCAAGGCCAGAGGAAGGTCGGCCCTGTCTCTGTTTGCCGACAGCCCCAATTCTTGTGTTACGTGTGATCGCGTGACTGAAGAGGACGCAAAAGACCTGCTCGTCTCCTCTTGCAGACCGCATTTGTCTGCCAGATGAGACATGAGAATGAAGTCCTCTGCCAATCGCTTCCCCATGGTACAATCGAGCGCATACCGAGGCCCCTGAAGCTCCGTTGGTTGAAAGCCCTTCTCAAAGAATCGATGCACCTGGGACGGGATATCAGACTGAAGGTGTTTCATACAAGCCGATAGGGAATTCGTCTCGCAACAAATATGGCAAGACCAGCTTCCACGTGCAGGTAATACACACCGAGGATCATAATACACGCTAAAAGCTGTGCTCAATACTAGTACTGCATTTTCTGGGGTGAAACAAGCATTGAGGCCTGCTACCAAAGGAGTCATGGTCCAGAGAAGCTCGTTCCCGTTTTTGGCCAAATCATTGAGTGCACAAGCCTCAGGCGACAATTTGTGGAGATCACCAGGAGTCAGACGCATTCAATGAATCCATCCGTTCATCTCTGTGCGAGAATAGACCTCCGGGTCCAAGTTTAGGGGACCGAAACGTCGGAATAACGGCTGATAGTAGAAAGCGTAGTACATCGGCAATGATAAGCCGACTTCGGGACTAAAGTCTGTCTCGAGCTCGGACATGGTCTGGTCTTCGATCGCGGATTGATCAACATGCAGCCCAAGTAGGGTGCCGAAAGTGATTCTGGATTGGTGGGATCAATGGTTTTAAGGTCCGTCGTAGGTCAGCGTGATGTACATTAAAAACCCCAAGAACGTGTTACAAGTACCTCAAGAGCTTCGTTCAGATCATGCAGTGACATTTGAACCACGGTGGTTGAATCACCTAATTCTCTGAGCAACTTGCGGTGCGGTCCTTCGCGTGTGGTGTTGATCTTGATTACAATCTCCTTAAACTCCTCTTCTTCTCTATCAATCTCTAGCTGAAGCTGACGGAGCCCTCGCTGCAGTCCATTGATCTCTTGCTTCATTGTTTCTTGGTTCCTCTCAAGTACTTATGTGATCTGAGCTCGAGTATTTTCATCTACCTCCTCGATCCGGGCAGAGATATTGTCGGCTTCCGTGGAAATAGCATTGTCATACCTGGAAGCTACATCAGCGACGGCATTATGTACCTCCGCCCGGGTGCTCTGGTGTTCTTTGGCCGTAAGGGCGCGGGTTCCTTCGCTCTGCTTTACTGAATTTGCAGCCGCTGATTTGAACTCTTGAGAGAGTATCGTCTCAGTCTGTGTATGCAGTGCCCTCATCTGCCTGGTTTGTGAGCCTGTGGCAGCGACTAATTGGTCTCGGCTGTCACTCAACGCCTCTAAAATCTTTTGTGCGCCCTCATTTGTAGCATCGTCAAGAGCTTGGAAAGACTATGTTTGTTGAAAGTTCAGTACGTCAATCCGAGATCTAGAAGCGTATCATCAGCCTTGTATGCTAAAGCAGACCGCAAACAAGAGCAATTGTACTTCAGGTTCACAGTCATCTCCTGACGAAATCCAGCCAATCTTTGCTCAAGCATGGTCAGCTTCTCTTTGCCCCATAACGCCTTTAATGCTCTTCTGAGGCTCGGAGACCGTGTGTAATTTCCTTTTGACACCAAGATGTTCTAAAGCCCTCAGCAGGTCCTCAGCGACCTCGCTGCATCTTGAACATGGCTGCTCCAGCACCGAGTCCACTGACCCTGCTGAGGCCTACAAACCGACCGCTCAAATCCTTAAAATGAATCGTAAGGCGTTCTAGATCGTCATGCTCCTTCAAGGTACCCGAAATGGAGGCATGGATCTGGCGGCTCTTGGAGATTGCGTCGCCTGTGAGACTGAGGGATTGGAGGACGTGGCCAGCTAAGCTGGCGGCGGCAAGGGCCACCATGTTTAGACATAATAGAAGTGAAGCAGGAGGAAGAATGCTCGATAGGAATCATAACTTTTGGAGAGGGCATTGTTGAGGGCGCGTTCACCGTGGGTGTAGCCTTTTTCTAAGAATCTAAGTATGCATCTAAAGCGACTTACTTGAAGCTAGGCCGCTTTGAGAACGTTGCAGCGAAAAGATGCAGACAATCGGCCTTCTAAAGAGGAAATCCTCTTCTCGGGAAGTAAACCCTCTCACTCCCCCAGACAGCAACAATCTGGGTTCGACGAGGTGTATGTCCAATATCTGAACCTGACAGGTGGCAAATAGAGGAAGGAAGCAGGTTAGCCATTGTATGAGATGCGCGGTTGGCGACGCAGAGTAGCAGAGAAGAGCTTAATGTTAATCTCAATCCAAAGCCAGCACATCTCCGTATTTTACGGCATCCGAATACACCGGAGTGCTAGTATACCAATCAAGTTTGCACGAGCGTTGGGAACAAAAACCGTTGATAGCACATCGTCTCATAGCAAGGAGTATCTCAACAGAAGTGCTCTTATCCACAATATATATCATCCTGACCAGGTCTCCGTAGCAGCAGCACGAATACCCGAAAACAATCCTGTAGAATGTAACTCCATCATTCCCACACATTGCATTTAAAATCGTTCAACAAACCAACATCTCACAACCACAACTCGCGCTAGCAGCCCATCCCGAACCGTCCTAGCTCGGCACCATCAACCCATCCCCCAAAAGCTTCCTGCCACCGCCGCTCTCCCACAACCACAACGTACCTACCCCCTCCGCACACCAATCCCCCAACATCACAAAGCATCCTCAACAACCCAGCCAGCGAACCCTCACCGGCAACATGGCACCCAAACGCGCCCCCACCGCCACCCCGACATCCTCCACCTCGCGCTCCTCCGCCGCCGCCGCACGCTCCGGCGGACCTCCGGCTCGCCAGCCGGAGCCGGGCACGGTCGGCGGGGCGCTGCGGGACACGTATGACGCGTTGACGGCGCAGGAGAACCGGAGCGTGTTGAAGGCTGTGGGGTTTGCCGGGGTGAGTTGCGGTTTTTTCTTGGTCGGTCGAGGAAGGAGGAGGGAGGGTGGGGAGGGAGGAGGGAGGGAGGGGGAGGGAGGGAGGAGAGGATGCCTGAAGGCTTCCCTCGGTACTACTGAGCTGAGGGAGCTACAAAAACTTGAGGGTTCAAAAGCCCCGACGGATGCGCAGTTGCATCATCGTTCCAAAAAAAAAAATTGCTTTGGAGCCGCGTTGAAGATCCATTCGCGGCACATGCTAAGTATTGCCGTCCCACAGGTCGCCGTCGCCTTCTTCTCGAGCAGCTGGAGCGAATATCTACACCCGCCGTGAGTCTCCCTTTCATTCACGCCCTTTCGCCCTTCGCCGCGGTCATGCCGTAGCTCTTCCTGCCGCCTCCGCAGCTTTGGGGGGGGTTGTTTTTCGTGCATTCGGAATACCTGCCCCATTGCAACGATTTGCAGGAGCTGATGAGGTTTTCCCCTCAGTGCTTAGACCCATCCCGACCGCCATATCCATACCTCTCGTCGGTACCGAATCTCCACTTTCTACGTCTCTCGCATGGGGGCGACCGGTTGAGGGAGCGTGGCGGCGCTGTTACGAAAAGGTCCATTCCACGCTAGCGATGGATGTATTTTCCCCGGGGGCTTCTATCCATGTACATGGAGCACGGTCTGATGGGAGGTTTCAGGGCAGGATATCCCAGGCTATTGGGATGGAATGACCGCCTTGGTGGCCAGATCAGCGGCTGTTGATCTGTGCTGCGCTGTCGCACCGCAAGCGGCGTGGTTACGATAGATAGTCATCAGCACATGTACCCTTACCGCAAACTCCCCCCAAAAATGTCAGCCCCATTGGGAGCGGTTCTGTGAAAACAATACGCGCCTGCTTCCTGCCTTACCCCTCACAAGCGAGACAGCATTGATCGCACAACCAAAGCACATGTCACGGGTAGCACAACCGCAAGAACGGAGTGAGAATCTCATTCTTTGTCGAACACGTCGGGTATCCGCATCCTGCATTGATCGCTCGCTATGCTAAGCTATCTATGCAACACAACACAAATCCCGCCCCAATGCCGCTTCGCTCGCTTAACCGTAATCATGGGCATCAATGACAAGTTGCCGAAAAGCAGTAGAGATGGTGCTCGGTGATGGTAGTGTAGAGAACGCTCGACGACAAGGTGTCCAGAAATGCCCTCACGTACTCATACGGGTATCGTTGGTGGTGCTATAGGTTGGAACAATCTGGTGTGGGAGGTGGAGTTGGGCGATCGATTCGGGGTGTCCGAAATGGCCAAGTCGAGGGGTGATGGTGTTGGTGTTGGGGTTGGCACATCTCGGATGGATTTTTTTCTTGGTATGGGGCAAGAGATGGTGGGTGATGGTAGATGTTGAAGAAGCTGGACAGGCGAAAGGACTGGTGGTTGTAGTAGTAGTGGTAGTAGTAGAAGTAGTAGTAGTAGTAGTAGTAGTAGTAGTAGTAGTAGTAGTAGTAGTAGTAGTAGTAGTAGTAGTAGTAGTAGTAGTAGTAGTAGTAGTAGTAGTAGTAGTAGTAGTAGTAGTAGTAGTAGTAGTAGTAGCAGTAGGTGATGTTTAGAATGAAATCGCTCATAATGCATCGCTCCGGCAAAAGACAGATGTATAGCCGCCGAGTCTGAGACGCCAGGCTATGCTGAAGATGCCACACACATGTACTGTGTTCCATGCTGTGGCACCGTTTCCCACCGGGTATAAACGCCGCGCCACACAAGTCTAAGCACTGTTAAAAGTGCTGTGCGTACGAGGACGAAGGGTCGTCCGGCAAACTGAAAGGTGGCGCCGAGTAGGGCGTGTGAAGGTCGAATTCGCCGGCGAAATGATGACCTAAAGTTTCATCGAAGTAGTTGCCGGCTGACCCAGGGGTGGTCTGATTGCTGAAAGCAAAGGTGTGATCGCCAGGATCTGATGCAGCGTGGGATTGATTGTTGTGGGCTAAAGTTGCGACATGCTGATGGGGTTGGGGGAACGCTTGCGGACGAGGCGTGGTTTCGAAGTGATGGCGCTGCTGCTGCTGCTGTTGGTGTTGTTGTGGGGAGTTGATGGGGTGGAAGCCTTGGTATGTTGACTGAATTGGCGAGAAGAGATCATCTTCAGGCTTAATGGCTGGTTGTGGCGTGACCGAGAAGTTGTGTTGACCTGGAAGGACAGTAGACAGAGAAAGAATAGGCGTGCCTCGATTGGCTTTGCGTTTTCGAGACTGTTTGGGTGTTGCACCGTCGGAGAAGCGACGGTCTGTCCACGGCCGCTGAGCGGACTTTCCAATAGATTTCTTCTCTGATTTTCCTTTCCCCTCGCGACCGGTACCTGATTTGCGTTGTGCCTTCTTTCTTGCAAGTTGTGACGCTTCTGTACGATACCCTGTGTCGCTACCTTCCCTCCTCATGCCTGGGGTGTCAGACCCACCGGCCATTTGGAAGCTGAGGGGTGAGAATGTTTCAGGCATAGAACCCTGTAGCCCAGGATCTTCCAGAAGCATCATGCCTTGCTGCCCCATCACAGTCTCGTTCGCAGGATCACCTGCTCGGAATTCTTTCATCAAAAGACCCAGTCGTTCAACTGCCGCGCCAGCTAGTCTATGAATGCCTAATTTGTTCATTTCGAGGAAGGTGCTGTACGTATGTTGAACTGCGCCCAAATCCTGAGTGTCACCTGTCTCAAGCATGGACAAGAGTAGGATCATGGCCGCGTTGAAGGCCATTTGGCCCATTGTCCAGCAGATCATGGCCGCACGGACTCGAGTTGAGAAGAATTGAAAAGCAACTAGAAGCGCTCGACAGGACATGAGGACACGACCTCTGCCGCGGGGCACATTGTTTGCATCCACACTGGGATAAACAGGGGAGAAGTTGATATTGGGTCCGTCAGAGTTACGACGCACATTCTCAATTCGTTGTCGGTTCAACAGGATAAGAAAGTTGTGCGTCTTTGCGTGCAAGACCCCTGCTTGAGCGTCCAAAGGCCATCCTGGGAGTACCTTGTCCTTATCTAGCCAGCTCATATCAAGTGAAATCAGAGCAGGCAGAGTCTTTTGCAGGGCCAACAGATCGTCGGAGAATTTGTCAATTTGATCGTTGTTCAGGTAGCCAGCAGACAGGATCTGGCGTCCCAGGATGCTGAATTGAACGAGATAGTTGGAAAGGCTCTGGACGAGCGGATCTGGGACTATCGGCTCCGGTGGTCGGCAATCGCCCATGCTTGATATTGCCATAGGTCTCCCCAGCGCCATTGAGTACTGTTGATCCATGTGTATCATCCACCACCAAAGATTTCTTCGAATGTTCATCTCTTTGGGAGGTGCTGGAGGGTTCAATTGACTTGGATCCCGGTGCACTATATACGTAAGCACAAAGCTAAAGCTGTTCAGCGATGATCGACTTACAGCCAATACTTTGAGCAAGCCTGACAGTGCCGCCGAAAAGAGCCGATGCATCAAGAAACTTGCCGCTGTTGGTAAGGTATGGTCCCATCATCACCAGTGCCTCAATGACAAGTAATGTTGGCCGGCTCATGAATGAAGCAAGCCTCAAACACTGATAAGCGGCAGCGACTGATTAATCTTTAGTAGGGAAAGCAGGGTTCTAGTCATTGATACTGACTGTAGACATCGCCCTTCTTTGACTCCTGTTCAACGCTACCGGCAACCCATTTCCCGCCAAATTTGTCGTACACACCATCCTGCAAGCCTTGCGCTAGGGTGGCGAAAAGCAAAGCCAGCATGTCGGGATAGAGAGCGGCGTTGTGCTCAAGGTTCTCCAGGAATCGTGCGACCTCGTTGTTTGTACATTGATCGGGCACATGAGGGAAAGAGCAGAACTGTGCGCGACGTTGGAAAGCATCGAGATAAAAGAAGAGATCTTGCTCGGGTGGCAGCAGCTTGACCAGGCTCGATGTGTCATCTTTAGCAGACCAAAGGGTAGGAAATGGATGAGACGTTGCGAGTTGAAAGGCGAAGATATCAGTGGCACGAGGAAGGGCATGAGTGAGATTCGAAGGTCTACGGTCAAAAGCGAGATGCGCGAACTGGGGGCCACACCTTAGCGGGATGGTAAGACGATCCCGAGGAGTGAACGGGCGCTTACCTCTTCGACAACACTGGTCATGCCTGGGCTTCCAAAGTAGATGTTGTCATTGATATCTCCACTGAAGGCCTGCATTTGGAGTGGCGGTAGGGGTGAAGGCTTCTTGGTCACTTTCGGAGGCAATTTGATCTTTTGTCCGCTACGTGCAAAAATGTTGTCGTCGGTCGGCTCGGCTTTGATAGGTTCTCCACGTAGAATGGCCATTTCATTGCGAAGATTAGCTATCGTCTTGTCTCGTTCCTTCAGCGCCTCTGCTTGAAGTATGGGCTGCCGCTCAGCTTCGGAGAGGTCGAATTCACATAGCTCGGCGATCTGATGTAGAGAACACGCCGTACAGGGCTGGATGCGATCACACTGGCATCGTCTGCGTAAGAGGAATGTGGTAGCTGGAGTTGGAATTCGACTTACCTTGACCTTGCGAGCTCTGCATGGGTTACATGATAATTGGGGACGTTTCGACTTTTCTCGAGGTCGAGTTGGCTGCACTGGTGGTCGAGGCTGGGGTGAGAGATCGTCCGGATCAAAGGTGGTGCTGATGCCGTCCATGACCTCCTACGACGAAATGAAGGAAAGTGGGCGAATCGAGTGGGACAGCGATCCATTAAACTGCTTGACCTTGATGGAGCATGCTAGCATGTGATGATGGTGAGAATGGGTGTACTGGTACTGATATCGACGAGCACTATCAACGCCAATCTCAAATAGATTAGGGCTTTTCCGTTATGCGACACAGGGTAAGTGGCAGATCTAGGCCTGTGGTCGAATATGAGCCACTTATCCAGCTGCATGGTGTTGTCTTCGTGCATGCAAGTAGTCAAGGGCAAGGAAAGACAAGTGCATCTGAGAGTTTTCTACGCAGATTGCCGAGTCGCATTTTGCTTTCGATGCTGAATACCGAGTTTGCCTCACTCTCTTCCCCACAAACATCCGGCTCTAATAGGTCGGCATACGGGGCATAACAACTTAGCGGCAGCCCCAGGGCGTAAGCTTGAGTGTTGGAGTGCATAGCGTGGGTGATAGTATGGGAGGAATGCCTGGTCAGAGATCTTGGTGGCTTGCATTGGCTCGGATGGCTAATGATGACCCATGTCGATATCAGGGTCACGACTGGTACGGAGTCGAGCCGTTGAGCGTTGAGATTGAGCAAGACGATGAAGAGGGAAGGGGGGTGGGGGGAGGGGGGGAGATGGTTAGCTTGGAGTTGTGAGCACTGGGCAGAGCGCTTGTTCAGCCATTTGCATTGTGACAGCGGGCTTTGTTGGGAGTGAGGGCAGAGATTGGATGGAATGGTTCGTCATCGACTTTTTCATTTCCATTGGACCCCCTTTTTTTTCATTGGATTTGTAAAGGCCGCGGGACACTGTTGCGCCCCGTCCTCTTTCCAACATGGCAAACAAAGCCATCCATATCGGCAGTGGTCAGCGTCAGCCCTTTGGTGGTTTCTTTTTCTCTTTTTCTCTTTTCCTTTTTCCTTTTTCCTTTTCGTATGGGCCCATCTCCGAAGAATGTGACTCTAGGGTCTTCTAGGGTCCTCTAGGGCCCTCTAGGGTCCTCTATTTTCAAGATTGGGGCACATGGATCAAGGGATGGAGAGATCGGATCCATGGAAGCCAAACTTGATTGGAAGTTTGGTAACGAAACCCTTTCCCGCTAGTGGCCGTGCAGATCCCGTTATGGCCCGCCGGAGCCAGTCTCCGGGCTGGGTCACGCTCCAGTCAATCTTCTCGTGCCTGTCTTACTCATCACACAGGTCATCCACCCCCCGATCTTCCCATCTTCCCAGCAGATAGATCTACTATCTGCTACTGAGATCAGCGGGCAATTCGAATCGTACATTGATCTTCCATCCTCTTCCTCTTCCAACTTCCAACGGAGCGGTTCTCCAACACGCGATGCCAAGTCTGGGATGGATTCAACAAGATTTTCTTTCTCCTGACAACGTCGCACTTTTGAAGCAGGGGAAGTATAGACAGCCAATAGAAAGTCCATGTTCCAAGTGAGAAAATAAGCGAGAAACCTCGGGCGCCTGCAGGTGAGTGCCTAGACGCAAAAGTATTTGTCAACCTCGATGATAGCTCCATTACAGGTATTATTATCTTTTATCATCATCATCGATCATTGATCAATGATCAATTATTTTAAACCTTGGGCGCTTCCACTCCTCTTGCATACAAAATTTCAATCTTCGTCTTCTCACCAGTCACACTATCGTCTTCTATTCCACACACTTTTTTCTTCTTCTTTTTTTTTTCTTCTTTTTTTTTCTTCTGTCTTTTCCTTTCGCGGCCCCAAAGGCTCTCCTCAATTATTGCGGGTTGCGAAGTTGGGAGATGGGTCAGAAGACTGAGCTTCAGCTAGCCATAAGTAAACTTACGCGCCACGCCACACACGGTTCACCTTTTCTCGGTCCGAGTCTCGGCCACGGTCCATTCTAAACCACTGACGTCTTCATCCCCCAAGAATAGCCCTGTCAAAACCCCTTACCCCCCCCCCCATCCGTGCTAATTATCATACTATGGCACGAGATTTGACTCCAAAAAAGCAATTGCATAAAGTAATCGATATCATTATCTCTTGCACCGTTCTTTTCTCATGAGATCAAACTGACCCAAAACATATCGCTCGTATTCTCGTCCGGGTGACACTTCCTGAGACTAAGGTTTTAATATGCTCTCTGCTCGGCATTGTTAGTTGCGTACCAACAAATGTGCCGCCTCCAACGCACCCAATAGCTGTAGCGCGCTCGTCGACTAAGGTATCTTCTAGGGGCTTCATGACCGCGCGACGGCTAATACTCAAAGAGTCAAAGTCACCATTTGGCATGAGTGCAGAAATGCTTTTTCTTTTCTGGACGGGGAGGCGAGCAATGTTCGCTTCAATGTCGCCTCCCGCTGCACAGCCAGGTCTGCGAATATCAAAGATCTGGGAAACCGACCACGAGAACGCAGATCTGCAGCTCAGATCTCTGGGTCTCCGTGCGTCTGTGTGTAACCGGGTTCCCAAGGGGAGCTTATTTGTTTCCATCTGTGCTGCTCTGCGGCTGCAATGCAAGCAGTAACGCTCCTTCCCAGGCTAAGAATTGGAATAAGTAAAATTGGCAACCATCTTTGGAAATCGCTTCCGCAACCATCATTCTCTCCTCACGAGGAGCTGCGTAGTTCAGTCAGTCCGGCGGACAGCATAATACACCATAGTGACTGCAAAGCGCCATGGCTTGCCAATTTTGGCTTTCCGGATCTAGATCATGAGCGTAAGCGGTGTCGGATGTACGGAGTATGGAAGAAGGATTAGTGTTGGATGACTATGCAATTTCTGATCCTGATGACCGTACCCACCCACACTAACAGCCCTTGCGCCAATGGTCAAGGGTCAGGAGGATAACCTAAACATCTCGGAGCGTGCCGAGGCGAAAGAGAGCCTACAAACGCCCGGCATCTGAGAGTGGAGTCAAGTCCACGGAATTGAAATGCTTTCGCCGTTGAGATGATTGGGGCGATTGTTCTTTGCTTGAAGCCATGACTGAATCGTTGGGGTGCCTGGAGGAGTGGAGATCTCTAGCCCCGCGAGGTGTGTGACATTGGTGGCTTTGGATTACCAGGTTTCGACACGGGAGGACGCAAGCTTCGTGCCTCTGGGACCGTCCCATCTTTCAACATGCTTCTTGGGCCGCAGACGCTGACATCCCCCAAGCGGCCGATGCATCAACACCCTATCCCATCGTGGACCCTGAGATCTCCTCCGGGCTACCAGCTAAATGATACTCGACTGCGTGGAGTACCCGCATCAACGCCTATACTAACGGGCATATCCATGGGAAACACACTAACGAGAGACGAGAATGATACTTCAGATGTTTATCAGTGGGCTGAAAGATGGACCGGCTTCATCCCGACGTATTAGATGTAGAACAAAAAGAGCTCGTCGACGCGAGAGCGTTCTGTCGATCATCTCTCTATGACCGCGCTTCAGACCAGGTGCCGATCAGCACGATGTTGCGGAATAGGTGAGCCGGCCGAAGTAGGTCCTGACGGATTCTTACAAAGCTAGCGCCAACCGCACACAGTGGCCTTCTTGCATGACCAGATTTCGAGTCATGAACAGCCTTGGAATCTCCGCGGTGGCCTTCCAAAATTACTGCTCCCACCTCAATCGTCAAGCGACCTCTAGGCCAAGCAGCATGTAACAGAGACGCTGACAAGGATCATAAAATGAGACTGCCGAGGCTATCGAATGCCGAGACCTCCTTCGTATTGCAACGGCGAATTTCGAGCTCCTTCGCCAAGACGGCTGCGCGCTGAAGGATTATCTCGCAGTCATCGTCAATGAACACGTGAAGTAAAGGTGAGGTATGTATTGGCGAAGGCTGGGAAATGCCCAGGGCGGAGCGCGTTGGATTCGTGGACTGATCAGAGCCTTTGCCACAGCCAGCGCAATGACTCGTCTCGTTGCTCTCTGCTTTATTGCCTGCCTCATAAATCCATATTGGTCGACATCGAGCTGAAGACAGTACGTCTTGCAGCGATGAGATCAAGAGGAGTCTGCTGATGATATCCTCTAGGTGATCTCAATGATAATTCATCGTTACCCGTGGCCAAGTCCTCAATGCTGCTCTTGTTTTCGGCCAGGAGAGCTTACACTGGCGAGGCCGACAGGACTGAATAGCTGAGACCACCTGTCATGTCTCCCTGGGTCTCTGATGAGCTCTCTCGAAGCGTGCGCTGTTTTCGGCGGTTTCTCTCTGGTAATATGGGTTTGAATGAAGGTGTTGAGCTGCACTCGCAAGATGCTGCTACAGAGACAGTAAACGCCTGTGGGGTACCTGTCCTTGCAGCTGCAGCCTGTTGTCACGCTGCTGGATTTCTCTTTCCAGATATGGACACCTCATCGCTCCGTGTCTCTCTCGTCGCTTTTGTCCTGGTTGATGGGCTCGTTGTGCTGCTGCCAAAGCCTTTGGCCTTGAAGGATCAGAACGCCATCTTGCTTCTATCTATAGTCCTCATTTCTCACATGTGTCGTTCAGGCCTCAAGAAAATGGTGTAGACAACATAGAAGTAAAAGCATGGCACAAGACTGCCGAGGCCCGTTTTGGTTTCGACCCAATTCTGCCAAGCATTCCGGTCTTGGCATAAACATTTTCCTGGCTGCAAGCGTCCCCCCCAAACCTGGCAGGCGCGGCCTCAGGGCCTTCAATGACCGCCATAAAGCCTCCATCATGTCTACTCTCACCGTAATTTCCCACTGACTCCCTCCAAGATGTCCCATTGCCCAATAACCGTGTAAAGCCCAATCCCGACCCGCGCATCGCCCAACATGCTCACCCGCCTCTGCCTCACCCTCATCAATCTCTTTTTCCCCCCCCTCTCCGTCCTCCTCCTCACCGGCCCTTACACCGACACGCTCATCAACTGCCTCCTGTTCATCGCGGGCGTAATCCCATCCCACGTCCACGGATTCTACATCTCGTGCACATACTACCACCGCAAGGGCAAAGTCCGGAAGGGGAAATATCCGGGGGGCCAGAAGGCGGGGATCTTCGACGAGAAGGTGTGGAGAGGGGGGGCGAGTAGGGAACGGGTGGAGGAGTTGAGGCGGGAGGAGGAGGAGAGGTTGTGGGAGAAGAGGGAGAGGAAGAGGGGGAAGAGGAACGGGGGGGATGTTAGTAGGAGGGGGAGTCGGAGGATGGATGGTTACGAGGGGAACGGGGGGGATGGGAGAGGTGTTCGGGATCGTGAGGGGTATGATGCGCGCAGGAGGGATACAGCGAGCTACCGAGGAGACAGGAGGAGCGAGATGAGTGAGGGATTGGATAGGAGGAGAACGATTTTGGGGGAGGTAAGTGGGAGATATTAAAGCCGGGCAGGCTGCGCCGATGAAAAAGAATGTGTCTGTCGATATGAAACTCTGTATTGGATGCAGCTTGCTATAGATCTAGATCAATATAGCGCGCTGACGAAAGAAAGATAGTTATTAAAACACCAAGTCCAATCCGCCACAGCGACTAATGCCTCAATAAAGGCCTCCCTTCCCTCTTACGACGTCGCGGTGCCAGGATTGATTCCACACGCAGCCCCCAGAGCCTGCAACGCCGGCGTGAACGACCCATCTGAATTGGTCAAACTCGGGCTGCACGCCGCAGGGGCTTGGTTGATAGTCGTGCTGTCACTTTCCCCACTATTCCAGAAGATCTTCTCGACGTAACCGAGCTTCAGGATTTCGGGAATCAATGTACTGATGTAGGTGGCCATTGTAGCCGTATTTAAGTCGCAGCCGGCGGTAGCAGGCGAAAGTTCCGTGATCCAGATGGTCTTGTTCCACGTACCGTATAATTGTGTAATCTGGTCCAGGACGCCTTGGGGATCGGGATTATATACGTGCAGGGCGATAGCGTGGAAGTCATCGATGCAGCCATTGCAGGCCTGAAAGAATTCGCCGAGCCAGGGACCATTGGCATCCATAAGGGCTGGCGAGATGAATTTCGTGTTTGGGTGTGGTGTGTCGAGGAGGGTTTTTAGGTCTGAAGCAGAGGGAGCAGGCTCTTCGGTGAGTGTCAGGCCTTCGAAAGAGAAGTCGGGCTCGTTGTAGAGTTCGAGATATAGTGGCGGGTTGTTTGCTAGCATTCCGACAGCGTCTTGTATGTAGGTGTGGTCCATGACAATGGGTATCTGAGCTTTATTGAAGGCACCGCTGAGCTGGGATGCTTGAGTGGCGGAGAGGTCGTAATCGGCTTGCTTGTCGAGAGTATCGAGGGAAAAGCCGACTAGATGGAAAGGTTTGTCAGTAAGCAGGAAGGTCTTTTGGAGCTGCAAGCGTAACGCACTCCAGTTGTTTATTCCGTATTCTGTGAGAGTATTCCAAGTAGCGGTGGGGAAGCCAGAACTTTGGCCGGCATTGGTGTTGAACACGGTGTTGAGGAAACCCTGCGGACAGCTTCCACTCGCGGGAGTTAGGGAGGCAGAGGTGTCAGACGTGCCAGATGTGTCGGAGCTGCCAGCAACACTCGGACCAGCATTGTTTGCGCTGGTGCTAGACGGCGCAGGCGATTCCTGAGAATAGGGCAAAGGCAGGTTCAGCCCGGCGTTGGCTTGAGTGCCAAGCTTCTGGTTCTGATTGACGGCTGCACTGCCATGACCATCACGATGGAGAGCAGCTTTTGCTACTGTTGTTGAAGACGAGGTCCAGTTTCCAGAGTGCAGTTTACATGGAGATGCATTGCTGCCAGCAGCAAGGAGTAAAGACGCATAAACGAGTGACAGCATCATCTTCAAGATGAGATAAAAGACAGTACTATTACGTCAAAATTCTTGACAAAAATGAATGGCAGAAAATCGAGGGGTAAGAGCTGAGATACATATAGTTGCAACGAAATGACCACGCAATCCCACCAGACGGCTTACAGCAGAGTGGACCCATCTCGCAAAAATCGTTTCAAAGATGCGGACAAGAACACATTGAACGTTCATGCATGCCTATGGAGCGGACATGGGGGTAGGAAACCGGAAATTTACAGAAGAAATCCTTTGGCCGTTACTTAGCTCTTGTAGATGAAGCATGGAGGAAGGAGGTCGCATCTCCCGCAGCGAGTTTATACGCGCCGGCAGGGGGAGTGAAACACAATAGCAGGTTTGGCCTCTTTTGCGCACCTATGATCAGGTACCACAAGCCTGACAGGGTCTCGACCATATGTTGCGTCTGAAACGATGGGCAATTTGCGATGCAAGCCTTGAGTGCCATCTTGGGCTTCCTTCGTACCTGCATT
This sequence comes from Letharia lupina, assembly GCF_014066315.1. NCBI lineage: Eukaryota > Fungi > Ascomycota > Lecanoromycetes > Lecanorales > Parmeliaceae > Letharia > Letharia lupina. The sequence continues at coordinate 1,036,660 of NW_023502975.1, forward strand.
GCATGCCAAAGTCTTACTATCCTCACGAAGCTGGGCGATGACTCGTGTTATCTAAGGTGGAATATACAGAAAATGTTCAAATGAAGGATGTTGATACGGTACATTTATGCGTGGGGGATCTCCCATCGTTGAAACACTTGCCGGTTGCCGAAGATGTGGAGCTGCCCTATTCACCACATGCAATAGCAACAACACACAGGCCGTGTCCTTATGAGCATTATCTACGCGCGGAGAGATATTCAGGGTTCATTATGATGCAATTATCGTTTGATCATGTTCCCGTCTACCTACTCCAGGCACTCGGAGCACTGCAAGGACCATGCCAGCAATACAAGATCCTCACCAGTTTCCGGACAACCATTATACGTATTTATAATGCAATGCCGCGCTCCTGGGTATCTTCGATTCAAAGCCACGCCCACGCTATGCAGAAGCAAATTTTTTAGGTCAAATGAGAGGACTTTTAGAACTGAAGCCATTCTTGGAAATACTCGCAACTCCTCGCGTTCACCGGCCCTCCCTCTTCACAGAAGTCAAAGACGGGACATCGTCCACACGGAGACTCTGTAAGTGCATTTCCAAGCTCCACTCCGTCTTCGCCATCGACTTGTTTTATAGCTCTGTACGCTTTGCCGTGTCTTATTTTTTCCAGCCGCCCATCCCAGCAGAGGATGTCGAGCAATTGTCCCATCTCGGATTCCTTCATAGTCACGCCCGACAATCCAGACCCATTGATAGCTTTAGTAACTTCTGACAGATTGGGGAAGCCTCGGTAGCCTGGATGCATTGGTAACATCGTCTTGCTTCTATCTCTACCATGCCCTCGTTGCCGAAGCTCTCCTGCCCTAAGCTCCTCCGCTTGTTCCTGAGTCATTTTCGAGCTTGACTTCTTCTTGTGTTCTGGTAGTGGTGGATGCCACCAACTCCTCCCGATGATGTACTTTTCCGTCCATAAAGACATCTGATGAACGAATTCCTCGTCCAGTACGCCATCGGTGTAGAACGGTCCACCAGTCACATTTTCGGAGGGTTGGAGCTTGGCCAGCATATATGTCTTTCTGTTGGGATATTTGACAATCTTGACTGCCTTGATCATGTTTTTGTTTTCGAGAGACTTGATGGCGCGATTCATGGTAGTCATGTGTAAGTTAGTCTTATTACGTAGGAGTTTACTCCATATTCCTTCACGGGCCGCACCCTCGATGTACGAGTACACGAGGGCTTCTTCTTGAGAGAGGGAACGATATCTAACATTTGCAGTTGCGCGTTAGCTACTATTTTTAAACATAGATTGACAATATATCTTACTTAATGGCATCCGCTCTCTTAACCACCTTCCAGCAAGCTTTGCCATCCTTAGTCATGAGCTTGAACAACCCATCCTTCGCAAGCTGTTTCGTGTACGCCAGCAATTTCTCGACGCTGTTGTCAGGTATAATTTCGAATGCGAAGAGCTCATCCTGATTGAACACATGGCCCTCTTCAAAGCTTGCACACCGGGCGTACAATGCGTTCCTGAGCTCCTTGGGGCTTGACACACCACTTGGTTCCGTCATTGTGACATCTTGATCTTTGGGAGGCACCCCCTCCGTCGAGGAGGTCATATTTGAAAGTAAGCAAGACCGAGCTTCAATCGAGAGGTGATTTGAGAATTGGAGTGAATCTTCAAGAAATTTGTGTAAGTGTGGGCTCCGCGATTTCAGGCGCGTGCGGAATGGATCCGCTCAGAGCTTTCGGCTAGGGCTGAGCAGACCTTCTTCCATCAGTTCTACCGATTTCTGTAGAAATCCGATCGCACACGCCCACTGTTCTCTACAAAACATCAAAATTTTCTCGGTGTTTGTCATCACCGGAAACAAAGTAATTGTATACATTAAATCGTTACAATGGCGGACGCCCTCAAAGCCGAAGGCAATAAAGCGTTTACTGAGAAGAAGTTTGAAGAGGCAATGTATGTAACCAGCTTTTCGCGTTTACTTTGCTGCTTACTGACTTGATCTAGTGAGAAGTTCACCCAGGCCATCGAAATCGAACCACAGAACCATGTTCTCTACTCCAATAGATCGGGTGCCTACGCTTCGAAAAAGGAATTTGACCAAGCTTTGGAAGATGCAAACAAGACCACGGAAATAAAGCCTGACTGGGCCAAAGGGTGGACCCGCAAAGGCTCTGCGCTGCACGGTACAGGCGATCTAGGTGTGTCTGAGTCCTCCGGGTACAAATCGAGAGTCTGCTGACTGTCGTCTCTAAGTTGGAGCCAACGATGCTTTCGAGGAGGCATTGAAGCTTGACGCTAACAACGCACAAGCCAAATCAGGTCTCGCTGCCGTCAAGCGAGCCATCGATGCCGAAGCAAATGCGGACGATGGAGGTGGTATGGGCGGTGGCCTGGGCAACATCTTCAACGACCCCCAGATGTTTGCAAAACTCGCAAACAACGCCAAAACTCGCTCGTTCCTGGCAGATCCTCAATTCATGCAGAAGCTTCAGCACTTAAAGCAAAATCCAAATGACATTGGCGGTGCGATGCAGGACCCGCGATTCCTTCAGGTCATGAGTGTACTATTAGGGATCGACATGTCCATGGGAGGTGCACCAGGCGAGGGGACTCCAGACTTTGGCGGCTCCAAAGAAGCGGAAGAGGACGTCGCTATGCCAGATGCACGCCCTTCATCTGCCAAGCCAGCGAAGGCACCGGAACCGGAGCCGGAGCCTGAGCCTGAAGACGAAGAAGCTGTTGCGGCAAGGAAGGCGAAGGAAGACGCTGAGGGTGAAAAGAAGCTGGGTACAGAGAACTACAAGAAACGACAGTTCGACGCCGCCATCGAGCACTATGACAAGGCTTGGGGGTTGCACAAGGATATCACGTATCTCACCAACAAGAGTGCGGCACAATTTGAGAAAGGAGATTACGAAAACGCTATTGCGACCTGCAAGCAAGCTATTGAAGAAGGTCGCGAAGTCCTCACAGACTTCAAGATCATCGCCAAGGCATTCGGCCGTATCGGCACTTCATACGAGAAGATGGGCGACCTTCCACAAGCTATCACCAACTACCAGAAGTGCCTGACAGAGCATCGTACACCTGACATCCTTAACAAGCTTCGCGCCGCTGAGAAGGCTCAGATCAAAGCAGAGAAGGACGCCTACATTAACCCCGAAGAAGCTGAGAAGGCGAGAGAGCTTGGTGGCCAAAAGTTCAAAGAAGCTGACTGGCCTGGAGCAGTCGAAGCGTACACAGAAATGACCAAGCGAGCCCCTGACGATCCTCGAGGCTATTCCAACCGCGCGGCGGCCTTGATCAAACTGATGACATTCCCTAGCGCCGTTGGCGATTGCGACATAGCAATCCAGAAAGATCGTAAATTTATCAGAGCATATCTGAGGAAAGCGCAAGCTTACTTCGCCATGAAGGAGTACAGCAAGTGTACGGATGTGTGCACAGAAGCAATGGAACAGGATGATGGTAGCAACCGTCGGGAGATCGAACAACAACAGCAACGAGCAATTCAGGCTCAGTTCGCGGGACGTGCTGGGGAGACGGAGGAGCAGACCATGGAGAGAATTCAGAAGGATCCGGAGATCATGGGCATACTACAAGACCCTATCATGCAGAGTATTCTTCAGCAAGCAAAGGGAGACCCTGCTGCGCTTCAGGATCACATGAAGAACCCAGACATCGCCAAAAAGGTGCAGAAACTGGTGGCGGCTGGAGTCATCAAAACTCGCTGAGCGTGAAAAAGGGAAAAAGTATTCTGAGGTCTGTTATGACATTGATTCTAGCAACTTTAGCGATGTTCTACATAGACGAATTGTATAAATACTGCGAGATGAGGATAGCAGTTGAAGCTTCCGCAGCAAAAGCTTTTACTTGAACACGCAGCATAAACTCAATTCTCAACCACCCTCCAAGATTGGTGGATTAAGCCGGAAAGTCTCCACAGCATGGGTCCTCGTAGCTCTGATTAGCTGCAGGCCTCGGAGTTCGCCAAGAATCATTAACCAGTGCACAGTGCACTGGCTGAGCTTCCTGCGCTTACAGGTAGCTCATCTCCGTAAAAGATGCCCACATTGCGAGAGATTCTGCGATGAGCAAATAATGAGTGACACAACGATATCATAACCAAGTGGAAATCCGCTATCAACCTCATTATCATGTCGTGATCCCAATTTACTAAGGTACTAACCTACCTACTTCAGCTGTGCAGGGATTTATGAGGGTCTTCGGGTCCATCTCATAGCGCCGGAGTTTAATCTTAAAAGCTCAACGGATCTGGCCGAGGGGCCTTGGCTCTCAATTGCTAGCTCCACCAGCTCCATTCCATTCAACTCGCGACTTCCAACTTTCTTCATCTCTTCGTCTTTCAACGAAGCTAGCCGTAAGCCAACTGCGAATATACTTGAGCCAGTCTCACCTCTTCTCCCTCCATGAGCTCAAGCCAGACTTTTGAGGTTCCACCATAACCTTGCATTGGCTTGTTTTCCGCCAAAATGATGTCCAATCTGAGTTCGCGGGCGGGGGAGCTCAAGTCCCAGGGCGCGGCAATGGCAGCACAAGACCCAGATAGCAAAGTCACGGCTGAAGATGCGGAGGCAGTCATGACTGATGAGTCGAAGAATGCGGGAATTCCAGCATTTCAATTCGATCCTGATGCGTCACCAGAAGAAAAAGCTGCCCAAGCTAGATCGGTAAGCTTATTGTTCCTTTACTCAACTATACAAAGGTACATGATTGACACCGAGTAGCACGTTCCGCCAGGCTTTCATCACGACAAAAAACCTAAAGGTGTTGGCATAGCTACGGACATTGTTTGTCCCCCTACCCTTTTGCACAAACCTGTGCTGATATAGAACCAATAGGATGATGGTACGCCAGACGCATATGATCTTCCTCCGCCGAGTAAAGAGGGTGCGGTACCTGCATCACCAGCGCCGGATGGAGAATCTAAGAGCCCCAATGGCCACATGCAGCAAGACGAAACCGCTCGGTTCGTTGCGAAGACCGGTTGGGCGCCCAGGTTCGGTCAGGGAAGTATCACATCGGAGGAAGCCCAAGAGAGTCTCCTTGACCATCAGACGCTTTTAGAGAGCAAATTAGACGACAAGTTTTTCGGTGGTACGCTTCCGACCCTCGGGTCATGATGGACTGATTTTTGGAATGATGTTGGCTAATGGGCTGCTAGACTGGTATCACAATGCGGGTATCATAGTATTTGCTTGTCTGAGCTCATGGTTTGTAGCCTTGGTTGGAGGTGGCCTTGGATGGGTGCTGCTGATCATGGCTTGCTGTGCGACCTACTACCGTACATCCATTCGTCGGGTACGTCGCAACTTCCGGGATGATGTCAACAGAGAAATGGCCAAGAGTCGTCTGGAAACGGACACAGAGAGTCTTGAATGGATTAACAGCTTTCTGGTCAAATTCTGGCCAATCTACGCACCAGTACTTTGCGATACAATCATCAACTCTGTTGATCAGGTCCTCAGTACTTCCACACCAACCTTTCTCGACAGCATGCGTATGAAGGTATTTACTCTGGGTTCCAAGCCACCCAGAATGGATCATGTCAAGACATATCCAAAGGCCGAAGATGATACGGTTTTGATGGATTGGAAGTTCAGCTTCACGCCTAATGACACCATGGACCTCACTGCTCGGCAACTCAAGAACAAGATAAACCCCAAGGTTGTACTTGAGATCCGAATCGGAAAAGGAGTCATTAGTCATGGAATGGACATCATCGTCGAGGATTTCGCATTTTCCGGGTTGATGAGGGTCAAGGTCAAGCTTCAAATTCCATTTCCACACATCGAAAAGGTTGAAATTTGTTTCCTTGGGAAGCCGGACCTTGATTATGTTTGCAAGCCCTTGGGTGGCGACACATTAGGCTTCGACATCAATTTCATCCCGGGACTGGAAGGGTTCATCAAGGAGCAGATCCACGGTAACCTTGCTCCGATCATGTACGACCCAAATGTTTTCCCCATCGAGATCGCCAAAATGCTTGCAGGAAACCCAGTCGACCAAGCCATTGGCGTACTAGCGGTCACGATACACGGTGCACAAGGTCTAAAGAACCCGGACAAGGTTGCAGGAAGTCCAGATCCATATGCTGTACTTTCACTTAACAGCCGTGACCCTCTTGGCAAAACCAAGACAGTCAAAGAGAATGCCAATCCTCGCTGGAATGATACATTGTATCTTATCATTACCTCTCTCGCCGATTCTTTGACATTTCAAGTGTACGATTGGAACGAATATCGCAAAGACAAGGACCTTGGAACTGCAGCATTTCCTCTTGACCAGTTGGAAGCAGTGACAGAGCATGAAAACCTACAACTGGAGGTCACGGCTAACGGCAAAGCTCGAGGAATCATCCAGGCTGACGTTCGCTTCTTCCCGGTTCTAGAGGGCCAGAAGATGGAGGATGGTACCACTGGACCAGCCCCTGAATCCAACACCGGCATCGCAAGACTCACTGTCGAGCAAGCCAAGGATTTGGACGGTACCAAGAGCTTGATCGGGCAGCTGAACCCGTACGCAGCCCTCATCCTCAATGGTAAAGAAATCCATACGACTCGTAAACTCAAAAGGACCAATAATCCTATCTGGGATAACGGTTCAAAAGAATTCCTGGTCACTGACCGCAAAGCAGCCAGACTGGGCATGGTGGTCAAAGATGACCGCGATCTCGGGACTGATCCAGTACTGGGCACTTACCAAATCAAATTGGACGATATGTTGCAATTGATGGGGAAGGGTCAAGAGTGGTACAACCTGGCTGGAGCGAAGACTGGTCGTGCCAAGATGATGTTACAGTGGAAACCAGTGACACTGAAAGGCGCGCTCGGCGGCTCTGGTGGCTACATCACGCCCATCGGTGTTATGCGGTTTCATTTCGGAAGCGCTCGCGACCTCCGGAACTTGGAGACCATGGGTAAATCTGATCCCTACGCTCGAGTCCTCCTGTCTGGTATCGAGAAAGGCAAGACGGTCACATTCCAGAACAATCTCAACCCCGACTGGGACGAAATTATCTATGTACCAGTTCATTCGCCACGTGAGAAGCTCACAGTTGAGGTCATGGACCAAGAGACCACAGGGAAGGATCGCTCACTCGGCCTTCTCTACGTAGACACCGCTGACTATATTCATCAAGCCGACAACGGGGAGTATGAAGTTCACGGGGAGAAGCGACAATTGTCAGAGCCTTTGCGCATAAACGGCAAAGGATCTCCGAAAGGAACTCTCAACTTCACTGTTTCTTTCTACCCCACACTCAACGTCATTGATCCAGAAGAAGAAGAAGCAGAGAAAGAAAGAGCAAAAATTGCGGAAGAAGAGGCTGCAGGAAGACCTTCAATCAACGGCACAAGAGCCAGCATTGATGGAAAATCTAAGAGCAGCATAGATGGAGAACCAAGGAGCAGCACAGTGAACGGTTCTACAATAGCGCCGAGCTCCACAGAGAAAGACCGAGAACACGGAAAGATCGACACCAATCTTGCTAAGCAACTTTCGAAGAACGAAAAGGAACAAGAAGAACTACAAGGGGAAGGGCCAAAAGTTCCACAAAAAATAAGGCTTACCCCGGAAGAGCTCCTCAAGCACGGTATGCTAGCCTGGACGCCCTGAACAAACGTCTTATGGCTGACTCTTGGGAACTATAGAGTCTGGACTTATCATATTTAAGCTCATAGAAGGGACACTGGCGCGTCCAGACGTGCGCGTGGAGATTGTCATGGACGACTACATATTTCCCTCATACTCCTCATCGAAAGCCAGATCGCGACAGACCCAGTTTGGCGAAAGTGAGTGTTGATAGAATCCTGGCTTGTTTCAGTGCTAATATCGCTCGCTCAGCTGGGGATGCCTTTGTACGAGAACTTGATGTATCCAAGATCACTTTACGACTGAAAGAAAAGCAAGACAAAAAGGGTGACAATGAACATGATAATGATCATACAATCGCTAAGTTGCAGGGTAATACCTTGGACGTGTTGCAGAGATGCCTGGTAAGGCTTTAATGGATAGATAGTGGTGTTTCGCTAATCAACGACCTTCGCAGTACAAACCGACTGAATTGATCCTAAAGGGCGCTGAAGGTACTATCAGCAGAATCACTGTTGATCTTAGGTATCTGCCTGTCAAGATGGACCTAGACCCTAGCGAAAGCATCAACAACATGGGTAACCTACGCATTGACGTTTTAGACGCTGACGATTTACCGGCCGCTGATCGCAATGGATTCAGTGACCCTTACTGCAAGTTCAACCTCAACGGCAAGGAAATGTACAAAACCAAGACTCAAAAGAAAACGCTTCATCCCGCATGGAATGAATATTTCGAGTGTCCAATCAAGTCCCGAACAGCCGCTAATTTCAAGCTCACCGTTTTTGATTGGGATATGGGAGACAAGGACGACCTTCTCGGCGAAGCCACCATAAACCTTGACTTACTCGAGCCCTTCAAGCCGAGTGAGATCGTGCTACGACTGGATGGTAAGTCAGGTGTAGTTCGGCTGAAGATGCTCTTCAAGCCAGACTATGTCACTAGATCACGTCAAGGATCTTCGACATTCTCAGGAACATTTGCAGCACCAGGCAAGATTGTCGGTGCACCCGTCAAAGGGGTCGGCAAGGTCGGCGGAGCAGTTGGTGGAGGTGTGGTCAAGGGTGCATCGTTCCTACGACATGGCTTCAAGGGCAGAAAGGACAGTCGAGAAGTAAGCAATGGAGAGGTAGAGCCACCCGAGATAGAGGAGCCAATCGCCAATGGAGGCTCCGCCATGGCAACACCGTTGGGGACACCACAGCGTGCAGCTCCAATGATTAACGACAGCCCGTCGGCTCCTCAAACCCCACCACACGTACGACAGAAGAGTTTTGGAGCGGCATCTACAATGAGTGTCGCGGGCGGAGTGCCTGGCAAGGGAGAAGCTGGCAGTGCTATGTTCTTGGTGCAATCCGCCTCCGGATTCCCTGCGACATCGAAAATCCAAGTCCACATAAAGCAAGTTTCAGCGAAAGGCGCTAAAGAAGTTCACAAAACGAAAGGTGTCAAATCCTCCACTGGAGAAATCACGTGGGATCATGAGATGTTCAAAGTACCATGCTCTGCCGATACCCAATTCCAAGTTCAAGTTAAGGACGACAAATTCTTGGGCGATCACATCCTTGGTGAAGCACCTTTCTTTATCGATGACTCTACGGCAGGAGGTGAGAAGACGATCAAGGTTGGGGAAGGAAATGTCACTATCCACACCACTTTCATGCAAGATAGTGGGCCAGGTAGTCCAAGGAGTCGGCGAAGCCTTCTGAGCAGGAGGCCTCGGGATGTGAGTGGCGCGAAGGGATCAAGTTGAGAAAGCTGTCAGCAGGACGCTCCCTTGAGATGGAGAAAAATATTGTTGTTCACTGATTAAGTTACTATTAGCGTGTTGATACCACTCTGTTCTTATGGGAGAAACCTCCAGTTTATAATACAACACGAACAATTCTACTTGTAGGACCGCCATCATGCGGGCTCAATGTTCAAACGGTAGCTCTAGCGTTCTCATTCGCAAGACAGAGAGATACAGCAACCAGACAGACTGCTGAGTCTCGTGCGCTAGCATTGAGGTAATAGGTAAAAGCCAGCGGCGAGAAGTCTAATTTCAACATGTCTGCAATGATACGGATTCTGCGGCTATTCCATTGTTGCAGAAGGTATTCTCAGCGGACTTGTTAGAGAGTACATGGAACTTTCCATCACGTGAGGTCAATTGCTTTGGTGTCATCGATCCATTCTAACCCTACTTAGAATCTCCCTCAACAACTGTCTTCACCCTCAACACTTAATGCAACCCACTATCTGGCAGCGACTAGGACTGCACACGCGGCAGTATCACCAAAATTCTCTTTACAAGGACCCAGGGGGGAAGCTATCAGGACGTTTTACTCAGTTTCACCCAAAGATCTCAATGTCCGAATATTCTCAGCAGTGCAAAATAAGGCCTTCTCCGGGGCAGATTGCGTGAGCCATCCTGTCGTCCCATTCCTCCCCACCCACGGCGACCTTTACAGAAAGTCTCATACCTTTTACGCTGCCTCGATGGTGGCTTCATGACTATACCCTGACCGTCTATAGACAACATTAGATCCAGGTACAAACAGTATTTTGTAGGGGCCACACATTGACAAAACGCAATGCGAACTCTTAATCACCATGGCTTTTTTTTTGTTGAGACGTCGACGCTTGATTCGAAGGCTGCTCTCGTGTGCTGTCGAACAGGTCAAACCTCTTTGCCCTTCGCCTCAACCACACAGAACATCAATTTTCTCATGCTGAACGGATCACTACCAAACACAGGTTCGAGAATCTAACGGTTTGTAGGCCACTCCGCAACTTTTACCATGACTAGGGGGTTTCTTGGTCAAATGATTAAGATCGAGAACAGTGTCACAAGCGACGTCAGTCAAGCCTGTCCGATATGCTTAGAGGGATACGGTGGTTTTGAAGGGGTGCCTTAGAGGGGAAGACAGATGTGCATGTGTAAAATTAAACGATTTTCTTTCTTCTTTACATTTCTCTTTCAATAGATACTCAAAATCCCGTCTCATTAACAAGCTACCAGCTCAAGACCCGAAAATTTCATGATCAATTTCCCATACCTTCCCAGCGTTAGGGGAGTCCTAACACAAACATCCACCGATCATGGATTCCCAACCCGCCATCAACATCGCCTTTACGACCTCGACGTCGAATGAGAAACTCCACAGCACCATGACCGAAGTTCCACGCCAATCATTGACCACAATCTCAACTCAGACAACCCATTACCAAATCCAGGTCCATCTACGAAGAACGTGAACACGCGGCCTTTCAGGTAGATGATCGATAGAGCAGTCGAAACAGCATACACGACCCCAACGTTGAAAAACGCCGTCGCCAAAACATCTCCAGGAACGTGAAGGAGGCGATCGAGGAGAAGTGCACGGTCCGCAGGACACCCGGACGCAGGCTCCCCGACGCCGGGCGCGGATGAGACGGACGTCCGAAGTGAGGGAGGGAGGGACAAGGTTCCACGACGGAGGATAACGATGACGGGTGATCCGGTTTTGGGAAGACGCGGTCATCGAAGGCCTGGGTCCTACCTATTCCGGGCGGGGGGGTGCGCACGGACGACACGTGTTTCGGTTTCGCGCCCGAAGGGATCGTGTGCACGGGACCACTTTACACTGCGATGTGGTTGCCGAGACCGGTCTGATGGGGCTGACGTTGTTGTTCCCGTAGACGCTCGAGGGAGTGTGGTGGAAGCGGCGACGGACCCCTTGGTCGTATCGGCCCGGGCCAATAGCGGCGATTGCATTTTCGTGAGGGACGCCCTGCGCGTTTCGAGACTACGTTGATGTCGGGTGTTTGTGGGAGAAGGGGTCAGAAGACGTCGTGAATGGACAAAGTACCCTCGTGGGGAGGTTGGCGGCAGGCGAGAGGTCAAAAAGGGTGGCAGTCGGAGCGGTAGCAACCCCTGAAACATGGACGACTTTACAGGGACGAGAAGGGATTTTGACGTTCAACGCTCAAGCTGTAGTGATTTTTGATTTGTGAATAACACCTGTTTTACGGGTGAAGCCCAAAATCGGCGTCAGAATAGACTACTTCAACGTCTCCGACTGCAAAGATTTTTCTTAACATTTTGCCTGCTAAATATTCTCTCTACTCGTGACTTCTGATCCACTCTCTGATCGACCTCCCTGTCGCTCACGGCCTAATGGTTCGCTGTGCTCTGGTCAGGATAGATAAAATCAGTCTGTTGGTCCTTCTTTACATCAGACCCCGGCAATGCTCGCGATGATACAGCAAAGCTGATGATAGTGTGCTGATGCGAACACATCAACTAGCAATGCATGAGCGATTTTTGTCACGATAAAGGTATGTTTTCGAGAGGACTCACTTCCCTACGGGGTGAAGGATCACCGCAGGTCGACGAGACGATGAAGGTGAGTTGTGGAGCAATTGGACGGCCATCTCTTAGCCGCCCATGGGACGGGCGTAGCTCCTCTCAGGCTCAGACGAACGAGTCATCGATCCCGTATTTTTGCATTTCGTTTTCCAATCGAGGATCCTCGCTGGCTTCCTCAGAATGCGCGGAGTCCATTCTTACACTTGTATTCATGGGCTTCGAGACAAGAATTCCTTCCCTGATTAGATCATCCGTCATGGTATCCTTGCGTTGATGTCCATGACCATGGATGTGGTCATGGTCGTGGTCGTGGTCGAGGTCATTCATGGCAGTATCACTGCCATTTTCTGTTCCCTCACCAACGTTCTCGACCCACGATTTTGGATCGTTGGTGAGCGGAAATTTGATGTTCGTGTCCAGCCCTTGCGTGTCACCCCCTACGCGTCTCATTACCCACAGGTACAAGGGTCGTAGGGTCGGTATACAAGCAGCAATGATCCCAACCTGCACCTCGAATAGCCGCCATAGCCAATTGATGATGCCGTTGTATGTGCCGTCGAGGGGTACGGATTGACTGTTGAGCACTGTCCGGACAAGGCAACAAGCTCCTGTGATGAATCCCAGACACATCAAAACCCATAAACCGATCTTAGTCCTGAGATCAATCTGTACCCGCCAAAGAAATAATATCGGGAAGGCTGCAAAAGCAAAATCGGAGATAACCGATATGACCGCTTGAGCAAGTATGATGCTTTCTTTTGCCTCCCTGCTCATACAAGTGCCCCTGTTATCCCATGCCGCGTGGATCGGTTGGCACTGCATGATCCATACAACGGTCAAAATAGTATTCGAGAAGAGTAGAAACGCCACGGCACATTGTAGCGGTAACAGCAGCGCTTTGCTGTTGGGTAGTCGCATCAAAAATAGACAGATGGACACTTTAGTCCACATAAGAGTAGCAAAAGTCTGAATCCACTCCCCGTAGGTGTATTTCCTAAACTCTTGCAAGTTGTGGGGGGAGAGGAATTGCTGGTGTTTGCCAAAGCCGTAGTTGACTTCCTTGAAATCGAGCCCTGCGCCTATAGTGGTTCCGAGCTGTGTGGTGGTCAGCAAGCTGGAGGCCAGTAGCGCTGGGAAGCACTTACCACCGCCAGGATGATAGCAACATCATCGTACCAAAATTGATGCACGATCCACACGCGGGTAAGAATACGAAGGAAGAGGGAAATCAGGACGACTACGAGGAAAGCGATGGTGAGGGCGAGGATAGCGGGTCCCCAATTGCCTTCGTCGTTGGCCATTATTGCGTACTGCCTTTGGTTGTGAAGGTGAAAAGTATCTCTTGCTTGAAATGCATCTTGGAAAAGAGAAGAAGAGGGCAAATGAAACGCTCATCATCAGACTGAAGCTAGGAAGCGGCGCTGCTGATTTAGCCTTACTGTGGGGAAGTCCGCTGTCTCGAATCTGCCTCGCCATCCCGGCCCCTACTTTATGACACGAGTGAGAAATATACCCGATAGACTGGTTCAACGACAGTCCCTAGCTCTTACTCAACTTCCGCTTTACCGTACGCGAGGTTTACTTGCGTGTACGCAGAAGACGCGGGGTTCATCAAGCGAATGGGAGGAATACTACTGTTCATTCGTTACTTTAGCTTCGTGAAATTCTTAGTCCCTCGGTCATTGATCCTTGGCATAGTTGGCCTAGGGACAAGCTCTACGGAGTGCGCTTGGTGAATGCTAAAATCTACCTAGTGCTCAACACTCACGATGATATACATGACCAGTCGATATCCTTCACTCTATGCCATCACGGACTCCTTGACCACCACATTTACCGCCGGCCCCTTGTCCCGCCACCCACAAATACCCGTAGCCAACATGGTAGCTACCCTAGTCGAAAGTTGTGGTGGAGCAGTGTTAGGTGATGGCGCAGATGTAGGTGTTCGTATTGGTGATGTTCTGGGCGGAAAGGTCGAGGTAGTTGAGGTTATCAATGTCGTATCTTGGGGAGGACTTGTTGTTCTAGGAAGGCCGTGAGTGCTCACCGGCGTTACTGAAGCTAAGATCAAAAATTGAACGACGCGGACAGCGGTACTGAGAGGACTAGTGACCAAAGCTGTAGAAGAAATGACTGATGGAAATACGGCTACTGTGGTTATTTCCGAAAGTTGACTGCTAACGTGAAACTTGCCGTACTCGTATTGACAGGTGTGGCGCTAGGGGCCATCAGAGTAATGAACTCCAATACGGGAACGCAGGAGAAGGGGCGCTGATGATGATTTGCAACGATGTCCCGCCAAGGACCTCAATAAAGCCCGTGGCCGAGCCACTACTGAATGTCAGGAAGTCAGAAGTGACTGAGACTGCGAAGAGCCATGCTATCAGGACAATGCTAATCTTTTACGACTTGCGCATCATGGCGCTAGATGGGAAATAGAGAGCGGAATCTCAACACAGAAACCAATAGAGAAAGTTTCGTGACATCTAAATGAGAGGTGCGATTAGACCGTAATGCTTATAGGAACGATGTCTTTGGCCACTTTCACGAAGGAATCATTCTCGTCTTTGATCTCTCATGTTTTCTTTCGCCTATTCTCTGACAGCCTCTGATGAATAATTAAGATCTGCTGGCATTGTGCGAAAAGACAGAATTACAGATATTATATAAAGGGGCATGCTCTCTCATCGGTAGATAGCAAAAGGACGCGGGCCACTTATGCCCAATTCTGCCCTCGATAAATTTCCTCGATAAACGTATTCGATCAATTATACATGAGGCAAAACTACAAAGCATCGATCCGCAATGAAGAGGACACTAGCCGCAGTGGCATCGGTCTCAGTGCTTAGCTTTGTAATCCGATCTTGCGAGCCATGTCCCAGCTGGATTCAGACAATGCCATAGGGTGGTAGCACTATCGTTCTATGGCTCTGTCGACCATGACTCTAACTTGTGATGTGAAAGACAGCAATTTTGCTCGAGTCTTAGAAAGCCTTTAACACTTCCAAGGCTCGAAGCCATGAGCAACTTAGGCCGCTCCCCAAAAAGGACAATATCCCATCGTGGAAGGCGTTCGACGGTTCGGGACCTTCGTACCCACGGAACTTGTCAGATCAAGACGTCTGTCGGATATCTTGCTCAACAGGTGGAAATTGCGTGCCTTTATGGCTTCGACGACGAATACTCGATCTGTCTTTATAGTCCAATTGGCTTCCCGAGAAGAGAGTGCGTGAGATGAGGACGACAAATCTGGAGTAGTTGACGTTGACGGGTATGTAAATTTGTGGGTCCTGATAGACCGGAAAGGGGCATTCATACAGGGGGATCTGCCGCCAGGGCTATTTTGAGCATTAGGGTTATTGTTGAGTTGGATATTGAATCTGCATCTAGCACTGCTTGCCTGTCTTGGTAACCAAGAAATTGCTAGTCGGACAAGACCGTTGATATTTGGCCTCATCTTCTGGGCCATTGTTAAATGAGACCGATCATATCCATCGAGTGAAAGAAGGCTCTGGGACACGTTTTCTTGTCTTGTCGGAGAATTAACTTTTTTTTAAGCGTTACGGCGGCCCGGATAGTGCTGGCAGTTTCTAACACCCAACAAACCCCACCATTCTGTATGTGCATAACGTTAAGCCTCTCAGGTATTTTGGACTTCGGACCCTACCCTCTCCTCCATAAATACCTCTTCAGATCCCTTTCTCATTCTTTTCCTTCTACCTTCACGCATTATCCTGTACATAAACAGCTCCAGCAGCTCAATTGAGTGAGTCAATTCTGCTTTCCCCCTTTCTGAAAGGCCAAGTCCCGAACCCCAGCATCGCTCCCCATTCGTCCCGGTCCACCCCTTCTTCGAGGTCTGGGGCCTCTACATGGGCTTCCCGCAGTCCGATTGGCATTGGACAACATGAGCAGACTGTTCTAGTCCTCGCCAAGTCATTGTCCCTTTGGCCAAAGTCCCACGTTGCACAGTTGCCATACCAATGTCGAAGCTAATTGATCTTCTGAAAGCCATAGGAAACCAGCCTGCTACCTATTCTGATATACTCAAACAAACATGGCGGCAGCACAGAGAGCCATACCCTCTCACCTAAGAGAAAGTGGGGCCACAAACGGGGAGGCAGGAGCTTTCAAGCGGAACCACCATGGAAAGTCTCAATCACACGTGGTGAGTTTGGAATGTTTTTGAAACCCCTAGATCGTGTGATGTAATGGCAGCCACGTGAGGTGCTATTCTGGGCCTGAGGAAGCGCCGGCACGCTTGTTTCAAAGCAGTCGGTGGACCTCGGTCAGAGCACGGAAGTTGTGACCTTCATTAGGAAATCTCGGAAGGCACTCTTCTATGATCTGCAAGCTCAAAGCTCCGTCCCAATCTTCCTTCACACAATAATTATTCCTTCGCGAGTGATACCTCAAGCGTCAAGCACCATCTGAGTGTCGTTCAAGGGCCTCTCAGCTGTCCAAACCTCTTGACGCAGTCGAGGGTTCAGCAACGGGCATTCGACAGATGATATCTTCGTCACTCGTCACTCCTCCTCACATACCCTTACGATATTTCTTCCTTCACTCCAACAACTCACAACGCAATGGCCACTGCACAAAACGTTGCCGCAGACATGGTACCTATCATGGCAGCGTTTCATTCTTCAGGATCACAGCTGACCAGATGTCGCGCAATTTGACAGGCTTTCGAGAATACCTCCACATCCGTTGCAGCTGGGCAAATGCGAAACGCCCTTAACGCTCTAGCTGAGACTTGCAAAGATGAAGAAGAGAGGGAGCGCTTCGAGACAGAGATGGACAACTTCTTTGGCCTCTTCCGACGCTATCTGAATGATAAGGCCAAAGGGAACGCGCTGTCCTGGGACCGCATCGCTCCTCCACATCCAGAGCAAGTCGTCGACTACAACGATCTTGCGAACTCCGAATCCGTCGAATTTCTTAATAAGCTTGCGGTCATCAAGCTCAATGGTGGTCTCGGTACATCCATGGGATGCGTTGGCCCGAAATCTGTCATCGAGGTCCGCGACGGCATGTCCTTTTTGGATCTGTCCGTCCGTCAGATCGAATATCTCAACCGAACCTACAGTGTCAACGTGCCTTTCGTCTTGATGAATTCCTTCAATACCGATGAGGACACCCAGAACATCATTAAGAAATATGAAGGCCATAACATCGACATTCTCACCTTCAACCAATCCCGGTACCCCCGTGTTCTCCGCGACTCGCTACTCCCAGCTCCCAAGAAATACGACTCACAGATCTCCGATTGGTACCCTCCCGGACACGGAGATGTATTCGAATCGCTCTACAACTCTGGTATCCTCGAAAAGCTCATCGACCGTGGCGTAGAGATTGTCTTCCTGTCCAACGCGGACAACTTGGGCGCAGTCTGCGATCTCCGCATCCTACAGCATATGGTTCAGTCCGAGTCGGAATACATCATGGAACTGACCGACAAGACCAAGGCTGATGTGAAAGGTGGTACCATCATCGACTACGAAGGCTCAGTCCGTCTTTTGGAAATTGCTCAGGTTCCCAAGCAATACACGAACGAGTTCAAGTCGATCAAAAAATTCAAATACTTCAACACCAACAACATCTGGCTAAATCTGAAAGCCATCAAGCGCGTAGTGGAAAACAATGAGCTTGAAATGGAGATCATCCCGAACAACAAGTCCATTCCCGCTGATAAGAAAGGAGAGGCGGATGTCAATATTGTTCAACTGGAGACTGCCGTCGGTGCCGCCATCCGCCACTTCAAGAACGCTCACGGTGTCAACGTGCCTCGTCGTCGTTTCCTGCCGGTCAAGACTTGCTCCGATCTCATGCTTGTCAAGTCAGATCTCTACAGCCTGAAGCACGGCCAGCTCATGATTGACGATAGCCGATTCGGCCCAGCACCGTTGATCAAGCTCGGTAATGACTTCAAGAAGGTCAGCGACTTCCAGAAGCGCATCAGCAGCATCCCAAAGATCTTAGAATTGGACCACTTGACGATCACAGGAGCTGTGAATCTAGGACGAGGTGTGGTGTTGAAGGGGACAGTCATCATTGTGGCCACGGAAGGCAGCACTATTGACATTCCTCCCGGATCGATCTTGGAAAACGTCGTCGTCCAGGGCAGTCTGAGGCTGTTGGAGCATTGAGCGACGGCGTCTCTATTGTGTTTTATGTGGCGATGTCATTGTGTGTGCAAGGAATGGAAATAGCAGATACCTAGATGACTCGCTCGTCTCCATTCGGCATGGTCGTCTCCAGTTGTAAGGTTGGAATATGAGCAGGGGCTCTCTCTGTTGCTGCTTCGCCTGTCTCCAAAGGAGATAAGTTAATGTTACATAGATAGACCTTGCTACACATCATGGCCCTTCACCTTGCATTCGTATATAGATCAACGGCGAAATTTGAGTAGAGGCAGCCCTGGTGTTGACCTACTACCACTGTAGACTGACGGAGACACTCAAAGCCAATACTAAGCTCCCGTACCAAGCTTTCTCACATGTGATAACGGCGCCATGTTTTCCACGATCATCGTTAATGAACCAATACTTCTCACAAATCCATGTTTTTAAGGCAATAAGTATTGCATTGCCTTCGATACAATTTCTTAGCCAAGTATAAGGCGTAAGATCGTATCTCGGTGTAGCATGTCCGCTTGATGACGACGCTTTATCGGCCAAAATAAAAAGGAATTGGGGCCCCCACCAGGGGTAAATAATCAATCTGCATTTTGCCGTACGAAAACGGCAATCCCTTCACATCTTTCCTTTGTACTCATGGTATGAGACTGGACTGAAACGCTACATCAGAGGACGAGCGGACGCCTGTATCCTACACAGAAGAAATCCTCCACCGAGAGGCAAGGCAAATTGAGCACGCGACCCTTTTGGGATCTGGACGAGACATCAATTACATTTACAATATTTGCAATCAGAGAGACTTCAACCAGAGCCCCTTTTATCAGGCTAGCCTAGCATCTATAATGCGGCGATATCTTTCACGGCAATAATACCAATGATCCTTCGGTCACCCTGCTGGCTTTCGCTCGCCCT
Source organism: Letharia lupina (assembly GCF_014066315.1). NCBI lineage: Eukaryota > Fungi > Ascomycota > Lecanoromycetes > Lecanorales > Parmeliaceae > Letharia > Letharia lupina. The sequence goes on from NW_023502975.1 coordinate 1,055,657, forward strand.
CGCCTTCACGGTCTTGCTGCTGCAGTACGGTCTGGTAAAAGGAGACGCAGACATTGAAAGTGTAAGGATACATCATGGTTACGAAGATATGAGTGGGAGAGGTGGAGACCCCAAGGCGAAGTATTGGCGTAAGTACAGTGCATGGTCTTTAGATGCCCATCGCTAATGCTGCTGTTTTTTACAGATGAGTCGGTGTAAGTTTTACTGTACTTCTACATTGAAAAGCAGAAGCGCTAAACAGGCTCCTCAGCTTCCATCCACACTACGATGGCCGGTAGGACAAGGCTCTACTCAATGGAATAAGACAACACGCTGACTAGATCTAGCTTCACCGACCACACCCTCCCTTACGAGGAACAAAAAGCAAACCTGTCCCTCCTCATGCAATCATACCTCTCGTCGATGTCAGATATAGGCGCAGAAACATGGATCATACACGGCACGCTCTTAGGCTGGTGGTGGAACCAAAAAGTATGCTCCCCAAATCACATCGCGATATCTTCTCCTGACAGTACCACTCAGATCATGCCCTGGGACTCCGACATCGATGTGCAAATGACCAATACCACAGTCCATATGCTCGCCAGCTACTACAACATGACTATCCATACTTTCGATATTGGTGATGATGAGAAGAGGGATTATATGTTAGAGGTCAACCCAAAGTATACAGACCCGTCATATGATGACACTCTCAACGTGATCGATGCAAGATGGATAGACGTCGAGACGGGCCTATTCATCGACATAACGGCCGTCCGGCCACACCAGAGCAAAAAGGGAATCATATGCTCCAAAGACCAGCACGAAGAAAAAGTAAGTGAATCCTCTCCCCTCCTCCCGTTTCCATCACCAAGTCTTCCGACCAACCCACCGCCAGGTTCAAGACCTCTTCCCTCTCCGCGACTCCCTCTTCGAAGGCCAAGCTGTCAAAATCCCCTATAACTACGCTCGCCTGCTCACGCAAGAATACGGCAATGCTGCCCTCACAAAGGCCGAATACTCGGACCACCGCTTCAACTCTACCAGCATGGAGTGGGAGAAATTCATGTCAGTGAGCTCCCAAGAGAAAATTGCTTGTCACGTTTCGCAGGCATTGCTGCGTGGTGGGAGAAGAGGAAGGAAGAAATGCGCTGGCTGACGCGCCGGCAGGACCCAAGCTGACGAGGATGGAGACGGGGTGAAGTATCCGGATGGGAGTGTGGAGGAGGAGGATGGGGATGAGGAAGAAGCTTGATACAACAGCCCACGTGGCGAGATGATTTCTGTGCTGCATAGCTTGCGATGTCGAATGCATTGAGCGATGGAGTATCGGAAGATATTGGCATCCATGGAAAGGAAAGACCCTCACGTTCTGGATGATGACTGTAATATACGACCTAATTCAATCTCGATCTGGTGTATCTCTGCACTAATAAATCAACTCAAGGATACTCTACTAAAGACCATGATCCCCAAAGCAGCTAGCCGCACACGGTTGAAAGGCAATCCCTCACCACTCAATCACTCCGTCAAAGTTCGCAACCAACATGGACCTCCTCGCCGAGCACGCACGCTCGCCCACAACCAACCCCACCATCCCCCCGCGACCGCCCCGCCGAACCCCTCATCCACCGAAGCCCGCAATGCCAAACCGCGGAAACCCCAAAGGCCGCCAGACCCGTTGCAACCTCCACTCCAACCTCAACGGACGCCGAAGATCCCACCGACGTCCCGACCCCCCCCTCCGAAACCTCGCCTGCTCGCCAGGTAGGTCGCAAGATTTTTTTTTCCCTTCCCCCACGGACGCAAATCCAGTAAGTCAGATGGAGCACATCGCCTCCGAACCCTTTCGCCTCCGCACCTCCATCTCACACGCCGCCATAAATCCCCCACCTCGCCACCACCTCCCCTCCCCTTCCCTCCTTTCCTCCCCCGACCCTCTCGAGCCGCCCGCCCGCCCACACCGTCCCCGATTCCCCGATTCCCCCCCCGTCTGTTCGAGAAACCACATCGAACGCGGAATGACGAAAGAAGAAGAAGAATGATGGCGGTCGCGTGCGAGATCTGCGTGCGGGAGGGACGGGTGCCACCGTTTTGACACCCGGGTTCGAGGCGCGGGGGAGGCGGCGAAGGCGGGGCGGGGTGCGAGGAGAGGAGGGAGGGGGGGGGGAGGATGGATGGATGGATGGATGGGGTGGCGTGGCGTGGGGATGGGGAGGTGGCGGGGGAGTGGGGAGTTGGGAGTTGTTGGTGGGCAGAGGGATGCCATGGGAGGGAGGGAGGGGGGTAGGGTAGGGTTTGAGGGCAGAAGGGTGTGGGTGAGAGCGGTCATCGGGTTGGTGAGAAAGGGGGCGATGGGGGCAACGGGATACTCTCAAGGAACGGAGGGCAAAAATCCGATTGAAGGTGCTTTTGTTGGTTGGGAGGGCTGAAGGTTTGAGGGAGATGCTTGTTTGGGGGAGGGCGCCTATGAAGTCGATCTGTGCAACGTAGGGGCTGAGGGCAAGAAAAGTGTCAGTCCCTTGGGGGAGAGCTTGAGTTGACCGACGCAGGCATTGTTTAGGGAAGGAGTCATGGAGGATGTTTTGATGGAGTTTCTCGATCATTCAAGTTCTCGCATTATAGAGTCATGAGACTATTCTTCATATATTCATGTCGTAAGGCATCAAGAGCCTGAACTTATGTTACAGGCAAAAAGCCACTGCAGAAATGAGTAGAGATGCCTCCGAGTACATGTAGCGGTGAATGTTGTCCACCCGTGGTATCATCCTCGTCGGTATCCATTCTCCTTTTCTTTCAGTGATCCAACCATGATAAAAGCTGCTGGTCGTTTACCACCAACTCATCAAGTTCACGTCCTGCTGCGGGCCAGTCGGAAGACTCTGGCCATTCTGATTCTCCAGCTGATAACCCTTGATCATGTCATCCCAACCAGTCCAATTCATATCATTATCCTCAATCAGGCGATCCTGTGCAAAGATGCTGGGATCAAAATTCCATTGGTCTGTGTTGTTCGTTCCATTCATTCTATCTGTAGATTGCGGTTGACCCAGAGGCACAAATGACTGTTGCAACCCGTTCAGGCCGTTCGAGCCCGTAGCGGTGGCTGATAGGGTATCAGTCACTGGCCCTGGCATCTCGAAAGTAGAAAAGTCTAGCGAAGGGTCTCCAGTAGACATGGGGCCTGGCGCGAGATTGAACCGTGTAGTGGCGGGCCCCAGAGAGCCATCTAGTGGGAATCGAGCTCGCTTCTCCAAGGCTTTCGACCGCTCGGCTCTTGCCTTTGCCATGAGCTTCCGCAGCGGTTTCCAGAGCATTCCTCGCTGGTTGGAGGTAACGGTCCCTCCCCAGTCATCGAAGACCCCTTCAATTACCATCCAAGCCTTATCAACCTCGGGACCAATAGTCCGAGTACATAGCTGCGAAATGACGAAGGCTATGGCATGCCACTGTACATATGTGCGGAAAAGCCAGCCCCATCTCAGTGTGGTATCTTCAGTCTCTAGAAGACGGGAGAACTGAACAACCTCAAGTGAAGTGCGGAACAACCGGTCTTTCGTTTCTTGTGGGAGGCCTGCACCAGCATCTGATCTTGAAAAAGGATGATGCACCACAAGCCACATCTTGGCGAGAATGAGTCGTGCTACCGTCGCTGCGACCCAATGGAGAGGGACATTCGTGTCGCAGTGGCTGAGATACTTTTTCTCGAGATATTGGTGCAGGTCTTCAATCATGCGTTCTTTATCCTCGATACTAAGGCTAGCATTCAATGTTTGGCAACGGCCTTCTCCAGGTGGAGCGTAGCTAAGACGTCTGACTGTTATACCCATTGAGTATCGGATGAGATCGAAAGTCATTTCGGTAGCGCCTTCATGTTCCGCGGGAGCCTCTTTCATACTGGGATCAATTTCCTCATCGTTGATATTGAGGGGGAATTTGGTGTCGAAGCTCTGCTCGACAATGGAGGGATCAGAGCCTTGATCTTCTGAAGCACGCGCATCGAGTGAACTGATCTGCCACCACAGCCGTCTGCGCATCTCGGTTTCAAATGGTGAAAGCCCAAATCGCTGTCCGTCGCGATGGATACCGAGACCCTGGGCAAGACGAATGAGAAGACCTGTGAGAGTCCAGACATATCGTGTGTCGTCAGATCTGCGGACACATGTCAAGAAAAGCAGCAAGGACTGCAAGACCAATAGCTCCTGAGTGTTGAGGAATCCGGCGCGCGCTAAAGCTTGCTCAACTGCAAATCGATACTTTCGAAGCGCAGCTTGCTTCTCCAAGCCCAATTGTAATATGCAGTCGTCAGTCGATAGCGTTGTAATTGCAGCAAAGTATATGGTGAACATCAGGACCTCGATAGGCTTACTGACATGGTCGAGGTCAAGCGACGCCTGAGATATCATTTTCTCGTAGTGGGGAATATGGAGGAGCTTGATCACCGGGTCGACGTTTGCCTTGAAAACGGCCCAGTATATTGGGATTTGTTCGGGTGGGGGATGAAAGTTGCGTAGAGAGCGGATTGCGGAGCTAAAGCCGAAGATGAAACCCTGATGATGTGCGGATGCTGACGAGCCAGAGCCCGGCGAAGGATAGTCCTCTTCGTCTTCGGTGTCATCGTCAAGTATATCGCGCATCTCTGCTACCTCTTCACTTAGACTGTTCCAGAATTTGTTACTGACATATCGACTCTTTCCGTTCTCCACTTTCAGCCTTCCAAATTCTCTAATCAAACTGCCCGTCTCCGCACAGACACGATTGGGCTCATGCTGTCCTAAAATGCCACAATCTTTGGCTATTTTGATATCTTTGATATCCAAATCGCTAGGTCCATTCGGCTGTAATGGCTCGAATTCCTGCTTTTGGACCTCAACCGGCTCATTCGCAGTTTCTGCCTCCTCATCGATTCCCTTCCCTAGGCTCTGCACCACACCCTCTAGCCTTCTCAGTCTCGCCAAGAGCTCCGTATCGGGCGGTTTTCTGCTGCGTCTGGGCGCTCTTCCTGGGCCAGGAAATATACACTCGATTACTGCTCTGTTGCAATTTGAGCATGGATGTCTCTTATCACACTTCACTTTCCTCTTCCTGCATGTGGTGCATGATCTTGCATTTAAGCCTGAGGTAGCATTTGCAGCACTAACCGTAGGGGATGTACCATGTTTTCCGTTGGTTGTGGGCGGGTCACTGGGTTCGCGACTGCTGTTTGGGGTACGGGTCGCCAAGCCGAATGTGCCTGAAAAGTTTGTTTCTACCGGAGAGGTAGAAAAGTCCTTGTCGAATTGAGGCATTGGAGGAGGTTCCTCGATGTCTGAAGTGTGATTTCCAGAAGGACGGCCAGTAATGAATGCGCAACTTCAAGTCCCGATGGTGAATGGGTAAGTAGACGGTCAAGACAGCCGCCAACAGACAATCAGATGACAGATGTTGAATTCTCTACAGGGATGTTGAGATGGTAAGCAGAGAAGGGGTCAATCGATAGTCGTGTGATGCTTGAATGGGGAAATGGAGAAGAATCAGGTCAGGCACGACTTCTTCGTTGCGAATAGGATTATAGGAATCCGTCCTTTCAACCTTCAACTGCGGAACTTCCCGTTCCCTCGTTGACGTTTGACTTGTTTGAGTCATATGCGCATTTCGGACTTTAGAGCTTCCCCGAAACTTTAAGAGTACGAGTACGAGTACCTCTGGGCAATTAGTTGAAGAAGCATAGAAACATCTTGTCTCTTGCACACCATCTTTGCCTCTTTCTATCTGAGTCATTACTACTTCCAATGCCAGGGAAAGTCATCTATTGGATTATTGGAGTAAGCCCCTACGTCTAATGTAAGGTAGAGAAGCCTGAGGTTCGAGTCTATGACTATGCTCACGAGAGCATGTCCATAATCTCCCTCGATTACTGGCATCACTGTTGCCTAGAATTGTCCATCTTCATTCTTCTCGAGCAAGCAAGACTCCATCAATTCCATCAACCATGTCATCTGCTTCAGACAACTTAGCCAAATTGGCCAAAGATGTTCCTTGGGTTTTCAAGACACCACCAGAACTCAGTGACGCCGCACGAGAGCTCCTAGAACAGTATTCCCATATCCCCAAGGTCTGGTAAATCAGCACGTCCTTGATATGCGAGAAAGGGCCTGGTCCATATTTCCATATCCATGTATAGGGAAATAGCAAGGCATATTGAGCACTTTTCCAGTCTCTTTTCTAGAATTCGAAAAAGGACAATATCCTTTCCTCGACCTCTCCGTCTCGCTCCATCCCTCCTATCCATGCATCCTTTCCTCGCTCAAAGCGCCCCAGTCACAGTACACCCCCCTAGACCTAGGCTGTTGTTTCGCACAAGATATCCGGAAACTCGTGTATGACGGGGCTCCTTCTCAGAACATGTACACTTGGGACTTGAAGGGCGAGTTCCAAGACCTGGGTCATGACCTCTTCAATGACAAGGAAACACTAAAGACGCATGGTTTTGCGGCCGACATCTTCGCCCCAAGCTCGGCGCTCGGTGAGATGGACGGCAAGATTGATGCAATATACGCTGCTAGCTTCTTCCGTACGTACATTTCGGAGCTGATCCTTTGAGGTTGAGGCACAAGACTTGTCTCGGGAGCAAAAGAACCTTTCTACTCTCGGGACCTGTCTTGCATGTCTTGCAACTCCAGTTTCTGCCTCCAACAGGTATTGCTCACTCCAAAATCTGCGTAGACATTTTCTCCTGGGACGACCAGATAAAAATATGCGAGCGGGTCATCAAGATACTAAAAGCACAAAAAGGCAGTGTAGTGTTTGGACGGCAAATGGGCAATGTAAAGGGACAGGAGATAGAATACACAGCGCGAGCGGGGGCTAAAATCTGGCTACATAATGCTGATAGCTTGGGACGAATGTGGGGTCACGTAGGAAAAGAGACTGGAACAGCTTGGAGAACGTGGGCGGAGCTGTACGATGTGGACAGACGATGGAACCAAGATTTTAAGAGTTGAGGTCGAGAGAGTTGCGTGAAAGTTGCAATATGTTTGTCGATCCGCAGATGTTTTCTGACTGTATCGTCGTGATCGAAATGCAAGCACAAATCTGACTCCCTTCTGTTGTTCCAGATACACACATCCTGTGCGAGGTTGCAAAATTTGATATGGCCACCTTGCAGTCTTCACCATATCTGCAAAGCATCCAATCGCGATTCAGCTTTTCCAGTCGAGATGCTTTGAGAAACAAGATTCTACCGTCAGAGGCTCGAATCGCATGACAAATTCCACATACCTCCTTTCCAGTCATAATCTACGTATTCACCCTAGCAGATCATCCAACGCACCTCCACCTCCACTCCTTTGTCCGTTGCTCTGCATCGGCTGCATTGGCGCCGTAGGCATGGCTGCCTGGCTGCTTACCGCAGGAGCTCCCCAGATCTGGGTCGACGCCTTTTCTCTCTGTATTGCCGCCAGACCTGGTCCTGCACTAGTTGGCGTTGAGGTTTTCTTGATTCCCGCACCTGCACTTGCCGTAGACCATAACGAACCAAAGACATCGCCGCCGGATGACGAGGCTTTCGCGGCGGGTTTGGAAAAACTATTCGTGGAGGCCACGCCTGGTCTTGCACTTGGGACTGAGGAAGGCTGCTGGGAAGGTGTGGGCGCTTGCACAGAAGTGAAATAGTTGGGTGTTGCGGCTTGATAGCCTGTAGGACGAGGAGGTTGCTGTTGGGTTTGTGTTTGTGCGAGCGGTGGTGGAGATGTAAAGGCGCTTGCTGGTGGGGAGGAGATGTTGTAATTAGGTGCTGGCGGCGAGGCCTTACTGCCCATAGCGCTGGGTGCTGGCGAGATGGAATTGAAGCCGACTAGATCATTGAGGTTGTTACCTTGTGAGGGGGCGACGGGTCTCGGCGCCGCGAATTGGGTGCTTGATGCTGTAGTGCTGGTGGATAGCGGTAGACCAGGTATCGATGGCCTTGAAGGAGCTGCTGTGATAGGTGTGGCAGATTGGAAATCGTCGAAGTCATCGTCGTCTGCTGCGCCAGTATTTAGTGGGTTTGTAGCGGGTTTCCTCATACTGGAGGCGAACTCTTTCGGAGGGGTTTCAGGTGGAATGTCGTTGTCAAAGGCCAGAATATCGATCTCTGGTTCTTTTGGTTTAGCCGGCTCGGCTTTCTTTTGCTCTCGTTTTGGGACGTCTGCTTTCCGTCGTGAAGTCGACGAAACCTCGCCATCGTCGCCCTCGTCATATTCCTCAAATCGATCTTTCCTGCTGCTCGAGTCCTGGAAACCAGACGTATTTCCTCCATATCCACCACCATCACCGTAGACTCCACCACTGTATGCCCCGTATCCACCAGAATCTTCACTGCCAAAGCCGCCATACCGGCTGCCGCTGGACATGCCACCGCTCATCGCACCGCCCTCGACGCCTCCGAATTTATTGCGGTTGGACCTGGCTTTTTTCCGTTCGGCTCGGATACGTTCAACATCTCCTAGCAGCTCGGCCAGCTCTTTTGATCGGTTACGCACGTTTACTCCCTGATCTTTGCCATTCTGATCGATAAAGTGGAACTGCCGTAGCATCTTGAGAAGAGAGGTGTGGGATCGGGCATCGTCAATCACTCGCTCTGAACCATTCTTGATGAGAAACTCGAGTAGTTGGAGACCCTGCGAGCCGTCAGTGACCAATTGTAAAATCTCGAGCGAGCGATGTCTGGACCTTATAGATCTGCCTCCACTCCTCCGCAGCTTTCTCCGTGAATCGTTTGTATATCATGGGCATAATCTCATTAAGCAATTGACTGAAGTCGTCCCATTAGCAAGCTCGATGCAGGGAACCGTATTCCATACTAGTTGTGTGTGCCATTGGCAATTTCCTGCATCAGTGACGATGAAGCGCCCCATGGCTCGTTATTGGTAGCTTCTCGGACCTGGAATTGATAATGAACAGATTCGATGAAGCTTTGACACCACCAATGCCTACCTTCGCTTCCATCTCCGTGTAATTCATGACGGCTTGGAAAGGCATGTCAGCTTTAGCTTCAGCTACAGTGCCAATTACAGGCTCACCATTTTGAACCTTCCGCACACCGGCTTTCAGGTCATACAAGGTCAGGTTGCTGACCTGATCTTTGAGACTGTTGAGATCCATGTTGGTTTTTTACGTTGGTGGTTGGGGGAACGAAGGGGTTGCAGCGGTCGAAAGCTGGGTTGGGGGGCTTTTTTTGTCCATCATTCTACGCTAGCCAGATCAGACCAAGATGCAGATTCACGCCTTCTACGTGCATATTTCCGTACGAATTATGGTCTTTGGAATTACCCTTCCTTTGATTCAAGAAATATTATTAAAGACGTCTGTTAGGGTAAGCCACGAAGATCTCTCCAGAACTCCATGGCAACCTTTTCAATCAAGGAGCAGTGAAATATAGGTGACAGAGGGCAAGTGCAGAATGGCTGAAGAGCCTCTCAATTTAATCAAGATGCTCTCCGGCACCGAAGGAACGCCTATATGCTACTCCTATGCCCGCTTGCTTGATACTCGCTCATGTAACGCTGATGGAAGTTTGCGTCTAGAAACTCAATAGTATTGACACGAAAGAATATCAACAGGACGTAAGACTCAGCTGACAGTAACCACCAAGAACGAAAGGGAATGTTCGGGTATCTTAGAAACGAACGTCTGTCATGAAAAATGGAAATGCAACGATCAATCAGTCGCCTGTGCGAGTGTTACCGCTTTCCTTTCGACTGATCCTTTTCGGCCTCGCTCTCCTCGTCTGCCTCCGCTTCTTCCTCCGGTCCTTTCATAACCTCGAAACCTCGCAGGCCATGGGGACCTGCAGAGGGGCTCGTGACTGTAGGACTTCCATAATGCACCACTTGGGGTGGAGTGCCTCCTGCCTTTTCACCCCGCAGATGATGGGGATAGGGATTCAAATCCTTGCTGCTCGTTGAAAATGTGCTGACTATCGGAGGCCGCTTCTCACCGCCACTGCTTACGTTGCTGCCGTGAGCTGAATGCGTGTGCCCCCCCGGCTCAGACTGGGTTGGCGTCGCTACGGAGTCATGCATCGTTGTCACTGGGGACGATGGACCGCCCTCTTCAACTGGCTGCTCTCCACTCAAAGCGCTCCAGCCGCCTTCAATGTCACGCAGTAGCCGCACAAATTCTTCTGGCACAAGCCCCGATTCACCAGTCTTGGGATCCTCGGCCACCAGCCAGCCTTGACCGTGACGATAAGAAACCCATACTATCTGACCCTCTTTTAAAGGAAGCTCACTCACGCTCTCCCTAGCAAAATCGAAGAGTGCGACAGCCTTGCCGTGCATTTCCTCGTCAGGAGAAGCAATCGTAAACTGGTAGTCTCTCGAATATCGAGAATCTGTATCCTGGTCTGGCATTCCTGAACCTTCGTCGCTCGAATCTTCTGAGGCATCTTCTTGTGCGTAAGACCGATTCGGTAATGTTGCAAAATGGGAATCTCTTTGTCTGGGGCTTGCATAGGTGTTCGGAGCTAGCAGTGACTGCCGTGCCTGGTCAGGCGGGTATGTGACGAGCTCCCCTCCAGGACCATCTGCGCTTTCGTCCTCTTCGCCAATGTAGTATGTTTGGGTCCCATCGCCGTTGACACCCGCAAAGTAACTCCGCGATCCTTCATGGTTGGGTGGCAAATCATCCTCATCTTCCTCCTCCACGTCTTGCTGTGGGCTTCTTCCCCTTCTTTTTCCAGGCCTAGAGCCCGCAGCAGCAAACGTTGACTTGTTCTTCTTATGTCTCGAGCTAACCACGACTGGACTGTGCAAATCCTCATCCTCGCTGTACGGTGGGCCATCTCCGTATGCCATCTGAGGCAGCTGCTGGTTAGAGAAGAAACCATCACCTCCCCAAGGCCCGGCAGACCACTGTGGATTTGCGCCGTCCCATGTAGCGTTTGCAGGATCTGACGACCTGCGCTGCCTTTCGCTAGCAGGCGTCGAATTTCCAGAAGGCGGCTCCGATACCTCTGGAGGAGGCCCGTAATGCCAAGGATGTACTATTGGATACGCAAAATCTCGAACTAGGGCGTAGGGGAGGCTAGAATGGAAAGCAGGAAAAGCATAGGAGACCGGTCTCGAACCCCCGTGAGAGTATTTCGATGTCGTAGAGTACGTTGACATTCGACTTTTGGCATATGATGGCGGCCGCTGCAACGGTGCTCGCCGATTAGGGGGGTTGGTGTTCAAGGGAGATAGCGTGGGTATGTGAGCACTAGGCGATGGCGATCCCGATGGTGATTGTGTGTGATGCGGGGAGGAGGATGGAGAATGCGATGGAGACATTACGGCAGTCGTTTCGTCGGTGTAAAGTCAACCTCTAGAACGATAACCTCCCAAAAACCTCTCGTGTGACACAAGAGCCCGACGCTCCAAACACCGTCCACCGGCTGTCAGGGTTGCAAATTATTGGCGTCGAAGGTTTGTCTAAGCGTGTAGATTTCGTACCGGACTCGATCCAGGTGATGGAACCCGTACCCGAAGCTGTTGCCAGGGGTAGACACCTCCTTTCGGCTCAGTGTATTTACACCACCCGAAGATCTCGCTGAAAAGGAGCGTGCGCTGAAGATTCCGAGATGCGGAGTTTGGCCCCCACTGGGCCCAGGTATACGAGACCCGACCTCTCAAGAAAGAGGGTGTATCACGGTTGAGGATGTGGAGACACAGACCAGCTGCAAGTCTTCACCGCCAGGATGCAGTAATGTGTGAGGGCGGCAAGGAAGAGGCTGAGACCAAGAGGATCACTGGGCGCAGGCGCTTCTCGAGCTGGGATGCGGCGCCGGGCGTGTCGCCGTGTTCTAGCAGCTTCGATTGACGTCGACCGTCGATTATTTCCTTGTCGAGTAACTGGCACGGCCAAGTCTGAGAGGAGGGGATTCTCGTGTTGATTCCCTGAGAGTGGTGAAGGGTGAACTGATTTGTTTTTCTGAACGCAAAGTAATCCAGACTCGGCGGGATGTTTATAAATAGATCAGCGTAAATTCATCTTCGTTTCCTTGATATCTGGCCGCAAGGACGTTGAACTTGCTGGAGAGTTCTCCAATTACAATCATCACCAGCGACTTTCAACAATATATTCACTGGTGTCAGAGAGATACCAGAGCCTCGGGCTGTTTCCCAGTGCTTCGGACAGATCGGTTTATGCAGGGATCAGGCTTGGCCAAGCGTCAACATCCTCAGTCTCGCAAGATACGAGCGTCTTATTGATCTTCATCTCAAACAAGAAAGGCCTAATGAGGCTCATGAATTCGACAAAATACTGCTTCGGATCGTCAATGACGACGACGATTTCATTAATAAATTTCGCTGTGGGCTTATGGTTGTTTGACTGACAACACTAAGGAATCATTTATCAATGGAATTTATCCCATTATTGTCAGCCCAAGCCACAGGCCTTTTGCTCTCGAGTATTGACGGAGATGTGGCGGACATAAATGGCCGCGCTATGAAGCGAATGCAGGGCGATTTCCAGACGTAATGCAGCGGATCCGGAGTGACGAGATGTATCCCTCGAGATAGTCCAATGATTTTTATAAACCCTCCATACCATCCCAGAATTCACAATGAAAGTAGAAGTCCCAGTGATGCTGCTGAAGAATCTGGATCCTTCCCAACTGTGAAATGAAAGGAGTCTTCGCGTCACACTGTGTGGAAAGCATGAGTACGAGACTGACTTGACAGCTGGCAAATCGGCTGACGAAGATGTACGACTCTTCAAGATCAAGCTACATGGAAAGGATAACAACCCACACATACTCACCTAATCAATCCTTTCGTGCGGATTCCATACTTCATTCAGTCTGCAATTGCTATGACTATTACGAGGTCTCTAGGCCAATCCATGAAGTATGTAGGTGTGGATTTACAGTGACATCAATTTTTCAGTCATGGATATGTGTATGTCGCTCGCAAGAAGCGAGGCCTACGTATCATCGGTCTAAGTGCTCTATATACAACTTATAAATATGTGCTATCTACAAGCAATCCTTGCCTGCGCGGAAAATATGCCAAACTCGATTGAGAACCAGCATTTGCCTTTCATCTGCGGCGAATGGGGTTTTCGGCCGTTGTGCGGTAAGCTTACCTTGCTACCTGCAGACCTCGACATCCGTTCCGCGCTGCGGCCTCTCCGGCCTATTTTGGAGTCTCACACGAACAATGGGCTGCAACACGATTGCGGCACCGGCTATAAGTCATCGAAACCTTCCCGTACCACCTCAAAGAGAGCAAGTCAGCATGTGACTTGGCCAAATAGTCGTCATAACAATGGAACCATAATGGATTCTTTTTTGAAAGATAGCGCTTGCTGTCGAATATTTCGTAGCTGCAACGAGGGTTTTCATGATAGATGGTTATCATGTGGGGATTTTCTGCACGCACTTGGGGCTTTGCTAGAAATTAGTATCTACCTTGTAGTTGCTGTCAAAGGTTTTTTTCTTCTTCCTTCTTTACGGACTTATGCCGCCAAGTCACAACTGTTCTTTTTGGCTTACCACGCCTACAACGCGATATCACGTGATTCAGCCCTACAAGCGAGTAAGAATCGAGAGTCTAGAGGTATCAAAGCATAGAAACTGCATTTGAGTGGCAGCCAGGGTTGTCAAGATCGCTGATTCATACTCCGTACAGCAAATTGTGAGCTTGCTCAACATTTTAGCACGACCGCCATGCTTCCAGCTGAGCACAATGTCAGTACATTTATCATGAGAGTGTTGGGAGAACGACGATACGTGACGCGGGCGCAGATATAGGGGCAAAGAAACGGGTCTTGTGTCATTCTGGCTAATGCAAGCGAGTCATACATATGTCACTGATCTTTGCGGCCGGGGTGGATGAAGTTTGATTTGTAGCTGATTGAGATACTTAAAGTACCAGTGCTAAGACGAGTCATTTCTATTAACATTCGCCCGTCTCGTAAGAAAGACGTGATTCAGGCCGGGAATTTGGGGACGCCGAGGTGAATGATGCTGTGCTGATCCGTGCTTGGGGTTACATGATGGTGAATCTTGTGGTCGTCAAAGGGTCGTCGCACTAGTCGGGGTCGTGGATTGGTGTAGATGTGTCTGCGAATGGGAATCCGTTCTGTTGGTGCCAATAGAGTGGGTTGGTGTAAAGGGGTATAGCATAATACGGGAGACGAAGGAGTCGAAGAGCCAACATACTTTCGATATCCAGGCCAGGCGACAAACGAGCATTTGGTGTGATGCTCGAGCTCCTGGTAATATCATTCGAGCGAATCCGAGGGAATTGTGAAGAGGAGGCTCCTTGCAGGAACCGTGGAAGACCGGAGTGCGCAGGGGAAGCGCTTTCGTACTGAAGAGGTGTCTTACATGTCCATTGAATCGCCTCCGTTGGCAAAGCTGAAGTGTCCCGATGGTTGCGCTTGCTGTTGCTGCTGGCCGAAGCCGAAGCCGCCTTGCCCCGGCGGCGCATTCTCAAGCATGTCTGCGCCAGCCTCCTCCTCGTCAGAAAAGTACTTCCCAATGATGTTGAAAGCTTTCATGTATATTTCCTCATTGATGTTGTTTTGACAATCATGAATCTTCTCCATGCCTCCGGCTTCTTCAATATGAAGAGCAAAGTGATTGACGCTCTGATCTGACGGGTCTTCGGAAGCTTCCTTGTCCATATCTCCCACCTTCAGAATGTTCTCCAATCCATCAAGAGCGACTTGGATAATCTTGTTATCGGGACAGGCGAGTAGATCGCAGAGCGGCCTAATGCAGCCGCATTGCACCAAGTAACGGATCTGCTCTGGCTTCTGAAGCCCACCAGAGGTTGCGTTGGAAATGGCCCAGCATGCCTCTTTGCGAGTCTTGAAGTCTCCGTTGGACAACAGATTGATCAACGGAGGAATGATATGAGCGTCAATGACTGCCTGGATCTGGGTAGAGTTCCCGGCTGTAACGTTCGAGATGGTCCAGCATGCCTCTTTGCGGATACCGTCCTTTTGGGAGCCGAGTAGTGAAAGAAGCGCTGGTAGTGATCCACAATTAATGATAATCTGGGTCTGTACATCGTCACCGGTGACGATGTTGCCGACGGACCGAAGTGCAGGTGTCTGCACTGATGTTGATTGATGAGTAAGAAGCTCTACCAGGCGACGAGGGATTCCTGCTTCAATGACTGCCTGGATCTTGTCGTTGGCGCCGTCAGATAGATATGAGATAGCCCAGCAGGCGTCAATCAGAACTTCGTCATCCAGAGAGTAGACCAGCTTTGCGAGAACGGGCAATGCGGGAAGGATCTGAGAAGACTGGTCAGCAAGGTTGACAATTGGAGTGTGACGAAGGAGGTAGGAGACCTACAGTCTGCCAATCTGGCTGGGGCGTCTTCCCACGACAGAAGTTGCTGAGAGTCCAAGTTGCATTTCTAAGCATACTGAGCTTACGGCTGTCGCCCAGAAGAGCGAGCAATGGTCGTAATGCACCAGCCCCCAAGACAAAGTCTCGACAATGCGGACTGTCACCAGCAATGTTTCCCAACGCCCAAACAGCTTGCTCTCGAACATCGGGTTCATGGCTGCTGAGGAGTTCGACAAAGATCGGCACGGCTCCGGCGTTGATGACAACCTGAGTCTGTTGTGCTGAGCCAGACGCGATGTTGGTCAAGGCCCAGGCGGCCTCAAATTGGACCAGGGTATGAGGAGAGCGGAGGAACTCCACAAATCGGCTGACCACACCAGTCTCAATAACCTTCTCAATGGGTGGATTGCGTTCTTTTGACAGAAGCTTGCGAAACTTTGTAGTGGCTTGGATCTGTGAATCGATCTCATTGGAGAATACACCATCTACCATCTGAGGAAGTTCGGTAGTAAGCTGAACAGAAAGAGTTTGATTAGCTTGATGTATCATGAAGCCCTAAGCATGGATTTGCCCTCCGAGCATATAATTTTGGGCGCGTAATGGTCACGCATGGACTGCAACTGAGAAGTGAGAGGACCCTTGCGGAGCAGCGCGATCCATACCAAGTTGGCATCAGAAAGATGTTACACCACTCAGGTGGCAATAGGCGGAGGTAGAGAGAAAGCACGAACAATCTCGAGTCTACGTACCTGGCTTTCGATCGTGCCTCCCTCATCATCGCTATCGATTGAAGCGCCCAAAGAAGCACCAGGTGCTGACGTTTGTGTCCCATCGCGACCAGCAATACCTCGTCTCTTTGCTAGATTCTCCTCTCTCTTTGCTTTTCGGATTTCAACTTGTTGCTCTTCACGACGACGACGCAGCTCATCCGGCTTGAAGGTATTCTTAGCTTTGAATTGAGTGCGACGATGCTCCGGGATGAAGCGTTCAGCCATTTTGACGGTGAAGTATCGATCTTAGTCTTGGCTTTAGAGGTAGAATACACTGCACAGTGATGTGAGACTGTGTAGTAAATCAAGTGCAGTGTCGTGCGTACGTGAGTGTTGTGGTTTTGCAGAAGTGGGCTGCTTGGAACGGGCTAGCCATTTCGCCTCAGACCTAACCTTTACCTTAGTCCAGGCCTGTTCCGGTACCTAGTACCTCATGATTGGTCAGCCTCAGCTAGCCGGACAACCCGGGCCGGCTAGCCTGCAGACTTCTTTCAACCTGCTACCTTAGCGCAATATCGGAATTGGCAAACCCTCCAAACACTCCAAGACTCCCTGGCTTGCAAAGAATTAATCCCTTATCTATGGGATATGAACGAGCCCTGTTTGGAATTTCCATCATCATAACGAGGAAGTATCTCTTCAAAGAGTCTTAAGGTGAGTTTGTCTTCCGAGCTTCAAATACACATTCCATACCCTTCAACATGATGAAAGTTCTATTGGAGCTGTCCTAGGTGGCTGGAAACAGTACATGAGGATATAAATCTACCTATACGCATACTCTCTGACAAAACAAAGCACATTCCTCTTTCAGTCTTAACACACCCACGCACACCGATGTTGACATCGTGTTGCCAGCCTTAGGAATATTTTCCCCTTCCTGCTCAGTTGGCGAAGCTCACTCACTTGCGTCGCTTCTCCAACAAGATGGCCACAGACCCACGATTAGCACGTCTGGATCCACGGCGGACAGCAACTCCAACACAGCCTCCTCCACCACCTCCACCAGCAAAATCAGATCAGAAGCCTCTGGGTGGGTACGATGGAGTCGAAGATGCGGACCCAATGGCTGTATCACGAAATGAGGAGGGTGGCTTCAAGCTGAAATTCTGCACAGTATGTGCAAGTAACCAGAACAGGTACGCTTTTTACCCATCACAATTTTACCAGTTGTCCCTGTAGTTTATTTCCCTCGCCGATTGACCTAGCCCAAGTGACTGCCGTAGAACACTTTGTGCACCACCCAAATAATGTAACTACTACTTTAAGCCTACAACAAACACATTATTACGAATGCCGTCTAGGTCTATGGCTGACTATCCAACGCTTAGATCAATGGAAGCCCACCTCCGCTTGTCGCTCGCGTCCTATCCCGTCCTCTCTTTCGGAACCGGCTCCCTCGTACGCCTTCCCGGTCCGTCGATAACCCAACCAAACGTCTATCCTTTCAACAGCACTTCTTACTCGACCATGTACCAAGAGCTCTCGCAGAAAGACCCTCGCTTGTATCGCGCCAACGGCATACTTTCCATGCTTGAGCGCAACCTGAAGGTCAAATGGGGTCCTGAAAGATGGCAGGATTGGCCAATTGGGAAGCCGCGACTAGATCAGCAGAGGGAAGACAAAGGCAGCAGAGGCGCAGAGGGAGGCGTAGTGGACGTGGTGATCACATGCGAAGAGAGATGCTGGGACGCTGTGGTGGACAATTTGCTTGAGAGAGGTAGTCCATTGAATCGGCCGGTGCATATCATTAATGTAGATATCAAAGACAACCATGAAGAGGCGTTAGTGGGTGGAAAA
Organism: Letharia lupina; assembly: GCF_014066315.1. Classification (NCBI taxonomy): domain Eukaryota; kingdom Fungi; phylum Ascomycota; class Lecanoromycetes; order Lecanorales; family Parmeliaceae; genus Letharia; species Letharia lupina. The sequence goes on from NW_023502975.1 coordinate 1,073,516, forward strand.
GGGATCCTTGATTTAGCAGACTCGCTGAATCAGGCGGCAAATGAAGAGAGGAGGTCTGGAAATGGAAACGGTTTCGACGAAAGGGTGCCAGAGCTGCTGGCAGAGTGGCAGGAGAGATGGCCGCAATTGCCGGCGTTGTGGACTCTAGGGTGGTTTTAAAAGCTGGGCTTTGCTGGATTTTGTCGACCATTTTGCATTACCGGATACCCCCATGCAGCTGTATTATGAGACTTCCAGCATCTGAGACGGTGAACATGCAGTGATGCTATTGGGAAAGTGGAAGCAACTCAGAACATGATCAGGCCGTTCACACCTACCTTTCTCTCTCGGCTTCTAGGTGCCTTGTAAACTCGGGTTAAAGCAGACTGAGTAACAGAATATATGGATTAAGTCCGCCTTTTCTTGTATTTTGTAACATTACAGACTACCAGTGATGTTAGCAGCCGCGGTTGGGGGTTAAGGTAGTTACATTATTGAACCCTAGCTGCAGGGGCTGGCGGCGGCGCGGTCGATCGTACTTCGGAGGGTATTTATCGGACAGACGGGATGAAATAATAAAGTTCTTAAAGGTCAGCACAAAAGAGTCCTGGACAGCGCTAGTCGAGCCCTAACCCTATTTTCGAAAGGCAGCCCTGTACAGTACCGTAGAATTATTCGTGACCCCCTAAGCCCATTGTCTAGGCAACCTTTTAGGCGGGGCGTTATCCGGCAGCAGTCTTGGCGTCCAGGACCCTTGGGAAGGAATAGGCGGATTTTCGCCATCGTGTTTTAACACCGAGCCACCATTCTCCATCACGCAACAAATGCTCAAAATACACATTCTTATGAGAGAGTCAGATATCGTACGGAATTCTCATAGAGACTTTCAGCACCCGAAGTCCCCAGTTGTAAAGGTTGGACTTCGATTTTTAGATCCTCCATATAGTGAAATGAGTCTTTGTACAACCGAAGAGTGGGGATGAACCGAGTATACTCGGTAAAAAGAGCTTGGAATTCGTCATTGGGTATGCAGATCGCGAAGGAGATATCGCTGAAGGCATACGAGTAACCGTTGCGTAGTCGGTCAGAATCGACGTCGTAAGGTGTCTCGGTAATAGTCATCGAGTGTCGCGACGGCCCTAGGATTGGTGGATAGTAGTTCTCCGGAGACCTCCCTTTGGTCTCTGGTGTTGAGGCGCTATCGTCAAAGTTCTGCCGAATTAGCGTGTGAACCTGCCTTCTCCTCAACCACCGTTGAAGAGTCCTTTCGTCTTCTGTTTCATCGAGTTTTGCTGACATAGTAGCACGCAAAGCAAACCATATCTCATGAGCATCGCTGGTCTGCTTTACGATCCTGCCGCCGCGAGGGTATATCACATACTCCTCACTGATAATCGAAAAGGTCGAAAACATAGGAGTTGTAGGCTAGAAACATCAGTCAGTCAGGGTAGAAGATAGAGTTTTTTGTCCAGGCACTGAGTCTAGGAATGTTCGTGTTTCTAGACTCTTACTTGTTCCCAAGTCTCGCGAAGTGCTTCTAGATCTGACGGGGGAGGTGGTGTTGAGGAGTCAAAGTCGGGATGGCCGCCTGGCTTCAAGTAGCAGTCTACTTTACTCGAGTGGTGTAAAGATAGTTGTTGATTTGATGGCGATTTGCTCTGCGAACAAGACGATCTCCAGGCTTCATCATGTCCAAAATTCTAAGCGTTTGATGGCGAAGTCATAACACATTCTTGATTTCCCAGCTGCCGCCCCGAATCCCTGTAGAAGTGCTTCTACGGCCAGCCACGGACCTTCATATCATGAGAGATTGTGGGATGTATTTGTCTTCTTGCGTGATCCACTTTACCCTCAACCTGTGTCTCCGTAGATGATCTGAGTCTATACCATGAAGATTGTGTGCCGTTCGGAACAGGCGAACTTTTCTCAAGGTATAAGGCTTCTTTCTGGTCCGTGTTCGACGCGAAAAGCGTAGCCATAGTGGTGATATAAAGCTGTATTGACTACAGGCGAATTTTAATTCTCATTTTTGTGTTTATTTTCTATATATCGAAAGGTAATCTCCTAAAAACGGGCCGCCTGGGTCGCGATTGTTAAGGAGATAGATGTTCGGTGGCGGAAGAACTTATGAACATGGCCATGAAGAATAAAACAACAGAATTATGCCAGATACATGATTTTATCTATGAAATCTAATGAATCTAATAGTACGCCGTTTTTTATTTCTCATGCTTGCTGACTCCTTCCTCATGATCCTTAGCGTTGGGTTGAAGAGGTGATGAGTCTCTTAGCCCACCAGACGAAGCAGTAGTAATCAGCTTTCTTCGTCTCGTGCCTGATCCAAAAAAGGTGTGCAGCAAGCATGTAAAGAAAGCCCGTGATTCCCATGATTGAGTTTGAACGCCTGTATCACCGTCACACTGAATCACACAATGAAAGTCTCACCACGCTCCCCCTCCCCTCCTCGCTTTCCTTTCCCGCCATCTCCTCAAAGCTCCCACGGTCTTCCAAGTGCCGCTGAAGAGCAGTGTGATGTAGCATGATTACCCCGATACATCTTGCGGACAGCCTGTGCGGGCTGCGTTGATTGAGTCAGTCCAATATCAATGAGGTCTCCCTCTTCCGTAACCGCCATTTCGTCAAATATGACTTTATGGGTGGTAAGATTTCGAGATCTCTGAGCTTTTTCGGCCACAGGAGCAAGAAGTTGAGAGCCCCTACTTTTTTTTTGCGCGGCGGAGAGTTTTCGTGTTGTGGAGTTGGGTTGCGTAGAGTTGACAGAGTCAGGGTCTTGCTGGGTGGTGGTAGTGTAAGATGCTTGTTCCTTGCTGCCCTTGTCTTCATGCTCTGGATTGTGGTGTAGGGTATTCTCAGTTGTCGTTTGAGCTTGAGAATGCTGTTTATCTGCCATTGCAGGTGTGGAGTTGGGTTGCGCAGAGCTGAGAGAGCCCGGGTCTTGCTGGGTGGTAGTATAAGATGCTTGTTCCTCGTTGCCCTGGTCTTCATGCTCTGGATTGTAGTGTGTGGTATTCTTAGTTGTCGTTTGAGCTTGAGAACGCTGTTTGTCTGCCATTGCAACATGAGACTGTAGGATCAGGGCTAGTTGGTCCCGGGACTCTGCAGAACCAGGGCACTTTGGTTTGTGTGTGTTTGTGTGACCTCTCATGCGCCGTTCGGATACATACGTCTTTGGGCAAAATGAACATTTATATTGTTTGGCTCGGCCGGGCAAGAATATAAAGAGAGGATGAAAGCCATCGTAATTTCCATAGAGGTCACCGGCGTTCGAAAAATGAAGCTGACAATCTGGATCTGGACAGGGTAAAGAGTGAGTGCTTGATAGTTCTGCAAGTTGAGAAGACTCTGCAAGTTGAGGAGACGAGCCGGCAGACATAATGGTTATCTTTCGAAGATAGATAGATTGGAGAAGTCTTGATGCTCTTTGGTTGAAGTTGAAAGGTTGGGAAGTGTTTGGTGGAAGATTCGAAGGATGAGGATGGTAAGTCGTACAGAAAATGAACTCTTGGTGCTCTTTGGTTGAGGTGTTGGCAAGTGTGCGGTAGAGGATTTGTAAGATGAGGATGCTAAGCCGTACAGAAGGGCAACTCTTGGTGCTCTTTGATTGAGGTGTTGGCAAGTGTTCGGTGGAAGATTTGTAGGATGAGAATGGTAATTCGTAGAGAATATGACTTTTTCTGGTGAGTCTGGTAGTCTGATCGCGATCATTTCTGTTTTTTGGGTGCATCTCTATTTCTTTGTCCCATGAGTCAGATGCAGAGCTCCGAGACAGCCATTGCCTGATCTGGCATAAGACATGCCCGGTGCTCTGGTCGTTACCCCAGTTCCTATACGAAATGTTTCCATGGAAGCTCCTTCAGGCTTTGTTCGGAAGTCGTAATTCCGTTCTAGAACAGATTCTTGTCTTTGATTTCGGACTTGCTCAACTATACTGATGGCCGACTGCATCGTGGCTTACCCTATTGTAACTTCCGAGAGACGCAACTGATCCTCTTTTGAATAATGCGGTGTATAGTGTGAGACTTAATGCTTGGGAACAATGGTATAAAAATAGCCACTTATCTATCACGGTCCACAGTGATGAACAACCTGCATTGTATAATCAGTACCCTTAGAATCTTGACCGGTGATACAGCCTACATGTTCATCATTACCCCCTTTGCTCTCTGCATTGTATTGTCTTCCTTACACTTATTGCATGTCAGAACTCGTAATGAAGTCTAACTTCAACTCGCATGAGCTCTCGCCTCAAGAGAGTCAGAACAGTACGTATTCATCAGCCACTTGTCCAAGTAGAGTACGTTAGTGACTTGTTACTCAGGAACAATACGCTAGGGGAATAAACCCCACAGATCATGGCCGCGCAGATCGTACTCGAAAGTCAAAATACGTCCGTTTCGAGGCAGCCATCGACCGAAGGCTCCAAGAGTTCGAAGCAGACCAGGAGACGTCACAAACAGCTATCAACAGGAATGGCAAGCGACCTCAACTTGGCTACGATCGAATCGCCAATGCTCGTCGTCGGCAATCCATACCTGACTACGAAGTCAAACAATCTAAGAAAACGCCTGGACGGTAAAAAGGGTTAGATTGGCTAGAGAGGCAGGGCAAGGCCAAATTCGAAGCGCAGTTCGCATCGATCCTTGCGCAGTGGGGGGTCAAAGATACGCATAAATGGACCTGTGTTCTTCTCCCAGAGGATTCGAAGTCGTTGGACCCTATACTTCTCAGCAATCTGTTCACTCCGGAGAGATGCCCACTTGCCGGCTCTGGACGCTTCTCTTACAAGTACTCGGACCATGTGACAGCCTTTGCGCGAGCGGTTGCATGGTACCAAACGTGGCCACGGAGAGCAGCCGATCTGGACCAATTCCTTGGGTCTGCAGCTTACAAAGATAAGGATACTTCCCATACCTGTCACCAGGAGTTTTGTCTCATACACATCACGTATGAGGGAGCTGACATAAATCACGACCGAAAACTGTGCTGTGAGAGAGATAAATTCTTGCGCGCGGAAGGCCGACCGATTCCAGAAAACTGCACCAGGCATAATCCCCCCTGTTCAATACAGGTAAGCTAGCCCAGCTCCATTATCTTCTAATACTTATTGCCGTTAGCATGCCTCCCTGACGACACTTGAAGCATTCAACATTCAATTCTCGGTCTTACGTCAAGCAAGAGGTATACAATCAAGCGAACCTCTTGCAAGGCCACGCCGACATCCGTTTTCCTTCTTTGAATCTCAACTTCCTCTCTCCTCTGGCTTTACCGCAGTCACCTTAGGCTTAGATCACCTCCATCTCCATACTCCGTCACCAAGTGATAACGGCAAACCCGACTTAATTTGCGAGTTCTGCACCAGGATCAAGTCTTTTACAACTATTGTTGGGTATCTTGCTCATCGGTCCCATAAACACGGAGATGTTGAGGAGGCGGGACGACCGCATGAACGGTGTCTGAAGGAGATAAAGCGTGTTAGCTTGCTTTGGCTCTTATACTGGCGTCGATGTCCAAACAGAAGTAAGTATGGCCAATCGACTCTTAAGAAGCTGGAACAGACTCGGGAGGAAGACTTTGATTGGGATGTTGTTGAGAGTTGGCAGCTTCGTCGTTGATTTGGCCTCACTCGATTGGGTATATCAGGCCTCAGTTAGAATCAGGCGTGCTTTGCAACTAGATTTTGAGCATTCGGACTTACTCACGTTGTTGATGTTTGCATCCTCATCTATCGCAGTAAGAGTGGTCCTCACCATATTATAATGACGATTGTGCGTATTTGGTCAGGTGAGCTTCCTTCTTTTAACAATCTCACTTTTTCAACGACTCTATATCACATACAAAGATCCGTCAACAAGTCGTGCTCTTTAAAAACTCCTAATAGCTGTCAATCGTGCCCAGTAACGAGCTAGAAGCCGAGTATTGTGGAACACATATCAACGTTGCGGGCAATGACTTGCCAGTGGATCGTGCTTCCCTCCGCCCATCCCCTCTCCGCCCCCCATCGAAAACACACGCCAAACTCTTTTTCCGAACTAATGAGACGACTGCTCGCTTCTTCACTCCTTTCCCACTCAAATTATCTTCCTTGTTCTGTCGTCTGACCCCTAGATCCTCCTAAATTAGAAATCGCGGAAGACGTTTCCGACGACTCTCATAGAGAACTGTCAGACGGCAGACAGCAAATACTCCTCCAGCTTTCCACGACTGCCTCCCTCAACGTCCAGTAGACGCCACACCGCCTCAATCCCATCCGGAATCGTAGACCCGACATCGCAACCCAGAAATGTTAACGCTACAGCTACATTTTCTTCTGTCACCTTATCCTTTACATCAAAGCTGCAAGTAGTCTGAAAAGCTGGATCAGAGCGCACATCGGCAGGAGATCGTATTTCCCAGATCTCGTTAATCTGCGAATCCGCCCCCTCAGGAAGGCTGAGATGACGTTCAATCTTCTCGTCTTCAAGTTCCGCTGGAAAATTGAACTTTTCGCAATTCCAACACCAGGACTCGAACAAGATGTTGCATCTTTCCGCATCCCACGTCCTCCAATCAGGATATTCATCACCTTGCCAGTATCCCGTCGTCATCTCCTGGCCATGAATCTTATGGGCGATCGATGCAGTACATGGTGTACAATCGTATGGCCAGAGTTCGAGACCCACCCGGCCCCTTACCGCCCAGAGGTTTTCTCCCGGGTGGTCAGGGTCCGGTTCCCCTTTGATCTCCTGTGCCATACCGAGAAGCCTTCGCAGAGCTACTTGCATAAGGATATCGGCGTTGAGAATGATATCGTTGTCCTTGTTGCACTGTCCTCGCAGTACAGATATGCGATAATTGAACCAAGCCTCGCAGTCGGCTTCTGTCCATTTCGCGGGATACGAGCGCTCCGAGAAGGGGAAAAATACGCCTTCCCTTAGCCAAAGCCGTTCTGGAATTCTCTCGTATCTGAACTGACTGGCTATACCTCGAAGTTGTTTGTCCCGATAATCAAGATTTTCCTTGGAAGGAGTCGACTGCTTTCTTCTTCTAATCCAGGTTTCCTCGCTGATCCTCAATTGCCGACTGTATTTTCTCGTCGCGAGAGGCTGCGCGGTCCGCATAGTTTCATGTAGCTCTACCATCTGTGACTGAGTAATCGTAGAGTTAAGGCGAGCTGTAAGATCTCTGCCACATTCATGGTGCGTGTCGACGAGGTTTCGGAAGCTGATGGCGACATTTTAAGTTCTGCTTTAGTCCACGCTTGGGAAGAGAGCTTGGTCAGAGGCAGCAGAATCTTTGGCCAGGCACCGCAGAAAAGATTGAACGCCCAATTAGTAATAGCAATATTCCCGGAAATTTGATAATCCGATAGTACCATCAGAACAGAAGGTTATGGGTCGAATATCGTCAATGCTAGCGACAAAAGGATTACGGATTGTTCCATCCCAGCTAGTCATCTGGGATTCTAAGAGAGTATGATATCAGTATCATCTTGTTGGAGTGATGAAGTACTTGTCTACCTAATTTGCCTCGACAGGGTATAGCGCAATACTGGTCACGCCACTGGATTGTATCATCTTCAAGCTTATCGACCTGCGTCTGAAGCGTATTCCAGATTGTCGTTCCTAGAAGGTCAATATCTCTTTCGGGTTTTCCAATTTTTCTCAGCGCTTGATTTTCTTTCCGAAGTCTGTCCAACAGCCTTTCACACAAGGACCCTGGCCTCAGTCCTTTCTGGGCAGACAAACTATGCTCAGGTACAATTGAAAGTCCTTGTTTTAAGGCGGCTTCTCGATTGTCGCTAGTACGTTCTCGATGTTAACGCTTCGTCGTTGTGATGTTAGATTTCTGACAGTTCGTGCCGTCTTTGTTACGGCCAGCACACACACTTGTATTTGGGAAAGGGCGAGTGAGAAGGCGATCTGAGAGCGATGCGCTTCTGGTGCTGTCCTCGCCGGAGTCACACATATCGACAGAGGAACTGATGCCTTCCTGACGGAGATTTAGCCCAAGAAAATTAAAAGCCTCTATTGGAGAGCAAATGCGTAGGTCGGAGTTTGAGGTCATACGCCGAACGCGTAAGAGTTCCTTGTAAGGATGGCTCAACTGCCACTTCAATGTAATGGTTTTAATCCTGCAAGTGATTATGAAGATGGCCGTAAGGGATATCTTGATTGAATAGGAATGCTGCTCTGAAATGTTGAAGTGGCGAATTTCGTGAAGGAAGACATTACTTTCCTCATTTCTATTGCCTGACGAAGCCATCAACTTGTGTTGGGCATCTGAGTCTTACCTTACACTTGAAGCAGATGTTAGGGATTTGGCGTGATGCTAAGGTAACCCGTTTACCCCATGCGTCGATCGCCCCAAAATAGATCTTCACAGGTGAGACTTGCAATTTGATACTCATAGGTTTCGCAAAGATTTTGAAGACAAATTTGAACAATTATTAAAGATTATTAAGATTGAAGCTAGCCACTTTGGGCTAACTTCCGCATGCGACGAGAGGGTGCAAGATCGCGACTACTCGTACTTTGACTTCTCTGATTATTTTGACGTTTTTTAGTCAAGGCCTACCCCCAGCAATGCAACGACGCTAGTCTTTCTACAGGGGCTTTCATTGGTCAATTGGCTTCTTTGAAGTCTTCATGTGTGTTCTGAAGACTTCAGGACGTCCATGAAGCTGCAGCCAAGCAAATAGTATGAGGCCTAATAGTTACTCAATGGCGTTAGGGTAAACTCGAAATCTAGCCGCATGTAGGCAAAATGTGGTCTTCAAAATCTTTGCGAAACCTATCTAATTACTCTACTCATACCAGACTTTTGGACTGCCCTGCCAAAACATGGGTCGTTACAGTAAGGATATCAATGCGTCACCGTTCTGGTACCCGCTTGGCCTCTTTCATCCGTTACTCGGAGGTTCCCTGCTGCTTCATTTCACATCAATGGTGATCAGTTAAGAACCTGGCTAAGAGCATCCTGACGCTAATTGATGGCGGACGACGAAGGAAGAGTGCTACCCACGACGCCCGAAAACATAGCAATGCTACAAGCAGAAGTCGCAGCTAAGAGACAGCGGAGAGCAGATCGGGCTGCGAGACGACTAGCAAGGGCTCAAAGTAGGCCGCTGGAGTCACAGGCTACGGTATGACTTCATGTCAGCATGTGACTTCCACCAGCATAATGACAGAGAGGATATTAAATACAAACTTACTGCTCTATATAGGAAGACATAGGGAGTGCCTGTCAATGGAGAAGCCGACGCAAACTATGTTGCGTCTTTACAGAATACATCCCAAGCACCAAGCGGCCTGGCTATTGATCCCAGCCACGACAATACGCGCCAACGCATTGTCACCGCCTTCCGAGCCTCATCCATTGGATCCATCGAAATTTGTCTCCTCAATCCGCTTCCTTCATAGCGAGCCCTCCAACCAACGAAGCTCTCCCTCCCCAATCCGCTTCCTTTTCCGCAGCACACTCTGCATCCATTCATACGGTGAATACTCAGCGGCGCGGTCCAGTCGCTATACTACCCAACGCGTTAGGAGAAGGTCTTTACGATGAGAGGAGGTTCACCAGTCCATACAGATTCACGGAATCTACATCTTTTACTGGAGACGATGTCGCAGAGACTGTCGCTACAGGTTCTGCAGACCAAGAACATCAGAACCTCGAAACGTGGCGCTCTATGCCTTCATTGCCGTTCAAGGATGAAGCAGGATCTACAGACAGTGCCGCAAAAGACGACTCCGAGATGGAAAGCGATGGAGAACACTTGACGACCGAAATTCAACGTGTTTTCATGACTCTCAGGGCTTGGACTAGTTGCCTTGCAATTAGGGACACCCTCTCGAACCTCTCAGAGTCAATCTTCTGGATGTGGACCCAAATTATCTTGTGGATCCTTGCATCTCTCCCTTACATTTCTCGACGCGTTCTCAACAAAACTACACTCCTTGGGATATTGGCTGTTCTTGTTGGTCTTGTCGGCCTAGCGGTTTACGGATGGGTCGCTTCTGTCCATGCAAGTGTTCACGGATGGGCCGGTTCTGTTCTGCACATAGGTCCATGTTCAATCTGCAAGGCATCCAGGGGAAACTTCTTTCGAACAGCCTGCTACCCAAAAGACATCACCGCTGATGTCATGAACACGTTCAACGAAACTTACGCCAATTTCGATACAGCTATGGCTACCAGAAATCTTATTTCCACCGCTCCAATAGACCTTCGCAGCAGCCGCAGCTCCCTTCACCGTGACCTCTTGCGTCTCCGAGCCCTCAATGCTACTCTTTATATTCCTAGTGCCAACTTCGCTTCTATCGATAGCCAAACCGTCAATGTGCTCGAACTGAGCAAAGCAATACCGGACGTACTGTTCCGCTGTCTCTCAAGACTTGCATCGACAGTGGCAGTAGTGGACTACCAGACCAATGTTACGATAGCGGAAATTGCAGCCTTCCGAGCAGGGAAGACGTCTCCGTACATCTCTATCCCTGGAAAACGGCCTCGCCGAGTAAATGCTCAACATGCTCTGTCTATCAGATTTGAAGGGCACGTTCTCTCCTGGCAAAAATTCATGGAGCCTCTTTTAGCCGTTGATAAGGCCCTTCTCGATACAATCGGGCAAGTATAGATCCTATCGAAGCCTTGAGCGTGTCTCTGGAAACCGCTAGTAACGCAATATACGATTCACGAGTCCACGTCAATTCCGAATGGGGATTACTAAAACGATCTCTCTATTGGCTCACCGGCAAAGAGCCTCCAGAGACAAAAGCCTTACTGCAAACGCTCTCAGTGACTGAGGAAATGAAAGGTCCACTGCATCATCTATCGACTTGGTTTGGGCCAATGTGGCCAATAATTTAAGCGTCAATTTGGGGCTGGAGGAGATTTTGAGAGCAATCGAAGGGGGAGGTATGTTGGTATTGGGGGAGGGGTGCGGGCATGGACTTATTGAACGAGATGCTAGTGGTATTCAATGAGGCGAGTGCAAGGATGGTCGAGGGGAGACGAGGGCTCGAGGCGACGAAGATGAGAAGAAATTCCAGAGAGGGATAAGATAGATTGTATTGTGCTAGGCGGATAGACTCAATCATATCAATAATATCTAATACAAACGATTCGACAAGTGAAATGTCTACATGGCCGCTCTCTGTTTGGACAGCAACAACAATGCTTGTGACTTGCTAGTGAGAATGATTGTGAGAATGCTTCTATGTCTGTGTCCCAGACCGCAATCTCACTACCAAAAGCTTGGCGGTCAGGTTGGAGGCTACCTACTGCCATCTTTGAGTTTGACCCACTGTCAAAAGGAGACCTGTGCAACCAGTGAAGCATGGACATCTTTTAACATACCATACCTTCACTCTTCGGCGCTTGACGTTCTATTGTGCGCAAATGCTTTGGATCGTTTGTTAATTGTTTGCGCGTATACCCCCTCTTTGTTTTTTGTTACCTGGTCTCGATTCTGGCCCGCCTCCTCATCGCCTACATGTCACCACCTCCACGTGCAGGAATCTAGATATCTCGGTCTCTATTTCTCAGGGGACACAGGATAATATACCCATATTATGAATGGCCACTTAGGCCCGCTTTCGCCAAACTCAACACACGGCAGCGAAGTTTCACAATATCAGTACTCCGGCCCGCCTCCGTACTCTCCAACCCTTCCCCACAACCGCGGCAACCTTGTCACTCCTCCTATCTCAGGCTCATCAAATGGTGGTCAGCGACGGATCTCGAATGGGATGAACCACAGACCGGGCGACCCATCCCCACCACATTCAATAGCACGCTCCAGCTATGGAACTACAATTTCCATCTCCGAGGGTCAGAGAAGGAGGACATTAGTCATGGAGGAAAGATTATCGCAACACTACACAATCCTCAAGAGGTTCCTCGCTCAATCTCTGCGCGATGAGAAGGGCAATCCAAGACCAAATAGAGCGAGGGACAAGCTGTTGCGATTATCACCAGTCCAATTCCAAGAGTTGAGTACAGACGTTTATGACGAGCTGCTGCGAAGGCAAAGCTCTACAGGACAGCAAACCAATGGACCAGGCCAGGTGCCTCCTTACTTGCTCCCGAAGGACAACTTCCATCCAAAACGAAATCAGGCCCGTCAAAAACTTGCTACTTTACCTCCACCAAGGTTTCAGGACCTGGCGACAGACGTCTTCTACGAGCTCGAAAGAAGGTTTCCAATGTTCGCTGGGAATAGTGTCAGCCGCATTGGCAGTCCAGCTATGAGTACGAGAGGCCCACCAAGTCGAGTGGGCTCGCCCAACGGTGTGAGACCGAATTATGGTCAAAGAAATGCATCATTGGGAAGTCAGGTCATGGCCGGTTTGGGCATACCCGGTGCGGAAGGGTCCAGTGACAATCAGGGGAGGCCAATGGCGAAGACATCTCAAAGTAATACTATAATACCGAATAAGAGCACGATGGTGGAGGACGACGATGAGGAAGGGAGTGATATCTATGGAAGCCGGAGAGATACCACATTCACATCTCGGAGCATGGGTGGATCGGACAAGGACCGTAAAGCCATTGCGGAGTTTGAGACCCAGGTCGAGGAGCTACAGGTGAAAGTCAAAGGGTTAGAGGAACACGTGCGCGAAAAAGACTCGGAAATGGACAAGATGCATGAGTCTCGAAGCGAGGAGCAAAGCGTAAGTCTCAAAGATCCATCTCCGAAGTTGAGCGCCTAACAATTTCAATCAGGCCAATGATACAGAAAGGGAGAAATGGGTGACCTTGCAATCCGACCTTGAGGACAAGCTGACTGAAGCTCGCAATCTCAACAATAACTTACAGTCAGAGCTTGATAAAGTCAGAAATAAACAAGCCAACACTGAGCGCGAGTTACGATCCCAGGTGGACACTCTGACAACACAAGCCAGCGTGGGTAAGAGCGAATGGAAGGCTCGTTACGACAATCTTGACAGAGTCCACCAAGAATCGCGGTCAGCACTTTTGCGGCAAGACAAGGTCACGACCGAAGTGAAGCAAGAGGCAGCTAGTTTCCTCAATCAAATGAGAGCACTCTCTGAGCGAAGTAATGAATCCCAGGAACGAGAAGAGAATCTGGTTCGTCAGGTTCACAAGCTTGAAAAAGAGGTTCAGGAATGGAAAAGTCGATATGCTCGGAAGAGAACGCAAGCACGGACCTTACGCGCTTCCGCGATGAATATATCGTTACAGCAGTCAGACGCTGGTCAAGTAGCTAAGGACAGAGATTTTACAGCGCAAGATGGGCTTGTCAAAGACATACATGTTACCAGGTTCCAGATCGCTGTTGACGAACTGTTGCAAAGCGCGAGAGAAGATGAGCCGAATGCTGTTATAACCCGTGTCAAACCTGTGGTCGTTGCGGTTAGGGATATCACAATAAACTTGGGTGATACACAATCTAGCCAAGACGGAGCGATGCAGCAAAGACACAAACTCAGGGTCAAAGTGTCCGCCACAGCTAACAACCTCGTTACAGCCTCTAAGAATTTTGCAACGTCGAAAGGCCTCTCACCAGTGTCTCTCCTTGACGCAGCGGCTTCCCACCTCGCGTCCTCCATAGTCGAGCTCATCCGCCTTGTCAAAATACGGCCTACCCCTACGCAAGAGCTGGAAGAACAGGAAGAAAACGATGTCATCGCCGACTCTCCAGCGGACTACTATGGCATGTCCCGGGTAAGAGAGAGCACTGGTGCAGACTCGGTCTACAGCACCGTAACCGACCCTCGACGCTCAGTCCAGCCTGCGACTCAAGGTAAATCGGCAAAATTCGCCCAAAATGGCTTCCCCAATGGCGGGCAATATGGTACTGGCTCCAAGCCTACGCACGGCATCTACAAGTCTCCGGACAACAAAATGGAAGAGCTCAGGGTAAGTTTTCCTTTTTCTTCCCCCCGCCGCCCTTTGAAGTATGGCTAACAATTCCAATCAGATTTTCCTTGAATCCCGCACTGATCACCTTATTCCCTCGATCCAAGCGCTCGTCTCCTCTATCCGGACGTCTGCTGAGGCTCCAGACATTCTCGACCATCTCGCAGCGATTGTATCCACTACCTCTCAAATCATTGCCAAAACGCACGACGCCTCGCCCAGCGAGCAGTCGGTGCAAAAACTCGTGCTCAGCTTATCAGAATGTGTTGACAGACTCGAGGATAAGGGCAGGGAAGGTGAGGGCATTGATGACGATAGGGATTGGGGCATCTTTGTGAAAGGTCTGCCGCCGCTGGCGTTCGAGATTGCAAGGAGTGCGAAAGAGTTACGAACGTGGGTTGAAGGGAAAGGAGACAAGGAGTGAGGAGGATCGGGCTGATCCAATGTACAGTATTTAATCACTGGTGTGCTGATGGGTTTGGATCTGCATGACACGGCGTCTTGGGATGGAAAGGCCTGAACATGCCTGACACCATGTCTGATGTGGCATATATTTTGGTTCTTACGGTTTATACAGGATTTAATCGAACACCAATCCTTCTGTCCGTGGAGGATACGCTTCATTCGTTGCCAAGGCTTGCCAAATATTCAATCCCAAGTAATCGATTGCGTATACCTATGATTCGTCAAGTGAATAAAGAAATAAAGAAGGACCAGCCATCATACTCAAGAAACGTGTCCTTGAGAGCAGGATTTCGACGCATTGTTGCCGTCTCTGAATAAATAGCGCTCCCTCGAATTAAGTATTCCAAACTGAGTAGCCCTTTACATTCATTACCGTGTCAGACGTCGAAGACACGTTATGTTCAAACCTCGGGCCACCTACCGTCGACACAGCTTCCATCCAGCTCGACAGAAAAATCACACCCCGTACCATCGCAGCTAGCATTGCGAGTAGCTCACTGCTCACTTCAACCAGACACGACATGAGTGTGACGGTAACATCCAACTTTGACACTATAACAGCCCCAGCCAACCTGTCCTTTCCCTTTTCCTCTCTTCCATCTGAGATCCGCAATACGGTCTACGTACATCTCTTACTGACCCCAGGCGCCAACAAGACTATCACGCCCGACCTAATTCGCAGCCACCGTGATGAGTATGCCCTTTCAGAGTGGCTCTACGTGGTCGGATCTGACGATGGTCCTCCTCGTCAGGATCCCAATGATGCCAGTGTCCACAGTCAATATGGGTAGTGGCCTTCCCTTTTTGCACAAAGTGCCAGCAAATGCATAAGGAAGCGACAGCGGTGTTGTATGGCAATCACGTGTTCCGATTTGACGACACGCAGTATGGTTAGGGACGTCGTGATCGAGTTTTTCCAAAGCGTACTGGTACTGTATGGAAGAGAATTTCAGGGGACCTTCTTGGGGCCACTACCTTCATTTTCCATACTGCGACTACGTGCCCATGCATCTCCGGCTTGATCGCATTGAGGAAAAGAATCGATTCGAGATCAGGCATCTCTAGCTCACTTTCTCTCGCAAACTATTTATTGAGTATTTGGGTAATAATGTTAGCGAGATATACTGGAACCAGAGTCTGGCTGTCTTGTAGGCAATGCTCTGGAGCTTCTGTTGGAGAAATAAGACCTCCGAACCGTGATATCACGCCCACAGAAACACAAGCAATCCCTGGGCTGGAAGCAATGGAGGAGAAGACGAAACATAAAGCGAAACTTTCTGGTGCCGAGACTTGCTAAGAATCGATATGAGGAGACGATTGTCCATGATTCAAGGCACTCAGGAGCTGAAGTATACGATCCTCTCAAGAGAAAACTTGAGCTCGACGGGGGCAATGGAGTCTCCAAACACGACAGGGAATAAATGCGCACTGAGCTCAACGAAGTCAGAAGATATGCAGTCCGGTTATTTGACACGTACCCAGTTTATTAGCTCTGACTCTTGGTCGAAAGCTGCGAATGACAAGGTAGACACAACACTGTACGGTGCGAGTCAATTGACTGGTGATCTCTGTACGCTCGGACTGCTTTAAAGCAGCTGGGGTCATTCGCCGACGTCCGGCCATCTAGCAAAGTCGAAAAGACGTATTTGTCCATGGCACGAACTCTGAACAGGTCTATCACATTGGACCTGCAAAGCTTGATGCTTTAGGTGCTCCTCGAGGGCCATTGGCTAGATCGACAAAGCAATGCGAGGGACGTGTGGAAGGTTGGGGGTTGCACGGATGCACGCCTTGCTTGATGACAGCTGCCACTATCGAAGTTGCAGAACTGAGAGAATGCATTCAAGCGGGAGACAAGATGCAAGAAAGCGAGGGTAGAATTGAGAATCTTAGCGAGCTGCATGTAGACAAAGACAGACGGAGACTTTCTACTTCACTTCATGGATTGTTCTATTATTTGTTCTTCATCACCATTAAGGATCGTGCACATGAGTCTATGCTCGAATCTTCCGCAAGCAAACAATCCAAAGACGAATTTGCGTAGGGATGTTTGTTTCCTCGACAAAATGCTAGAGTAGAAGTCCCCATAGCTGCTTTCGCCGTCCCCTCGCACCACCACAGCGATGCTTGGAGAATTTCTACCGGGGTCTTTCGTAAACCAATGCCGATTCCGTCGTTGTGATTGTCGTCTCTGCTCTGCTCTGCTCTCGTCTTTTGCATGTTTGGGTGGTGGTGAGGGAAAAGCGAAAGTGCGATGTCGATGGACCTCGGCGTGTTCCAACAAGCTATTCTCGAAGCGAGCTAGAAGGAAGCAAGTCCACTTCCTTCCTCTTTTTCCACCAATCATCACAAAGCGACTTATCAAGTTGGTATTGGTCAAGGTAAAATTCGCCTATCTCTCCAGTCTCCAGACACCAGTCAGCGCCGGCGACGTCCGTTCCATGATTCCATCGTATCTAACTTACCTCGCTTACCGCTATATCAATCAAGCCCTTACTCGACTAAGTACTCATGTATCTCGCCACTTATGTTAGTATCCCGTCTACCGTAGAGTAACACGACCGGGCGAGGGCCGGGTCTAGATGATACTCTCTCGCCAGCGCCCGGCAAATCAGACTGCCAGCCATACAGACATCTGATCATCATAGGTCTTAATTTCTTACGCAGCGCTTTCCCGTGTCGAAATCGGATCTACTCATGCCTTGCCACACACATGGTCAATCACAAGTGTGGCATCGCTGGGACAGATCCGATGCTTATCAGCGAGCTTCCCCCCAACGCTGGGCGTATCCTGTGCTTTATAAAATCCGTCGGCCACCTCCACTCTCTCCGCGAGTGTGCATGTACAAGTGCTGACCTCTCTTTAAGCCTCTTATTCTCTCATTCTCTCATTCTCCCTTGAGATTCTCACAGAGATCTCTCCTAATTTCTCTCCTACGCACTGAGCATAATTCTCCTAACCTCATCGCTGTTTATCCCCGCATTTGAGGTCACCCCACCCTCACGCGACCCAGCAGACCTGCTCATGCTCTGCATCCCCCTGCGATAATGGACGACAAGAACGACTATCACGTGGGCAGCTACTCCCCGAATGGCACAGACGCAGAGAAAGGACCTCCGATCTATACTTCCGAGGCTCCTGCCGTACCCACAGAGATCTTCCTCACTGGCGATTCGGTGTACGCCAAGATCCAGCGAGCAGTCTTCCAATTCGGTGTTGAGCCGCGAGGAATTGAAAGAGTCCCGGAAGATGAGAGGACGGATACAAATTTGATGAAGGTTGGGACAATGGTGGGCATTCCCAACAAGTGGGCCATGTGAGCGCTGGAGGTGCTGATATGGCTTGACAGTGGTTCTCTGCGAATATGGTGGTCTCATCCTTTGCTATTGGCGCATTGGCTATTCCAGTCTTTAGTCTTGGTTTCGTGGACTCCCTCCTCACCATCTTCTTCATCAATTGTCTCGCCATTACTCCCGTTGCCTTTTTCTCCACATTTGGCCCCCGCTTTGGTCTGCGCCAGATGGTGCTCTCTCGCTACTTTTTCGGTTTTCACGGCGTCAAAATTAGTAAGTGGCTACGTGCTTCCCCTAGCAATGAAGCATTTTCTCTATCCCCGAATCCATTTTCCTCTCCAGAGGAGCCCAGTAACTAACGCCGCTCCACAGTTGCATGCTTCAACGTCCTCGCCTGTGTGGGCTGGTCCGCCGTGAATGTCATAGTCGGCGCCCAGTTAATCAACGCCGTCAACACCAACGTCCCAGGCTACGCTGGCATCATCATAATCGCGGCGGCGACGTGGATTGTCACCGTCTTCGGCTACAAAGTTGTGCATGTCTACGAGTTCTGGTCGTGGATCCCTAGTCTGATCATCTTCCTCATCGTACTCGGCGAGTTCGCGCACAGTGGGAAATTCAGAAATCTGCCAATGAACAGCGGTAGCACGGAAGCGGGTTCGGTTCTATCATTTGCGGCATCTGTATTCGGCTTCGGAACCGGCTGGACGAGTTATGCAGCCGATTACACCGTGTATCAACCCGTATCAGTCTCACGAGTCAAAACTTTCGCCTGGACATGGGGCGGTCTCATCTTGCCCCTCTGTTTCACCGAAATGCTCGGTCTAGCTGTTGCAACAGCGACCCTCGACCCAGTCGACACCAGCTACGCAGACGGCTACAATCAATCCGGCATCGGCGGACTCCTGGCAGCCGTGCTTTTCCCACCCCTTGGCCGCTTCGGCCAATTTTGTCTTGTCATTTTGGCTCTCAGCATTATCGCGAACAATTGCCCCAATATCTACAGCGTGACCTTCAGTCTGCAACTGCTGGGTCGCTGGACGCAGGCCGTACCGCGTTTTATCTGGACATTCGTCGGCACCCTCGTATACTGCGCTATTGCTATCCCAGGCTACAGCCACTTCGCGCAGGTTCTTGAGGACTTCATGCTATTAATCGTAAGCCCTCCACCTCCATCCATCACCCCACGCCTCTTTCCCATTGCAAATATACATCTAACACATCACGCAACAGGGCTACTGGCTGGCAATCTACGAAGGCATCTCCCTAACCGAGCACTTCATCTTCAAGCAGCGCAAATACGATATCACCATATGGAACAGCCCGGGCCTGCTCCCGCCCGGTATCGCCGCGGTGTTCGCTTTCTGCTTTGGAATCTTCGGCGCCGTGATGGGTATGTCGCAGGCGTGGTTCATCGGTCCCATAGGCAAGAGGATCGGGGACCCGAAGTATGGGGGTGATGTGGGCTTCGAGCTGGCTTTTGCGTTTAGCGCCGTCAGTTTTGCGGTGTTTAGGAGTTTGGAAAAGAAGCAGTTCGGGCGGTAAAGTTGAAACGATTAGGATGGGTGGGAGGCTCATGTGGATTGGTAAGATAGGTTGTTTGGCTTGCGATATGTAAGTGCATGTGGGAATGAGGCATATACCCTCTGCAGCTCCAAAGTTGTTTTTTTGCAAAAGGAAGATGCACCTTTGCATGTGAAAAGTCCGTCTCCGCTCAGACCTGCTATGGGGTATCTACCATCTTTTCCATCCAACGAACGCCTCGCTCACAGACCGTAAAAAACCAAAAGATAAGCAAATCAAAGCAGATCCACACAATCATCCCTCCAATCCTTTCACCAATCCCACCCCATCAACC
Source organism: Letharia lupina (assembly GCF_014066315.1). Taxonomy (NCBI): domain Eukaryota; kingdom Fungi; phylum Ascomycota; class Lecanoromycetes; order Lecanorales; family Parmeliaceae; genus Letharia; species Letharia lupina. The sequence goes on from NW_023502975.1 coordinate 1,092,993, forward strand.
TTCTTCCCCTCCCCAACACCAACACCAGCACCAGCGCCATCACCAGCACCAGCACCAGCACCAGCACCAACACCAGCACCAGCGCCATCCAATCCCAACCCCCTCCTCCTCCCCCGATAAAACTTATCCAAACACTCCCTCCTCTGCGCCTGCGTCCACCCCTCCACCACCAACGCAAACTCCACCGCGTCGGCAAACCCAAACGTCGTCGCCATGGTGCACAGCTGCCTCTTCATGACCTCCCGCGGCGGATGGTACCGCCATTCGACCTCCCCGTCCGCAGTCCCGGAAGCGTCGACGTCGTCGTCGTCGTCGGTGGCCGGGTGGTGGTGGCGGCGGCGGCGGCGTTTGGCGCGCCGTTGGGATTGCGAGCTGGCGAAGATTTTCCGATCGCCCATGTCGACGTCGTTGCCGGCCTCCTGGGCGCGGCGGGACAGGGAGGCTTCGACTTTGGAGGAGCCGACGACTTCGGAGTTCTCGTGGGTGTATTCGACGCCGGCGTTGGCGAGGATGGCCTGGACGGGGTCGCTCTTCTTGGCCCCGCCGGGGATCTTCCTCCGTTTCGCCTTGCCGGCCGCTTCTTCCGCCTCGTCGACAATGAGGGCTGCGAGTTGGGACATGGCTTTGTTCTCATTGTCCGGTTCGTCTTTATCGGTGGGTAAGAGAGGGTCGTCGCCCGCTTCTTTATCGTTTGGGTTATCGAGATCAACGCTGATGATCGTAACGCCGGCTTTTGATTCCGCTACGTTGGTCTTGTTGATGACGTCTCTCAGAACGAGGTTTTCGTTGTTGAAGGAGAAGAGGTTTGCAAGCCCGAAGATTTCGCCTTTTTGGTCTTTGTTTTCCTGCACGCCTTTGAAGTAGCGGCGCTCGGTGCTGGCGGTGTAGCCGATGTTTGCTTGTTGCTGTTTATAGATCTGTCTAGCGTAGACGATTTCTTCAATCGTGCCGGCGCTGACGAGACGGAAGACTTCGACGTCGCGGACTTGGCCGATGCGGTAGGCACGGTCTTGGGCTTGAAGATCGTATGCGGGGTTCCAGTTTGGGTCTACGACCACGACTTTGTTTGCGGAGGTGATGTTGAGGCCGACGCCGCCTGCTTTCGTGGAGATGAGGAATGCGAATTGGCCGGGATCACTGTTGAAGTCGTCGACGGTCTTTGCGCGATCTTCGTATTTCATGGCGCCGTCGAGGTAGGAGACGTTATAAGTGGTGTGTTGGAAGAGCATTCGCAGCATCTTCAGCAGACGCACGCTGTGGCTGAAGACCAGTACTTTGTCGCCGTTGCCGTGCCAGAAGCGCAGAAGTTTTTTGAGGATTTTCCATTTACCGCAGAATTCGGGATTGGAGTAGTTGAGGATGGAATCGGGGTTGCGGTAGAGCTTGCGCCACTGGTCGGGGACGGCGACCTGGAGCATTTCCAGATCTTTGTCTCGTTTTTCTTTTGGATCGTCGGACTGCGGGATGAGAATTGCGAGGTGGTTAGAAAGCTTTTGGAGATGGGCGATGGCTGGGAAAACGTAGGATTGCCATTTTCCACCGTCAGGGAGGAATTGCTGGCAGCACCAGCCTTGCTTCTTGCCGGAGCCGCAGTTGCAGTCGAGAGTGGATTCCTTGACATAGCGGACGACGTCGCTGTCGATGCACCTTTCGTAGGCGTCGGCCTGGGTTTCTGTGAGGGGACAGAAAACGACTCGATCGCTTTTCTTGGGGAGTTGGTCTGCTATCAATGTCTTCATTCGACGTAAGAAGAATTGAGGCAGCAGATTTTCAACTAGAGCTTTGGCAGTTTTGCGAGCTTTGCTCAGCTGATGGACTGTTGCGTCATGGGACTGACCCATCTTGAGTGGTATACTGATGCTCTGCTTCCACGTTGATATCGGTCCGAATTTGCCTGGATTCGTCCAGTTTAGCAGCGTCCACAACTCATCGTACGAGTTCTGAATAGCAGTTCCTGTAAGCCCGATCCTGCACAAAGCATTGATCTCATTCATAGACTGCGTAGTCTCCGAACTCCTTCCCTTGAGCTGATGGCACTCATCCGCAATAACGACATCCCACTCGACCATATTGATCGCGCTCTTGTTCATCCTGTAGGTCGTATAAGTCGTAATCATGATCTCCAGCCTCCCCTTCGCCGCAGCCTCCAGGGCCGCCTCTTTCGTATCTCCATGGTAGACATCCACATGCCACCAACCCCACCTCTTCAACTCGTCCTTCCAGTTCTCAATCAACGTTCCCGGACACACCACTAGAGCTTTCGGATACCACGGCGCGTCCGCCCTCCTCATCTTCCGCATGCGCTTCGCATCCCTCTCATCCGCCGTCTTCCCAAACGCAGCGGTCAGAAACGCAATCACTTGCACCGTCTTCCCAAGACCCATATCATCTCCCAGTATCCCACCCGTCTGATACACAAACAGCGCATGCAAGAACGCTGTCCCCTCCACCTGGTAATCTCGTAGCCACTGTGCGATAGGCGCCGGTATCAGGCCCAACGACTTCGGCAGCTGCTTGTCCTTGTACGGAGCCGCTGGCGTCCCTCGAGGGAAGTCAGGCCTCTCAGCCAATTCTTCCAGCCTCTCGTCGTCTGAGAAGTCAACGTCATCGTACTTCGGGGGTAATTTCAACCCTGCTGCTTGCAGTTTCTCAGTTCTCCTATCGAACCTAGCTCTCCTAGTTTGCAGGTAGTCTGGCAAGGTGTATTCCATCAACTGATCATCGTCGGTTTCGTCACCCCACTGCTTCTCCTTCCCATTGACTTTGCCGTCCTTGGTGATCCTCCTCTGTTTCTTGCCGACCAGGTCTTTCTCTTTCTCGACAGCTTTGGCCCTTCGAGTACTAGCAGCTGCTGCCTTGCGCTTGACCGATTTGCGGGCCTTGAATGTCTTGTACGCGTCCGAGTCGTCGTCTTCGGACCAGTCAACCTTCTCACCATCATGGAGCGCATCTCGCATGCGCGTGGGAGCGGCGTGATCATGGATTCCGGCCGCTGAGGATTCGTCTGAGGTCTGGGTGCCTACAACTCCTGGGGCCAGAGGGTGTCATTTCACAGCTGAAGAATATGGGGTGGGGGGATAGAGGCGCACTTTTGATGAAGTCTTCATGACCAAGATCTTTTCGCACGGACTGTGTGATGTCAAGGTCGTCATCGCTGTCGGTCGCGGCTCTCATATCATCCATAGCTGGTGGTGTAGATTGTGTAGAGCCACGTGGGGTGAGGTTCGCGTCACAAAACTCCGCAACAGCTCCGCAAGTTCAACACTTTAGGGCGCCAATGATTTTTCGTAGTTGAATCCCACTCTTTCCTCAGCTTCACGACCACCTTCTCTCCACGAATATCGTCCCCCGTCTCCTCCTACGCACACCTTTCCGCAATGCCCCTGGACACCTCAACCTACCACCTCGCGCTCCTCCGGCTCGATGGCCGGCGCTGGAACGAACTACGCAGGCTGCACGCCCAGATCTCGACCCAAGCCTCCGCCGACGGCAGCTCCTATCTGGAAATGGGCAACACGAAAGTCATATGCACGATAGCCGGCCCTGCAGAAGTACGCGGGGCAGCAAGGCGAGAGGGTGCGGAGAGAGACAATGCGGTGGTCACGGTGGAGATTGGCATAGCGGGGTTTAGTGGGGTCGATAGGAGGAGAGGAGGAGGAGGAGGAGGAAAGGGGAGGGGCGATAAGTGTGTTCGTCCGTGTTGACCTGGCCATAGGGGCAAGGGAGGGAGTAGGAGACTGAGGTGAGGGCTGACTGTGACAGGCGAACGACGGAGATGCAGAATACAATTGCTTCAGCGTTCCAGAGCACTCTCTTCACACATCTATATCCTCACTCCACCATAACAATCAGTCTCCACATCCTTTCGCAAGACGGCTCCCTCCTCGCTGCCTGTCTCAACGCTGCAACTCTCGCCCTGATCGACGCAGGGGTTCCAATGAGTGATTACATCGTTGCCTGCACGTCTGGCCTCACACCCCCCAAATCAGGAACTGAGAGCGCGGACCCGCTGCTGGATCTAAATGGCATGGAAGAGCAAGAGTTACCGTGGCTGACGGTGGGGACGTTAGGAGCTGGCGAGAGGGTTAGCGTACTAGTGTTGGAGAGTAGAGTGCAGGTGGGACGGTTGGAGGGGATGCTAGCGGTTGGGGTGGATGGGTGTAAGCAAGTTAGGGAAATCTTGGACGGGGTGGTCAGGAGGCAGGGAAAGAGGGTTTTAGAAAGTGTGATTAGCTGACACCAAAAGTATAGCAGAAAAACTTGTAAATCAAGGCAAGTGTGCACTGATGCATGAGTGGTGTAGGTGCTTTTATTGCCTGATATTAGAGCTCGCTTTTGTCTGCAGTAATTCCACCTCGGTTCCGAAGCAGATGATGTCGATTTTTTCAAGCCTTGATAACATTGCCAAAACCCGCCTCAACTATGCTTTTCCATGTCTTTACTGTTGACCAGCCTTTGTGATGACAGGCTCCTTGGTGTATTGGGTAGTGCCGGACGTGCTGCCAGTAGCCTCGATGGCCTTGACAATCTTCATTGATTCCGAATCCGCGACTTCACCGAAGACGACGTGCTTGTTGTCCAACCAGCTGGTGACAACGGTGGTGATGAAAAATTGAGATCCGTTGCTGTTCGAAGCGGGGAAGTCAGCAACTGCCAAATGGCATAGAAACTAGATTGAGAGCTCACGTGTTGGGACCAGCGTTCGCCATCGACAAGAGACCAGGAGTGGTGTGCTTCTTAGTGAAGTTCTCATCCGTGAACTTCTCGCCGTAGATAGACTTGCCACCAGTGCCCTGGGTGGAGAAGTCAGCTGTCTTCATATTCCTGTAGGATGCCAGCGATGTAGAGACTCACATTGCCACGGGTGAAGTCGCCGCCTTGAAGCATGAACTGGGGGATGACACGGTGGAACTTGGAGCCACTGTAGCCAAAGCCCTTCTCGCCAGTGCAAAGGGCACGGAAGTTCTCCGCGGTCTTGGGGGTGACATCGTCGTAGAGGTTGAAATTGATACGGCCAGTTTGATCTGTGATGGAGTTAGGCATAGATCTAATGCAGTGATGCCAGCAGGATTGAAGGATTTGATTCAATGGCAAAAGGCGGGGCAGCAGTGTTGTCTCACCTTTGATTTCCTTAGTTGGACGTGAGTTGGAATCAAGGACAGGTCCCTGCCAGGAGACATCGAAGAAGACTTTGACCGTCATGTTTGCTGGTGATGTAGAGAAAGTCCTATGTGATGGTCTGATGTGGTGGAAAGGTTGATTGAGAGTTGTTCGTGTGAGGGATCGAGGGGTGTTAGAAAACCACGAAGATGGTGGGGTTGAAATCCTTAGCGCCATTTGGTGGGGCAATTGGGTTACGCAGAATTTGTGAGTTGTGAGTTGTGACCCCAAGGGACTATGAGACTAAGTATGATGCGGCGAGTGGCGAGGCTTCCCTTTACTTCCTTGGACCTTGCAAACGACCCTAAGTCCAGGAGAGGAAACTCCAAGACAGAATATATATTTCCCAACGCTTGTAGCAAGCCGAGTGATTTGTTCAATGTAGAGTACGAGTACTGATCGGGGTCCAGGACTGTTCTTTGGGCAAGAGTCTGAATGTGCCGGTCTCCGTCTTGTAGAATGCAATAATGCAATAATGCAATGGCCGCTGCAGCTGGATTGATAACAGTCTCGGTGGGGGTATAGGGGATGTTATCACTCTGACATGACTGGCTCCTGATGGAAGATGATGTGGAGAATCTGCGTGAAGGAGGAGAACGGATGATGTGCGTGAAAAGGACTCCTATCTCACGCGCTCTCGGCCTCTCGGCTTCTCCAGAGATGAGGACCGGAGCTGCTTACATCATCACTGCTGCTCTAACAGCTCACAATAAAGTACCTACAACATAGCCAGGCAAGGCACACTCGTGTTGAAGGGCAGTGAGCTTTCTTCCCACATTGTATTGTTACGAGTCTACTGTTCTTCGTGTATGGCGATGTTGAATGATTCTCTATGTCTTGTATTCGTGTATCGATCGCATGCTAGCCGACTGATGAAGTTGTGGCTAATGCAAGCAACTTACGGCAAGCCTTCTAAGCTGTAGCTCAAAATGAATGCAACACATGTACGAGAAGAGAACAAGAAAATTCGAACGTCGCAAAGTCCGCAGGTGGTATAAGTACAATCGGAAATGGGATTTCGGTCTGCAGACGCAACCATCAACCCTTGGGTGTCATCGTTAACCCCTCCACTCTGTGTCCTTTGCCCGGGGCCGCACTTAGGGCACCAGATGTAGGCGTAGCGGCAGTCATGCTTAACCCTTCATCTGACGCGCTTTTGCTGGGGGTAGAAGGGTTCGATGCAGCAGGTCCTCGCGCATTCGTAGTCATTGACAACCCTTCCGCTGCTTGCGCTTTGTTGGGTGCCGCGCTCGCCACAGCAGATATAGGCGTGGTCGACCTTGTTGGCGCTTGGCTCCTATTGTGTGCCATGTGTGCTCTGACGAGATGACCTGCCGCCAGAGCACTGCAGAGACTAAGTTCTCCGGCAAGGACACTGGCGGCTACGATTCTTGCTAGCCGCCGCGCGTTTTCTCCAGGGTGGGTTGGATGAGCCCCTCTGACGCCGAGTAGGTCGAGGCAAGCGCTCTGGGGCTCGAGGACTGTACCGCCGCCGATGGTTCCGACTTCAATCGAGGGCATTGAGACGGATATCTGAAGGTTGCCGTTATAGCTGTTGACTGTTAGCGACAAGTCTTAACATTCGTCAAAAGTGACCACTTACTTTCGCATGACCGTAATACAATTACTGCTCTCCACGTTCTGTGCAGGATCTTGACCAGTGGCCAAGAAAATCGCAGTGACAATATTTGCTGCATGTGCATTGAAACCCCCAATACTACCAGCCATGGCACTTCCAATCAGATTCTTGCTCGTATTCAATTCAACAAGGGCATTGACGTCGCTCTTCAAGACGCTTCGAACGACATCTCCAGGGATAATAGCCTCCGCAACGACGCTCTTGCCTCTACCGTCAATCCAGTTGATGGCAGCTGGCTTTTTGTCCGTGCAATAGTTCCCTGATACGGAGATGATGGACATATCATCGAATCCGCTCTCTTCCCTCATGACGGCTAGGGCGCATTCGACTCCTTTGGAGATCATATTCATTCCCATCGCATCACCCGTGGTCGTCTTGAATCTAATGTAAAGGTAGGTACCGGCTAGGGCTGTCTTCATCGACTGCAAACGAGCAAACCGGCTGGTCGAGTTGAAGGCTCTCTTCATCGTTCTCTGACCGTCTTCGGAATCCAGCCAAAGCTTGGCAGCACCCGCTCTGCTCAATGTCTCGAAGCCAACGCAAGGGCCTCTCGTCATGCCATCGCCAGTGAGAACAGTGATCGCCCCCCCAGCAGCATTAATAGCTTTGCAACCTCGATTTGTACTAGCAACGAGGACCCCTTCGGTGGTTGCCATGGGCAAATAGTAAGACTTTCCGTCAATGACCATTGGCCCAGCAACACCAACCGGTACCGGCATGTATCCGATGACGTTCTCACAGCACGCGCCATGAACATTCTCATAATTGTACTCTTGATACGGTAGTTTCGATTTTTCCAATTGGCCGGAGTTCTCTGCTGTCGCAGGGGTTCTTGATACCAATGTTCGCCGGATCTTGACAGCTCGCGTTAAAGAAGCAAGCCTTGTCATAACATCGAGATTCTCCAATGTCTTCTCAAGGGCGTACCCTGGAATCTTGCCTCGCACAGTCAAATCATTCAGTTCATGATCGTTGAGATAAGCCGCTTGACGGTCTTTCACCATCTGCTCACATTCTACGGGGTCCCTAGATTCTGAGGCTTGAGTAGCTTCAATGTCGATGAATCCATTCGGCTTGGGAACGTGGCCGTCGGCGTTCGGCAAACTTCTATCGAATGCCGGTAGCCTTTCATGCCCCAGCAGAATCTTGTGCTTAGATGTTTCTAAGGCATGATCGTCACGGACAACTTCCTTGGTAGCTCGAGGTTCTTTAATGCTCCAACGGGCGGCGTTGAACAGGTAGCCATTGAGTACAAGGCTCACAGTCAATGTAACGATGATCCACTTGCTCACGACTGGGTCTTCCAGGCTATTAAGCACCCCTCCGACCACCCTTCCTCCAACGACGTAGTCCAGAAAGTGGTCCGTGTAGTCCCCGTCAGACATTGAGCCACTGATATTCTCAACGTCCGTATCCAATTGAGATGATTGAATGTCATACTTGATTGGCGGTAGGACGGTGACAGTGATAGAGTAGTTGTTGTCCACAGCCTCATTATAGAGGAGATCGAGCCCATTTTGTGCTACCTTGAAAGGATCCATGGAAGGTGATGTAAGCACATTAGATAGTCCGGAGACAGATGTAGGCGCTGCCTTCCTGCTGCGTGCTCGAAAAGGCATGGTGCCCAGATTCAAGGCGTTGATGAAGAGGAATCCGCCGACCATTATAACCTTGAACTTTGGGATACTGCTGTCGCGCGCCTTCTTACCGTTACCGAACACGTCGCTGACACCATTGCCGTTGGATCCCACACTTTGTATCCTATTACTTGCTAATTCGTCGTTTAAGGCGACGTTCTCAGCTACCCGTTTGCTGATTCCGTCTTCTTGCAAAGCTCTGCTTAGAGCCACATGGCGTTTGATGCGGTTAATCTCCAACTTCACGCTGAGTATAGCGGTATAAAACGTAAAAAGTAGTAGACAGTCAAATACCAATATCCAAGCAGCAAGAAAGCAGAATTGTGTCAAACCACCCTGCACTCCCGACGCAGAACCAGCAATGAGAATGGCGAGTTCTACGCAGTAGTCTCGAATTATTGCGAAGCCTTTCTCCTGTACCGCTACCTGAAGCGACGATTGAATAGTCTGCGAAGAGCTGGCGGTTGTAGAGAAATCCGAGTCTTGTCGTACGCCTTGCCCTCGCGAGTTTCCTGAAGCTGAAAGAACGGCTTTTGTGAGTATGATAGGCTTCTCAAAGCCGATAGTGACGACAAGGAACGGCAAGCCTTCCGACAGCAATACAAAGTTGATAGGGACCCCGAGCTGGTTGGTCATGCCGAGGCCGAAAAGGAATGCGAATACAGAAGAGATCAATACTGAAGTTGCAAGCCAAAAGTTCGAGCCCATATGTCGCATCGACATGAAAAGTGAAACAAACGTCAAATGCATAGCTAGGTACCCGATGACCATAATAATGATGTCTAACGACTCCGCGTTCTACGTTTTTTTTAGCATGAAGAACCACTGTTGGCGATACTAAACATACCTTTATGAGGTCTACAAAACTGGTCCATGTATTGGCAGCTGAAACACCTATCGTAGCCTGGGCAGATTGACGACCCATTTTTGCGGCTTTAACAACCCATGCGTTCGGCTTCTGTGTAGGACCGCCGTCATAAGCCCCCTCTTCTCCTTGCAACTCTGGTCTATGTGGTATCTCTTGAACAGTGGCCAAAAAGTCTGATGCTTCATTGGCGGGGACCGCGAAAGCTAGAGTCGTGTCTTGCGAAATTGGAGATAGCGGGTTCCACGTCGTTGGCAGAGTGCTCACTGAGCTGTTGGCAGGTATGGAAACCTGGTCTGCCAATGGTGCAGTTCTAGGGGAAGAATTCGATAAAGAATCGGGAAACACCAAGGTCATGACCATCGTGTGATGGGCTCCCTAAGCTTGATGAGCGAAGTCCAGTCAACAGTGTTACAGGCTCACCGTACCTCAACTGGGTCCCTGGAGGCTCCATTTTCGGACTGCCATTTCCATGATGTTTCTTCCCCGAGCCGTAATCGTCGACCGCCCTCGACGAGCGACGTAAGATCCGTGCCAGCTATATCTTTACCCACTTTTGCATGGCCGAAGAGGCTGCCTTCCAGGAGACCGTGATATGATGTGCTTGCCAATATCGCCACGGTGAATATGGTGTACATAGGATGCGTGAAGGCGGCACGAGCGACGCTCTGGAGTACTTGGGTGATTTGCCGATTCAGGTAGCCTGGATTCGACGGCGCTGGTTGATCGTGCTCATGGCGTAAACGAGCGGGAAGAAATGAGGCTCCTAACATCTTGAACGCTGGACAGGTCGAGAAGGTTATAAGGAGAGGGATCAGAGAGGAGCACTAGTATGTCGACATTGATGGAGAGATGCACTATGGACGTCTGGAAATCGTGAGCTTCTGGACTAGACACGGCGAATTCATGAAGTGCAGGGAAGACTGTCTCCGATTTCTGCAGCACACCCACCTTATCCGCCTTATCCACATACTCTGCACTCAGAGCCGACCTGGTTCTGATTTGCTCTGCCAAAATTGGACAAGCCTTAATCGAAGAGAGCCGGTGTGTTGATGTTGTAGGCCAAAGAATGGCATCACTAGCTGGCAGCTTTTGCAGCAATTCTTCCGAGGCCTGCTGAATATGAGTAAGGAATGTATGCTCCGAGGAGCAGCGACAAACAGATGAGTGAGTGGGGCTTTGGGGGTCGTTGTTGTCTCTGAGTAAACGGTACTGGGTTACATTGAAGAATTCCAAAACGCTTTTTTTTGTTCCGAGGGTTTCCTGGGGCAAATGCTTAGGCGCAAATTGAACCTTGGAAATACAAAAGCGACCAAGGCCAATCATAGACAAGAGACTCCGCCACTCTTTGCTTAGCGTTCTTCGTTCTAAGAGGCCATTCCGGCCCGAGTGCACGTTTGGCCACTACCGAGTCCCGACACCTTTGGTTGCCTGATAATCAAGTACCTTTACTCTAAGGTACTTCAGCAATTGGACCGCTTTCTCTATACTACTGGCTACAAGTCAGGAAAGACGATACTTTATACCCTCGGTGCTCCGCATAGTACAAAGCTTTCAATTGCTGGAACGGGTAGCCTTTTGTACGGCTTTGAAGGACAGTCAGCCCGGAGAAAAACTCGTCGCTGCTTCAGGGCTATCGCTCTGACATAAGCTGATACTTAGTGAAACCCTTGAGAAGTGTCGTGTCTCTGAATTCCCACCAAGGTGCTCGAGTACACATGGACCAATGGCAACGCCTATTCTGACAATTTTCATAATCAATTGCTGGCTCAGAAGGCTAGTGTGTATCATTGAAGTGGGTGAGGTCTTCTACAAGTGGCCAACACTTCGCCCAGTCAAGTCGTCCGCTAGATGGCCTAGAGCTCGATGATTATAAAGAAATAGTAGGCCTTTGTAAACGAAAGGGATTGGCTTCATATGCCAATAATGCAAACAGCCACTTTTTGTAACGTCAACAATTTGAACAGCACAAACTTGACGTTCCTAAACAAACCAGATCACAGCAACAGTCAAATCTCCGGACCGCCGTCTACTGTCTGCCTCAGTAACAACACAGCTATCAATTCAAGCTCGATGATGGTCAAGGCAGTCAGACAACCGGCAGCCGTACCAAATCTCTGTTTGGTGGATCTAATTGGGGAGCTCGTCAACTTGGTTCATCATCACGCCCTTGTCTCCGGCCATACCACCATCCTCTGTGCGTCTCGCCGTGTTTACAGCGAAGCTTACCAGATTTTCTACCAATCGGCCTTCTTTCGCATCTATTATCAAGGACCCTACGACAAAATTCCCTGGCCGGTTACAGCTACTCCCGTTAGCACAAACACCGTGATGCTTGTCCAAAAGATCGACATCTGCGTTGATTTCGCCATGTCCAAAGTTGAATTGAACGACATGTCAACTGGATTGCTGGCTTCATCAAGTGATACCAACGCCCCTCTACGGCATACCTGTATCCTCAAACTTAGAGGGTTCCAACTGGCCATCAATCTCGACAAAGTATACATTATACTCCGTACTATGAGCGGCTTGGTTAGTTTTTAGAAAGTGCATGTGACAGCCATGACCGTGAAACTCGAACATGACTTCGGGTCTACCTTGCCTGGTTACAATATGGATGAGGGGAGGCTTCTATCTGGTGATACGTGCACGTAATATCCTAGTTTTTAGATTAGCTAAGAAAGTACCGGAGGCTACTTCCGGTCCATTAATCTGGTACGACGGTAAGAAAGAGTCAGGCAGATATTTTGACTTCCGTCCTCTGGAGAATCAGAAGAGTCTTTGAGGTCGTGTGTTCCGAGAGTGATGGACTGGACCGGATTGCGAGCACCAGTACTAAGAGATTGATGCGTGACGAGGACTTTCATTTGTACTAGGAGGCTAGAAGTACCGAGATTCTCGAAGCAGCACTGTTGCGCTCTCTGAAGAATTCAGTGTGGCTTGCTCAAAGCGCTGGACGAGGAGAGATTGTTACTGCAGTTGTCACGTGAGAGTCAGACAAATTGGTTGCCTCACGAAGAAGTCGCCAAGCAATGTGTTAAAGGGGTTTGACAGGCTTGTGTCACCATACGACCAAATGTAAAACAACAAAAGCCCCGCTACTCCCTCTAGACTTCAAAACACATCATCAGTGCTCCATTTCTTGACCTCCCAACCATGCATTTCCACCTAGCAAAAAAGATATTCCCTAGCTTCCACAAAAAATGGAAAAGACGAGGACGACAACGCATCTACAATGTCAAAGGGAACCTCGCGCAGCTCAATGACACTTGTGAACCCTGACAGCTTTCCAGTTCGGTCTCCCAGTCCACCTCATGCCGAGGTTCCAAACGACGTCCCCTTTGGACTGTCGGGTGAAGATAAGGCTGTTGTAGCTCGAGCCCCCGGTGCCACCGACAAGACCTATCCAGAAGATGCTGTCGCCGCCTCACACCTCATCAATCGTTCCGAAAAAAAAGAGACCGATCTGGGACCACATGCTGTCCACACCTTTGTGAAAGTATGCCCGCACGAGAACTTATCTTTCGAACGTCTACAAACCATCTTGAAACTTCCGGGTTTCAAGTCCAGCAAGGAAGCCATAAACGCCATTGGAGCCATGGATGAAATACAGCAACACACTAAATCCGGCCCGAGGGTTTGCTTTCCCATCGATGGCTTTCCCCACCGCCCTACAGGCATCTTCAAACTAAAGTACAATTCTAAACATAAACGTGGATGGACGGGCCCTGTCATCGGTTTAGAGTTGCACGCTACCTGGATGCTCGACTCATACAAACCTAGCACGACTCGGAATGATATCCAAGCTTCTTTACAGAAACTCGAGAACGTCCCGCTCTGCCCTCACAGAACGATGAATGATCCGTGGATTCTCGAAATGATTTACAAGATAGCACATCCACATGAGGAACCATCAGATCCCATTGACGAATGGGGGAAGCCGCCAAGCAGCATATCGGACTTCGCTGAACGCAGTCAAGACTGCGATCGTTGCAAGACCCCTGACACAGTGTGCAAAGGTGGTCTTGGCGGTCCTCAGGTCAAGGTAACTCTTCGCTTGGGGCCAGGGTTCTCGGAGAATGACCCAGATTGGCTCGCTCAGTGTGGCGTGTAGCCAAAGAAAGGTCTGACAAGGACCCGCAATGGCTGGCTCGTTAAGACAGGATAGAACGTCTGATTTGATCGTGGCAGCACGGAAGGTGGGAGGGCCTGTACCTGAGACTGCTATGGCCAGCAGTGCCGTCCAAATAGAACTACGAAGAAGCTCGCCCCAAATACTGAACATGTGTCATGACGCTCGAGGAAGTTGAACTCAGTCTGGAAGCCGCGTAACATTCAAAAGTAGTTTGAACACGGCGTCTATCATGAGGCATTTTCCGCAGTAAGAGGTACAAACGGCACGCTTTAGGAAGCCATGTCGGTGCTAGCGTCAGATTTGTGTACTTGAACATTCAGAACGTAGTACTAACGACTCAGCAACCCCAACATTATCAGACCCATTACATTACCTTGAACTGGTTTCTTCTCTTACGCAGCTGCTCATACTCGAAGATCACTGCATCTTCTTACACGAGACGAATTCCACTTTTGAACCATGCCTTTCAGCCTCATGGAGATGATCTGCGCAACGTTTCCATAACCGAGCCATAGGCAGAGACAACTCAGCCTCGACGGCATCACAAGCAAACTCCCTAACCCTTACGAGCCCAAGCAGCGAGTCCAAGGTACCCATCCATGCTAGTGAGGAGATTACTCAACCTCTGCCCGCTGGTGCATGCGTACAACCGTGTCCCTACGAGATCATGTCTTTCGAGCGAAGTAGTCGCATCACAAATCTCCCAGGGTTCATGAAAAGTCGCTCAGGCAACAATGCTCTAGGATCGACTACCTGCGCGCCACGCTCGTCCTGGTTACCCTCGCCCCATCGTTCTCGGCTTGAAAGTCGCTGTTAACTATATTGCAAATGTTACCTCGTCACTAGACACGATTTGAGGGCTCTCGAGCTGCGTATCTTTCGGAGGGGCTCTGACGTCCTTGAAGACAGTAGGAGCAAATAGTATCTCTTCAACCGTTTCGATAAGCTGAAGATTTGGCCTTGCCGTCATAGGAGCAATAGCGCCTCTCACGTAGTGGATGGACTGGGTGCTGTGACGCATTCGGAGTTGGGTTCAACAGATCCAATACACGAATGGCTAGTCAAGAATCCCCTCGTGCCAAACGAGAGGTGCTCACATTGCGATACGATGTCTGAGGTGGTAGACCAGGGTGAGCGTTGGCCTATTGTGATTGTCACAGGGTCCGTGGGCAAAGCCGAAAATGCGGAGGATCCTGAGCGGCTTGCTCCATTCATTGTACCGGCGACCCACTCTTGATACGGTATGGTAGCTCAAACGCATCATGAAGGGATGCTCCCACAACCTTGTGCCTTTCGAGCAAGGTTAGTGGTGCAAGACGAAAGATTGCCCCAATGCCAAGGCATGTTGAGAGAATAAGAGGCGATAAAACTTACTCACCACGCTATGAAAGCTGGTGACTCCCTTTGCTCCTTAATTCCAAATTATCTCCCATCATCTTTACGTTGTGTCACAGCTATCATGGTGCTCAAGAGACTTTTTGCGCTCTTCTTCCGGCCCGATGAAACCAAGAGCGCATCAACTTCGGGTAAGAGTAATCGAAGCTCATGGACTCTCCTTCCCGAAGGGCAACGAGCGACATCTGAACGTGGTCCGAGTGAGGAAACGGACGAAAGGAGACCCGCAACCACGCCATCAGCGGATAATTATGTACGACTGTGCCCTCACGAAACTCTGTCCTTCAAGCGTGCACAACGGATTCTCTCCTTGTACGGCCAGGGAGACATCCACCCAACCATGGATGCATTCACGTCAGCTCCGCAGCTCCACCATAGCGAGCTATCCGGAGGCGAGTTTGGACGTCGTAAACATCCCCGGCTCTGTAAACAAGATCCCAGCGGCTATGATGTCCTTCAAGCAACCAGCGACTATGGTTTCGAAAAGGGCCTTGTATTGAACATCCGGTGGCAATTGAGCTTCAAGGCCCACCCAGAGCTTTTGAAGTCAGTGGAATGTCTCCAGCAATTCTTGGACTCTTGCGACATTTCTCTATGTCCGCATAAAAATTTGAGCGACGAGGAGATAGCCTTCAAAACCTTCTACTCCTTGAAGCCACCGACAGATCCGATCGAGAAATTCGAGATTGCGTCAATGAAAATTAAAGGGTGCGATCAATGCGGCACTGATTTCTGGGTATCGGGAAGGGATGACAAGAAATGTCGAGTAGAGACGTTCAGATCTCTGGGTACAATTGAAACTGTGGATGACAAGCAGTGGCTCGCTCAATGTAGCGACTAGGAAACCTGTTTGACTGCGCTGTGAGAGAAAGACGTGGAACTCGACGCAAAAGGTTCGACACGAAGCCTATCACTAAATATTGTATATATATAGAAGAGCGGAAAATGACACTTTAGCACAGACTCTGCCTATGACTCTGTGCAGGAGGAGTCGGTGGTTCATGCTGGGGAGTCATACTTGCCAAGAACATTCGAGAGAAGCAAAATAATGGATTAAAATAATTGCAGTTTCAAGGGTGGAGAAGAAGGGGCTTTCCCTTACGCTTCACTTCAACCTCCGAACAAAATTCCCTGACGAGAGAGCCTGGTGCACCTTCGGTCACAAAATGGCCCCAACACTGCACAGAAAATTGTTTGACAAAACTCCACAGCGCACAGACGATGAGAGGCTTCCCCCTCCAACCCAGAGCTCCAAAAGTTCAGAGACACTTGTGACTGAGGGTTCTGATACTGATATCTATAAGAAACCCTCGAGTGCCGAAGAAAAGGGCCGCAACAAACTCGATATCAAGACCAGCTGCGTCCAGATTTGCCCTCATGAAACACTAACATTCGAACGCATGAAGCGGATTGTCCACCTGCCATACTTCAGGTACAGCGGAGACAAGGTTGATGGATTTACTAACGGCTTTGGTCCCTACCATGTGTCGTCAGTGGTGGGAAATCACCTGTGCAAGCCACATCCAAATCGCTTTAGCTCTCTCAAAGCGAACAGCTTTTACAAATACCAGCGGGGCTATGAAGGAAGTTACGACGGTCTCTTGTTATGCGTCCACTGGACGATGAGTTTCGACGACCACATGGATGTTGCGAGTTCCGTTTCCGACTTTCAAAGGTTCTTAGACATATTGGACATACGCCTCTGCCAGCACACGAAGATGAGTGATTCTAGGATCGCCGCAAAACTTTATAAACTTTGCGATTCAAGTCGTATGGCCCGGGACCCTGTGGAGGCCTATGAGGAAGGGTATCGTGGCTGCATAACCGAGAGATGTAAAGAATGTCACACGACATTCGAAACCTATAAGGAGGGGGAGGTATGCCACATCCTGGTGAAGAGATACTTAGGCAAGGGTAGTTCCGCATACGAGAAGCGGTGGTTGGCTCAATGTGGTGAAAAAAGGCACAGACTGTGGAGTTTTGCGGCTGCATTGCGAAGCTGGAGGACCTGAGATGGTAGCGGATGTAATGAAACTACGCGGTGTAGATAGGAATCCGATACCTGGTAGATAGACTCAATGTATCTTATCATTCCAGAGTGTGGAAGATGGAGAAATTGCCTGGTGCTCGGATGTCACTTCTCTATCTGTAAGGCTGAGCAAGCCGCCAAGACGCTAAGCGAGACCACGCACCAAACCCTTCCGTCGACAAATGTACGCCTCGATCAAAGCACTCGCAACCACAAAACTTCTCTCCCCGCAACCCCCAAATCTACGGCAACCATGGAAAACGACAAAGGCGAGCTCGTCGACCTGTACGTCCACCCTCTCTTTCCTCCTCACCCGTTCCCAAATCTCCACCTCTCTCCCCGCCCCATCCCTCAGGACCACACCAGCTAACAAAACCCCCCCCTTTCACAAACCAGTTACGTCCCCCGCAAATGCTCCGCGACCAACCGCATCATCAAAGCCAAAGACCACGCGTCCGTGCAAATCTCCGTCGGCAAGGTCGACGAGAACGGGCGCTACACGGGGGAAAACCAAGTCTACGCGCTGTGTGGGTTCGTAAGGGCCATGGGCGAGGGCGATGACAGTTTGAACCGGCTGGCGCAGAGGGATGGGCTGGTGAAGAACGTGTGGACTGGAAGTTCGCAGCGGTAGAGGCGTGTCTGAAGGAATGGGAGGGGCGGGGAGGTGAGTGTGAGGATTCATGGGTTGGAGGGGGGAATTGGCTGACGGTTTGATAGGTTAGTGTTGTGGAATGACTGACTGAACGAATGGATGGTTCGATGGGGATGTGTGATGGTTCATCGTGCCATGAGGAGGGTCAGATAGACCAGGCAAGCAACAACAAGCTTCGAACGCCCAAAACCGTCCATCGAAAAGTTCCGCATCAATGAACGTGTCATTAGCGGACTCCTCCATTCCATTCAAAATTCATGCCCTGCCTTCCAATGCAATTCCCTGTCTCTGCTTCAAATCATTTTCTCCGCACCCTAATCGGCCATCCATCGCAGGCAGCACGAACCCACCTCGTGGGATCGTCTCCTCTTCTCTCCTTTCTCATTTTCCCCTTGAGTCAAGAGAAAGATTTTACAGGCCGTAGATGACATTTGCAATGCAAGCTCGCCTATGAAGAGATAGGGTCTTTAAGCTCACAAGTCCTATCACAGATACGGGCGGGACAATCATATTAATGCTCAAGGATATGGATGTTTTGAACGAGAAATTCCTAGGCTGGTAGAGAGAACAATATTTGTACACTGGTATCAAGTCTCATAAATGGACAGTGGTATAGCAAATAGCATCCATGATTTGGGCAGCATTTGGCTCCCAATCTGTCAAGCCGTGTCTCTCCCCAATCCTTCCTTATACCTCTTCAGACACCTCTCCCTACTCTCCTTATGATCGACGCACATCTTAGGATACCCTGCTTTCTCTGCTGCCTTCGTTGCCTTTCTGCCATAAGGGTCATGTATCGCCTTCCCTTCTATCCCTTCCAACTCCTTGACCCATTTTCTGATGTATTCCCCGTCAGCATCAAATCTTTCACTCTGCAACAGGGGATTGAAGATCCTGAAATACGGTTGCGGATCTACCCCGGTTGAGGCACTGAAGCCCCATCCGCCGTTATTTGAAGCGAAGTCACCGTCGATGAGATGTTCCATGAAATATCGCTCGCCCATGCGCCAGTCAATGAGCAGGTCCTTTGCAAGGAACGAGGCAACGGCCATACGGGCACGATTGTGCATGTAGCCAGTATGGTTCAATTGGCGCATGGCAGCGTCGATAAAAGGATAGCCTGTCATTCCGGTGCACCACTTCTGGAAGAGCTCGTTGTTGTACTCCCATTGGATGTTGGTATACTCGGGCTTGAAGGGCTTGTTCATGCACACGTATGGCCAGTGGGCAAGGACATGCTTATAAAAATCTCTCCAAGCCACCTCTGAAATCCACCCAACAATACCCTTTTCACCTCCGTCAAGCTTCTTGGTGCTATTGGCATCCCTCGCAGCGGCTATCGCAGTCCTTGCACTGAGCGTCCCAGAAGAGAGGTGAACACTGACTATTGCTGTACTGTTACCTGCAGGAATGTTCCTCGCGTCTGCGTAATGGTGAACTTTCTCCGAGAGAAACTTACCCAACCGCTCTCGTGCCTCATGCTCGCCAGGCGGCCACATGCTTCGAAAACGTTTCTTCTCTTCATCAGTGAGCTTTTTATTCTCTGGCGCCTCCGGTATCTCGCACTCGAACAAATCCTTGAAATTTCTTCGAGCATCCTCGGGGTTCTTGTTCGGAGGATCGAAAAGGTCGAGCTGATGAGGATGCGTGTGCAGATATGCAAGCCAGGCGCGGAACCATGGAGAGTACACCGAATACTGGTTTCCGGTACCGCTCGAGAGCTCACCAGGAGCAACCACGCATGTGTCCGGGACTGCATGTACTGCAACGCCGTTACTCACCCCAGTTCTGGTCATCAATGCTTCCCGTCGCAGTTCGTCGACTTCATACTCGATATTCGTGTAGAGATGGCTCGCGCCCCATTTTTCACATAATTCGAAGATGCGATTTGGTATCGCTTTGCGCTTTGCCACTGTCTCGACATACAGCGGTATATCTAATTGCGCTAGATCCTCCTTGAGAACCTCTAGTGTCCTGAGGACGAAGTCCACACGCACAGCGCTGGTCACATGCGCCTTGTAGTCTTGCGGTGATACAATATGTATGCATATCAACGGCACGCTCCTGCTCTTCGCCTTTGCCGACGCCAAATGCAAGGCCTTGTTGTCTGTGATCCGTAAATCGCACTTGAACCAATGCACTACAGCGTCTTTGACTCGGGTCTTGTCCCGCTCGGACTGAGTTTCTCTCTGGGCCTCTTCGAAGGTCTCGATTGGACGTTCAATTGCACTCGTGTTGTACTGCTTGCATCGCTCGTTTTCCATTTCCGGAGGATAGAATTGGCGGTCAACAATGTCGTATTCCTCTTGTGGCGAGTCGTTGTAGCCCGGAATATCACTCTTCGCCTTCTTGCTGGGACTGTCCTCAACGCCATGTGCTTTTCGCTTGGCGCAATTTGCGGCAACTTGAGAGGGGACCATCCTGTATATGGCTGAAGTCTTGTAGAATCGTTGTTGAGATATTGGAAGTGATTGGCGTGAGGGTTTGAAAGGTAGGACTACGGCTTTGATGCACAATTGGAATGGCGCAGTCGCTGAAAGATGGCGTAGAGTCATACAGATTTCAAGTAAAACAAGCACAGATCTATGAAGACGACGGTACTGAAAAAGCGACGAATCAAAATCTTTCTTTTTGACGAGCACCATGCATTAAAGCATCGGCGGCTATCATGACGTTCTGCCTTTGCTAGCGCCAATCCTCGAAGATGCGCGAGATCTTAGCGGCGTTTACCCCTGAAGGCGGCGCTTTTGACCCCCCATTCCTGGGTTTTCACGTGTTACTATAGTACTTGAAGCTTCACTTCGTCTTTGAACTTGAACTTGTCTGACTTCATTCATTATTTATTGCATTCACTCGACTAGATTCCCAAACTGCCTAGCCCCTAATTCACAATCATTCCGTCCCGAACAACATCTAGCTGACTCCAACCCACATTGAACATTAAGTGGGGCGACCGCACATGACCTGAACGCCTCATCGCCTGAGCCGCGAGACCCAGCGCCATCAACCATCCATGAGATCAGGGTGTAGAGGGTGGACTCGCGGGTAGTCGGAGCTCCTGGGGGGCTTGGATTGCGAATTCGGGGCCTGCCAAGGGTGCAACAGGGTATGACCCTGGACTGAATTGCCATTGTTTAGTTGTCTTTCCTACATGAAGAGAACCGAACAACGTACGCAGAAGGTGCGGCGGTGGCCCATAAACGTTGAGCGGAGTATGTTGCTCGTGCTTTGGCTACGACATTGTTTTCGAGGCTGTCGCGAACTTCTGTTGTCAATGCTTTTCTCGGAGTCAGTATTGCCGATTCGAGGCGTTGCGTGGAGCCTTGGAACTTGTCTACAGAGTAGAGACTCCCAAGACATGTTTCAAGACTCAACATTTGGTGCAAAGGAGGAAAGATGGACTCCGAAGATACATACCATCATTGGGCCGTTTGAACTTCTCCACAAGCTCTATGACGTCCAAATCCCGCTTGCCGCACCATTCGGCAATCGGTCTCTGGATCGACTCAGCACGCATCTGATATACTTCTGTACGCTGGACAAGAGTATAGATAGCTTGCAGCTCTGAACGGCTCAAGGTTATCTTCTTCTCTGGTGTTCCGTAGTTATCCATGCTTTCGAGTGTGATTTAGGATGACTGGAGCGAAGTCTGATCTGAACCTCGTAAGGAAACGTCAGCACGTTATCTCCCTCTCTCAAGAGAGCTCCTAATACTTACTTCCGGTGATTGAGGGTTTGCTGCTGGTGAGTCTGCTGGATGAGTGAAAGATGTTGAGGAGCCTGAAGAGAAAGATTGAAACCTAGGGGACGCAAATGTTCTTCTATAGGTGAGTGAGCGTCGCCTCAGCTGTCTCTGCATAGCTGAAAGAAGGCGTGCAATCTCGCGGAATAGAGGTCGCCTCGCTCTCGAGACGTTTGGGAATCAGCTGGACCTGCCAAAACATCCATTTGCCTCAACCACCTCCGCATCACTGGAAGAAGGCTTGCAAATTCGCCGCACAGAGCTCGCCTCAATTTCGAGACTCGTGGGCCTTTGTTGGACATGCCGAGATGCTCTTCTTCTTGTCGTGAAGGACCTGGGCAATATTGAGGCAGACCAGAAAAATCTATGCCGTGGCTCAGCCATTTCGTTTGCGATATCGTTTCAAAATCGAAGCTCTTGACGCACAAATGGATCTCTTGAAGCATTCATGTTTCAGCCTTAGACGAGTGCTGACCGACGGTTGCGGCCAACATTATTGGCTCAGCCACTTACTCTACGACGTCACTCTGATACCAATTAGGTTAGAGGCTCTGTAGGAGGCCCAATTAGGTGCGTAACTCACTGACTGTATTGAGCGATGTCTCGGACACAGGCTTCGGGTGCGAGGAAGGATATCAATCACGAAATAGGTTAAGATATCCCTTAAAGAAGTCCCCGGACGTAGATACACAATCCAATCTTGTTGACTCTCACATTCATTATCTGCTGAATCTTGGATAATTAACCTTTTACGAAGGTTGGTCAGAAATTCCTAAACCCTCTTTGTCTCTGCCAACACAAGTCCTTGGTATGTAAGTTCTAAAGCACCCCGGGTTGACGGACTGTATTGGGGCATGTCGCAGGACTTGGGTAACGACTGGGTTAAGGGTCTATTGCACTTCGAGCTGGTGACTTACTCACTGCATCAATTGATATTCTCGAATACATAGCTAAGGGTAGATTCTTCCCCTTAAAATATATATATTAACTCTTAAGAAGTTTTATAATATATTAAGAGACGTAATACACGTATATCTTCTTTTAATATATATATATCCCCTTTAAATATATATATACCCCCTTTAAATTCGATTAGTTTTCGCGTAATCGCTAGCTATATAGAGTATAAAATCTATATATAGTCGAAGTACGAGTAACGAGATAAATAGAGAGATAGTCGATAGCGAGATAAATATAATACGTTAGTCTATAGTAAGAAAATAAGATTATATTTATAATCTTTTAACTATAGAAAGACTAGATATTAATAAATAATAAACGTATTTTTAATAGTAATAAGAGAGAGTAATTAGCTAATTAGCTATTATTATAGAAGAATAATTTAAAAATCTTATTATTTAACGATTTAAAATCGTTTAATCTTTTAAACTTTATTAGAATAAATCTAAGAAAACTTATTTTACTATTATTAAGAGTCTCGATAATATTTTCTAAAAAGCTATATATAAGATTTATATCTTATATAACTAGCGATTACGCGAAAGCTAATCGAATTTAAAAGAAATATATATATATTAAAAGAAGATATACGTATATTAAAAGAGAGTATACGTATATTATATTTTTATATTAATTTCTATTATAATAGTCTACGTTATATTTAAGTATATATTTAAAAAGAATATATATAAAGTAAGATATTTATTATAGTCTCTAAGCTCTTTATATTCTCTATATTCTCTATACTCTCTATACTCTCTATACTCTTTATATACTTTATACTTTTTCTACTCTTTATATTTTATTCTATATATTCTATTACGAGCGTATTCTTAATATATTACTACTTAACTCTATAGTTTAATATCTTAGCGAAGATATCTTCTATTATATTATATCTTCTTTCTATTTATATAATTCGATAGTCTTATTACGAGCGTATTCTTAATATATTACTTAATACTTAGCTCTATAGTTTAATATCTTAGCGAAGATATCTTCTATTATATTATATCTTCTTTTTATCTATATAGTTCGATAGTCTTATTATTCTTAATCTATCTTATTTATATTAATATCGTATTTATACTAGTTCTAATATTATAATAAGACTTCTTTATATACTCGACGAAGAGAAATATAATTAAATACTTACTCTATTCGAATTAGCGAACGAATTTAAAGAAATGCGTTAATAGAGACTTTAATAAGAAATTAAGTTAAGCTATTATATTTTTAAATAAGTCTATTAAACGAGTAACTCGATTTTATAGCGAATTAAACTCGATAAATAATAATTAAGAAATAAATAAGATATTAGATTATTCGTACGACTAGCGAATTAAAAGAAATCGCTAATATTATCTTCTAAATATTTTTATATTTATTAATAAACGTATAATCTCTTTATTAAGTATATCGATAATATATATAATAAGTCTATTATAATAGCGACGAAAATAGTCTTAAAACGACTCGATTTAATCTCTTTATTAAGTATATCGATAATATATATAATAAGTCTATTATAAGAGTATATACGATATTTATATAGTAAGTTTACTATTAAATAATATTTAATATATTCGATTCTTTTTCTATCTTCTTATTATATCTACGAATTAATAGAGTTAAAATAAAGAATAGAATATAGAATAAACTTAATAATAAGAGTATAAGAGATATAGAATAAATCTATAGTAAATCTTCTAGACTAGACTATTAAAAGATATTCGAGGTAAATATATACGTTAAATTTTCTTTAATTCTATCGAAGAACTATAGTAAGAAGAAGAACTTAAAGAATCTTATTAGCACGTAGATAAGATATAGTTAATATCTCTAGAATTTCTATAGAATAATATAGATATAGTAGATATAGATAATATAGTTAAGACTAGTATACGATTCGATATTTTCGACTACTATTACTATATCTCGATAAATCGTCTTCGATTAAGACTTATATAGACTATAGATATTTAAAAATATAAAGTAAGTAATAAACGTATATCTTCGATCTATTAGTTATAAGAGCTATAATTATTTAAGAGAGAAGAATAATATTATAAGCGTACTCTTAATATATTACTTAGTACTTAGCTCTATAGTCTAATATCTTAGCGAAGATATCTTCTATTATATTATATCTTCTTTTTACTTATATAGTTTAATAGTCTTATTATTCTTAATCTATCTTACTTATATTAATATCGTATTTATACTAGTTCTAATAAGTCTTATTATTCTTAATCTATCTTACTTATATTAATATCGTATTTATATTAATTCTAATATTATAATAAAGCTTCTTTATATATCTCTTAACGAAGAGAATTAATAGATATTTTACTTTCTACTTAAAGTAAGCGATCGAGTCTAATAAAGAAAACGCTAGATAGTTCTATTATATAGAAGCTCTATTATATATTTAAATTATTAGATATCTATATTATTCGAAAGAATCTATATTAAATAATCTATATTATTAACGATAGTTTAATTTATTAAAAAACGAGTCTTCTATATCGAATATAAGAAATTCTTTTTCGCTTTACTTCGTTATTATCTATATTTAATATATTATAAATTCTAACTTAAATTTACTTATATTAATATTAAGATATCTCTCTTTATATTATTAATTATCTATATATCGCGACTAGCTCTATCTTATATACGACGATTTATATAATAAATAAATATCTTTATATAATATAATAAGTCTATTATAATAGCGACGAAAATAGTCTTAAAATAATATATCGATCTCTTTATTAAGTATATTAGTATATATAAAAGAATAAGATAGAGCTAAGTTTAAAAATCTTAAATTTATATATATAGTTAATTATTAATTTATTAGATCTACGCTTTTTAATTAGATATCGCGGATAAATAAATTAACGTTTATAACTATTAAAAATCTCTCTCTCTACTTTTAATCTTTTAATAACTTTACTATTTTCTATTAAAATTTTAAGATTTCTTTTTGAATTATAGTCCGAAATATACGCTTTTTAATAATAGAAAAATTTCGAAATTCGATCTTATAATTATTAAAGCGTAAGGAATTTAAATATCGCTTATTAAAGTCGCTTATTAAAGTTCGCTCGATAGCTCTAATTAAAAAATAGATATATATTATTTAATTTTAGAATAACTTTTTTATTTTTTATTAAAATCTAATTTTTTATTATTTAAATTATAGAACGTAATGTAGGCTTTTAGATGAAAAAAGAATTTCTAAGTTTAGTCTTATAGATATTTAAAAGCGAGAAATTCAGATATCGCTTATTAAAGATCGCTTATTAAAGATCGCTTACTAAAATTTACTCGATAGCCTCGATTAAAAAAAATGATTATGAATTTAATTTATAGATCTTTACTCGTTAATAATAATATAATAAATCTACTATAAGAGTTATAAACGTATAATCTCTTTATTAAGTATATCGATAATATATATAATAATTCTACTATAAGAATAGTAAATATACGATCTCTTTATTAAGTATATTAATAATATATATAATAAGCTTACTATTAAATAATATTTAATATATTTAATTCTTTTTCTATCTTTCTATTAAATCTTATAATAAAGAATAAAATAAAGTAGACTTAATAGTAAGAGTATAAAAGATATAAGATAAATTTATAGTAAAGCTCTTAGACTAGACTATTAACGAGTATTAGAGAGTAATTTATAATATATATATACGTTAAATTTTCTTTAATTCTATCGAAGAACTATAATAAGAAGATTAGATAAGAGATTAAAGAAGAATATAAAGAATCTTATTAATACGTAAGTAAGATATAGCTATATCTCTAGAATCTTTAAAGAATAAATATAAGTATAATATAGTTAAGACTAGTATACGATTCGATAAAATCTCGAATATAATATTTTTAAACGAATTAAAACTATCTAATATTTTCGACTACTATTATTATATCTCGATAAATCGTCTTCGATTAAGATTTATATAAACTATAGATATTTAAAGATATAGAATAAGTAATAGACGTATATCTTCGATTTATTAGCTATAGAGACTATAACTATTTAAGAGAGAGAGATAATATTACGAGCGTATTCTTAATATATTACTACTTAATTCTATAGTCTAATATCTTAACGAAGATATCTTCTACTATATTATATCTCTTTTCTATCTATATAATTCGATAGTCTTATTATTCTTAATCTATCTTACTTATAATAATATTATATCTATACTAGTTTTAATATATTTTATATATTAATTTTTTTAAAATATCTATCTATTTAATCTTTTATTTTATTTTATTTTTATTATTTATTTATTTTTATCTATAATATTTTATAATTAAATTAACTTATTAAAAAAAAATTAATATACGCTTATTATAAAAAATAAGTAATAAAGTATTTAAGAAATACGAGTAAAGGCCTATGAATTAAATTCATAATCATTTTTTTTAATTAGGGCTGTCGAGTAAATTTAATAAGCGAACTTTTAATAGGCGATATTTAAATTCGTTACCTTTAAATATTTATAAGACTTAATTTAGTAATTCTTTTTTTATCTAAAAGCCCACATTTCGTTCTATAATTTTAAAAAAAAATCTTAAAATTTTAATAGAAAACAAAAAAGTTATTCTAAAATCAAATAATGTGTACCTGTTTTTTGATTAGGGCTATTCTACTCCGGCTATCCGCGATCTTTAATAAGCGAACTTTAATAAACGATATTTGAATTCCTTGCGCTTTAATAATTATAAGACTAAATTTCAAAATTCTTAAAAATTCGGAAAGCATAAATAGCGCTTTAAAAATTAAAAAAAAAATCTCAAAATTTTAATAGAAAATAAAAAAGTTATTCTATATGTTAATAATATATACCTATTTTTTTAATAATTATAGACGCTAATTTATTTACTCGCGATATCTAATTAAAAAGCGTAGATCTAATAAATTAATAATTAGCTATATATATAAATTTAAGATTTTCTAATTTAACTCTATCTTATTCTTTTATATATATTAATAAATATAATAATATAATAATAATAATAATAATAATAATAATAATAATAGTAATAATAATAGTAATAATAGTAATAGTAATAATAGTAATAATAATAATAATAATAATAATAATAATAATAATAATAATAATAATAATAATAATAATAATAATAATAATAATAATAATAAGTTTAATTTAAATTTTAATTTTAAATTTAAATTTAAATTTAAATCTATAAATTAAATTAATAAAAAGTAAATTAACTTTTAAATTTAAATTTAAGATTAAATTTAACTCTCGAATATATTATATAATAGAGTAAGAAATCTTAACGAAGTTTTAAAAAAGAGTAGAGTTAGAGTAGAGTTTTAGAGTAAAGAAATAAGTTTTCTTAAAACTCTAATTCTATTAGATTTTTTATTATTATAGTTCTTAATATAGTTTATACTTTTATATTAATATTATATATATTATATTAGAGATTTCTTTAAAATTATAATTTTAATAATATAATTATAATTTTTAAAAGCTTAGCGAATATAGATTTACTTTATATATCTCGAAGTTTTAATAATTTTTAAAGATAAATTTCTATTATTAATATATTATTAAATTCTATAATAATTTATATCTTTTATAACTTATATTCGCTAGCTAATTATTACTATATTATATTTTTATACTTTTAATCTCTTTATCTTTTTAAGAAAAAGATTTATTATTATTTTATTATTAAGTTTAATTTTAATTTTAATTTATATTATAAAAGTTAATAAGATATTAAAAGTCGCTATAGAGTTAATAATATTTTTAAAAACTTCTTATTAATAAAAGATCTTATTATAAAGTAACGAGTAAAGGTTTATAAATTAAATTTTTAATTTTTTTTAATTAAAACTATCGAGTAAGTAGATAAGCGATCTTTAATAAGCGAACTTTAATAAGCGATATTTAAATTTCTTATACTTTAATAATTATAGAATTAAATTTAATAATTCTTTTTTTTCTAAAAGCCTATATTTTATTCTATAATTTAAAAAAAATATCTTAAAATTTTAATAGAAAATAAAAAAGTTAGTTTAAAATTAAATAATATATATTTAATTAAGACTTAATTTTAAAATTCTTAAAAATTCGAAAAGCATAAACGGCGCTTTAAAAATAAAAAAATAAATTTTAAAAATTTTAATAGAAAATAAAAAAGTTATTCTTTATATTAATAATATACGTCTATTTTTTTAATAAAGAAGATATAAAAGAACGAGATTTTAATAATTATTAACGCTAATTTATTTATTCGCGATAACTTAGTCGATCTAATTAAAAGATATAATAACTTTAAATTAATAATTAACTATATATATAAATTTAAGATTTTCTAATTTAGCTCTATCTTATTCTTTTATATATATTAATATCTTTAAAGTATTAATATTAAAATTTATTATTTAAAATAAGAATAAGAATTAATTATATTAAAGACTCGTAATTACGAGCTTTATAATAATATAATATTATCTATTCTTAATATAACTTTATTTATATTAATTATTATTATATCTTTAATAAATAATTTTTATTTTAAAATACTAAATTTAATCTTTTATATTTATCTTAATTTATTTATAAATTCAGATTAAAAGATCTAAAACTATTAAGAGAGCTTTCTTATTAATAATATAGAAAATATATTTATAATACTTAATATATTTTTAACTATCTTATAGACGATAGATAATTAAATAAATATTATAATAATAAATTAATTTTCTATTTATCTATATAAGTTTTAATAAAAGACTATTAATTTTAATTAGATTCTATTTAATTATAAAACGCTAGCTTATTATATTTATCTTTATATTATTATTAAAATAAATTTTAATAAAAGTTTATAACTCGTCTTAATTATTAAAAAGTACTCTATTTTTATAAATTAACGATAAAATAAATATTACTTCTATCTTTATTCTTATTATTACGAAGTCTTTAATAAAGATTTTTCTTTTTCTATTAAATCGATTATATAAAGCTTATAGTTATTAATTAAATTAATCGATATAGTATTAAAATTATTTATTTTCTATTTTTTCGATTTAATATCGATATTAATATAATACTCTTTTTCTTTATAATTATAATATTTTATATTATTTAGATTACTAGTTAAAAAGATATAATATAATATAATATATTAATCTATTATACTATACTCTAATAAGATATAAGATATTAAGATTTATATAATCTTATATTTAATATAATATAAGATCTTAATTATATTAATATTATTAGAATTAATATAGATATAATATTAATATAGATATATTAAATAAGATAACTAAGATATCGAATTATATAGATAAAAAGAAGATATAATATAATAGAAAATATCTTCGCTAAGGCTCGCTAGCTATAAAACTAAGAAATATATTAAGAATACGCTTATAATACTACCCCCCTTCTTTATTAAATTATATTCTATAATTAATAAGTAAAAAGATAGAAAAATAGATATATATATACGCTTAACGTCTAAAAAATAATAAAAGTAGTAAAGAAATAATCGTATTCGAGAACTCTAGTATCGTATCTTTCTTTATAAGAGATATTAGAGATAATAATAGCTCTTTATATTTACGCTATAGCGATATCGCTAGTCGAGATATAGGCGTATATAAAGAGCCTAGTCGAAAGAAAATCGATATAGTATAATAAAAATCGTATTTATAAACGTAGAGGTAAATAATAGTAATTTTCGAACTCGTATTTAAGCGAATAAGATATTGATAAAATAATACGATATAATTAATTAAGGGCTTTCGAATTAAACTAAGTCGTAAACGCTAAAAATTATAATTTAATATTAAATAACTTTAATATAGTCTTCTCTATAGTATATTATTTAGCTAATATTAATTATATTTTATAATAATAATAGCGTAATTTATATATATATTAATATGACTTCGAAAGATCTTTAGAGTTATATTAATAAGAGGGGCTTACGCGAAAGATTATATATAAGATAACTCTCGATTAATATAGATCTAAGGAATCGATTCTTAGATTTAGAAAAAAATAAGACTATTATAAAGATATCGAACGGTTTTAATTCGACTGAAAATGAGATATCCTCTATTATTCTATAAGTTAACTCTTTATAAATAAAGCTCTTCGAGATATTATTTATAAAAGTCGTCTATTAGATCTTAATAATTTCGAATTTATTATTATTCGTATTATACTAGATAGAATTATTATCGAGATCTTTCTATTTAACTTTATACTTAAGACGGTTATAAATTAATTTAAAGCTAAGTATTTCTTTAATAATTTATTCGATTTAATTATTAATAGTAATATATTTCGACGAAGAATTTATTTATTCTAGTAAAAGATTATTTATAATAAGATTTAAGAGATTAAGATAAAAGACGTCGTAGATTCTTATACTTAATAAAAGTTCTAGATAATATAAGATTTTAATAAGACCTATAATCTTAAATAAATCGAGTTTTTTATAATTTAATTTACGGGAAAGGCGATTAAAGATAATATTCTTATTATTTAGAAAGACCTTATCGTCTATTTAAAAAGTAATCTTTTATTAATACTTATTAACTTATATAACTATAGCCTTCTAAGCGCGATCTATATTACTTTAAATATATTTAAAAATTTATTCTATATAATTTATAATATTCTTTATCTAAGTAATATTAAGACGTTTATATATAATCTTATAATCGATAATATTTAGACTAAAAGTTATTTAAGAATAAAATTTCTTATTCGCGAGGAAAGATAGAATACTAGTAGTCGATAAGATAGTATTATTATCGACGAACTCGATAATAAATAATTATCTTATTTAGTTATTTTATATATAATTATAATATATTCGAAGATAACGCTTTATATTCTAATTCGCTTATTTAATTTATTTGTTAATCTTAGAATAAAAGGCTATTAATAGCTTAGCTATAATATCTAATTTCTTATAAAAAAACTTTTATATAATAGCTATAAATTAAGGGCCTCGATCTAATATTATTAAAATCGATAAATTATATAAATAGAATACTTTCTTAAGTAGTAAGTTAACTATCTTTTTAGCGATAATACTTTTATCGATATTAAAATAGATTACGTAGTAATATTTCTTAGTAAGTTTATTAATTACTATTTAAATAGCGTTATAGCTATCGAATATAAATAAGCCTATAACGAAGTCGATCGATATATCTTATTATCGTTTCTATAGAATTAATAGAGACTATAATAAATTATACTCTTAATTATAAGACGCCTTAGCCCTTTAATAGATATAGTAATTCTAAACGTAGATAGCTACGATAATTCTTATATCTTATTAATAGTATTTTCTTTTAAATAGCTTATAAGTATATACTATTTCGAGATATTTATAGAATAATTAATCGTATATCTCTCGAATAATATTAATATATATATTATCGAATATTTATAAACAATTTTAATAATAAAGTATCTCGTCTTATATAAAGTATTTACTAAGAGTAATCTCTTAAAACTTTTCCTTATTTTTAATGATAGCCTTACGAATTTTTATATAATACTTATTTTTCTTATTAATCTCTATTATCTTATAATAGATAGAGTTATTAATTATATATATATCGATATATTCGCTATTTAATTTTAATTAATTAGAAGTAAGAATTATTTAATACTATTAGCGTAATCGTTTATCTTCGAAATTAGTTAATTTATATTTAGCTATTTATATAAGTATATTCATCTTAATATTTTAAGATCTTAATTAATAAATAATCTTTATATTAAATTCTAATAATATATTTAAATATTAAATCTAATATTAACTAAGGTTTCTTTTCTTAATAAAATATATTAGTTTTTTATAATCGATAAAGATTTTAATAGAGACGTTTATATATTCTAGTTTAAAGCGCTAATATTCTAAATAGCGAATAATTATTAAAAGTTTCTTATCGTAGATCTAATAATTATATTTAATTAAGATTAGATTTTTATTATAAAAAACTATTAGATAAAGTACTTTCTTATTATTATATTAAGAAAGAATATCTTTATTAACGTAATCGAAAAAGTTAATCTCTAGAATAACCTTCTTTATCCTATCGAAATAACGTAGAATTAGAGTTTTAATAATAATAACTTTAAAAAAGTAGAAGATTTCTTAATATACTAAGAACTAATTAAATATTATCTTCTTTATAATAAGTTTTATTATAGATTTAACTATTTTAAAGAAGTCTCTAATAAATTATTAATAAAAATTATAAAATTCGATAAAGGCCTATATCTTTTTAAGGTTAATAGATATAATTTACTTAATAATAATCTAAATTTTAATAGAGTTTATTTATAATCTATTTATAGATATTAGTAGATCTAGAAATTTAATTTTCTAGATATAGAATTCGTACTTAAGAATATTTATCTAAAGATCGACGTCCCTTAATTTCTAAAGGATTTATTTAATATATTAGATATATTTCTTTTTTATCTTATTATAAATAAGTATATTATCGAGGTAAATCTAATAGAAGTCGTTTAGATACTCGAATAGAATATTATTTATATATTATTAATATATAACTAGATCGTTAATTAGATTAAAGAAAAGAACTTAATACTTATATATCTTAAGGAAAATAATAAAAATAGTAAAATCCTCGCTATCGAGATATATACGTAGTTTATTAAACGCGGTTATAATATCTAATCGAGTAAGATATTTATATCTCTAAATTCTTATTAAAATCTTATCTATCAGTAAAATTAAGTATTAGTTCCTTTTAATAATAGCGTTTAGCTTTCGATAGTCTACATAAAAACGTAATTCTTTATTTAGCTTTTTTGCGAATAGAATAAATAAAGCGAATAGTATATAGCTTAGTATTATAAATCTCTTCTTTAAATATTCGTTTAGATACTTCTTTATTTATTCTAGTTTATATTCTAATATTAAATAGATTCTACTTTTTAGAAATTTCGTCTTATCGAAGCTATTATTAAATTTGAGCTTATAATTATAAGAATAATATAGAAAAAGTACGTTCGTCTTAGTTTTATTAAAAACATCGAGATAATCATAATACTTTATAGATAGCTTATATTTTATTTTTTTAGAACTAATCTCATCGATATTATTAATCTAAATAGAATAATAGAAATTATAATACTTTTTATATTTCTTTTCTAAGTTATAAAGATAGAATTTATTAATTAATATATAAGAATCGCGAGATATTCGATTAATAAGAGATATATATAATATTAGCGAGTTATTATAAATCTTATTCATCGTTAATATAAATAACTTATTATCTTTTTTACGGGCTAGTTAATAGTAGATTACTATATTAATCTTAGCGATATTAATAAACTTAAACTCTTTATTATTCTTATTCTTATTTAATAAAAAGATATTTAAATTAATCTTATTATTATAGATAAGTAGAAGAAGACTTTATCGTTTTAATATAATAGATAAAAAAGTAGGTGATATAGATAATTAAAGCTTCGAAGTTAATAGAAAGAGAAGTTTATTTATTATTAATATTTAATTATTATTATAATTACATTAACTAGATAGAAAGAGTATCTTATCTTATAACATATTAAGAATTACCTCGTATTTATTTATCTAAGATTTTCTAACTATTATATTATATTTTAACGAGTAAAGGCCTATGAATTAAATTCATAATCATTTTTTTTTGATCGGGGCTGTCGAGTAAATTTTGGTGAGCGATCTTTGGTGAGCGATATCTGAATTCCTTACCTTTAAATATCTATAAGACTAAATTTAGTAATTCTTTTTTTATCTGAAACCTCACATTATACTCTATAGTTTAAATAAAAAATTTTAAAATTTTAATAGAAAATAAAAAAGTTATTCTAAAATCAAATAATGTATACCTATTTTTTTTTGATTAGGGCTGTTCGGCTGTCGAGCGAACTCTAATAAGCGATATTTAAATTCCTTACGCTTTAATAATTATAAGACCAAATTTCAAAATTCTTAAAAATTCGAAAAGCGTAGACTACGCTTTAAATTTTAAAATTTAAAATCTCGAAAAGTTAATAGAAAATAAAAAAGTTTTTCTATATATTAATAATATATATCTATTTTTTTAATAATTGCGAATATTAATTTATTTACCCGCGATATCTAATTAAAAAGCGTAGATCTAATAAATTAATAATTAACTATATATATAAATTTAAGATTTTCTAATTTGATTCTATCTTATTCTATTATATATACTAATAATATAATTAATATTAAATATATTTCTTCTCGATAATCTTTTACTATTATAATAAGAAGTAAATAGTATATAATTAATCGTTTTACGATCTAGTCGTTATAACTTCTTAATAATTTAAATTATAATAGTAGAAATAATTTTAAATATAAGATCTTATATATCGCTAAGATTAAGAACTTATTTATAACTATATAAGTATTAATATATCTATTATCTATAAGAAAGTTTTAAAGTAAATACTCTCTTTCTTATAAAGATAGCGTAACTTATATACGAAAAGGATAACGTATCAAAACGTTATTAAAAGTATCTATTAGATATACTTTATAAATACCTCTTATTATAACTTTAGAAAAAATTATTCGTTTTTCGAATTTAAAGAAAAATCGTCGCTATTCATAATATCGATATTATTAATTTCAAATTCTTTATTTATTCCTATCGCGTAAAGTTATACTTTCTCGAAGGTTTTTTTATTAATCTTAATTTAAATAGTTATTATATAGTTCTTTCGATAGTAATCTTTCTTATTATAATTATAATATATTAATTTTCTTAGTTTTAAATTAATTATAATATTTAGAGGCGTAGTAATTATATTTAAATTAAATTCGATAATAAGTATAAGACGTATATTAATCGCTAACATTATCGTCGATATTTATATTATAATTAACTTAATAATAATCTTTATAAATTTAAAATTCTTATAATTAATATATTATAAGTTATTTAGCTTTTAAAGATATTCTTTTATAGTCTTTAAGATAGTAAAATTTTTTATAATCTATTATATCTTTTTTAGTTTCTTTCTTAATTTCTTAGAAAGATAATTTTTTAATATAAGAGTTTTATTATAGCTAAGAATAATATCTAATTAAATAAAGTTTAAATAGAAGTTAATAAAGATTCGAGTTTTTTATTATAGAGTACGAGTAAAGGCCTATAAATTAAATTTAAAATCATTTTTTTAAATTAAGACTATCGAGTAAATTTAATAAGCGAACTTTTAATAGACGATATTTAAATTCGTTACCTTTAAATATTTATAAGACTTAATTTAGTAATTCTTTTTTTATCTAAAAGCCCACATTTCGTTCTATAATTTTAAATTAAAAATCTTAAAATTTTAATAGAAAATAAAAAAGTTATTCTAAAATTAAATAATGTGTACCTATTTTTTGATTAGGGCTGTCTTACTCCGGCTGTCCGCGATCTTTAGTGAGCGAACTCTAGTAAGCGATATTTGAATTCCTTGCGCTTTAATAGTTATAAGACTTAATTTCAAAATTCTTAAAAATTCGGAAAGCACAAACTGCGCTTCAAAAATTAAAAAAAAAAATCTCCAAATTTTAATAGAAAACAAAAAAGTTATTCTATGTGTTAATAATATATACCTATTTTTTTGATAAGGGAGGCGCGGGAGGGCGAGATTTTGATGGTTGCGGACGCTAATTTGTTTACCCGCGGTATCTAATCAAAAAGCGTAGACCTAACGAATTGATGATTGGCTGTATATACAAATTCAAGGTTTTATAGCTCAGCCCTATCTTATTCTATTATATATACTAATATATATTATATAATATATTACTACGTCGATTTAAATTCTTATAAATATCGATTAACTTATTTATAATCTTAATAAAAGATTAATATAAGTTAATAAAGTTTTAAAGTCTTTTATATATTATATATTATATAGTCTTATTACTAAGTTATAAGACTATATAAATTATTTTAAAGTTTTTAATAAGATAATAATCGCTATTAATCTTAAATTTCTATTTTATTTTAAAGAACTAGTCGTTTTAAATAAAGTCGCTATCGTCGATAAATAGAGATAGATTTAAAATCTTAACTAATTTCTCTTTTAAACGTTTAAGTATATATTTCTTCTTAATTAATAATAGTCGTAAATCTTTTATTAACTATATATTAAGGCTATTAACTTTTCGCTATAAAAAAGTTATATTCTTTTAAAAGTCTTAGACTAATTAATTTATCTTCTTAATTATTTTATAAATCTAATATAAATCGTTTATAGCTAAATTCTTTTTTATTATAACGATATAATACTAAGTAATAATCTTTCGAAAATTATCTCGCTTCTAACGAATTTTATTTAATATAATTATAAATTCGTCGAGTTAATATTTAACTTAATATTATAATTATAAACTATTAATAATATTCTAAAATATATTTATCGAGTTTATATCTTATTAGAGATATTATCTAATAAAATTAATATTTATTAAAATTTAATTTACTCTAATAGAGTTTTAATTTATTTTATTTTTTTAATATTAAACTTCGCTATAGAAAAGAAGAAAGAAAGATTTAAAATAAAGTAAAGAGGAGTTTAAATACTTCGAAAGAATAGATATTAAAGATATTAGATATATTAGAGAATAATAAAACCTCTTTAAAACGTATCGAAATTATTCGATATTAAGAATAAAAATTTTTACTATAAAGTCTAAGATAAGATTATTTCTTTACGAGAGTTTAATATACTTATTTCTTAATTATTTAAGACGTTAAGAAAATTATAAATACTTTAAATAGTAATTTTTCGAGTATACTTACTTCGCTTAGAGGGTTTTTTATCTTATAGAGAAGTTATATATAAGAAAGTTTTAAAGAATAATATCTTTAATTAACTATAACTCGATCGTTTTTTATCTAATTAAGATCTCGTTAAAACTCTAAATATTATAATATATAAAGTTATAAGTAATATTATTAATATATATTTTAAATATAGAAATATAAGATAGTATTAGCTATTTCTTTTAATTTACTAATCGTATAAATAATTTAATATCTTCTTTATTTCTTAACTACTATTTATCGAGATCGTTTCGCTATCTCATTTAAGCTCTTTAAAATTAATTTATCTATTTAATAGACTTATTTAAAGATATAATAACTTAACTTAATTTCTTATTAAAGTCTTTATTAACGCGTTTCTTTAAATTTATTTATTAATATAAATAAAATAAGTAAGTTAATCTTAGTTATAGTATTAGAATTAATATAGATATAATATTAATATAAATATATTAAATAAGATAACTAAGATATCGAACTATATAGATAGAAAGAAGGTATAATATAATAGAAGATACCTTCGCTAAGGCCCGCTAGCTATAGAGCTAAGAGGTATATTAAGAATATACTTATAATAAATATATATAAAAAAATAAGATAGAGCTAAACTTAAAAATCTTAAATTTATATATATAGTTAATTATAAATTTAGAGTTACTACGCTCTTTAATTAAATCGACTAAGTTATTACGAATAAATAAATTAGCGTTCGTAATTATTAAAATCTCTTATTCTATTACGCTTACTTTTAATCCTTTAATAACTTTACTATTTTCTATTAAAATTTTAAGATTATTTTTTTTAAATTATAGAGCGTATATTACGCTTTTTAAACGCTTTAAAAATTTAAAAATTTAGTCTTATAATTATTAAAAGGTAAGGTATTTAAATATCGCTTATTAAAGATCGCTTATTAAAGATCGCTTATTAAATTTACTCGACAGCTCTAATTAAAAAAAACGATTATGAATTTAATTTATAGATCTTTACTCGTTAATATATATAAAAGAATAAGATAGAGTTAAGCTTAAAAATCTTAAATTTATATATATAGTTAATTATAAATTTAGAGTTACTACGCTCTTTAATTAGATCGGCTAAGTTATCGCGAGTAAATAAATTAGCGTTCGCAACTATTAAATATTCGTAACTATTAAAAAAATAGATATATATTATTAACATATAGAATAACTTTTTTATTTTCTATTAAAATTTTAAGATTTTTTTTTAAATTATAGAACGAAATATAAACTTTTAGATAAAAAAATAATTCTTAAATTTAGTCTTATAATTATTAAAGCGTAAGGAATTTAAATATCGCTTATTAAAGTTCGCTTAACAGTCGAATAGCTCGCTTACTAAAGTTCGCTTATCTATTTACTTAATAGTTCTAATTAAAAAAATAATTATAAATTTAATTTATAGATCTTTACTCGTATATTATAATATAATATATTTATAATATTAATATATATAAAAGAATAAGATAGAGTTAAGCTTAAAAATCTTAAATTTATATATATAGATAGCTAATTATTAATTTAGAGTTACTACGCTCTTTAATTAGATCGACTTAATTATCGCGAATAAATAAATTAGCGTTCGCAACTATTAAACGTTTATAACTATTAAAAAAATAGATATATATTATTAATATATAGAATAACTTTTTTATTTTCTATTAAAATTTTAAGATTTTTTTTAAATTATAAAACGAAATATAGGCTTTTAGATAATAAAAAAAATCTAAATTTAATCTTATAACTATTAAAGCGTAAGGAATTCAAATATCGCTTATTAAAGTTCGCTTATTAAAGATCGCTCGACAGTCGAATAGCTCTAATTAAAAAATAGGTATATATTATTTAATTTTAGAATAACTTTTTTATTTTCTATTAAAATTTTAAGATTTCTTTTTTAGATTATAGAATAAAATATAGGCTTTTAGATAAATTAAGAATTCTTAAATTTAGTTATATAATTATTAAAGCATAAGAAATTCAAATATCGCTTACTAAAGTTCGCTTATTAAAGATCGCTCCTCGATAGCTCTAATTAAAAGAAGAATTATAAATTTAATTCATAGACCTTTACTCGTTATATTATAAAATAATATATATATAAAATATTTTAATTAAAATTTCTATATTTAAAAGTATAAGTACGATAAATTCGATATAATAACTATTACTACTATAGTTATTACTATTATAACTATTATTACTATAGTTATTACTATTATAACTATTACTATTATAACTATTACTATTATAACTATTACTATTATAACTATTATCGAAATATAGCTCTCGCGTATTTTAGCTATTATATTTTTTAGCTATTTAATTTTATACTATATTTAAAATCTAATCTCGAAGAGATTTTAGAGAATTAATTTATTTATTCTATATATTATATATCTAATATTTTAATAGCTATTACTATTATAACTATTACTATTATAGCTATTACTATTTATTATTAAAATAATCTATTATTAAAATAATTTATTATTAAAATAATCTATTATTATATAATAGTTATAATAATAATAGTTATAATAGTAATAGTTATAATAAGATAATTATAATAGAAGTAATTATAATAGAGATAGTTATAAAAAAAGTAGCTATAATAATAGTTATAGTAGTAATAGCTATAATAGTAATAGTTATAATAGTAATAGTTATTATATCGAATTTATCGAATAAAAGTAGTCGTTAACTAGAATAATAACTAGAATAGCTAGTTATACTCTTAAATATAGAAATTTCAATTAGAATATTTTATATATATATTATTTTATAATATAACGAGTAAATTACGAGCGTATTCTTAATATATTTTTAAGCTCTATAACTAGCGAGTCTTAACGAAAATATCTTCTATTATATTATATCTTCTTTCTATCTATATAATTCGATATCTTAATTATCTTATTTAATATATCTATATTAATATTATATCTATATCGATTCTAATATTATAATTAAGATTAATTTACTTATTTTATTTATATTAACGAACGAATTTAAAGAAATACGTTAATAGAGACTTTAATAAGAAATTAAGTTAAGCTATTATATTTCTAAATAAGTCTATTAAATAAAT
Source organism: Letharia lupina (assembly GCF_014066315.1). Taxonomy (NCBI): domain Eukaryota; kingdom Fungi; phylum Ascomycota; class Lecanoromycetes; order Lecanorales; family Parmeliaceae; genus Letharia; species Letharia lupina. Next base: position 1,133,256 of record NW_023502975.1, read on the forward strand.
AATTCGATTTTAAAATAAATCGAATTCGATAAATAGTAGTCGAGAGATAAATAAGATATTAGATTATTTATATAATTAGCGAATTAAAAGAAATAGCTAATATTATCTTATAAATATATATTAAGCTTTTTTATATATAACTTTTTTATAAGATAAGAGACTCTCTAGACGAAGTAAGTATACTCGAAAGAATATCATTTAAAGTATTTATAGTCTTTTTAATATCTTAAACGATTAAGAGATAAGTATATTAAGCCCCCGTAAAGAAATAATCTTATCTCGAGCTTTATAGTATAAGATAGTAAGGCCTCTTTTAATAAAACTGCGTAGCAGCTATGTAATTACGAGATCTAGATATATAAATAATAGAATAAATAGATTAGTTACTAGATAAACTAATAACTAAAGAAAAAAGAAGAAAAAAGAGAACTCGTAAGTATTTAAGACTTTACTAAGTATATTAGATACTCGTTTTAACTACGTAGCTTATAATTTAATAAGCGACGTAAGCGAGTCTATTAATTCGCTTCGAGTACTTCTATTCTTTATAACTATATTCTCTTTTAAAAGATTTAATTCTTAAATCTTATTATTATTACGTTTTATAATTAAATATATATAGATTTATTAATATTATCTATATTACTTATTATTAGCTTAAATATAATCTAAATTAACGTATATTATAATAGCGTATTTATACTATATACTCTAAGATCTTCTTAAATATATTATTATATTTATATACTAAATCGCGATAGTATCGCTATATATATTATTATTTTAATTAATAGAATATAGATATAATATTACTTTATTATAATATACTATTATCGCTATTATTATATATTATTATTATATTATTACTTTATAATTATAGTAATTTTATTATAATAATTATCGAAAGTCGCGTTAATAAGTATAAAAGACTTATTTTTAGTCTAACTTTTATTCTTTTTAATAATAATACTAACGTTAACGCTATTATAAGTAAGTACTTAATTCTTCTTTATATCTATTATCTTATCTTTATTTATTCTTATCGTAGTATTATAATAGTAAGCTATATTAATATATATAAAAGAATAAGATAGAGCTAAACTAGAAAACCTTGAATTTATATATATAATCAATTATAAATTCGTTAGATCTACGCTTTTTAGTTAAATACCGCGGGTAAATAAATTAGCGTTCGTAACTATCAAAAATCTATAAAAATCTATATATAGAAGTCTTATCCTCTAAAATAACTAGCTTTCTATAAATGCTATTTCTTTATAATTTCGTAAATTATAAAGCTTAGTATACGCTTTCTAACGCTATAAAAATTATAAAGTTTAATCTACTATTAGTGAATTAAATGAATATTTAAATATAATAGTTATAGTAGTTATATTAAACGCGTTCGAGATCGAATAATAATTCTTTCATCTATTTATTATTCTTTTATTATTCTATTAATTCTATTAATTCTATTAATTTTACTAATATAAATATAATCGTCTTCGATATCTCTCGCTTAATTAGAGCCCCTTACTAACGCCCTTAAGCTATCTCTCGGCGAATTCGCTACTACTAATAATCGAGGCCGTAAGCGAGTTTAATAGCTATCTACTACTATTTATAAACGCGTTAAAAGATTCTTAAAAAGAGTCTAAACGAATATATTTTTCTCTATATACTTCTTTTAAGTTAGCGATAGATAGATTAAATTAATATTTAAATATTATAGTTATATTAAACGCGTCTAAGATCGAATAATAATCCTTCTATCTATTTATATAATTATTCTTCTTTTACTATTCTACTAATTTTATTAATTCTATTAATTTCATTAATATAAATATATTTACTCTCGATATTCTCGCACTTAGTTAAATAAGAGAAGAATCTATAATAGACGAATACGAAGAATACTACGGAGAATATTACGAAGATAGTTATTAGCAGTAGTAATATAATAGGCTTACTCTTTACGATCTTATATCAATCTACTTAGCTAGTATAAGAGAAGTTACTATAGTAGACGAATATAAAGAATACTATAAAGAAATTAAGCGATAATAAGATTTCTAGTATTAAGAATAGACTTAGCTCTTTAAGATCTCACATTATATACTCTCTACGATTTTATATTAAATTATTACTTAATAAGCGAAGAATACTACTATAACTTAATTTATTATTTTTACTATATTAAGAAGTAAGAGAAGAAATTATAATAGATAAATGCGAAGAATACTACGAAGAAATTAAGCGGTAATAAGTCTATTATCGTTAAGAATATAGCTTAGCTTTTTAAGATTCTACGTTATATTAGTTATCTACTTAGTTAGTTACTTAGCTAGCTACTTAATCTAATACTCTATAAAAAAAGAAGTAAGAGAAGAAACTATAATAGATAAATATAAAGAATATTACGGAGAAATTAAGCGGTAATAAGACTATTATCGTTAAGAATACGACTTAGCTCTTTAAGATCTTATATTATATTAATTATTTACTTAATTAATTACTTAGCTAGCTACTTAGTCTAATACTTTATAAGAGAAGAAGTAAGAGAAGAAATTATAATAGGTAAATACGAAGAATACTACGGAGAAATTAAGCGATAATAAGATTCTTAGTATTAAGAATAGGCTTAGCTCTCTAAGATTCCACGTTATATACTCTCTACGATTTCATATTAAATTATTACTTAGTAAGCGGAGAATACTACTATAACTTAATTTATTATTCTTACTATATTAAGAAGTAAGAGAAGGAATTATAATAGGTAAATGCGGAGAATACTACGGAGAAATTAAGCGGTAATAAGATTATTATTATTAAAAACACGGCTTAGCTCTTTAAGATCTCACGTTATATACTCTCTACGATTCTATATTAAATTATTACTTAGTAAGCGAAGAATACTACTATAACTTAATTTATTATTCTTATTATATTAATATAGTATATTACTATAATAACGTTATAAGAGAAGAATCTACTACGACGATTATAGCTAATTAAGCCTCTATAGAAGAAATATCGAATAATATATATTTAAACGAATTAAAATCGTTCGATATCTTAATCTAACAGCTATTTTATTATTCGAATAATTTCACTACGATAGAAGATAATATGGGATTTATATCACTAATTAATATATTATCTTTATTTCTTTTCGATATTTCGATACTTCTTACTATAAGAATATAATCTTTCTCTATTTTTTATAGATAATTATTACGAATTAATTCTTTACTTAATATACTTTCTAATTAAGCCTTAGCGCGCTACGCGCCTCTCTTCGTATATATATATCTATATATTATATAGATTAAATTAATTTTATAGTAGTAGAAGTAGATTAAAAACGTATAGTAAGCGATTAGAGTTTAACTTAACTTAGAACTAGAGCTAAAATTTCATTTAACTTAGAAAAATTCAACTTTATTTAACTTAGAAAAATGAAAAATCCAACTTTATAAATTTAATTTATAGGCCTTTACTTATATTATTATAATAGTATAATATATATATCGATTAAGATAATAGTTAAATAAGATTATAGTTATTTAGATTAACTTTATATATAATAAGTATCTCGAAGAATACTTTACGATACTTTATAGATAGTATAAGAAGTATATTAATATATCGATAGTGATATTAAATCTTCGCTCTCGTAGCTCTATAGATCGCTAAGTACTTATAATCGTTATAGTTCTTACACCCCGCGCTATTATTAATAAATATTTATATTTATTTTAAAGATATACTTAGCTAAAAAGACTATTAGCCTCTCTTATCGCTACTCTTATTACTACTTTTATCGCTACTTTTATCGCTACTCTTATCTTTACTCTTATTATTTATATTTTAGATATTATTTATAAGTAAAAGAGATATTAGATAACTAAGAGGTTACGCTAATATATATTAATTCCCTTTTATTATCGTTATATATATACTCTTATATATAATTCTTATATAATTTATATCGCGTTTTCTACTAGCTCGCGCTAGTATAAATATAAATAATATTTTCGCGAGAGTTATATATATATTATAAACTCGATTCTTATCTATTAAAGTAATATTCTTACTATAATTTATATTAATAAAGATATTTATATTACTCTTCGCCGTTAAATTAATATAAATTCTATTAGTATATATTAAGGTACGTAATTAATATATATAGCGGCTTATCGCGTTAAGGAACTTCGATATAATATTATTATCTTCGCCTCTTCTTCGATTACTTCTCTTACTATTCTTTATATTAAGTCTTCTTATTATCTAATAAATCTTCTAGATAAATAATTACTTTTTAATATAAAATAATAAATTAATTAATATTAGATAGTAATAGTTTTATATATAGCTCTAATAGCTATTTTTCTTACTATATATAGCGTCTCAACGCTTTAAAATCGACTTATAAGTATTTTAACTATTTTCGCTAGATCTTTTAGCTATAACTTATTTACTCTTTAAGACTTTTATATTATTACTACTTTCGTAATTTTTTTTACTTTTTAATCTTCTTTAATAATTATATTTTTAACTTTATCTTAAATATTAATTTATATAATTTTTTTACTTACTTAAAGTTCTTAATTACGCTTTTAATATTTTCGAGATACTCTATTAATTTCTATAAAGCTTTATAAGATAAAGAGTTTTTCTAGTTAATAAGATATTTAGTCTCGCTCTTATAAACTCTTTTATCTAGTATCTTATTAATCTTCTACTCTTCTTCTTTATTAATTAAGACTATTTATAATTTTAAATTCTTATTACGCGAGTATTACGACTTTAATAGCGATATATAAAATATAGAATAAATTCTTTTATATCTAGCGAAGAGATTTAATTTATAAATTTATAAATTTATATATCTATTTTCTCTAGTACTTTAAAAGGCTTAAGTTATTTATAATTAAGTTTCTTCTTTAATCGTAAAATATATATATTTAAGCTTCGTAATAGTATTTTATCTTTTTTTTTAAAGATTATAGTTTTATAATTACTATTATAATACTTTACTTACTACTTTAACGCTCGCTCTTATAATCCTTTTAAATATAATCTTATTTCTTATAATTATTTTACTCGCTCTATAATAAGCGATACTTCTTCTCTTAAGATCTTATCCTTAAAAGTATTTTTTAGATTTATTATATATTCTATTAATAGATCTTATAAGATCTTATTAATATTTATATATATACTATTAATATATATAAAAGAATAAGATAGAGCTAAATTAGAAAATCTTAAATTTATATATATAGCCAATTATTAATTCGAGGTTATTACGCCTTTTAACTAGACCGACTAAGTTACCGCGGGTAAATAAATTAGCGTTTATAACTATTAAAATCTCGCCCTCCCGCGCCTCCCTTATTAAAAAAATAGGTGTATATTATTAACATATAGAATAACTTTTTTATTTTCTATTAAAATTTTGAGATTTTTTTTTTATATTTTGAAACGCTGTTTGTGCTTTCCGAATTTTTAAGAATTTTAAAATTTAGTCTTATATTTATTAAAGCGCAAGGAATTCAAATATCGCTCACCAAAGATCGCTCACCTACTTACTCGATAGCCCTAATTAAAAAAAAATTATGAATTTAATTCATAGGCCTTTACTCGTTATTATATATAAATATCGCTATTAATAAGATTTTAGATTAATTATTTTATTTATTATTATAATATATTCGTAAATAGTATTTTAATATCTAATTTTATCTCTTAATCTAATTATTAATTTAAGAATAGAATATAGTACTTAATTTACGCTTTATATCTAGATATTAATATAGCGTTATTTAGAATTTACTTATAAATAGAAAGTCTTAATTCGAAATTAAGTTATATATTATATCGCGTAATAATATAAACTCTCGTTATAAGATATTAATAAGATTATTAATTTTTAGATTTTTAATAGTTATTATATATATTATATACTTAATTAATTTATCTATTAAAATTAAGATAGTATTATAAATCTTATTAATATATAAATCTCTTATAGATAATAAGTTTATAATAAAATCTAGTATTATAGTATAAAATAGATCTACGCTATCTAGGGGAATCGACGTTAGCTTACTATATAACTTATAATAATAAATTTATACTCTTTAATAATCGAGGTAAGTATAAATATACTCTATTATATCGCTTATTATATCTATTTAATAGTATTTAAATCTAATATCTTTCTTAGTACGCTTATAGACGAAGTGCTTAATATTAGAGTTATTATAATTTATATGAAGGATCTCTTTTTTCGTAATAGAATCGTTAGGAATATAAATTACGAGGCTACGACGTAGTAGTTTATTCTTATTAATTTTTTATTTTAAAAGCTTATTTTATTTAATAGCGTATTTTTAGCGTTACTTCTTATTTATAATAAAAGCGTTCTTATATTATAATTTAAATAGCTATATTATTATTAATTCCCGTAATTTTAAATAGAATCTCTTCGATTTTAAAATTTAATAAATTAGAAGTTAGAATAATATCGTAATATTTAGAATATATATTTATCTATTAAGTACTCTCTTATTTAAATTAATAACTTAAGTATTTATAATAATAATATTATCTAATTACTTCGTTAACGCTATAAATTTAATTATAATAAATACGCTATTATATTTTTATAGATTAAATTAATATTTCTAATTATAAAGCTTATTTTATAAGATAATATAAGGTAGTAAGATCTCTTTTAATAAAACTGCGTAGCAGCTATATAATTACGAGGTCTAGATATATAGTTAATAGAATAAATAAATTAGTTACTAATTAAATTAATAACTAAAAAAAGAAGAAGAGAAAAGAGAACTCGTAAGTATTTAAGACTTTATTAAATATATTAAATACTCGTCTTAGCTACGTAGTTTATAGTCTAATAAGCGACGTAAGGAAGCCTATTAATTCGCTTTAAGTACTTTCACTCTTATAACTATATCCCCCCTTAGAAGATTTAACCTCTAAATCTTATTATTATTATATCTTATAATTAAATATATATAAATTTATTAATATTATCTACGCTATTTATTACTAGCTTAAATATAATCTAAACTAATATATACTATAATAGCGTATTTATACTATATACTCTAAGATCTTCTTAAGTATATTATTATATTTATATACTAAATCGCGATAATATCGCTATATATATTATTATTTTAATTAATAGAATATAAGCGTAATACTATTCTATTACGATATACTATTATTATTATTATTATACGCTATTATTATATTATTACTTTATAATTATAATAATTCTATTATAATAATCATCGAAAGTCGCGTTAATAAGTATAAAAGACTTATTTTTAGTCTAACTTTTATTCTTTTTAATAATAATACTAACGCCGACGCCATTATAAGTAAGTATTCTATTCTTCTTTATATCTACTATCTTATCTTTATTTATTTTTATCGTAATATCGTAATAGCGAGCTACGTATTATTATAATAGTATAATATATATATTAATTAAGATAATAGTTAAATAAGATTATAATTATTTAGATTAATTTTATATATAATAAGTATCTTAAAGAATACTTTATAATACTTTATAAATAGTATAAAAAGTATATTAATATATTAATAGTAATATTAAATCTCCGCTCTTATAGCTCTACGAGTTATTAAGTACTCTTAGCTATCGTAATCCCGCCTCCTCGCGCTATTATTAATAGATATTTATATTTATTTCGAAGACGTATTTAACTAAGAAGGCTATTAGCCTCTCTTATCGCCGCTTTAATCGCTACTCTAATCGCTACTTTCATTACTACTCTCATTACTACTTTTATCGCTACTTTCTCTATTTATTCGAATATTATTTATAAGTAAAAGAGATATTAGATAATTAAGAGGTTATATTAATATATACTAGATTTCTTCTATTATTATTATATATATACTCTCGTATATAACTCTCATATAATTTATATTATATTTTCTATTAGCTCGCGCTAGCGTAAATATAAGCGATACTTTCGCGAGGGTTATATATATATTATAAACTCGATCCTTATTTATTAGATAAATATCTTTACTACGGCCTATACTAATAAGAATATTCATATTATTCTTCGTCGCTAAACTAATATAAATTCTATTATATAGTATATATTAAGATACGTAGCTAATATATATAATAGCTTATCGCGCCGAGAAACTTCGACGTAATATCGCTATTCTCGCCTCTTCTTTAACTACTTCTCTCGCTATTCTCTCTACTAAATTCTTTTATTATCTAATAAATCTTTTAAATAAATAATTATTTTCTAATATAAGATAATAAATAAACTAATATTAAATAGTAATAATCTTATATATAATTCTAATAGCTATTTTTCTTATTATATATAACGCTTTAACGCTTTAAGATCGATTTATAAGTATTTTAGCTATTTTCGCTAAGCCTTTTAATTATAACTTATTTACTCTTTAAAGCTTCTCTATTATTACTACTTTCGCAATCTTTCTTACTTCTTAATTTCTCTTAATAATTATATCTTTAATTTTATTTTAAATACTAATTTATATAACTTCTTTACTTACTCGAAGTTCTTAATTACGCTTTTAGTATTTTCGAGATACTTTATTAATTCTTATAAAGCTTTATAAGATAAAGAGTCTTTTTAGTTAATAAAATACTTAATCTTACTCTTACGAACTCTTTTATCTAATATCTTATTAATCTCCTACTCTTCTTCTTTATTAATTAAGATTATTTATAACTTCGAATTATTATTACGTAAGTATTATAACTTTAATAGTAATATATAAAATATAGAATAAATTCTTTTATATCTAGCGGAGAGGTTTAGTTTATAAATCTATATATTTATTTTCTCTAGCACTTTAAAAAGCCTAAGCTATCTATAATTAAGTTTCTTCTTTAATTATAAAATATATATATTTAAATTTTATAATAATACTTTATCTTCTTTCTTAAAAGTTATAATTCTATAATTACTATTATAATACTTTACTTATTACTTTAACGCTCGCTCTTATAATTCTTTTAAATACGATCTTATCTTTTATAACTATTCTACTCGCTCTATAATAAACGATATTTCTCTTTTTAAGATCTTACCCTTAAAAGCATTTTCTAAATCTACTATATATTCTATTAATAGATCTTATAAGATCTTACTAGTACTTATATATATACTATTATTATATATAAATATAGCTATTAATAAGATTTTAGATTAATTATTCTATTTATAATTATAATATATTTATAAATAATATTTTAATATCTAATTTTATCTTTTAATTTAATTATCGATTTAAAAATAAAATATAGTACTTAATTTACGCTTTATATTTAGATATTAATATAGCGTTATCTAGAACTTACTTATAAATAGAAAGTCTTAATTCGAAATTAAGTTAAGTATTATATCGCGTAATAATATAAACTTTTATTATAAGATATTAATAAGACTATTAGTCTTAAGATTCTTAATAATTATTATATATATTATATACTTAATTAGCTTATCTATTAAGATTAAGATAGTATTATAAATCTTATTAATATATAAATTTCTTATAGATAATAGATCTATAATAAAATTTAATATTATAATATAAAATAGATTTACGCTATCTAATAAGATCGACGCTAGTTCGCTATATAACTTATAATAATAAATTTATACTCTTTAATAATCGAGATAAGTATAAATATACTCTACTATATCGCTTATTATATTTATTTAATAATACTTAAATCTAATATTCTTCTTAATACGCTTATAAATAAAGTACTTAGTATTAGAATTATTATAATTTATATAAAGAATCTCTTTCTTTATAGTAGAATCGTTAGGAATATAAATTACGAGGCCACGACGTAATAATCTATTTTTATCGACTTTTTATTTCGAAAGCTTATTTTATTTAATAGCGTATCTTTAATATTACTTCTTATTTATAACGAAAGCGTTTTTATATTATAATTTAAGTAGTTATATTATTATTAACTTCTATAGCTTTAAATAAAATCTTTTTAATTTTAAAATCTAATAAATTAGAAGTTAAAACGATATCGTAATATCTAGAATACGTATTTATTTATCGAGTACTCTCTTATCTAAATTAATAACTTAAGTATTTATAATAATAATATTATTTAATTACTTTATTAACGCTATAAGTTTAATTATAGTAAATATACTATTATATTTTTATAGATTAAATTAATATTTCTAATTACGAAGCTTATTTCGTAAGATAAAGAGAAAATTATTATTATTATTCTCGCTATTATTCGATTTAATAATATTAAGCCTTTTTAATAATATATTTATAGAGTTAAATTTTCTCTTATAATATTTAATTATAAAGTTAAACGTAGTTAATTTCTTAATTTAGCGAATCTACTTTATATTAAACTCTTTTATTATTATAAAATAATATAAATTATTATAATCTAAGATTATATAAATAGAATACTTACTATTTTATAAGTAATATCTTTAATTCTTAAAGTCTAATATAATTATATAGAGCTTTTTATTATATATATTCTAGTAAAACTTAATATTTTTAAATTTATAATTAAAAAAAGTAATAGAGTATTATTATTCGTTTTCGCTTAGTTAATTAAGTATATTATCTATACTCATATTAGAAGTATTAATCTCTATAATAAATAATACTTTTTAATTATAATATTTTAATATAAATATAATAATAAACACTCGCTTAAGTATCTTAAAAGCTTTATATACTTTTTTATTAAATATAAAGAATAATCTAGCTTTATCTTTCTTTACTTCTTAAATTAAATTTATTAAAAACGTAATTATCTATAAAAAGCCTTATATGAATTATTAATAGAAATTTACGAATTTTAGAAAGATTAAGATATTTTTAATAAACTTTAATTCTAATTATTTAGTAATAGTTTTAATACGTAATAGCTTTATTTAAATATTACGCTAGTTTATTAAGAATTCTAAAAAAATAATCTTATTATAATTAAAAGTATATTTCGATAATTTTATATAAAGACGATATTTTAATAGTATATATAATATTTTATATATATACTTCTAATATAACTCTTTTATTTTAAAATAGATTAATATATTATCTAAATATATTATATAGAAAATATCGATATATAGCTTAAATACTTTATTTATATAAATTTAAAAGATTATAAAGATATTTATAAGATTAAAAGATATTATTTAATATTTAAATTAATTATAGCGAGTTCGAAAAGTAATTTTCTACTTATCTTTCTTTCGTACTTATATTTAATAATATATATTATAAATATTAATTTTAATAAAGTACTTCGTATATATAAATCTTTTTAAGGTCTCTAAAAGTAGTAATAATAAGTAATTATTCTTAATAATTATTTTATTAAATTCTTAATAATTAATATAAAGTTATAGCGAATTATTTAATTTCTTAATAAATAATATTAACGAGTTAATCTAACTAATTAAAAATTAAATCTACTTTCTCTTAAGCGTAATATCTAAATAATTTCTAATCGCTATAAATTTATTATATAATATATTATAAATTAAATTACTTTTAGATAGCTTTCTAGAGTATAAATCGATTAAATATTTAATTTAATTATATATATTAAGACTATTAAATAACTCTTCTAAAAAAACTTCTAATAAATCTTTAAATTATTTAAATATATTAAAGTTATCTAGCTACGTAATATTATATTATATAGCTTTATTATAATTATTTTTATTATTTTTAAATAGAATCTAATATAAAAAAGCGATAAATACTTATCTTAAACTATATATAATTACTATATTAACTAATAACGTAAACTATTTTATATCTATTATTACGATATTTATTTATATTTTATTATTTATAAAAAAATCGCGATAGATCTAAAACTACTCGCGCTAATAAATATTTAAATTAATATTATAAATTTAAGAGAAATTAAAAATAAAATTATATTCTTATATATTTATAATATACGCCTTTAAGATTTACTCTTACTTTTTTTTTTAACTATTCGCGAGATTAAAGATTAGATTATACTTCTTATATAAGAGTATTTAATAATTATTAATAATACGTATTATTATTAGCGCGTATTTAGATTTAAAAATCTATATTTCTTTAATAAAAGATTACGATATAAAGATTTTTTTATTATTAATATCTATTAGAGTAATTATTTTACACTTTTTATTTAGCGTAGTAATTTCGCCTCTTAATAATAGAGAGCGAGATTATCGCTTAATTAATAGCGTATTTAATACTATAGCGATAAGTATTAAACTTTATTTTTTCCCTTATTTAATTTATAATTATATACTTTATTATTTATAATATAATTTAAATATTTAAAAGAATTTTTATAATATCTTAGCTATTTATAATTATAATATTATATTTTAATAAGAGATATCTTAAATTTAATATAAGAGTTACTATCTTTAAATTTAATTTATTTAGACTTTTAATCTTATAGCGTTAATAAGAATAAACTCTTCTTTTAATCTTATTAATCTTTTATATATTATCTCTTAGACTTAGTATATTATTAATTACTATTTCTTTAATTACTTATTTTATTATTAAAGCGAGTCTTATCTAGAGTAAAAAGCTCTTTTATTTTTTATAATCTTTACTCTATATTTTAATATTATTATAATAATATAATATAGATAATAGATTAAATAATCTCCTTTATAACTTTTAAAGAAATTTTCTCTATTATTTTATTTTATAAATTTTTTATATATTCTAAATTAATTATATAGCGATCTCGCTATAATTAAAGTATAATAAGATAATTATTAAAGCTAATTATCGATTATATATCTTTTATTATTACTTTAACTAATTAATAATTTATATTATAAAATTTAATAGCTAAATTATAAACTTAATTTAAGTACTATTTCTTATATTTCTCTTAAATAAATTTCTTAATATTATATAATATCGTATCTCTAATATTTCTTTAAATCTACTTTTTAATATCTATTAAGAGAGCTAAAGTCTAATAAGTCTTTTCTTTATTTATATAGAAATTAATATAAGACGCTAAGGCGATAAAATTATTATAGTTTTAAAGAAATATAACTATTAAGCTATAGTTATTAAGATATTATATATTAAATATTTTAATAATACTTATTTTTTTATAACTCAAATTATAATAGTAATTATCGCTATACTTATAGCGATATTTTTATATATTCTATATTTTAATTAGCTTAAATTTTTCGATAATTAATTACTTTTTAATATTAAACTCTAGAAATCGATAGCGTTAAATTTAAATTAAGTTTATAAGATAAGAATCTTTATTTATAAATAAAGAATTATTAGATATAACGCTTCGGCGGTTATTATTTCCGTCGATAATATTATTAGAATTTTTATTAATATTAGAATTAATATTATAATCGCTTAATTACGTAATAGATATATTTTAATAAAAGTTATTTATTAGATTAAAAACGTCGCTAGTAGATTATAATAAGATATTTTTACTTTATAAATTAATAGAATTAACTCGCGAGTTACTTATTATAGCTAAATTAAATAACTTTATATAAATAAAGTTATTAAAACTATAAGATAATAAGATCTCTTTTAATAAAACTACGTAATAGCTATATAATTATAAGATTTAGATATATAATTAATAGAATAGATAGATTAATTACTAGTTAAATTAATAACTAAAAAAAAAAGAAGAAGAAAGAGAACTTATAAATATTTAAGACTTTATTAAATATATTAAATACTCGTCTTAGCTGCGTAGCTTATAGCTTAGTGAGCGACGTAAGCGAGCCTATTAATTCGCTTCGAGTACTTTCACTCTTATAGATAGAGAGAAAATTATTATTATTATTCTCGCTATTATTCGATTTAATAATATTAAATCTTCTTAATAATATTTATAGAGTTAAGTTTTATCTTATAATATTTAATTATAAAGTTAAATATAACTAATTTCTTAGTCTAGCGAATCTATTTTATATTAAACTCTTTTATTATTATAAAATAACGTAAATTATTATAATCTAAGATTATATAAATAAAATATTTATTATTTTATAAGTAATATCTTTAATTCTTAAAGCTTAGTATAATTATATAGAGCTTTTTATTATATATATCTTAGCGAGATTTAGCGTTTTTAAATTTATAGCTAAAAAAAGTAATAGAGTATTATTATCTATTATCGCTTAATTAATTAAATATATTATTTATATCTATATTAAAAGTATTAATCTCTATAATAAGTAATACTTTTTAATTATAATATTTTAATATAAATATAATAATAAATACTCACTTAAATATCTTAAAAGCTTTATATTTTTTTTTATTAAATATAAAAAGTAATCTAGTCTTATCTTTTTTTACTTTTTAAATTAAATTTATTAAAAATATAGCTATCTACGAAAAGCCTTATATAAATTATTAATAAAAATTTATAAACTTTAGAAAGATTAAGATATTTTTAATAAATTCTAATTTTAATTACTTAGTAATAATCTTAATACGCGATAACTCTATTTAAATATTACGCTAATTTATTAAGAATTTTAGAAAGATAATCTTATTACGATTAAAAGTATATTTTAATAATTTTATATAGAGTTAATACTCTAATAATACGCGTAATATTTTATATATATACTCTTAATATAACTCTTTTATTTCGAAATAAATTAGTATATTATTTAAATATATTATATAAAAGATATCGATATATAGTTTAAGTACTTTATTTATATAAATTTAAAAGATTATAAGAATATTTATAAGATTAAAAGATATTATTTAATACTTAAATTAGTCGTAGCGAGTTCGAAAGATAATTTTCTACTTATCTCTCTTTTATACTTATATTTAATTATATATATTATAAATATTAATCTTAATAAAGTACTTTATATATATGAATATTTTTAGAGTTTTTAAAAGTAATAATAACGAGTAATTATTCTTAATAATTATTTTATTAAGCTTTTAATAATTAATATATAATTATAGCGAGTTATTTAGTTTTTTAATAAATAGTATTAACGAGCTAATCTAACTAGTTAAAAGTTAAATCTACTTTCTCTTAAGCGTAATATTTAAATAATTCTTAATCGCTATAAGCTTATTATATAATATATTATAACTCGAATTACTTCTAGATAGCTTCTTAGATAGTAGATTAATTAAGTATTTAATTTAATTATATATATTAAGACTATTAGATAGCTCTTCTAAAAAGACTTCTAATAAATCTTTAAGTTATTTAAATATATTAGAGTTATTTAGCTATATAATATTATATTATATAACTTTATTATAATTATTTTTATTACTTTTAAATAGAATCTAATATAGAAAAGCGATAAATACTTATCTTAAACTATATATAATTACTATATTAACTAATAATATAAATTACTTTATATCTATTATTACGATATCTATTTATATCTTATCGCTTATAGAAAAATCGCGATAAGTCTAGAACTACTCGCGTTAATAAATATTTAAATCGATATTATAGATTTAAGAGAAATTAAAAATAAGATTATATTCTTATATATTTATAATATATATCTTTAAGATTTACTCTTACTTTTTTTCTTAATTATTCGCGAAATTAAAGATTAGATTATACTTCTTATATAAGAATATCTAATAATTATTAATAGTATATATTATTATTAGCGCGTATTTAGATTTAGAAATTTATATCTCTTTAATAAAAGATTATAATATAAAGATTTTTTTATTATCGATATCTATTAAGATAATTATTTTATATTTTCTATTTAATATAATAATTTTATCTCTTAATAATAGAGAGTAAGATTATTACTTAGTTAATAACGTATTTAATATTATAATAATAAGTATTAGACTTTATCTTTTCTCTTATTTAATTTATAATTATATATTTTATTATTTATAACGTAGTTTAAATATTTAAAAGAATTTTTATAATATCTTAATTATTTATAATTATAATATTATATTTTAATAAAAAGCGTTTTAAATTTAATATAAAAGTCGCTATCTTTAAATTTAATTTATTTAGATTTTTAGTCTTACGATATTAACGAAGATAAACTCTTCTTTTAATCTTATTAGCTCTTTATATATTATTTCTTAAACTTTATATACTATTAATTACTATTTCTTTAATTACTTATTTTATTATTAAAGCGAGTTTTATTTAGAGTAAAAAGCTCTTTTATTTTTTATAATCTTTACTCTATATTTTAATACTATTATAATAATATAATATAGATAATAAATTAAATAATCTTCTTTATAACTTCTAGAGAAATTTTCTCTATTACTCTATTTTATAAATCTTTTATATATTTTAAATCGATTATATAGCGATCTTATTATAATTAGAATATAATAAAATAGTTATTAAAACTAGCTATTAATTATATATCTTTTATTATTACTTTAATTAATTAGCGATCTATATTATAAAATTTAATAATTAAATTATAAACTTAATTTAAATATTATTTCTTATATTTCTTTTAGATATATTTCTCGATATTATATAATATCGTATTTCTAATATTTCTTTAAATCTATTTCTTAATATTTATTAAGAGAATAAAAGTAAGAAGATTAACGAGTCTTTTCTTTATTTATATAAAAATCGATATAAAACGTCGAAACGATAAAATCGTCGTAGTTTTAAAGAAATATAATTATTAAATTATAGTTATTAAGATATTACGTATTAGATATCTTAATAATATTTATTTTCTTACGACTTAAATTATAATAATAATTATCGCTATACTTATAATAATATTCTTATATATTCTATATTTCGATTAGCTTAAATTTTTCGATAACTAATTACTTCTTAATATTAAGCTTTAAAAGTTAATAATATTAAATTTAAATTAAGTTTATAAGATAAGAGTCTTTATTTATAAATAAAGGGTTATTAGATATAACGCTTTAATAATTATTATTTTCGTTAATAATATTATTAGAATTTCTATCGATATTAGAATTAATATTATAATCGCTTAATTATATAATAGATATATTTTAATAAAAGTCGCTTATTAGATTAAAAACGTTATTAATTAATTATAATAAAATATTTCTATTTTATAAATTAATAGAATTAACTCGCGAGTTACTTATTATAGCTAAATTAAATAACTTTATATAAATAAAGTTATTAGAATTATAAGATAATAAGATTTCTTTTAATAAAACTACGTAATAGCTATATAATTATAAGATCTAGATATATAATTAATAGAATAAATAGATTAATTATTAGATAAATTAATAACTAAAAAAAGAAGAAGAGAAAAGAGAATTTATAAGTATTTAAGACTTTATTAAATATATTAAATACTCGCTCTAGCTATATAGCTTATAGTCTAATAAATAACATAAGCGAGTCTATTAGTTCGCTTCGAGTACTTTTATTCTTTATATATAGTAATTTTTTTTTTCTTAATATTAAATAATTTCGATACGCTTTAAAGAGGTTTTATTATTCTCTAGTATATCTAGTATTTTTAATACTTATTCTTTCGAAGTATTTAAACTCCTCTTTACTTTATTTTAAATCTTTCTTTCTTCTTTTTTATAGTAAAGTCTAATATCGAAAAAATAAATTAAATTAAGATCTTATTAGAGTAAATTAAGTTTTAATAAATATTAATTCTATTAGATAATATCTCTAATAAGATAAACTCGATAAATATATCTTAAAATATTATTAATAGTTTATAATTATAATATTAGACTAAGTATTAACTCGATAAATTTATAATTATATTAAATAAAATTTATTAGAAGAGAGACGATTTTCGAGAGATTATTACTTAATATTATATCGTTATAATAAAAAAGAATCTAATTATAAATAATTTATATTAGATCTATAGAATAATCGAGAAGATAAATTAATTAATTTAAGATTTTTAAAAGAATATAATTTTTTTATAGCGAAAAGTTAATAGTTTTAATATATAATCGATAAAAGATTTATAACTATTCTCGATTAAGGAAAAATATATATATCTAGATATTTAAAAGAAAAATTAATTAAGATTCTAGATCTATCTCTATTTATTAATAATATTAACTTTATTTAAAATAATTAATTCTTTAGAATAGAATAGAAATTTAAGATTAATAGCGATTATTATCTTATTAAGAATTTTAAGATAATTTATATAGTCTTATAACTTAATGATAAGACTATATAGTATATTATATATAGAAGACTTTAAAACTTTATTAATTTATATTAATCTATTAATAAGATTATAGATAAGTTAATTAATATTTATAAAAATTTAAATTAATATAATAATACGAGTAAAGGCCTATGAATTAAATTCATAACCGTTTTTTCTTAATCAGGGCTGTCAAATAAATTTGATGAGCGATCTTTAGTAAGCGATATTTGAATTCCTTGCACTTTAATAATTATAAGACTTAATTTAAAAATTCTTTTTTTTATCTAAAAGCCCATGTTTCGTTCTATAATTTAAAAAAAAAATCTCAAAAATTTAATAGAAAATAAAAAAGTTATTCTATGTGTTAATAACGTACACCTATTTTTTTGATGATTGCGGACGAACTTTGGTGAGCGATATTTGAATTCCTTGCGCTTCAATATTATAAGACTAAATTTTAGAATTCTTAAAAATTCAGAAAGCACGAATAGCGCTTTAAAATTTAAAAAAAAATTCCAAAATTTTAATAGAAAACAAAAAAGTTATTCTATATATTAATAATATATATCTATTTTTTTAATAAGAGAGGCGCGGAAGGGCGAGATTTTAATGATTACGAATATTAATTTATTTACCCGCGGTGTCTAATTAAAAAGCGTAGATCTAATAAATTAATAATTAACTATATATATAAATTCAAGATTTTCTAATCTAGCTCTATTCTATTCTTTTATATATACTAATATAACGTAATATAAATATTTTATAATAAAAAATCTAATTTTTTATTAACTTTTATTTAGACTTTATTTAACTAGCTATTATTTTTAATATTAAGAAAACTCTTCTATTAGAGAATTATCTTTTAAAGAAATTAAGATTTAACTTAAGAAAGTTATAAAATATCGTAGAGAGTTTTATTATCTTAAAGACTATAAAGAAATATCTTCGAAAATTAAATAACTTATATCGTATTAGATATAAAGATATAGAGTTTACGAAGACTATTATTAAGTTAATTATAATACGAATTATAATTAATATATATCTTATATCTATTATTAAAATTACGATTACTACGCCTTTAAGTATTAAGATTGATCTAAAGTTAAGAAAATCTATATATTATAATTACGATAAGAAAGATTATTATCGAAATATCTATATAATAACTATTTAAATCGAGGTCGATAAAAAGGCCTTTAAGAAAGTATAACTTTACGTAATAGATATAAATAAAGAATTTAAAATCGATAACGTCGATATTATAAATAGCGACGGTTTTTTATTAAATTCGAGAAATAAATAGTCTCTTTTAAAGTTATAATAAGAAATACTTATAAAGTATATTTAATAGATACTTCTAATAACGTTCTAGTACGTTATTCTTTTTATATATAAATTACGCTATCTTTATAAAAAAAGAATTACTTACTTTAAAACTCTCTTATAAATAGCGAATATATCGATACTTATATAGTTATAAACGAGTTCTTAGTTTTAGCGATATATAAAGTCTTATATCTAAAATTACTTCTATTATTATAATTTAAATTACTAAGAAATTATAATAGCTAGATCGTAAAACGATTAATTATATACTATTTACTTTTTATAATAATAGTAAAAGACTATTAAGAAGAAATATATCTAATATTAATTATATTATTAAAATATAATATAATAATTAAAAAATCTTAAATAAATAAATATAAGATAGTTTTTAATATATTACGAGATAAGATACTCTTTCTATTCGATCGATATAATTATAATAATAATTAAATATTAATAATAAATAATCTCCCCTTTTTATTAATTTCGAAGCTTCGACTATTTATATTACTTATTTTCTTATTTATTATATTAAAACGATAAAGCTCTCTTTTATCTATTTATAATAATAAGATTAATTCAAATTCTTTTTTATTAAATAAGAATAAGAATAGTAAGAAGTCTAAGTTTATTAATATCGCTAAGATTAATATAGCGATCTACTATTAACTAGTCTATAAAAAAGATAATAAACTATTTATATTAACGATAAATAAGATTTATAATAACTTATTAATATTATATATATCTCTTATTACTCGAATATCTTACGATTTCTATATATCGATTAATAAACTCTATTTCTATAACTTAGAAAAGAAATATAAAAGATATTATAATTTTAATTACTTTATTTAAATTAATAGTATTAATAAAATTAGTTTTAAAAAGATAAAATATAGACTATCTACGAAGTATTATAATTATCTCGATATTTTTAATAGAATTAAGACGAATATATTTCTCTTATATTATTCTTATAATTATAAATTAGAATTTAATAATAGCTTTAATAAATTAAAATTTTTAAAAAGTAGAATCTATCTAATATTAGAATATAAATTAAAATAGATAAAGAAGTATCTAAATAAATATTTAAAAAAGAGATTTATAATACTAAGCTATATATTATTCGTCTTATCTATTCTATTCGCGAAAAAATTAAATAAAGAGTTATATTTTTATATAAACTATCGAAAGTTAAACGTTATTATTAAAAGAAATCGATATTTAATTCTATTAATAGATAAGATTTTAATAAGAATTTAGAGATATAAATATCTTACTCGATTAGATATTATAGTCGCGTTTAATAAACTATATATATACTTTAATAGCGAGAATTTTATTACTTTTATTATCTCTCTTAAAGTATATAAATATTAAGTCTTTTTCTTTAATCTAATTAATAATCTAATTATATTAGTATATATAAAAGAATAAGATAGAACTAAGCTTAAAAACCTTGAATTTATATATATAGCCAATTATTAATTCGAGTTCGCTACGCTTTTTAACTAGATCGGATAACTTATCGCGAGTAAATAAATTAGCGTCCGCAATTATTAAAATCTCGCTCTCTTATTAAAAAAATAGGTGTATATTATTAATATATAGAATAACTTTTTTATTTTCTATTAAAATTTTGAATTTTTTTTTTAAAAATTTTAAAACGCTATTTGTGCTTTTCGAATTTTTAAGAATTTTAAAATTTAGTTTTATAATTATCAAAGCGCAAGGAATTCAAATATCGCTCACCAAAGTTCGCTTACTAAAGATCGCTTATCTACTTACTCGATAGCTCTAATAAAAAAAAAAATTATAAATTTAATTCATAGGCCTTTACTCGTATTAATAATATATAAATAATATTCTATTCGAATATCTAAACGACTTCTATTAGATTTATCTCGATAATATATTTATTTATAATAAGATAAAAAAGAAATACGTTTAATACGTTAGATAAATTCTCTAGAAATTAAGAAACGCCAACCTTTAGATAAATATTCTTAAATGCGAATTCTATATTTAAAAAACTAAGTTTCTAGATCTACTAATATCTATAGACGAGTTATAAATAAATCTTATTAAAATTTAAGCTATTATTAAGTAAACTATATTTATTAATCTTAAAGAGATATAGATCTTTATCGAATTTTATAATTTTTATCGACGATTTATTAGAGATTTCTTTAAAATAGTTAAATTTATAATAAAATTTATAATAAAGAAAATTATATTTAATTAATTCTTAGTATATTAAGAGATCTTTTACTTTTTATAATAAATAATCTATTATTAGAATAGATAAATTCTTCGTCGAAATATATTACTATTAACGATTAAATTAAATAAATTATTAAAGAAATACTTACTTTTAAATTAATTTATAGTTATCTTAAGTATAAAGTTAAGTAAAAAGATCTCGATAATAATTTTATCTAATATAATACGAATAACGGTGAATTCGAAAATTACTAAGATCTAGTAAATAATTTTTATAAATAATATTTCGAGGAGTCTTATCTATAAAGGGTTAATTTATAAAATAATAGAGCTATCTCGAATACCTCGTTTTTAATCGAATTAAAATCGTTCGATATCTTTATAATAGTCTTATTTTTTCTAAACTCGAGAATCGATCTCTTAGATTTATATTAATCGAGAATTATCTTATATATAATCTTTCGCGTAGACCTCTCTTATTAATATAGCTTTAAATATCTTTCGAAGTTATATTATTATATATATAAATTACGCTATCGCTATCGCGAAATATAATTAATATTAGCTAAATAATATATTATAGAGAAGATTATATTAAAGTTATTTAATATTAAATTAGAGTTTTTAGCGTTTATAACTTAATTCGATTCGAAAGCTCTTAATTAATTACGTTATATTATTTTATCGATATCTTATTCGCTTAAATACGAATTCGAAAATTATTATTATTTATCCCTACGCTTATAGATATAATTTTTATTATATTATATCGATTTCCTCTTAACTAAGCTTTTTATATATACTTAAATTATAATTAATAATATTATTATAATATAATTAAGAAGAGCTATTACTATTATTAATATCGTCTTTAAAAAAAGATATTATATTAGAAGATTCTAGATATAATTATTTCTTTATTATTTTTATTATTTTTTAGATATTAAGCGTATATATATATTTATTTTTCTATCTTTTTATTTATTAATTATAAAATATAATTTAATAAAGAGAGAGAGTAATATTATAAGTATATTTTTAATATATCTCTTAATTCTATAGCTAGCGAGCCTTAACGAAGATATTTTCTATTATATTATATCTTCTTTTCACCTATATAATTCGATATCTTAATTATCTTATTTAATATATCTATATTAATATTATATCTATATCGATTCTAATAAAGTAAAGATTTATATATTAAATTCATAATCGTTTTTTTTTATTAGAGCTATCGAGTAAATTTAATAAGCGATCTTTAATAAGCGATCTTTAGTAAGCGATATTTAAATTCCTTACGCTTTAATAATTATAAGATTAAATTTAGAAATTCTTTTTTTATCTAAAAGCCTATATTTCGTTTTATAATTTAAAAAAAAATCTTAAAATTTTAATAGAAAATAAAAAAGTTATTCTATATATTAATAATATATATCTATTTTTTTAATAGTTACGAACGTTTAGTAATTGCGAACGCTAATTTATTTATTCGCGATAACTTAGTTAATCTAATTAAAAAGCGTAGTAAATTTAAATTAATAATTAGCTATATATATAAATTTAAGATTTTTAAACTTAGCTCTATCTTATTCTTTTATATATATTAATATTATAAATATATTATATTATAATATACGAGTAAAGATCTATAAATTAAATTTATAATTTTTTTTTTAATTAGAACTATCGAGTAAATAGATAAGCGAACTTTAGTAAGCGAGCTATTCGACTATCGAGCGAACTTTAATAAGCGATATTTAAATTCCTTACGCTTTAATAATTATAAGACTAAATTTAAAAATTCTTTTTTTATCTAAAAGCCTATATCTCGTTCTATAATTGAAAAAAAAATTAAAAAATATAATAGAAGATAAAAAAGTTATTCTATATATTAATAATCTATATCTATCTTTTTAATAAGAAAGACGCGAAGGGAGGAGATTTTAATAATTGCGAACGCTAATTTATTTACCCGCGATAATTTAGATAGTCTAATTAAAAAGCGTAGAGAATTCGAATTTATAATTAGCTATATGAATAAATTAAGATTTTTAAGCTTAACTCTATCTTATTCTTTTATATATATTAATATTATAAATATATTATATTATAATATATATCGTTAAGATCTCGAATTTATATTAGAAAAATAGTATAATATTCGACTCTATTTATATTATATTCGAATACGATATAATATTACTTAATATAAAATATCTTATAAGATATATTATATCTTTTCGACTAGTAATTTAAATAAGACTTATTATTCTTAAATTTATTCTTAAACTTATAATCTTAAAATCGTTTTTCTCTTAAATTAAATTTATTTTATCTTCGCGATAACTACGATTTATTATATTAAAGATTTCAATTTTCTTATATTAATTCTCTTACGAAGTAAAAATATTACTTACTTCGTATTCTCTAATAAAATCTTACTTTCTCTTATTATTCTTTAAGTATATTATAAATATTAGAAGCTTATCTCGCTTTATTAATATAATTTAAATATTAATTAATTAATAGCGAAGATTTATATAAAGCTTTATAAATAAATAATATATTTATTAATTCTTAATATAGAGATTTATTTATACTTTTAATAATTAAAGATAATTATTAAATTAATATATAGTTTAATTTAATTTTTAATTAATTTTTATATATACTTAAATAACGTTAAATCTATAATTTATTAAATCTTTAATTTAATTTAATAAAAAGTTAATAAACTTCTATTATATACGAGTAAAGGCCTATGAATTAAATTCATAATTATTTTTTTAATCAGGGCTATCGAGTAAATAGGTGAGCGATCTTTAATGAGCGAACTTTAATGAGCGATATTTGAATTCCTTGCACTTTAATAATTATAGAACTAAATTTAATAATTCGTTTTTTTTCTAAAAGCCCATATTTCGTTCTACAATTATTTAAAAAAAACTCAAAATTTTAATAGAAAACAAAAAAGTTATTCTAAAATTAAATAATGTGCACCTGTTTTTTAATTAGGGCTACTCGTACGGGCTGCCGACTGTGGAGCGAACTTTGGTGAGCGATATTTGAATTCCTTGCGCTTTAATAATCATAAGACTAAATTTCGAAATTCTTAAAAATTCGGAAAGCGTAAACAGCGCTTTAAAATCTAAAAAAAAATCTCAAAATTTTAATAGAAAATAAAAAAGTTTTCCTATATATTAATAATGTATATCTATTTTTTTTAATAATTGCGGACGCTAATTTGTTTACCCGTGGTATCTAATCAAAAAGCGTAGACCTAACGAATTAATAATTGACTGCATATACAAATTCAAGGTTTTCTAGTTCAGCTCTATCTTATTCTATTATATATAGTTATAATTCGAAAATCTATTCTTCTTATTAATTTATATATTTTTTAATTATTATTAAGAGATTAATAACTTTAAAGAATCTTATTTTTTTTAATAAGAAAGTTTTTCGAGATTAGATAAAATACTTTATTTATCTTTTATATTAGAGCTTAATACTTTTAAATACTCTTTTTATAATAAATTAATAATTTCTTTAATCGAATTATCTTTTAAAACTATTAGATAATATTATTATATTTAAAATTAAAATTATTTATAATTCTCTTTATTTCTAAAATCGCTAATAATTTTAATATATTATCGTTATTATTATAATTATAATATATAAATATTTTATCTAATTTAAATAAAATAATCTTCGCTTTTAGAGATTAAAAATAATATTTTTATATAAATATATCTCGATAGCGAGTAATATATTCTATTTTATTATTTAGAATAAGTAAAGATCTATAAATTAAATTTATAATCATTTTTTTTAATTAGAGCTATCGAGTAAATTTAATAAGCGATCTTTAATAAGCGAACTTTAATAAGCGATATTTGAATTCCTTACGCTTTAATAACTATAAGAGTAATAGAAATTCTTTTTTTATCTAAAAGCTTATATTTCGTTCTATAACTTAAAAAAAAATCTTTAAAATTTAATAGAAAATAAAAAAGTTATTTTATATATTAATAACGTATATCTATTTTTAATAAGAGAGACGCGAAAGGAGGAGATTTTAATAATTACGAACGCTAATTTATTTACCCGCGATAACTTAGTTAATCTAATTAAAAAGCGTAGCGAACTCGAATTTATAATTTACTATATATATAAATTTAAGATTTTTAAGCTTAGCTCTATCTTATTCTATTATATATATTAATATAAATAGATTTATTAATCTATTTATTAATATCTCGCTTTTTATTAAAAATACTCTCTTAATTATAAATAGTATTATTATTATTATTACTATTACTTAATTTCTTCGCTAGATTATTATCTATAATTAATATTAAGATCTCTTTATTAAAGTTTATAATATATCTTAATATCTTTAATTATACTATAATAATATTTTATTTTAATATTATATTAATTAATAATAATTTATTTTATAAATATTAAGACTACGCTTTAATTATAATTACTATATTAATTTTAAATCGCTATCTCTAAAAAGAGTAAAAGAATTAAAATTATTAGATTTAAAGAGCTTTAGAGTTATATAGTAATATAAAATTAAAAAGATAGATATATTTATATATCGATTTAATAGTAAAACTAATTCTTAAATAAATAAAGAAAACTCGAAGAAAATTACTTATTTAAGCTTATTTACTAAGACTTTATTAAGTATATATTAAACGTATATAAGTTAAGTAATCTAGAGTTCTCTCGCTTAAAACTTATAATCCTCTTTTTTAATAGCGTTTATATTAATTTTAACTATATATTAATTTTAAAAAGTATTAATTCTTTATTATATAAATTAAGTTTCTAAAGTTTATTATATTTATTAAAGATATAGCGATAAATTAAGAATATATTACTACTATTAAAAAATAATCTAAGTTATTTTTTTTATAAAAATTTATAAATCTTTTTAAACTTTATAAATTTCTATTAAAAATTTATTTATAGCTATTTTAGTCGTTCTATTAAATAATCTACTTATAGCGTATAATAATATATATATAAAATTAAAAAATAAATAAGATTATTAAAAAGCTTACTTTCTTAATATTTAAGAGTTAAATTTTTAAATAACTTCTACGCTAAGAAGCTAGTAACTAATTAGATTTATAAGAGCGTAGTCTATTAATAGTTAGCTAGCGAATATAGATTATAAAAGACGTAATATCGTTATAAGATTTAATAGTATATTTAATAATAGAACTAATCTCTAAAGAATATTAAAACTTTAAGATATATAAAGTAAATCTATATTCGTTAAGCTTTTAAGTATATAAGATATATTATTAAAATTAGATTCTAAAAGAAACTTTAATATAATATATATAATATTAACGTCTTAACGTAAATAGCGTTAAGGTTTATAATAATATTAAATCTAATAATTATCTCTTCTTCTAGACTTTAATTCTTAGATATCTAAATAAAAATAGAACGCTTATTAAAAAACCTTTAAACTTTAATAGAGAAATAAGGGAAAAGAGTTAATCTATTACGATATCATTTCGATAAAATAATAGAATTAATTATTACGCGCTATAAGCGTATTATTAATATATTATATAATAATATTAATACTATCTTTAAGAATAATATCGCTTTTATAATATTAATTAATAATAATCTATAATAAGCTAACGCGCTTAGTATTAGCGTTTTTATAATATTAATTAATAATCTCTATAGCGAATAAATATTTAATTTAGAAATTTCTAATAAAATTTTAAAAACTTAATAGATAAGAGAAGGGAGAAGAGTTTTTTTTATAAATAATATCGCTTCTATAGCGTATTACGTTTATAGCGAAGTAATGTAATAATAATCTTTATTATAAAGATTTAAAGATAGTAATTAATAGAGCGACGCGTTCGCGATAACGCTTTCGATTATTAATTAATAATAGTAGAAATAATAACGATAATTAGATAACGCGGCTCTATAGATAATAGCGAAATATTACCGCGTCGCTATTATTTATATTATTAGATATTACTCGCTAGTAATAACGCTATAATAGAGAATATAAAAACTTCTTTTAAATTATTTATTTTTATTCTTTATAACTTCTAACGCCTCTCTTATAAATACTTATTCTAATATTATAACGTTAATATTAATATTAATATAAGTATAGTATATCTTATTATATTAGTAGTCTACTTCTCTTTATTATAAATATCTTATTATTATTAATCGCGTCGATACGTAAATTAATAATTTTATAGTATTCTTTTTTAATAATAATAATAACTTTAATAATAAGTATATAATCGCCTTATAAACGCGATTACTAACCCTTAATTATTCTTATTACTATTACTCTATATACGTAATTATTAATAAATTCTAATATCTAATTTATTATATAGAACTTACTTTTATTAAAACGATAATTTATATATTTAAGATAAATCTCTCTTCTATAATAATTATAAAATCGAAAAGCGCGATATTAATCGCTATATTAAAATTCCTTTATATCTTTAAATATAAATAAGAAAATTAATATAACATTATTATCGCGTTAAATAATTTTAAAAATTATCTTATTAACGAGCTAAGCTTAATAAAAAGATTATTTAATAATATAAGTTATAAAGATATATAATAGCGATAACTTCGATTATCTCTATTATAATTATAAATTTTTAAGATTAATTTATAACGATATATAAGCGTATAGCGAAATTAAAGAGAATAAATAAGTTATTAAAGAAGAAGCTTAAGAGTCTTTATCGATATATAATAAACGTCGACGAGTATTAACTCGAAGATTATACTTTAATTATCTTTTTATTAGAGAATTAAATTAATAAACTTAACTTAAGATTTAACGCTAAGATAATAAAGAATATTTAAATAACGATTTTTTTTTAGTAATAGCGCTAATATAAGATCTTTAAATAATTCTTTAATAGCTATCTTAGATAAAAATACGCTTATATTAATAATATGTGTTTTAATATAATAAACTTTTTTTATAATAAAGTTTAATAGATAATTAAATAATATAATTATTTTATTAATTTATATTTTAATAGTAGTAAGTATAGAGAAGTATATATATAATATAAGTATTATCTAGAAATATATCTAATCTAATTAATAATTATATCTTATTTTATTATCTTTACTTACTTATTATTAATTTATATAATTAATTAAACTCTTTTATAATAAGAGACTTATTATTTATTACTTAATATTTTCGCTTATTATTTATTTATTTATAGATTTAAATTAGCTCGCTAATATTAATAAATTCGTTATTTAATAGTTATTAATTATATTCTTTATTTTAATTAGTTTATTTAACTTTATATTAAACGCCTTTCTTATATTTAATCTTATTAATAATTTCTTTAATCTTTTAAAGCTTATTATTATCGATAAGATTAAGAGTTTATATAAAGATTTTCGCTATATTATTATAATCGCGAAGATAATAAGACTTAAATAACGATATATAAAAAATATTATAGATTTTATATATTAAGAATAGAAGTAAACGATATATTTACGCTTCTATCTTATCTATAATTCGAAATAATTTTATAAATTTATAAGATAACTTCTTATTTAGACGTTTTTACTTTAAATTCTTAGTCGCTAATATTATTAAATTATCTATTTTATAGCTTTAAAATTAATATATTTTATTATAATATTTAAACTAAGCTATAACCGCGCTATAAAGATACTTTATTATCTTATTTCTTAATATTTATAACTTCTTTATCTTATTATTTATAGCGAATATCTCCTTCTTAATAAAGTCGTTCTTAATCTTCTAATAAATTTTAAAATAATATTTATATATTAGAAAGAATAATATCGTTTTAATAAAGGAATATTAATTATTTATATAAGCGAACTTTATTATTAATAGTTATTTCGCTTAAACGTTTTACTTATTATTAGTAAATATATATAAGAAGTATTTTAATATTTAATTTTATCGCTTAATTTATCTATTAATTTACGAGTAAAAGACGATATTTAAATATTATTTAATTTTAAAATAAAAGTAAATAATAAATTAGAAGCTATTAGTAAATATAAAGCCTCTATTATTAATAATATTATTTAATATACTATAGTAATATGTTATTTCGAAATAAAATACTTTCGCTAGCTAAGCGATATCGATTATAATAAATATAGAAATATATTTTATTATTTTTATAAATCGATTTATTATAATTAGAATAATATTATAAATAATATCTTTATATTTACTCGCTAATAAGTCGATAATAAAGTCTATAGATTTTTTTTTATAGCTTAATAATAATAGAAAGTAAGCTTAATTCGCTATATAAACGATATCGCGAAGCTTTAGTTCGTTAATAAACGTTATATATCTTAATATAATTAATAATTTACTTTAAGCTTTTATTTTAATAATATTTATAAATAAATAGCTTATATATCTTCGTAGCGTTAAAGTATTTAAATAACGAATTATTATAATATTTATTAATAAGCTCTTTTCTTAAGATCTTATCTTTAAAAATATAAAGGCGATTATTATATTTTAATAGTTTCTTAAAGTCTAAGATTTATACTTAGTTATATACGCGACGCTTAATTATTAACTTATTAATATTAATTTAAAAAGAGCTTATTTAATTATTATAGACTTATAAATCTTAAATTAATATTTTTATTAATCTTTAAAATACGTTATAAGTAATCTCTTATATAATCTTAAATTTTCTTCTAGAAATAATTATCTAAACATCGATAATATAAAATATAGGCGCTATTACTATTATAAGCTTTTTATTTCTTTATAACTACTTATCGCTAATTTAAAGTATAAGCTTATTCTATAATATCGATAAAAGTTTAATATTTAATAGCGAAATTCTTTTATAATTAGAGCGTCGCGATAGCGAGTTAATAGAGTTTAATTTATTTATTTAATAAAAAATCTTAAAGTTATAAATAGCTAACTTTAGCGCTTAACGAGTTTATTTAAAGTTTAATTTCTTCTATTTTATAAAGCTCTTAAGATTATTATAATTCGTTAGAATTTTAATATAAAATATATTATCTTCTAGATAATAACGTTATTACTTTATAAACGCTATAATAGCGAGTAGCTTTTAATTATAAATCTTATAGTTTTATTTTATAGAAATTATTTTCCTAGATTAGAATATTACTAATCGCTAGTAGTTATTCTTATTTAATTATAAAAGTATAGTCTTTATATCGAAGTTAAAAGCGTTAATCTTAAAATATAATTTTAAATTTAGATCGTAGTAATTAGTATATATAATAGAATAGATAGAATTAAACTAGAAAATCTTAAATTTATATATATAGCTAATTATTAATTCGTTAGATCTATATTTTTTAATTAAATACCGCGGGTAAATAAATTAGCGTTCGTAATTATTAAAAAAATAGATATATATTATTAATATATAGAAAAACTTTTTTATTTTCTATTAACTTTTTAAGATTTTAAATTTTAAATTTTAGAGCGCAGTCTACGCTTTCCGAATTTTTAAGAATTTTGAAATTTCGTTTTATAATTATTAAAGCGCAAGGAATTCAAATATCGCTTATCAAAGTTCGCTTATCAAAGTCCGCTCGACAGCCCTAATTAAAAAATAGATGTATATTATTTAA
The DNA here is from genome assembly GCF_014066315.1 of Letharia lupina. Taxonomy (NCBI): domain Eukaryota; kingdom Fungi; phylum Ascomycota; class Lecanoromycetes; order Lecanorales; family Parmeliaceae; genus Letharia; species Letharia lupina. Next base: position 1,164,788 of record NW_023502975.1, read on the forward strand.
TTTTAGAATAACTTTTTTTTTTATTAAAATTTTGAAATTTTTTATTTAAACTATAGAGTATAATATGAGCTTTTAGATAAAAAAAGAATTACTAAATTTAGTCTTATAGATATTTAAAGATAAGGAATTCAGATATCGCTTATTAAAGATCGCTCACCAAAATTTACTCGACAGCCCCGATTAAAAAAAAATGATTATGAATTTAATTCATAGGCCTTTACTCGTATAGAAATAATATAATTATAAAAGTATTTCGAAGTTACTAGAACGCTAGCTCCGCGTTATCTATTTACTCTAATAATTTAAATTTTTTATTATTTTTACTCTCTTTAAGTAAGTTAATAAATAACGTTATTATATTAAAATAGCTATAGATAAATCGTTAATAGAAATTAATAAAGCTTAAAAAAACTTATATATCTTAATAACTTTTTAATTTTAACTATTTTTTAATAATAGCGATATATTTTTAATTTATCGCGATATCTTCGATAGATATAATAAACTCTAGAAACTTAATTCGCTCGATATAGAATTAATACTTCTTTAAATTAATATATAATTAAAACTAGCGTAAACGCTTAAGTACTTATTTAATATATTATTAATACTTCGCTAGATTAATATTATAAATTAGAATATTATCTAAATATATTATATATATTATATTTATTAAACTTATAAGAATTCTATTAATATATACTTAAAAAGTTATTAATATATTAGCGAGTTTAAAAGATATAATTAAATATTTAAAGTAGTTATAGCGACTATAAAACGCTATTTTTTACTTATTACTTTCTTTAATTCGAATTTAATAATAAATATCTTTAAGATCTAGCTTTATAAAGATTTTAGACTTATATAAGCGATTTAGAGTCTTAATAATTAGAGATAGTAAATATCGATTTTTAATAATTATCGCGTTTAGACCTCGATAATTAATATAAAAACGAAATCCTCTTATTCTTTTTAAGAATAAAAAGAATTAATACTTCGACTAAAAAAGTCGAGTAATAAATTTAATTTTTCTAAAGAAAGTTTTTTAAATAGCGTTATAGCTTTATTAATTTCGTTTAAAATAGATTATATAAAAGACTATATAGCGGCTTTTTATCGCTTTTAATCTTAATAATATAATTTCTTTACTTAAGCGTAGATAAGATTTCTACTTTTTTATTAGAAAAAATATTATTAAACTTTAATAACTTCTAAAAAAGCTTTAGATTATATTTATTTTTCGATTTATTATACGCTATTATAATATATATAATCGTAAATATATTTAACTTCTATTCGATAATTCGAGTAAATTTAATTAATTTTTTAATTTATAATTTATTAGCGTTAATTTTAAATTATTACTACTTCGCTACTTCGCTACTAGATCTAATAATACTTATAATTAATTTAACTTAAATATATTTAATACGATATTAAAGCCTTTTTAATTAATAATATAAAAGAATATATTATACTTTTTATTTTAATCTTAATTATCTATTAATTAATAATTTAGCTAATATACGTTATAATAATATATACTTTAATCGCTTAATACTTTTAATTATAATAAAATAATATTATAAGATTTTAAGTCTTATTAGACTATAAACTTTTATAAAATTAAATTAATATATACTTTAGTATTAAATAGAGTAATAAGTTATCTCTATTTACTTTAAAGCTTTATCTATCTCTTTATAAGAATAAAAGAAATTATCTTTATTAATTATTATTCTTATCTCGCTACTAAAGCGATTATAAGATTAAATCTTTTTTTATTAATATTATATCGATATAGGCTATAGATAATTTATTAAGATTTAGATACTTAGATATTTAATAATTCTATTTTTTATAATAGAAATAACTATTCTTCTTATAATTAGAGTTAAAGAATTCGACTTTATACTTTATACTATTATCTTAAATATATATTACGTAAGCGCCGTCGTTTAGAGCTAATTTAGATTTCGAAATTTAATTCTTTAAAAGCTTATTCTTAGCGAACCCCCTTAAAAATTTTAAATAGAAATCGCCGTCGAAGTATATATATTCTAAAATCTTTTTCTATATAATAGCCTAAATAAGAATTTCTTCTTATTATTTCGATATATTATTAATATTTAAAATCTTATTTTTAAGCTTTAATTTAAGCTTAATTAAGAAGAAATTAGTTTAATACTTCTTAGAAAATAAGATTATATAAATCTCTAGCTTCTTTAAATAAATTTTAAAAATAAATATCTTCTAATTAAAGCGTTATTTAGTCTTTTTCTACTTTTTATATATAAGAAAATAAGAATTTATTAAATCCGCTATTAAATTAAGTAAAAACTATTTAAAGAATTTAAAAGTTATATTTCTTAGACTATAAGTTTAATAATATCTATATTATTAAGTATTAAAATCGTCTTCTAAGAATTATATATAATAAATAATTCTTACTTAGTTAATAATAAAATACTTAGAATTTATAAGAAATTTAATTTCGACTTCGCGGAACTAGCGTAGATACTCTTTCTTATTAATATTCTTATAAGAATATATTCTTTTAAAACGAAGTATTTTTATCTTAATTAATATATTTATTAAAAACGCGATAATAATCGATATAAATAAATCTTCGCTAGTTATAAATAATAAGCTAGCGTTATAAAGTTTACGATTATAAATCTTTAATATAGTTAATTCTTATTCTTATTCTAGATAATTTTCGATCTTAATAATTATAAAACGTTATTTTATAGTAAGATTTTTTACTAATAAGAAATTCTTAAACTTATTATCAACGCTATAGCGACTTTCGATATTATCTTTATTTTCTATTATATAATTTAGAGATAAACTCGATATCGTAATAATAATAATTCTTTTTCTTTAAAAGATAAAGAAATTAAAATTATAAAGATATAGTTTATTAATAATTAGCTAGCGAATATAGACTATAAAAGATATAATATTATTATAGAATTTAATAATATATTTAATAGTAGAATTAATCTCTAAAAAATATTAAAACTTCGAGATATATAAAGTAGATCTATATTCGCTAAGCCTTTAAGTATATAGAGTATATTATTAAAATTAAACTCTAAAAGAAATATTAATATAATATATATGATATCGGCGTCTTAATGTAAGTAGCGCTAAGGCCTATAATAGTATTAGAACTAATTAGATTATCGAATTTTACTATTTTTAATTTAAAATATATCTTATTTCTTTATTTTCGATTTAAACGCGAGTATATATAAGTATATTTAAAAGAGAAAGTTAGAAAAAAACTTTAAAATCTTTAAATTTATCTTTTTTAATTTCTTTTCTTTTATTAAAAATATAATAATAAACTAAGTATATAGAGTTATAGAATTATTTATACGCTTTTAAATAACGTAGCGTAAACGAGATTTAATAAATTATTTATCTATCGAGTTTACGAGAAGAGTCTCTTCGATAGAAGCTCTCGAAAAACTCTTAAAGAATTCTTAAAGAATTAGAGAGGTTTTAGAGAATTTCTCTCTAAGTATATTAAATAAATTATAATATCTCTCTTAATTCTTAATAAAATATAACGTCTCTCTCGATTTTTAAAGTTAGATTTCTTAAAATTTCTTAAATCCTTCGAAGCTTTTTAAGGGCTCTTTAAGAGCTTTTATCGAAGAGACTATTAAAATAAGCTCGAAATTAAAGTTCGAGTTTACTTTAATGGTTCCTTCGATAGAAGCCCTCGGAGAGCCCTTAAAGAGCCTTCGAAGGGTTCGAGGGGTTTTAGGGGATCTCCCTAAGAATTAAACAATCAAAAACCAGTACTCGGCAAGCTTTTCACTACTGGGAAGCCCGCGCCCCAGCACATATTATTGTCGGGTTACAGCTCGGCAGGGGTGAAAAAAAGTTCGACAGGGGTGAAGCTTCAGCATATGCTTACTTCACCCCAGATGAACTTATAGCATATGCTGAACGTATCCGTTTCACCTCGGATAAACTCGGGCCGAGTCTAAAATGATATCGGCACTTTAGGGGGTTAAGGTATATACTAAGCATATACCTCAATCTCCGTAATCTGTTAAAATATTAGGTATGTGAGAACGGACGGATTGATTCTCCAAAACCTCTCCGGGGCCAGGTCTTGAATACAGTATAAAATCAGGTGGCTGGAAAATATGATAGCTGGAATACGTGGGAAAGAGATAATTTCAAATTTGTAGGTGAGTTACCCCGCGTGGGCTAACGTCGCTGGACTAAATTTAATTTTCTTCACCCCCGATGAGGTGCTGGCATATGCTGAGTGTATCCCTTTCACCCCGGACGAGGTGCATATACTTAGCATCTACTCACCCCTGCCGAACTTTTTTCACCCCTGCCGAGCTGTGAGCCATATTATTGTAAGGCCTCTCCGCGAGAATGGGCCCAAGGCATGGATATAAAGAAAGCAGCTGCGGGCTCTGATGGATACAGAGCAAGGGGGGACATAGATGATGGCTGAGCTGTTGTGTTTTTGCCATTGTCAAGTTAGGTGCGCGAGAGGAGTCGTCTTCTACATCGTTTCGAGCGCTTTGTTGATAGTCACAACAACACGTTTTGATTAATTTACACATATACATCCATACCGAGCTTAGGACTGGGACCTACCGTTCTCGTTCCGCAAAAAGAACAAGCGTGCTTTAGAGGGATCACGGGTGCAGCGCAAGGAGGAGCGAGTAGATAGGGGGCAGAGTGAGTGGATAAGGAGCAGGAGCGAGCAAGGCGATAGCCCGGGGAATCGATCCTGTCTCATCTTCTCCTAGGGTCGCCAATCTGCCTGGGATCGGGATCCGTATCCTGAGATTGCCAAGCAAAACAATAAACCACCGTGCCACCGAAGGAAGCCGTTGGGGCTCCTCGTACTACATAGAAGGGACGCAGCGCAGTCGAGGTTGAATTGGTTGCCTTGTGCACATTTCAAGCGGATTGATTATACTTTCACTTGTTGTATAAGAAGACATGATGTTGAATCATGCTTGATATGAATCCCCACTACACTAAACATACATGTTGTTGAAACACGCTGGACACAAGTGGCCCATATACTTAGAAACTGACATGATGTTGAATCATGCAAGCTCCAAACACTTAGTGCCGGCCTTCTGGAACTTTGCCTTTTCCTTTGACCCTATCACCCTCCCCCTTCGGAAAGGCTTCTGCGTGCCCCCTTTTCGTTCCGTACCGGGTTTCGAATAACGAGACAAATTCTTCCTCCACTTGAGAATCCTCCGCTTTCGCTACCTTTTTTAGAGGATGTCCTCGCATCTATCAGATTTGTGAAAAATTCTCCAAAAAGATCTGCCGTCTGATTCTTGTCGCATAGACGAAATAGTTGACCATGTTGCTGCTTTTCCTTCTTTTCCTGCTTTTCCTTCTTTACCAATTGCGCGACATAATCTGGACGGTGATTTGTCGCAGTACTGGCCAGAATCCGAATAACTGTTGCGCCCTTCCAATGTGCGAGCTCTGTCTTCATCTGCTTCCCTTTGACATCGTCATCTTCATAAGACATCCATAAATTTGTCGTCCGGATCGCTTTCTCCATGTCATCCACAGCCCCCGTTTTCAGCTTTTCAAGCGCACGAAAGTCAGTAGGCCATCAGCTTCTGCGCTCGGTCCCAAACTCACCTGCAAAACACACAAGACTCGGGGTTCGGAGCTGTCTGTGGGTTCCAACGAGAATACGATGTCTGGTCCACAATAATTATCAGGGAAGTAGAAGCTAGCAATTGGTGTGAGATCCTTTTGCCGGATCGATTTCATCCATTCCCATATTGGAACAACGGAACCAGAATTGGGATTTTCATTTTCCCCGCTGTTGACGATTAGCAGGGTCCAGTGACGATGGTATTCTCTCGCTAACCTGCTATCAAAGCTCTTATTTCTATCGTGTGAATAACCAATGTTTCTTCCTTCGACCAGATGGTATGTGGATGCTTTGTGCTCTTTGCCGTCTTCACCAGCCTCGAAAAGAAATTCCAAAATCTTTTCACGACGTTTTTCGCCTTCTGACCCAGTCATGCGATCCGAATGATGTAGACAATTCCACAATTCCTACGATCTAATTAGTATATATTGTACCTACTGTAAGTATCAATTCTTACCAATACTAAAAACCACTCTGCAGCTTTCCCAAAAGATGCTGCATCGTTCGTTGAGAACCGTAAATACTTTTTCAACATGTCATTATACATATCTTTGTTCTCCTCTCGAAACCACTCCCTGGCCGCGTCCATAGCAAGATACTCTTTCAAGGTGCCTTTTAGAGATTGTCCATGCGTCTCGACTACGGCAAATGCTTCCGTAATCATCTGATGATCCTCGTCCTTTTCGAAGATTGTCGGCCTGTCTAAAAGATCGCTTTGAATGACAACCCAGCACAGCTCCTGTAAGATGGCGTCGTAATTGTCTCTCCGGAGCCGAGATAGTCTCTTCTTCAAGGACTCCTTAGCTTCCCGCATAGCGCTATCCGCGGCAGTAGATATGGCAGTCGAATCCAAGTTATCGTGGCCTTTCAGATGCTCCACATATCGAACTGACCACAAGTATCGTCCCCGCAGCCGAATACCATGCTCCTTGATGAGATTCAACACCTCCGGATTCGCTTTGATTTTCTTATTGAGCCCATCCTCTTCGATCAGTTTCGCTAGTTGGTCGCCATTTGTGAGGAGTGGGAAATTTGTAAATGTCTTACATGTGGTGAACAAACGCCCGGGCCCAGTTACTGAGGGAAGTTTGTGAGTGCTTTCGAGAATTGAGATTGTCTTCTTCAACTCCAGAGATGTTCCAGAGACGACGTATCTCTGGTCTTGATATTGCTCAACCCTTGCGTACACTAGAATGTACTCAGAAAATATCTGTAAAAGGTTTTCTGTCTTCGAATTTCCGATGGGAACAAGGGTGTCGAGATAGCACTGCGCTTCATCAAGGCAATAAATGAAAGTCTTATTGTCAAGCACCTTGTCCACATGTGTCGTAGTGTACCAGTAGCATGGGTCCAGCCTTTGGGGCAAATTATTGACTAGTAACAGTAGCCTGAATATAGTCTCGAAAGGATCAATCTTAGAACAAGACTTCTGAAACCTTAGCCAGTTCGCAGGCGTGTCAGCCCCATGTATTTTTGAGGCAACTTCAAGGAACTTGTCGAAGATCAAATGACGTGATAGTATAAGACGGCGAGACCATTCCGTAATTGAATATTTGCTGATATCCATCCCAGGCACAACATTGCCGTTATTCTCGATCAACTGCCATAGCAAGCACGAATCTCTTGAATATCCCCCCCGTAGAGGGTCGTACAAGTTATCGCAATCACGTTGCTGATTCAGACTGAGATTACCGGGCAGAAGATAGTAGCCCCAGTGTTCGTGAAGAAGGCCCTCGATGCTTCTCGTCTTTCCAGAGCCAGAAACTCCATAGAGTAGGAGTACATCATCCGTATTTTCCCAGGAAAAGTCTTGGAGCTGAACTTCTCTCGGCAAGCTATAGTCTTGTGGGAGAGATGTCCTCAGTCTATCCGCTATATCGTTAAGACAATTATCAATAACATCACGAATTGCCTGGTTGACACCACTGGTGAATGGAGACATTCCACGTATGGCGTAAAACATGGAATACCGACGATGTAAATGGTATTCTAAGCAGTGCACTGCTATAGTAAGTAAGATAGAAGGCCCCTTTTTTTACACGTCGGCTTACGATAGAACCTGAACAGAGAACTGTTCTTCTTCTTCTCATTAACATCTCGGTCAATTTGCTCAACAAGTTGCGTGCTACCTCGACTGGCAAGAGGATCATAGATTTTGGACAATCTAGATCTTGAAGACTGGTTGTCCTGGGCGTTGTTCTCTTTGAGAGTGTGCGATAGTACTTGTATCCACTGTGGAAAGCTCTTTTTCATAGCTATCATGAGCATCTCCAAGTATTTCTTCGGTGCGTCGTGGTACAATTCCAACACAAGAAGGAGAAAAAGAGCTTGGCTTTCATCCCCATAGACATCAACACGAGACACAGTAGCAATCATAAGCAGATACTCTTCAGATAGTGCGTTAGTATTGTTGCTATTTGGAGAAGATCGACTAAGTTAGGCGGTAAAGACATGCGAAGACATACTATAATAGGCTGTTACTTTGTCATCATCTCCAGTCCAGATAGAGTCATTCTTTGCCGCGTCTAAATTCTCAAAGCTTTTGATAAGGGAAGTCTGATCATCCTAAATATACGATTAGTAAGAAGTAAAGAAGTAAAACTAAATTTATTAAACTTTTAATATTGATAATTTATAGTATTAAAGAAAGCTAGAACCGAATATAAAGGGGTGAGATAATAGTATAGAGATCTTAATCCTAAACTTACGCCAATATATTTCTTAAGTATATTCTTAGACCATACAAAATTCGAAAACGCTATAATTCTCGATGTCAGCACGAGAGATGCATTACTGCGCTTCGTCTTAAATGGCAGATCTTCATAAGCAGCTCGCAAATCTGTTATTATGGCTTCTGTTGATGTATCATGATTATTAGAAAGCAGTGGAATTAGATTAGTATAACTTACCTCTTGTCTTGCTTTCAACGGATGAGCTATCCGCGTCTTCAGCTGTGGAAGTCGATTCACATGGGTCGATTCCCATAGCGTCAGAGTCAGGCGGATCCATCTCTCCGAATCAACCCAGATGGATTAACCATCAAAGGAGAGGTATCCAAATCTTCCCTTGGGTGATGATGTGAAGAACATGTCGTCGGAGTCATGACGAAGGTGTGCCTGAGAAGAAAAGCTTGTTTCTTTAGCTGCATAGTCCTCAGCGAATGCACTACGATTCTCATCCAATGATATGAATCCAGCCACAAAGGAGAGACTACTTTACGTTTATAAGACTGTCGTCGATAAGGTCAACTATGTAAGGAACAAAAGGAGGCAGAAATGCTCGCGATCAGCAGTCTAGAGACGTGTCAGCGGATTTTTGGGCACAGCCACATTGTGACCGTTGATGCTCTAGAAAGTCGGGCTTATGATATGAATCAACAAGGTCGCCTGCAAGAGACGTTGAGACTGTGGACAACGTCGCTGCAGATCAATTTGGACGCACTGGGAACAGATCACTTTCGAACCGGAAGATCCACGTCCGCTTCGGCAGAAGTCTACTTCAGACTGGCGCGGTGGGATGATGGTGAGAAATTAATAGCTCAGGCTGTGTAAAATTAGCTGATATAAGAAGAAACAAGAGGCTTCTATCGATTGTGACGTAGGCAGTGGCTAAGAATATTATTCTGAGGGTAGTATCGCTGATAGAAGCTACATATGCCTGAGTATAGAGAATTCTATATTCGTAATAGTGGGACTATGAGTTAGTGGGTTTATTATAAGGCTATAGCGTTAGTAGTTATTTAATCAATGGTTTTATTAATATACGATATACGATAGTAGAGAGATAGATAGCTATAACGAGTATTATTTCTATAGCTACTATATTAGTAATTAACTCTTTATTTAAAAAAATCTCTTTTAAAATTCTATTATTCTTCTTCTTCTTTATAATTAAATTTATATATATTAATCTTTATTTAATTATTATAAGTATACTATTTAATTATTATAAATTTACTTTATACTCTTTAAATACTTTATAATAAATTTTATTATTACTATTAAATTTAAGAATATAATTAAATAAATTACTCTTATCTTATATCTGTAAATCTAAAAAGTTTCTTTTTATACGATTTTCGTCGGGTTCGTATTATAAGTACGATTTAGTCTATTTAGCAGACTTTATTTATATTTAAATTCTTTTCGTTAATTCTACTAGTTTAGTAACTTTAAAATTTTTTAATAACTTTAAAATTTTTACGTAATATACTCTAATATACTCTAAGTACTATTCTATATATATATAATATTAATATATATTATTATTAATATACGTATTATTATACGTTATATTAAAATATTATTTACGCGACTAATTTTATTAAATCGTCTAATTTCGTAGCTAAATTTAAGTTAGCGTTAATACTTATCGTCGTAAAATCTTATTATTATAACGTCGATTATTAGAACTTTTCTTTTTTTATATATATTACTATTATTCTCGCAATTAGCAACTTTAAATTACTAATCTAATAGAATTTTAATAAAATTTTAGAATAGTTATTAAATCGGCGGAATTTAGACGAATTCTAATTAGAGTTACTAATCTAACGAATTTTATAATTTCCGCGATATACGCGCGATTAGCAATTTTAAATTTTATAGAAACTTTTCAGATTTGCAGATATAGAGTTATTAATAAAATCTTAAGATAATTAATAAGATTTTTAAAATTAGAAAGATTATTAAGATTAAATATCTTTCTCTTTTAAAAAGAGTATTATATATTAAACGTTATCGAGTATTATTAATCTAGATAAGATTAAAAAATATCTCTATTTATTATTAAAGTAGATCTTTAAAAATTTAAAATTTAAATATTTAAGATTTAAGAGAAGCGAAATTATCGCTATAGATTTTTTTTTAATATCTTAAATTCTTTAAATATTCGAAGCTTTTAAAAAGCGATAAAGATAATAAATTAGAATTATTATTAGATTTAATAAATTAAATAATAGAGATAATTTTATAATAGATTTATTCTTTTTATAAATAAGAAGTATTTAATTAATTACTATTATATAATTTATAGATAATCTTAAAGGTTAAATTTATAATATTAATAAACTCGTTAATTTTAAATAAAACGAAGAAAATAAATCGAAGTTATTTATAAGTATTTTAATTTTAAAAATTTATAGCTAATAAATTAATCTTAAGACTTAATAATAATACTATTCTTATTATAATTAAACTTAATAACGCTAGTTAAAAAACGAGTTTAATTATTAAAATCTTTAATTTTATATTATTCTCTTAGATATATTATTTATCTTAATATCTATTAAAGATATTATTATACTCTTAAATTAAAAATTAAAAATTAAAAACTTTTATATTAACGCTTAACTTATAATATAAGAAAGTTAAAATATCTTATATATAATATTTAAGTTTAAAAGAGATCTTATAAATATTAAAGTCTTATTTAATTTTTAATTATCTATTATTTAACTATATCTCTTTATAATATAGAGTTAAAAGTTAATTATTATAATTACGCTACGTAATAAGATAGAATAAGACGAGATTTTAAATATCTAATATTATCTCGCTTCGAAATAGAACTTTAATAAAATAAGATTAAATCGAGATAAGATTTTTTTATCGATATAATAAGAGTATCTTATTATTCTTATTAAGTATTTAATTAAATTAAAATTTATATATTATTTATATATAAATATCTAATCGCGTATCGAGTAATATCTTATTTTTAAAAAAATTTAATATAATCTAATTAAGAAAAGAATTTATTATATAAAAAGTTATAAATTACGATATATATTTTTATAGCGATAGAGAATTCTAATTATCTTTCTAATTATCGTTATTTAAAAATTATTATAATAGCGAAAAATATTTAAATTCTTATCTCTAATCTAAAATTATAAAATAATTTAATAAGATTTCTAATTTAGATAATTTATATTATTATAAAAATATTTAAATTACTTAAATATATTAAATATATTAATAATATTCTTATATATTAATTAGATATAATAAGTTAAAAAGTCTTTTATATCTATTTACTTATCTTATTAAATATAAATATTAATATATATAAAAGAATAAGATAGAGCTAAATTAGAAAATCTTAAATTTATATATATAGCTAATTATTAATTTAAGATTATTACGTCTTTTAACTAGATCGACTAAATTATCGCGAGTAAATAAATTAGCGTTTATAATTATTAAAATCTCGCTCTTCCGCGCCTTTCTTATTAAAAAAATAGATATATATTATTAATATATAGAATATTTTTTTTATTTTCTATTAAAATTTTAAGATTCTTTTTTTAAATTTTAAAACGCTATTTATACTTTTCGAATTTTTAAGAATTTTAAAATTTAATTCTATAATTATTAAAGTATAAGAAATTTAAATATCGCTTATTAAAGTTCGCTTATTAAAGATCGCTTATCTACTTACTCGATAGCTCTAATTAAAAAAATGATTATAAATTTAATTTATAGATCTTTACTCGTATATTATATTATATTATATAAGTAAAGGCCTATAAATTAAATTTATAAAAAGTAATTAATTTTTAAATCTAATTTCGAGATTAAATTCGACTCTTAAAGAGTAAAGATATTTTAATTTAAGATTTACTTAGAACTATAAGATTAAATTTAATAACTCTTAAATTATTTAAAAGCGTAATTTACGTTTTATAATTTAAAAAAAAAATCTTAATAGAAAAAAGAGAAGTTATATTAATAATAAGTTTATAGAAAATTAATTAGCTTTAGATTAATTTAAAATTAATTAATAAGAAGTTAAATTTAATATCTATTATAGTTTATTTTATTAATTATTATTACTTTTATTTTTATAATTTTTATTAATTTTATAAATTTTACGATTTTTACGATTTTTATAATTTTACGAATTTACGAATTTTTAGCGAGGGAGATTTATAAATTCGAATCGAGAAGAAAGCGAAATAGTTTCGAAATTTATTAAAACTATTATTACTCGACTATCTAAGTTTATATAAAAGAGTATTCTTAATAGAGTATATAACTTTAAGAATAAAAGTACTCGAAGCGAATTAATAAGCTCGCTTACGTTACTTACTAGACTATAAGCTACGTAACTAAAGCGAGTATTTAATATACTTAATAAAGTCTTAAATACTTATAAGTTCTCTTTTCTCTTCTTCTTTCTTTAGTTATTAGTTTATCTAATAATTAATCTATTTATTCTATTAATTATATATCTAGATCTTATAATTATATAGCTATTACGTAGTTTTATTAAAAGAGATCTTACTATCTTATAGTTCTAATAACTTTATTTATACGAAGTTATTTAATTTAATTATAATAAGTAACTCGCGAGTCGATTCTATTAATTTATAAAGTAGAAATATCTTATTATAATTTATAAGCGACGTTTTTAATTTAGTAGATAACTCTTATTAAAATATATCTACTACGTAATTAAGCGATTATAATATTAATTTTAATATTAATAAAAATTCTAATAATACTATCGACGAAAATAATAATTATCGAAGTATTATATCTAATAATTTATTATTTATAGATAAAGACTCTCGTCTTATAGACTTAATTTAAATTTAATACTATTAACTTTTAGAGCTTAATATTAAGAAGTAACTAGTTATCGAAAAATTTAAGCTAATTAAAATATAAAATATATAAAGATATCGCTATAAGTATAGTAATAATTACTATCGTAATTCGAATTATAAGAAGATAAGCGTTATTAAGATATTTAATTAATATATATAATAGAATAAGATAAAACTAAGCTTAAAAATCTTAAATTTATATATATAGTTAATTATAAATTTAGAATTACTACGCTCTTTAATTAGATCGACTAAGTTATCGCGGGTAAATAAATTAGCGTTCGTAACTATTAAATATTCGTAACTATTAAAAAAATAAGTATATATTATTAATATATAGAATAACTTTTTTATTTTCTATTAAAATTTTAAGAATTTTTTTTTAAATTATAGAACGAAATGTGAGCTTTTATATAAAAAAAAAATTTCTAAATTTAGTCTTATAATTATTAAAGCGTAAGGAATTCAAATATCGCTTATCAAAGTTCGCTCGATAGTCGAATAGCCCGCTTATTAAAGATCGCTCATCTATTTACTCGATAGTCCTAATTAAAAAATGATTATAAATTTAATTTATAGGCCTTTACTCGTATATAATATCTTAATAACTATAACTTAATAGTTATATTTCTTTAAAACTATAACGATTTTATTACCTCGATATCTTATATCGATTTTCGTATAAATAAAGAAAAGACTTATTAAATTTTTACTCTCTTAATAGATATTAAGAAGTAGATCTAGAGAAATATTAAAAATGCGATATTATATAATATTAAGAAATTTATTTAAGAGGAATATAAGGGGTAATATTTAAATTAAGTTTATAACTTAATTATTAAGTTTTATAATATAGAACGTTAATTAGTTAAAGTAGTTTTAAGAGATATATAATTAATAGCTAGCTTTAATAATTATTTTATTATATTTTAATTATAGCGAGATTACTATATAATTAATTTAAAATATATAAAAGATTTATAAAATAGAATAATAGAGAAAATTTCTTTAAAAGCTATAAAGAAGATTATTTAATCTATTATTTATATTATTAATATATATAAAAGAATAAGATAGAGCTAAGCTATAAAATCTTAAATTTATATATATAATTAATTATAAATTCGAGTTCTATACGCTTTTTAGCTAGATCGACTAATTTATCGTAAATAAATAAATTAGCGTTCGTAACTATCAAAATCTCGCCCTCTTATAGCCTCCCTTATTAAAAAAATAGGTATATATTATTAACATATAGAATTACTTTTTTGTTTTCTATTTAAATTAAAATTTTTATTTTTTATTTTTAAAGCGCTATTTACGCTTTTCAAATTTTTAAGAATCTTGAAATTTAGTCTTATAATAATTAAAGCGTAAGGAATTCAAATATCGCTTATTAAAGTTCGCTTATTAAAGATCGCTTATCTACTTACTCGATAGTTCTAATTAAAAAAATAACTATAAATTTAATTTATAAATCTTTACTCGTATTATTATAATAATATTAGAATATAGAGTAAAGATTATAAAAAATAAAAGAGCTCTCTACTCTAGATAAGACTCGTTTTAATAATAAGATAAATAATTAAAGAAGTAATAGTTAATAGTATATTAAGCTTAAGAGATAGTATATAAAGAATTAATAAGATTAAAAGAAGAGTTTATTCTCGTTAACGCTATAAGATTAAAAGTTTAAGCGAATTAAATTTAAAGATAGCGACTCTTATATTAAGTTTAAGATATCTCTTATTAAAATATAATATTATAATTATAAATAGTTAAGATATTATAAGAATTTATTTAAATATTTAAATTATATTATAAGTAATAAAGTATATAATTATAAATTAAATAAGGGAAAAGATAAAGTTTAATACTTATCGCTATAATATTAAATACGCTATTAATTAAATAACGATCTTACTTTCTATTATTAAGAGATAAGATTACTATATCGAGTAGAAAGTATTAGATAATTACTCTAATAGATATTAATAGCGAGAAAATCTTTATATCGTAATCTTTTATTAAAGAAATATAGATTTCTAAATCTAAATACGCGCTAATAATAATATATATTATTAATAATTATTAAATATTCTTATATAGAAAGTATAATCTAATCTTTAATCTCGCGAATAGTTAAGAAAAAAAGTAAGAGTAAATCTTAAAGGTATATATTATAAATATATAAGAATATAATCTTATTCTTAATTTTCTTTAAATTTATAATATCGATTTAAATATTTATTAGCGCGAGTAGTTTTAAACTTATCGCGATTATCTTATAAGCGATAAAATATAAATAGATATCGTAATAGTAAATATAAAGTAATTTATATTATTAATTAATATAATAATTATATATAATCTAGAATAAGTATTTATTATATTTTTATATTAGATTTTATCTAAAAGTAGTAAAGATAATTATAATAAAGTTATATAAGATAATATTATATAGCTAGATAACTTTAATATATTTAAATAATTTAAGAATTTATTAGAAGTTTTTTTAGAAGAGCTATTTAATAGTTTTAATAAATATAATTAAATTAAATATCTAAATAATCTATTATTTAGAAAGCTATCTAGAAGTAATTCGATTTATAATATATTATATAACGAACTCGTAATAATTAGAGATTATCTAAATATTACGTTTAAAAGAAAATAAATTTAATCTTTAATTAATTAGATTAACTCGTTAATACTATTTATTAAGAAATTAAATAACTCGCTATAATTATATATTAATTATTAAAAGCTTAATAAAATAACTATTAAGAATAATTATCTATTATCGCTACTCTTAAAGATTTTAAAAAGAGTCGTATATATAAAGTACTTTATTAAGATTAATATTCGTAATATATATTATAAAATACGAGTACGAAAGAGAGATAAATAGAAAATTATCTTTTAAACTCGCTACGATTAATTCGAGTATTAAGTAATATCTTTTAATCTTATAAATATCTTTATAATCTTTTAAACTTATATAAATAAAGTATTTAAGTTATATATCGATATTTTCTACGTAATATACTTAAATAATATATTAATCTATTTCGAAATAAAAGAGTTATATTAAAAGTATATATATAAAATACTACGCGTATTATTAAAGTATCGACTTTATATAAAGTTATTAAAATATATTTTTAATTATAATAAGATTATCTTTTTAGAGTTCTTTATAAATTAGCGCGATATTTAAATAAAGTTATTACGTATTAAAGCTATTATTAAGTAGTTAGAATTAGAGTCTATTAAGAATATCTTAATCTTTTTAAAGTTTATAGACTTCTATCGATAATTTATATAAGGCTTTTTATAGATAATTATATCTTTAATAAATTTAATCTAAAAAGCGAAGAAAGGCGAGATTAAATTATTCTTTATATTTAATAAGAAAATATATAAGACTTTTAAGATACTTAAGCGAGTATTTATTATTATATCTATACTAAAATATTATAATTAAAAAATATTACTTATTATAAAGATTAATATTTTTAATATAGATATAAATAGTATACTTAACTAATTAAGCGAGAATAAGTAATAATATCTTATTACTTTTTTTAGCTATAAATTTAAAAACGCTAAATCTTATTAGAATATATATAATAAAAAGCTTTATATAATTATATTAGACTTTAAGAATTAAAGATATTACTTATAAGATAATAAGTATTCTATTTATATAATCTTAGATTATAATAATTTATATTATTTTATAATAATAAAAGAGCTTAATATAAAGTAGATTCGCTAGATTAAGAAATTAATTATATTTAACTTTATAATTAAATATTATAAGAGAAAACTTAATTCTATAAATATATTATTAAGAAGATCTAATATTATTAAATTAAATAATAGCGAGAATAATAATAATAATTTTCTTTCTATCTTATAAAATAAGCTTTATAATTAAAAATATTAATTTAATTTATAAAAATATAATAGTATATTTATTATAATTAAATTTATAGCGTTAATAAAGTAATTAAATAATATTATCGTCGTAGATACTTAAGTTATTAATTTAAATAAGAGAGTATTTAATAGATAAATATATATTTTAGATATTACGATATTATTTTAACTTTTAATTTATTAAATTTTAGAATTAAAGAGATTCTATTTAAAGCTATAAAAATTAATAATAGTATAGCTACTTAAATTATAATATAAAAATATTTTTATTATAAATAAAAAGTAATATTAAAAATACGCTATTAAATAGAATAAGTTTTTAAAATAGAAAGTTAATAAGAATAGACTACTACGTCGTAGCCTCGTAATTTATATTTCTAATAATTCTACTACGAAGAAAGAGATTCTTTATATAAATTATAATAATCTTAATATTAAATACTTTACTTATAAGCGTATTAAAAAAGATATTAGATTTAAATATTATTAAATAAATATAATAAGCGATATAATAGAGTATATTTATACTTATCTTAATTATTAAAAAGTATAAATTTATTATTATAAGTTATATAGCGAGTTAATATCGATCTCTCTAGATAATATAAATTTATTTTATATTATAATACTAGATTTTATTATAAATCTATTATTTATAAGAAATTTATATATTAATAAAATTTATAATATTATTTTAATCTTAGTAAATAAATTAATTAAGTATATAACGTATATAATAATTATTAAGAATTTAAAGATTAATAATCTTATTAATATCTTATAGTAAAAGTTTATATTACTACGCGATATAATATATAACTTAATTTCGAATTAAGATTTTTCATTTATAAATAAATTTTAAATAACGCTATATTAGTATTTAGATACGAAATATAAATTAAATATTATATTCTATTCTTAAATCGATAATTAGATTAAAAGATAAAATTAGATATTAAAATATATTATAATTATAAATAGAATAACTAATCTAAAATCTTATTAATAGCTATATTTATATATAATAATAGCGTATATATAAGTATTAATAAGATCTTATAAGATTTATTAATAAAATATATAATAGATTTAGAAAATATTTTTAAAAATAGAATCTTAAGAAAGAAAGTATCGCTTATTATAGAGTAAGTAGAATAATTATAAGAGATAAGATTATATCTAAAAGAATTATAAAAGCGAGCGTTAAAGTAATAAGTAAAGTATTATAATAGTAATTATAGAGTTATAATCTTTAAAAAAAAGATAAAATACTATTACGAAGCTTAAATATATATATCTTATAATTAAAGAAGAAATTTAATTATAAATAATTTAAGTCTTTTAAAGTATTAGAGAAAATAAATATATAAGTTTATAAGCTAGACCTCTCTACTAGATATAAAAAATTTTATTTTATATTTTATATATTATTATTAAAATCGTAATACTCGCGTAATAATAATTTAAAATTATAAGTAATCTTAATTAATAAAGAAGAAGAATAAAAGATTAATAAGATATTAGATAAAAGAGTTTATAAGAATAAAACTAAATATCTTATTAATTAGAAAGACTCTCTATTTTATAAAGCTTTATAAAAATTAATAAAGTATCTTAAAAATATTAAAGATATAATTAAGAACTTCGAGTAAGTAAAGAAATTATATAAATTAATATTTAAGATAAAATTAAAGATATAATTATTAAGAGAAATTAAGAAGTTAAAAAGATTATAAAAGTAGTAATAATAGAGAAGCTTTAAAGAGTAAATAAGTTATAATTAAAAGGCTTAGCGAAAATAATTAAAAATATTTATAAGCTAATTTTAAAGCGCTAAGGCGTTATATATAATAAGAAAAATAGCTATTAAAGTTATATATATAACTATTACTATCTAATATTAATCTATCTATTCTTTTATATTAGAAAATAATTTTTTATCTAGAAGACTTATTAGATAATAAGAAGATTTAATATAAAGAGTAATAAAAGAAGTAGTAGAAGAAGCGGCGAAAATAGCGATATTATATCGAAGTTTCTTAGCGTAATAAGCCGCTATATATATTAACTACGTACTCTAATATATATTAATTAAAATTTATATTATTTTAATAATAAAGAATAATATAAATATTTTTATTAATACGAATTATAATAAAGATATTAATTTAATAAACGAGAATTAAGTCTACGATATATATATAATCTTTATAAGAGTATTATCTATATTTACGCTAGCGCGAGCTAATAAAAAATATAATATAAATTATATAAGAGTTATATATAAGAGTATATATATAATAATAATAAAAGGAAATTAATATATATTAGCGTAATCTCTTAGTTATCTAATATCTCTTTTATTTATAAATAATATTTAAAATAGCGATAAGAGAGACTAATAGCCTTCTTAGTTAAGTATATCTTTAAAATAAATATAAATACTTATTAATAATAGCGCGGGGCGTAGAAACTACGACGGCTATAAGTATTTAGTAACTTATAAAATTATAAGAGCGGAGATTTAATACTACTATTAATATATTAATATACTTCTTATACTATTTATAAAGTATTATAAAGTATTCTTTAAGATACTTATTATATATAAAGTTAATTTAAATAACTATAATCTTATTTAACTATTATCTTAATTAATATATATATTATACTATTATAATAATACGTAGCTCGCTATTATAATATTATAATAAAAATAAATAAAGATAAAATAGTAGATATAAAGAAGAATTAGATACTTATTTATAATAGCGTTAATATTAATATTATTACTAAAAAGAATAAAAGTTAAATTAAAAGTAAATTTTTTATATTTATTAATATAACTTTTAACGATTATTATAATAAAATTATTATAATTATAAAGTAATAATATAATAATAGCGTATAATAATAGTAATAATAATATATTATAATAAATAATATTATACTTATATCTTATTAATTAAAATAATAATATATATAGTAATATTATCGCGATTTAATATATAAATATAATAATATATTTAAAAAGATTTTAGAATATATAATATAAATTTACTATTATAGTATATATTAATTTATATTATATTTAAATTAATAATAAGTAGTATAAATAATATTAGTAAGTTTATATATATTTAATTATAAAATACGAGTAAAGGCCTATGAATTAAATTCATAATCATTTTTTTTGATTAGGGCTGTCGAGTAAATTTGATAAGCGATCTTTGGTGAGCGGTCTTTGGTGAGCGGTCTTTGGTGAGCGGTCTTTGGAGAGCGATATTTGAATTCCTTGCGCTTTAATAATTATAAGACTAAATTTAGAAAATCTTTTTTTTTCTAAAAGCCCAGATTTTATTCTACAATTTAAAAAAAAAATCTTCAACATTTAATAGAAAATAAAAAAGTTATTTTATGTGTGAATAATCTATACCTATTTTTTTAATAAGGGAGACGCGGGGGGGGAGATTTTGATAGTTGCGAACGCTAATTTATTTATTCGCGATAACTTAGCTAATCTAGCTAGAAGGCGTAATAATCTTAAATTAATAATTAACTATATATATAAATTTAAGATTTTCTAATTTAATTCTATCTTATTCTTTTATATATACTAATAATAAGATTTAGAGATTAAATCTTTTAAGAAGAAATATAATTATAAGAATAAAAGTACTCGAAGCGAATTAATAAACTCGCTTACGTTATTTATTAGACTATAAGCTATATAGCTAAAATAAATATCTAATATATTTAATAAAGTCTTAAATACTTACGAGTTTTCTTTTCTCTTCTTCTTTCTTTAGTTATTAATTTATCTAGTAATTAATTTATTTATTCTATTAACTATATATCTAGATCTCGTAATTATATAGCTACTACGTAGTTTTATTAAAAGAGATCTTATTATTTTATAATAACTTTTTAATAAGTAATATCTAAATTCTCTATCTTTAAATATTTATAAGATTAAATTTAAAAATTCTTTTTTTATATAAAAGTCTATATTTTATTCTATAATTTAAAAAAAGAATCTTAAAATTTTAATAGAAAATAAAAATGTTATTTTAAAGTTAGATAATATATATCTAATTAAGATTATTCGACTATCGAGCGAACTTTAATAAGCGATATTTAAATTTCTTACGCTTTAATAATTATAAGACTAAATTTAGAAATTCTTTTTTTATCTAAAAGCTTATATTTCGTTTTATAATTTAAAAAAAAATCTTAAAATTTTAATAGAAAATAAAAAAGTTATTCTATATATTAATAACGTATATCTATTTTTTTAATAAGAGAGCTTAAGAGAGTTATTAAACTAACTTAGTCGATTTAATTAAAGAGCGTAGCGAATTTAAATTTATAAGTAGCTATATATATAAATTCAAGATTTTCTAGCTTAATTCTATCTTATTCTATTATTAATATATAAGTAAAGGCCTATGAATTAAATTTATAGAGTTGAATTTTTCTAAGTTAAATCGAATTTTAGCTCTAGCTCTAAGTTAAATCGAACTCTAATCGCTTACTATACGTTTTTAACCTACTTCTATTATTATAAAATTAATTTAATCTATATAGTATATAAATATATATATATAAAGAGAGGTACGCTAAGACTTAATTAGAAAGGTATATCGAGTATAGAGAATTAATTCGTAATAATTACTTATAAAAAATAGAGAAAGACTATATTCTTATAATAAGAAGTATTGAAATATCGAAAAGAAATAAAGATAATATATTAATTAGTAATATAAATTCTATAATATCTTCTATTATAATAAAATCTTTCGAATAATAAAATAGCTATAGATATTAAACGATTTTAATTCGTCTAAATATATATTATTTAATATTTCTTCTATAGAGACTATAGTAATATACTATATTAATATAGTAAGAATAATAAGTTAAGTTATAATAGTATTCTTCGCTTACTAAGTAATAATTTAATATAAAATCGTAGAGAGTATATAATATAAGATCTTAAAGAGCTAAGCCGTATTCTTAATAATAATAATCTTATTACCGCTTAATTTCTCTATAGTATTCTCTATAGTATTCTTCGTATTTATCTATTATAATTTCTTCTCTTACTTCTTCTCTTATAAAGTATTAAATTAAGTAGCTAGCTAAGTAAATAATTAAGTAAATAACTAATATAATATAAAATCTTAAAAAGTTAAACTATATTCTTAACGATAATAATCTTATTACCGCTTAATTTCTTTATAGTATTCTTTATATTTATCTATTATAATTTCTTCTCTTACTTCTTTTTTTATAAAGTATTAAATTAAGTAGCTAGCTAAGTAATTAATTAAGTAAATAATTAATATAATATAAAATCTTAAAGAGCTAAGCCGTATTCTTAATAATAATAATTTTATTATCGCTTAATTTCTTTATAATATTCTTTATAATATCCTTTATAATATTCTCCGTAGTATTCTTTATAGTATTCTTCGTATTTATCTATTATAATTTCTTCTTTTATTTCTTAATATAATAAAGATAATAGATTAAGTTATAATAATATTCTTTACTTATTAAATAATAATTTAATATAAAATCGTAAAGAGTATATAACGTAAGATTTTGAAGAGTGAAGCCGTGTTTTTAATATTAAAAGTCTTATTACCGCTTAATTTCTCCGTAATATTCTTTATATTTATCTACTATCATCTATAAATCTAAAAAGTTTCTACTAAATTTCAAATTGCTAATCTTGCGAATAGGGCTGAAATTAAGAATTCCGCCGATTTAGTAACTATCTCAAAAATCAGCTAAAATTCCGCCGATTTAATAACTATTCTAACTTTTTCCGCTAGTTCTATTAGTTTAATAGTAATATATACGAAAAAAGAAAAGTTCTAATAATCGACGTTATGACGATAAGATTCTACGACGACGAGTATTAACGTTAACTTAAATTTAACTATAAAATTAAACGATTTAATAAAATTAGTCGCGTAAGTAATACTCTAATATAGCGTATATTAATAATAATATATATTAATATTATATATATATAGAATAGTATTTAGAGTATATTAGAGTATATTACGTAAAATTTTTAAAGTTACTAAATTTTTTTAAAGTTACTAAATTAATAGAACTGGCGAAAAGAATTAGATATAGATAAAGTTTACTTAATAAACTAAATCGTACTTATAATACGAACCCGGCGGAAATTATGCGGAAATTCACTTTTTAGATTTATAGATAATATTAACTTCTCTTATATTAGCTAAGTAAATTCATATAAGATTATAAAGAGTAAATCTATTATATTACTACTACTAATAACTATCTTCATAATATTCTTTATAATATTCTCCGTAGTATTCTTCGTAATATTCTCCGTATTCGCTTATTATAAATTCTTCTCTTATTTAACTAAATACGAGAGTATCGAGAGTAAATATATTTATATTAATAAAATTAGTAGAATTAATAGAATAATAAAAGAAGAATAATTATATAAATAGATAAAAGGATTATTATTCGATTTCAAACGCGTTTAATATAATTATTATATTTTTAGAAGCTTCTTCTTAACGATATTTAGAATCTAATACGCGTTAAGAGATTTTAAAATAAAGTAATAAAGAATAAATAGAGAAGAAAAACGCGTTTTAAGAGATAGTATTACTAAATTAAAAGATATTATCGCTAGCTTAAGAGGAGTATATAGAAAAGAATATATTTATTCGAGCTCTTTTTAAGAATTTTTTAATATATTTATAAGTAGAAGTAGATAGCTATTAAGCTCGCTTACGGCCTCGATTATTAATAATAATAAATCTATCGAGAAATAGTTTAAGAGCGTTAATAGAGGCTCTAAGAGGCGGGTAATAAGGATATACGTATTTAAAATATTAAATAATCTTTAGACGAGGGATATCGAAGACGATTATATTTATATTAATAAAATTAATAGAATTAATAGAATAGTAAAAAAAAGAAGATGAAAGAATTATTATTCGATCTCGAATACGTTTAATATAGCTATTATAATTATTATATTTAAATATTTATTTTATTTACTAATAGTAAATTAAACTTTATTATTTTTATAGCGTTAGAAAGCGTATACTAAGCTCTATAATTTACGAAATTATAAAGAAATAATATTTATAGAGAGCTAGTTATTTTAGAGTGTAAAACTTCTATATATAAATTTTTAATAAGAAAACTTAAAAGGGCTAGCGGGCTAACTTAGATAGTCTAGCTAAAAGACGTAATAATCTCGAATTTATAATTAACTATATATATAAATTTAAGATTTTCTAATTTAGCTTTATCTTATCTTTTATATATACTAATATAATAGAATAAGATAAAACTAAGCTTAAAAATCTTAAATTTATATATATAGCTAATTATTAATTTATTAGATCTACGCTTTTTAATTAGATATCGCGGGTAAATAAATTAACGTTCGTAACTATTAAAAAAATAGATATACGTTATTAACATATAGAATAACTTTTTTATTTTCTATTCAAATTTTAAGATTTTATTTTAAATTATAGATTAAAGTATAGGCTTTTAGATAAAAAAAGAATTTCTAAGTTTAGTCTTATAATTATTAAAGCGTAAGGAATTCAAATATCGCTTATCAAAGTTCGTTCGCAACTATTAAAAAAATAGGTATACGTTATTAACATATAGAATAACTTTTTTATTTTCTATTAAATTTTTTATTTTTTTTTTTTAGATTATAGAACGAAATATGTGCTTTTAAATAAAAAAAGAATTTCTAAATTAAGTCTTATAATTATTAAATTGCAAGGAATTCAAATATCGCTTATTAAAGATCGCTTATCAAATTTACTCGACAGCCCTAATTAAAAAAAACGGTTATGAATTTAATTCATCGGCCTTTACTCGTATATACTAATTTTTTAAGTTATTATTTAATTAATTTTAATAGTAAGATTTATTCTTTTTTATTCTTAAGCGTTTATATAATATAATTTCTAAGAATTTTATAATTTATTCTAATAAAAATATATATAAAAGAAAGAGATAGTAATTTTTTTAAAACTTTATAATTTAAGATATCTTATAAATAAATTTAATATAAATAAAATTAATATATAATTAATTAATTTAAATAAATATAAGTTAGAATATTAAAATTAATAATTAATATATATAATAAAATAAAATAAAGCTAAATTTAAGAATCTTTAATTTATATATATAGCTAATTATAAATTTAAAGTTATTATACTCTTTAATTAGATCGATTAAATTATCGCGAATAAATAAATTAACGTTCGTAATTATTAACTATTAAAAAATAGATATACGTTATTAATATATAAAATAACTTTTTTATTCTCTATTAAAATTTTAAGATTTTTTTTTAAATTATAGAACGAAATATAAGCTTTTAGAGAAAAAAAAGATTCTTAAATTTAGTCTTATAATTATTAAAGCGTAAAGAATTTAAATATCGCTTATTAAAGATCGTTTATCTATTTACTCGATAGTTCTAATTAAAAAAATAATTATAAATTTAATTTATAAACCTTTACTCGTTAATATATAAAAAACTTATATTAATATATTTTATTTTCGCGATTCTTTTTTAAGAAAGATTTTATAAAATATATAAGACTCTTATATAATAAATATAGATTTTCTTTTAAAAGTCGATTATATCTTTAAAAATTTCTAGATTTAATAAAAATATAAGATAAGATATTTAGTTATATTAACTATAGAGTTAATATAAAGAAAAGAGCGACTTAATATAAATACGCTAAGACGTATTACGTAATTAAATTACGTAATTATTAAGACGCTAAGAGTTACGTATTTCGAATTTTAATACTCTTCTTCGTATATATTCTCTTATAAGTAAAACGTAATAAATATAAAGTTTAATATTAACGTAAAATAACTTAGTTAATTTTCGTCGAGTTATTAAAGTAAGATTAATATTAAGTAATTAAAGTAAAGTTCGAGCTAGATAGCTAAAGTAACTTAGTAATAAATAATAAAAGTAAAATTAATATCGAATAGTTAAAAAGTATTAGTCTCGAATAGCTAATATAAAAATATATTCTCTTATATCTTTTATTCTTCTATTCTTCTATATAAATAAAATTAAAAAATATAAGATTTAAAGTTTATAATATTTAAAATAAAGTATATAAAATAAAAAGTTGAAATCTAAAAACGACTATATTAAATTAAGTCTCTATTAAAATTTAACTTAAATCTAACTTTTTATTAAAAAGCGATTTTTTAGAAGTTTTATTTTTAGACTATTTAATATATATTAAAAATCGATTAATTTAAAATCGAAGAATATATATAAAAGTAACTAAATAAA
The DNA here is from genome assembly GCF_014066315.1 of Letharia lupina. Classification (NCBI taxonomy): domain Eukaryota; kingdom Fungi; phylum Ascomycota; class Lecanoromycetes; order Lecanorales; family Parmeliaceae; genus Letharia; species Letharia lupina. The sequence continues at coordinate 1,191,380 of NW_023502975.1, forward strand.
ATTATTAAAAGAAATTCTTTTAACTATATATTAAAAATTATAATATCTTTATAAGATTAATTTAAATAATTAATTCTTAGTAATAATAGTAACGTAGATAAGATATAATTATATCTTTAAGATTTTAATTATTTTTAACTAAGATTTAAAGAGATTATAGATATTTAAAAGTATAATTTAAGTAATAGATATATATCTTTAATCTATTAATTATAAGAATTATAGCTCTTTAAGAGAGAGAAGTATTATTATAAATATATTCTTAATATATTACTTAGTTTTATAGTCTAATATCTTAATAAAAATATCTTTTATTATATTATATCTTCTTTCTATATATATAATTCGATAGTTTTAATATTCTATCTATTTATTAAGATTACTAGCCGAAAAGATATAATATATTTTATAAAGTATTTTATATTAAGTAATATTATACCGTACTCGAATATAATATAAATAAAGTTAGATATTATTTTATTTTTCTAATATAAGTTCGAAATCTTAGCGAGATATTTCACGATATAATATATTTATAATATTATATTATAAAATAATATATATATAAGATATCTCGATTAGGATTTCTATATTTATAGAATAATTTAATTAAGATATATAAAATATATTTATTCTTCTTTATTAAGAGAAAGGGAATATAAAAAGTAATTTAATATAGCTATTTATCTTTTTATTAATAGTAATAATTAGAATAATAATTAAAACTATAAGCGTTTTTATTCTTCTTTTTAAAATTATAATATAAAAGAATATTCTAAATTTTAAATCTTTAAATATTATAAGAATAAAATTCTATAATTATCTCTATTTATATATTCGTTTTAACGCGTTAAATAAGCTTAATAGATTTTATATTTATTCTTCTCTCAAACTCTATCTTACTCTTTTATTCTATTTTATCTTAATTCTTTTAAATACTCTAAGTTTATTTTTATTTAATTAAACTTATTAATTATTTATAAATAAATTCGCTTTTTAAATTATTTTAGATCTTTTTATTAAGATTAAATCTATTATTACTAACTCTTTCTAATTATAAATTTATTAATTATTTCTCTATATATTATAGAGTATTAGCGATATATTTTAATAAATTTATAAATATTAAATTTATCGAAGTACTTTTCGTAAGCTCGTTATCTTCGCTAATATAATTATTATAATTATTAATTAAATTTTTATATAAAGTATTATTAGCTCTTTTAATCTAATTTAATATATTAAGATCTTTTTTAAAATTAAGTTTAGTCTATTTAAATTTATTTTCTCGATATTTTATATAAAAAATTATTATTAAAATACGAAATATCGTTAATAAATAATACTTTTAAGTATTATAATATCTTTTAATTATTAAGAAGTATCGCTTATATATAATAATTCTTATAAATAAATAAAGAATATTATAAGCTATTTAAGCGATTATAGTATATTTAAATTTTAATTTCTTTTATTATTTTAAGATTAAAAGATTCGCTAGATTATTAAAAGAAGTTTTATAAAGATTAGAAATAAGATTATAATTAGAATAATAATTAGAAGACTTATTATTTTATTTATATTATTAAAGCTAATTATATTTATTCTTATTATCTAAATTCTTAATTTTAAATTTTATTATTTAATTAAGCGTATTTTTATTTAATCGATTTATTCGCTTAGCTCTTTATAATTAATTATTTATATTAATATCTTAATAATTTTAGAATATTCTTTTAAGCGCTTTTTAATAGATTTTTATTTATAGCTTCTTTCTAATATTAATCTTCTAATTTAATTCTTTTAACTTTATATTATTATAATTTAAATATAAAAGCGTAATTTATTTATATAGATAATTTAAATCTAATTAAATTCGATTATAATAGATAATTAATTTCTCGCGAGCCGCCTTAAGAGCTTTAAGAAGTTCTTTTTTCTAAGAAATTCTCTTTCTTCTTAATTTTCTAAGCTTTTTATCTATATAATTAAATAGATAATTATAAATATTAAAGATAAAGTAAATTATAATCTTTTTTTCTCTATTTATTAATTTTATAAATTTATAAAAAGACTTAATAAGCTAAATTAAATATTAAATCTATTAGAAATTAATCGAAAATTATTTAGACGTCTAGACTATAATTTTTATTTATAATTATTTTTTATTATTTAATCTTAAATAGATAGTTAATCTATTTTTTAAAAAGTATATAATATTAATATAAAGAAGTAGAGCGCGAATTAATATCTAATAAGTTAAATTCTAGCGAGTCTTAATATTCTAAAAAAGCTTAAAAAAGCGTTTCTAATAATATTACTTCTTTTTAGAAAATTAATATTTATCTAATATTAAAATGTTCTTATTTTAAAGTCGTTTAGCTTATAATATAAAAAAGATCTTTTTACGCTAGTCGCTAGTATTAATATATATAGCGATTTTTTAAATTTTAATATAATTAATAATATAATAATTAGAATAATAATAAGAAATATTATATTTTTATTAGAGTTATTAATAAGCTAATTATATTTATTCGAATTTAATTCTTATTTTCTTTATTACTTTAGCTTTTTTAAAATTTCTTATTTATTAAAATAATTTTAATATTATTTAAAAGTTCTTTTAAGACTAATTAAATAATATACGCTATATAAAAAATATATTATAAATAATTCGAGAACTTAAATTTTCTAATATTAAGCGGGTTTTTTATTATAAAAATAAAAAGATAAATAATTAAATCTTTAAAGAGTATACTATTATTACTAGCGTTATTAGTTATAAATTTAAATATATAAATTTAAATCTTATATTCTACGAGAATTAAATTAATAATACTTATAAGTTTTTAATTAATATATTTATCTTCGATATACTTAAAATCTATAAAAATCTTATATTATTATTAATTAATATTAATAAAAAAGATTAGAATTATTATAAATAATTAGCGATTATAAGATAACTAATAATCTAGAGCTAGAGAGATTTTAATATTATTAATTAATAAATTCTTTAATAATCTTATCTCTAGCTTTATAGCTTTTTTTATTAATCGATTCTTTATAGTAGATATCGATTTTAATAATATATTAAGATTAAGATAGTATAAAAATTATAATATTTTAAGATTATTAGCGATTATAAATAAAATATCGATATTTATAATTTAGCGATAAAATTATTTCGAGAAGTTTTCGCGTATAAGCTTTCGATTTTCTAATATTATAAAAAAATCTTAATATTATTTTTTCTAGAGTAAATAATAAATTAAATATTTTATTTATTATTTTATTTATTAATAGTTTATATCGTCTAATTTAAAAATATATTTAATTTTTATAATTATCGACTAGATTCGTTTATTATAAACTACTTAAATTAGATTTCTTAATATATTTCTTAAACTTAATATATACTATTATATCGCTTATTTTATAATTTATAAATAAATAAATTAGAATTTTATTATAGTAATAATAAATAATATATAACTTCTTAAAATTAATAAGCGTATATTTATTAAATTATATTTATTTCTAAGATTTTCTAATTTCTAAACTTTAATAGATAGATTAATAATTATTATTAGATTTAGATTAATTCTATATAATCTATACTATCTTTATCTATTATTATATTTTTTATTTTTTATTATTAATATTAAAAAGAAAGTAAGATTTATTATTATCTTTATATCGAAATATATTTATTAATATTTTATATTAAATATCGTTAATTAAGGAAATTAAGCCTACGCTAGATAAAGATTTAATTAATATTTTAAAATTAAGATATTTAAAGAGAAATTAAAAGAGATATATAAATAAATAAAATATTAGAAATAAAATAAGATTAATATTTAATATATAAATTCTATCTTCTTATTATAATAGAAACTTATATTACTTTAATAATATATTATTATATTATTTCTAATATTTTAAATTAGAGATTAATTTTTTCTAATTAACGTTATAATTAATAATTATATATTTAAAAGTATATAATAACGCTAATATAGAATTAATATTTAATTTAATTAATTTAAAACTCTAATTAGTCTAGCTATTAACGCTTTTCTATTTAATATAATATATATTTAATTCGCTTTAATATTACTTATTTATTATTATACTATTTTAAATATTAAAATTAGAAATTATATCTTTTTAATTAATATTTTAATTATTAATTATATTAATAAAAGCGTATATTAATATCTTAGAACTATTAAATAAATTTTATTAAATATTAATATAGAATTAAAATTTAATTTAGATACTTTAATAATTTAATTAGCTAGATTAATTATTATTTAAATCTTCTATATATAAAAATTAAATCTTTTATTATATTAAGATTATTTTTAAGTTTTAAAATCTTTCTTATTAATATAACTCTCTTTTATTTAAGTAATATTATAATATCTTTTATTTAGATATTAAAATATTAAAGTATTATATTCTTCGCTTTTAATTAAGTAATTTTATTTTTAAATCGATATCTTTAATTTTATAAAAATAATAATTAATTTATTATAGACGAAGGCGAAAAAGAAATAGTATTTTCTTTTATTTTTAGAATAGAAGAAGAAAAGAAAGTAAGTAAATTAATTATAAATTATAAATAGCTCGATATCTAAAGATAATAAATTAGTAAAGTTATAATATTAAAATAAAGAGCTTTTCTTATAATTAATAAATATAAGATTAAATAGAAATTAATTAGATTAATAAGATTATCTTTAATAAATATATCGCGTATATAAAGAATATTAAAATATATAAAATATAAAAGAAGATATATATATATAGCTATAGATATTTAAAGTATATTTAAAATATAGAAAGAAGCGCTTATATATAGCTCTACGATATATATTAATAATAAAAAATCTCTTTTTCTAGTTAGCTTTCTAATTAATATTTAAACTTAATTTATCTTTAAATAATATTTTATTTTAATAAGATTTTAGTTATATAATATTAGTTAGCTCGATAATAAATATTTAATATTATTCTTTTCTAATCTACTCTTTTCTTTCTTAAAAATTCTTTTTATTATTATAATATTTATATTATAATACGCTCGTTTATTACGATATTATTTATATCTAAAAAAAATAAAATTATTTTTCTTATACTCTATAGTTAAATTAAATTAACGATATTATTTTTATAAAGTAAGTATATATATAACGAGTAAAGGCCTATGAGTTAAATTCATAATCATTTTTTTTAATTAGGGCTGTCGAGTAAATTTGATAAGCGAACTTTTAATAGACGATATTTAAATTCGTTATCTTTAAATATTTATAAGACTAAATTTAATAGTTCTTTTTTATCTAAAAGCTTATCTTTCGTTTTATAATTTTAAAAAAAAATCTCAAAATTTTAATAGAAAACAAAAAAGTTATTCTGAAATCAAATAATATATACCTGTTTTTTGATCAGGGCTGTCCGGCTGTCCGCGAACTTTAGTGAGCGATATTTGAATTCCTTGCGCTTTAATAATTATAACATTAAATTTTAAAATTCTTAAAAATTCGGAAAGCATAAATAGCGCTTTAAAATTTAAAAAAAAAATCTCAAAATTTTAATAGAAAACAAAAAAGTTATTCTATGTGTTAATAATATATACCTATTTTTTTAATAAGAAAGGCGCGGGAGGGCGAGATTTTGATGGTTGCGGACGCTAATTTATTTACTCGTGGTGTCTAATCAAAAAGCGTAGATCTATCGAATTAATAATTGGCTGCATATATAAATTCAAGGTTTTCTAATTTAGCTCTATCTTATTCTTTTATATATATTAATAACGCTATATCTCTTAATACGATAATTAAATATAATATTAAATATAATTCGTTAATATATAATATTATTATTTATTAGAGCTATTAACTCGATAATTATAAAAGTTTAGAAATTTTTTAATAATTTATTAATTATTAATTTAGACTTATTTAAATTATCGAAATAAAGTAAAAATAAGACTTCGCGAAGATAAAAATTAGAAGATTATACGCGAAGTTTAAGAAGTATAGCTATAAATAAGAAAAGTACGTAATTATATTAATTATATATATTTAAATTAAATAGTAAATTAATTATACGCGTTAATTATATTATTACTAATTAGACTTTAAAGCTTATATATTAAAGAAAATCCGCGAATTATAAAAATTAACGAATTTAATTATTTTTTAAATCGTATTCGCTTAAGTAATAAAGAAGATCTTAATTTATATAACTTTAAATTTAATTAATTCGCTTTAAATTTAAATTTTTATATTAAACGCACTTTAAGAAGCTATAAAGATAAAATTAGCGAGCGATTTTAATAATATAACTTATTCTTTAGTAATTATAAATAAAGAAAATTACTAATTAATATCTAGCGGCTTAATTATATATATTTTATATAAAAAGAATTACTTTATAATTAAAAGATATATAGCTTTTTAAATAATTATAATAAGATATAAGTTTATAAATAATAATATAATATTATTAAAGTCTAGATATAGTTTTTATAAAAAGAAAATATATAATAAATAAAAGAAAAACTATTCTAAGTTAAGAATAAGATATTCTAATTATTATTTTACTTATTATACTTAATTAATAATATTTAACTATTATACTTAATCTAATAACTTTATATATTTTATATTTATAAAATAAAACTTTTTAAATTAATTTAAATATAGATATATATTTATAAAAATATTATTACTTTAATAAAAGAGGCTTTTTATTCTAAAATCTATATTAAATTAAAGATTATATTTCTATATTCGATAGTTTTAATTCTTATAATTATTATTAATATCGCGATTAAATTCGTATAATAATAGCACGCTTTTTTTATTAGCGGGTATCTCTACGTTTAATAGCTTTAATTTCTATAATTACTATTAATATCGCGATTAAATTTATATAGTAATAATATACCTTTCTTATTAACGAGTATTTCTATTTATAATTAAATTCGTATAATAATAGTACGCCTTTCTTATTAGTAGATATTCTTATTTATAATTAAATTCGTATAGTAATAATACGTCTTTCTTATTAGCGAGTATATATATAAAATTAGATATTATACTATTATATTTTTAATTAAGAATTTTAAAAAGCTCTTAGTCTTAAATAAGAGATTTATTAAGCTAGTTATTATAAACTTCTCGATTTTAAATAAAAAGCCGACTAAGTTAGCTATAATAAATTTTTTAACTTTTAAAAAATTAAATATTAATCTCTTCGATCTTTTATTAATTAAGAGTAAAAGATTCTCTCTTTTAATTTATTTATTAAATTAAATTATTATAACGAATTATAAGATAGTAATATATATTTAATATTCGAGTAATAATAATATCTTAGCTTCGATCTTAGATTAATAATTATTAGTTATTATTCGCGAAGGATAAGAATTAATTAGTATATTAATAGATTACTACTTTAAGTAAATTTATTTAATATAATAATTTAAGAAGTAAATTAATAAACTATAAAAGAGTTAATATAATTATTAAAAGATTAATTTCTTTAGAGTTAATTAGTATAATTATAATAATAATTAGAAGTATAATTATTATATTATATAATATATTTTAATAGATTAGATTTAATAGACTTCGCTAGTATAACGCTAGATAGATTTTAAGATATTAAAATTATAAGTAGAAATTCTCTCTTTCTTTCTTTCTTAGCATTTTATTATAAATTAAATATTTTCTCTTATTAATATTTTATATTATAATTATTTTATCTTATTCGCCTTAATTTAATTTAATAATAATATATTATTAATAATTATTAATCTCGATAGCGATTTTATTATATTATTATTATATAAGAATAGTAATATTAATCTATATACTTCGTCGATCTATTTAAAAAATAATATAAATCTTAATAATCTTCTTAACGATATAAATAATTAGTTAAATAATTATCTATTTAATCTTTATATTAAGATTTTAAATCGAAAGAAAATCTTAAAATCTTCTAATTATAAAAAGATAATCGCGAAAAAAATCGAATAAGATAAGTCTTTAGTTATTCGCGCTTTTAGTATAAAGATTATAAAAAAGAATATTTTGAGGTTTTTATTTATAAAGATTAAAAATCGACGTTAAAAGTAAGAAAGTAAGTATAATAATATAATATTTTATTAAATAATATATATATATAATTAATAATAATTTAATAGTTATTTTATAAGAGATTAAAAGATATTAAAAATTCACTAATTTACTTCTTCTAAAAAGATCTTTCACTTATATAATATAGAACATTATCGATATAATATTACTATCTTATCGTATTATATAAATTTAAGCTTTTATATTAAATACGTTATAAGAAACTATCGAAGCGACTTTAATATCGAAATTCTATTATATATTAATTTTCTATTAAATTATTATTTTATTAATAAATTATATAATTAGTAATCTCTACGTTATTTATAATAAAAGTTATATTAATAATTAAAGATATAAAGCTTATATAAATAATATATCGATATATAATAAGAGAGAGTACGTAAAAAATAAGAATAAGATAATTAAAAGTACTTTATTTAGATAGAAGAGAGTTAAAATATTTAATATAGAATAGAATTCTAATTATCTTTCTAGTTATCGAAAAATATATAAATTTATTATTCTAATAACGATCTCTTTATATTTCTTTTATTAATAAGAATTTCTTATTCGAAGAAACGCGTAGCTAATAATTCTAATACGAAAAATAAAATTTTAGATTTTCGAATTTTAAAGTATTATAAGCTAGATAATAGTTATAAACGACTTTAATATAAATTAGATTAGAAGTAAGAATCTAAATACGATCTCTATTATTAATAAGAAAATTATTAAGAAAAAGATAGTATTTAGCGTTAATCTATATTTTCGAATATATAAATAGAATATAATTAAATTATAAAACGCGCTTATAGATCGAATAAGAATTTAAATAATTTATAAATATAGATTTTTCTTACGAAAGCTTATTAAGATAATTTATAAGAGTATAAAATCTTTATTATTTTTATATTCTTATATTATCGATAGCTTTATTTATAAAGATATTTAATAAAATAAAGATATCGAGATAAAAGACTCGATTAAGAAATATTTCTTTTTAACTTATAAAAGTGCGCTTATAGATTAAATAAGAATTTGAATAATTTATAAATATAAATTTTTTCTATAAAAGCTTATTAAGATAATCTATAAGAGTATAAAATCTTTATTATTTTTATATTCTTATATCGTTAATAGCTTTATTTATAAGAGTATTTAATAAAATTAAGATATCGATTTAATTAAAGACTTAATTAATAAAAATTTCTTTTTAATCTATAAAAGTACGCTAAAAATTTAATTAGACGTCGAGAATTAGAAATTTATACTTAATTACTACGAAGTATTATTTTAACTCTACGCGAAGTCTAAAATTCGAAATCTAAATTATGAAATCGATTATATTTATTACGCGTATAAGATAAAAAAGAAGTATTAAAGATAAGCGAGTAAAAGAACGTTTAAGATATAATCGTAATTACTTTAATAAAGAATTTTAAGTAATAATATTAATTACGTATATATATTAAGAGTATAAAATAAGATCTTAAATTCTTAAACTTTATAGTATTATAAGTTAAATAATAATTATAAACGAATTTAGTATAAATTAAATTAAAAATAAGAATTTAATATAATAGCGAAAGTTTAAAACGTTATTTATAAAATTAAAGAAGAAAAAGTTAAAAAGTTAAAAAAGAAAGATAAAGATAAATCTAATAGAAATATTAAAGCTAATAAAAAGAAAGATTTAAAGAAAATGAAATATATATCTAATAAATATAAATATCTAAACGATTTAAATAATTTTCTAAATAGTAATATCTATAAAGATATAAATACGAATCTTAATCGAGAAGTATTATTTATTTTTAGGTATATCTATAAATAGAAAGTACTCGCCGCGTTTATTATTAATATTTCTTTTAAAATAATAAAAAAAGATATCGTAATCGAGAAAAACTATATTTTAAAATTAATTATAATTTTTAATAGAAATATTAAAGGGGCTTATAAGATAGATAGCGTAAATAATTAGAAACTTAATAATATAAAGTTATCGCTTTATTATTATTAAGTATAAGAAATAGCTTTTATAAAGAATAAAGAGATTATTTATATTTATTATAAATTCTTATCTTCTTTAACGCTATAATTTATCTCTTTATCTAAACTTTAAATTTATTATAATATTAAAATAATCTAGATCTCGAATAAAGAGTATAATATATAATATAAGAGTTAGCGTTTAATATAAGAGAAAAGAATTTATAATATAAAATTCTAAAAGTCTTTTTAATTAATAGATAGCGAAATTTATTATAATCTCTTTTTTTAAGCTCTTATATTTAAGTATTTATATTTTAATAATAAAAATAAAAAGCGATTTAAAATTTTATTATTATAGTTATTAATTATTATTCGAAAGAATTTTTTTATCTTATTATTATCTTTATTTAGCTTTTATTCGTTTAATATATAATTATAATTCTTTAATTATTATTTAGTCGAGCCTAGTAAATCTAGAAAATTATTATTATTTATATTAAATTATTATATTATTAAATTTCTTTATATTACGCGCTTAATCTTATTAAAATAAATATATAAAGATAGTAAGTCGAATTTTAATTAATTAGTCTAGGTGATTTTTAATATACTTTTATTAAAGAGAGAGTAATAAATAAAAAGAGTATTTACTATAGAATTCGTTTATATATAATTATATATTTTTTTAATTTAAAAATTATAAATTAATAATTTTATATACGCGAGAAATAATAATAGTATATTTTATAATCGATCTTAGAAGAATAGTTCTATATTATAAAATCTCTATATTTATATATCTTAATTATATAATAAAATTTATAATTATAAGAGTTAATATATATTATTTTCGCTCGTAGAGATTAATAAGCTCTCTATTAAAATTTTTAAATTATTATAAAGATAAGAAGTAATCTCTATTTATAAGATTATTTAATTATATTAAATAATCTAATTAATAGCTTCGAGTTATTATCTAATAATATACTTATTTCTTATTCTTTCTCTTTTTCTATTTATTTTAAAATTATAAAATAAATAGAATTATTTAATATTTTCTTCTCTATTAAATCTTCTTATTATAAGATTATACTCTTATTATTATTAATAATACTTTTCTATTTTTAATTATTTAAACTTAATTATATAGCTAATATAGATATATACTTTCTTTTTAAAATATTAAATAAAAAAATTATATATATTAATATCTAATAATATTATAATATAATTAATCTTATTATTTATAAAAGTATATATCTTTAATCTCTTATAATATCTTTTTCTATTTCTCTAAATTTACGCTTTTAAATCTATTTATATTTTTAATTTTATCTCTCGCGATTAATATTATATTAAAATAAATATTATATATTTTTTATAAGCGAGCTTTTAATAAATTATATACTTCGAGAATTATTATATATTAATATAGTTTAATAATATAAGAATTCTATAAGAGCTCTTCTATCGCTTTACGCTTATAATTTTTAATATTAATTAAATAATTACGAGATCTTAATAGCGATAGAAATAAGAAGAATTCTATTAAAAGACTATTATCGCGAAATATTCGTTAAAGATTATTTATATTATCTACTTCTATATATATAATTAGAATTATAAATTTAATTTTATTTTATAATAATAAAAGATTTTATCTTTCTCTTTTAATAATAGATTATTTATAATTCTATTATTATTTATCTTCTCGCTATATAAAATTATTATTATATTAATTTTATAATATATATATTTATTAGATCTATAAATAATAGTATATAAAAGATATATTATAAAAAGAAAATAGAATATAAATTTTAAGTATTTTTCTAATTATTATAATATTATAATAAGTAAGAAAAAAAGAAAAAAAGGAAGAAGTAGTATATAAAAAATTTACGATTTTAATTTTAATTCGTAGCGCTTATATAAAATTTAAGATAATAATTAATAATATAAAATTATAAGATTTTTAAATAAAGAAGAATAAAATAGATATAATAAAAGACTTAAAGAAGAATTTTAATTTAAATCTTAAAAAAGGTTCGCGAGCTTAATTATATATTAATAAATTAATTAGCGATTAGTAATTAATTCTAAAAAAAAAAATCTTTTAGATTTTAATAGAATCTTTTATTTTTTTTAGATAATAATAGAAATCTATTATTAAATATGATATTAATTAATGCTAGATAATAAAATAAGATATTTAAATTATAATTATAAATACTTATAATTTTATTATAATAGATTTTTTTTATAATTTAATATAATATAATTTTTTAAATTTATAAATTAAATACTTTATATAATATTAATTATAAAAATAATTAAAATTTAAATTAAATATAATTTTAAGATTAATATAATAATTAAATATCTTATAGATTTTAATTAGAATCTTTTATTTTTTAAAATAATAATAAGATTCTATTATATAAATAGAATATTTATTAATTAGATAAGAAAGTATAATATCTATTTAAATAAAAATTATAATAATAATATATATTATTTTATAAGAATAAATTATTTCTATTTTTTAATATAATATAATCTTTTAGAATTATAAATTAATTATTTTATATAAGATTAATTATAAAGATAATTAGAATTCTAAGTCGAATATAATCTTAAGATTAATATAATAATTAAATATCTTATAGATTTTAATTAAAATACTTTATTTTTTAAGATAATAATAAAAATTTATTATATAAAATATTATAATATAGTTTTTATTAATTAAATAAGTAAATATAATATATATTTATATTAAGATTATAATTATAATATAAATAATTTTATAATAATAATTTATTCTAATTTTATAATATAATATAATCTTTTAAAATTATAAATTAATTATTTTATATAATAGTAATTATAAAGATAATTAGAATTCTAAGTCGAATATAGTTTTAAGATTAATATAATAATTAAATATCTTATAGATTTTAATTAATATTCTTTATTTTTTAAAATAATAATAAGAATCTATAAAAATTTATAATTATTATTAATTAAATAAGAAAATATAATAAATATTTATATTAAAGCTATAATTATAATAATAAATAATTTTATTTTTTTAATATAATATAATTTTTTTAAATTATAAATTAAAAATATTATATAATATTAATTCGAAGTAGAATATACTTTTATAAATAATATAATAATTAAAGATTATATTATAAATTAAGAAAGTCGATAATTTAATTATAAAGTTTTTTATTTTATTATTTATAATAGTTTAAAAATCTATCTAAATTAAACTATAAGCTTTTAATTTATTATTATACTTATATATAGCTTAATATTAAATAATTTTAAAAGTTTATATAAAAGCTATATATTCTTAATTTATAATATTACGTATTTATTATAAATTATTAAAAGTTAAGAATCTATATTCTATTATTAACGATTTATATATAAAAATAATAAAAAGTCTTATTTTAAAGATTATTAGTTAGAAAAGCTTCTATCGCCTTCTATATCGTCTTAATAATAAAACTTTAAAATCGATAATTAATATAATTTTCGAGTTTATCTTTATTAATTAATATAATTTTTTAAACGAGTTTTAAAAATAGAGCTTTCGAAATTAATAGTTTAGTCGATTTTTAAAAATATTTAATTTCGCGAAGGGCGATAGCTAGTAAGTTATAATTAGAAAGATAATTAAAAGTATATATAAAATTAAATTTACTATCTAAATAATTTCTTTATATTTTTCTTATTTTAAATATATATTTAGCTACGATTTTCTCTATATTCTTTCTTTCTACTTATAATAGATTTTCTAAAAATCTTATTACTCGACTTTCTAGCTACTTTTATTATTAATAATACTTAAAATACTCTTTTATCTATCGTAACCTTCGCGAAAAATCTAATAGATTTTCTCTTTTTAAATTTCTTATTATAAATATTTCTTATTACTTCTTATTATAAAGATAAATATTTTTTAATTATTACGATTTTTATATTTTTACTTTAAATATTATTAAAATTTCTACTTTTATAAATAATATCTCGATTTTAAGAAGTAGTTTAATCTTAAAATAGAGTTACGTTATTATCGCTAAATATATTATTATTAAATATATATATTAATTTTTTATTCTTATTAGTAATATATTTATAAGTTTATTTAATTTAAAAAGTTAGATAATTATAATAATAATTAGAAAAGAGAAGATTATATCTAAACTCTTTTTTATTATAATAATTAGAATTATAAGAGTTATCTCTTCTTCTTCTAGTCGTATTAATTATTTATATATTAAAATTAATAAACTTATATAGATTTATTATAAAATTTACCGCTAGATTATAATATTACTATTTTTATTATATATTAGAAGTTTTTAATCTTAAGCTTCTTTTATAATAAAGTTTATCTCTTCTTTTTCTAATATAATTAGATTTATTAGCGAATTACTATTTAAATTTATTATTTAACTATTTTTAAAACTTTATAACTAATTATTTATAAAACTTTCTAATTAATTATCTTAAAACTTTTTTAATTAATTATTTCGAGAATTTTTTAATTAATTATCTTTAGAAAAAATTAATTAATTATCTCTAGAACTTTCTAGCTAATTCGATATTTCTTTATTATTAAAAAATTAAATAGCTAGTAAAGAGTTTATTAATAAAGATTCTTAATTAAAAGTATTTATATTTATTATTATATTTTTTTAAATATAAATATAGAATAAATAATATTTTAAAAGTAAGCGATCTAATTAATATTCTAATTATTTTTCTAATTATTCTTTAAAAGAGAAAACGCGTATAAAAAATCGAAAGCGTAAAATAAAATTTAAAAAAAGATAAACTTATTTTATAGAATTTTTAGATTTAAATTCTTAAAAGCTTAAAATAGATATCTATTATTATATAAAAGCTAAGAAAAATCTATTATTAATAATAATCTTTAAAGACTTTAATTAGATTATTAAATTTAAAAAAATTTAATTAAAATTCGATTTTATAATATTAAAAATTAGCGCCGAATTTCTTTATAAATAAGAATTTAAAAAAACGCGAAAACGCGTTAATAAATTAGCCTATTTTTTAATTAGCGTATTTTTATATTTCTTTATATTCTAATTTTTTCTAATACTCTTTCTAATTATATTATCTTCTATAATAATATAATTCTACTTAAATTTTCTTATCGTTTCTATTATAATATTAATATAATCTCTATAATATATTCTTTAATATCTTATAATAAGCTTCTTATACGAAAATTATCGTTATAACTATTTTAAGTAAGAATTTAATTAAGTAAGTAAATTTATATATTTTTTATTATCTCTTAATATTATAAAAGCTAATATTATTAATAAAGATAATAACTTTAATTCGCTTTATTATATTATCTCTAAAAAAATAAAAACGTTTTAAGAGTTTAAGTAATAGTAAGATATAAAAAATAATAAATAAATATTCTAGAAATAAGAATATAGTAAAGTCGTATTAGTATTTAGTAAGTTTAAATATATATAAACTATTAAGAGTAATCTTAAGAAAATAAAATAATATAAATATAATAGCGAAATAAATAGCTAAAAAAAGACTTCTAATTTTTTTAAAATATTAAATAGTTATTTCTAAATAAAAGAAAAAAATAAAAGAGAGAATTATCGAATATATTATATATAATCGATATACTTATTATAAATTCTAATTATTATTATAATTATTCTAATATCTTTCTAATATTATAACTAATATTTACGCGTAATATTTTATATATTATATCGAAGATAATAAACTTTATAAACGATTAGATTCGCTAGATATAATTTCGATTTTAGATTTTATTAAGAATATTAATATAGAGCGCGATAAGTAATTCGATATAAAGAAAGAAGATAAAGATATAATTATTAATATATAATTAAATATTATTAATTAAAAGATTAAGCGATTTAAAAATTTTTAACTTCTTTTAAAGAATATAAATTTCTTAATAATATTAATAGAAAAAATATAAATATAAAAAGATTAAAATATTTATTAATATCTTTTTACTATAATAATAAGTATAATAAATTATAATCGAATCTATTAGAAAAAAGATTAAATATCTAGAAATTTTCGAAGATATAATAAACTTTTAAAAGAATATTTATTTTTATTACGTAGAAGTCTTATATAACTTATAAAAATTTTCTTAGAAAAGAATTATTAAAATAATATTTATTAATATAAGTTTTTTTTTATATTAATTTTAATTTTAATATTCTAATCTATATTTAAATAGACTTATTATTTATATATTAATTTTATTTATATTAAACTTATTTATAAGAAATTTTAAATTATAAAATTTAAGAAAGTTTATTATCTTTTTCTCTTATATATATTTTTTATTAGAATAAAATATATAATTTTTAGAAATTATATAGTATAAGCGCTTAAGAATAAAAAAGAATAAAAAGAACTTATTATTAGAATTAGCTAGATAATAATCTAAAAATTATAATATAATAAAATATAAATTTATATTTAATAAGGCGAATAAAGAGATATAAAAGACTTTTAAACTTATTAATATTAAATTAATATATAAAAATATTATTAATATATTTAAGCGATTTAAGCGTTTTTATAAAAGTATAGATTATTTAAGTCTAAAATCTTAATAAATTAATTATATAATTTTAATTTTAAATTAGAGATAAGAATATAAATATTTTTCGCTATTATAATTATTTTTAAATAATAATAATTATAAAGATAATTAGAATTCTCTATCGCTATAAAAATATATATCGCGATTTATAATTCTTTATATAGAAGATTCTTTTTTTAGAATAAGAAGAGTTAATATAAAAAAGAAAGTTTTAGAGAGAAGAAAAAGCTTAAATATCTATCGCGTATATTAAATATTTAGATTATTTTATATTATCTAGCTTAATTTAAGTATTAATAAATAATATACTTTCTCTTTAATTTTAAAGATTTAAATTTAAGCGAATTATATTTATTAAACGCTATTATCTAGCACGATCTTATCTACTTTTATAATATTTATAATTATTATTATAATTCGTATAGATTAAAAGATAAGATATTTAAAAGAGCGATTTAATAAATAATTATTTTTATCTAACTTAATTAAAATAAAACTATTATAACTTATTAAAATTTTCGCGTATTTTATTTTTATTTTCTTTTCTTTATATAAATAATTATTTTTTTAATTTAAACTCTATAATTAAAATAGTACGCGGTATATATTCTCTTTATTTCTAACTTCGATACTTATTAGAATTAATAAACTTTTTAATAAAATAAGTATTAATTAAAATTAAATATAGTTTAATATTTATAGATATTCGTATAAGCCCTTTAATTTCTTTATATATATCTATTAATTTATCTTTTTATAGCGATTAAAGTAGAAGATATTAAGTTTAATAATTTATTATAATAAGTATTAAATATTAATAATAATAATAATATTAAAAAATCTCGATATAGATTAGTTAGACGGCGATTAAACTTTTAATTAAAACGAAAAGCGAAGAATAAATTTAGTAAAAATAAAAATATTAAGAAATCGCGATAGCGAATAAATATATTTATATTTAAAAAGAAATTAATTAAGAAAATAAAGAAAATTAATATTTTAGCTATTAATTATATTATAGCTCGTAATAAGCGTAAAGCTAGATATATTAATATATTGTAATTAAAATAAAAGTAAGCTTTTAAGAAGATTAGATAAAATATAATAGATAAATAATAAATAATTTTTAATTCTAATTATTATTCTAATAGACTTATATTTTAATAATATTATATAAAAAAAATACGTAAGCGTAATTTAAAGAAAGTCTAGAGTTTCGCTTTTCGCGTAAATTATTATATATATAAATAAAGATAAAAGCTTAGATTATAAGAATATAAATAATATTAAAATTAAATAAAATATAAGTATTAAGAATAATTTTATTATACGCGCTAATAATTAAGTAGACTTTATCTTTTAAATTATTTAAAAGCGCGATATAGAATTTAATAATAAGCTTTATTATAGTTTAAATATAATAATATTAACGCGTTAGTTAATAAGTATTAAGCTATTATAAAAAATTTAAAATATTAAACGCGATTATATCTAAAAGATAAAATTATAAATCTTTATTAATATATAATTAATTTAATATATAGTAATAAAAAGTTTACTACGAAAGCTACGCTATTTAAATTAATATTTTAATCTTAATTATTACTTTTACTATTATATAAGTAACGCGAAGTTATCTCTTATTCGAGTATATCTAATTCTTAATTTTAATTATTATTATAAATATCGTTAATTCGTTCTAGAATTATTAAATCTACTTTTATATACTTTTTATATTTTATCTTTTTTTAATTAGATAGCGATTAAACTCTAAATTAAAATAAATACTTAGAAGAGAAAAGTTTATAAGTACTTAATTATATAATTTTATTTCTCTTATATTTTTTATAATTATTAAGATAATTAATAATATATAACTATATCTTATAATTATATTTATAATAATTAATTAATTTAATAGCTAAATTATATAAAGATAAATATATTTTTATCTTTAATTTAAATAACTTAATTAAAATAATTATGAGATCTAGATTCTTTTTTTATAATATAACTCGCTTTTTATATATTATATAAAGATAAATATTTATTTAAATAAAGATTATTAGAGCTAATTATAAAGCGTAGTAATAGAAAATTTATTCTTAAATTAACGAATTAGAAAGATTTCTATTATCTTATATAATACTTTAAAAGTAAATCTTTAAATGTAATAGCGCTTTAATAGATTTTTATTAAGTATAATCTAACGAACTAGACGTTAGAAGAAAAGCTTTAAGATTATAAGATTAATTATTTTTTAATAGCGATAAATCTCGCGTAAAGCTTAAGCTATAGCTCGCGTTAATTATATATAATTAATATAATAATAACTAAAAGAATATATTCATCTATAAATCTAAAAAGTTTCTTTTTATACGATTTCCGCCGAGTCTATATTATAAGTACGATTTAGTTTATTTAATAGACTTTATCTATATTTAACTCTTTTCGCTAATTTAATAATTAAATATAATAAACTTCGCGTTTAATAAGTTAAGATAATATTTATTTAAATTAATTAGATTTTAAAGCGATTATAAGCTATTAATTTAATAATATATATTTAAAAATTTAAGAAATTATACGTAAGATAGATTTTTTAGATTATTCGAGTTAAATAATATTATTAATAATAATAATATCTATTAAAAATTTAATTCGGCTAATTAAATATATATTAAAGAGATTTTCGAGATTATTCGAGCTAGATAGTATTATCGATTATAATAATATTTATAAAAATTCTAGATTAACTAGTCTCGCTAGTAATATTAATATTTATAATATATTTAAATTAGACGATATCGTCGATTATAATAATATCTTTAGAGTATCTAATTCGAATTAAATTTAATATCTTTAGATATCTAATAAAAGTTATCGATTTAAGATTTATCGCGATATCTTATCGTAATATTAATAATATTTATAATCTCTAAAATATAGATTTTTAAATAGTTAGAATTTTAAGCGCTATAGCGATATTTAATCCTCTATTAATTCTTATTTAATTCGCCTAGTAAATAAAGAGACTAATTCTTTCTATTCTATTTATTATACTATATATTTTTTATATTTTTTCTCTCTATCTAATATAACTTTATTAATTTATAAATACTTATTCTCTTTATAAATCGCCTCTTTTTTTATTCGCTATAATAAAGCTATAAACGATATATTAAAGTTTAACCTTTTTTATTTATTCTCTCTACTTATTAAGACGCGGAGTATTTATACTTCGAACTTAAAGAGATTCAAGTCTTAATTATTATTTATTAAACCGATTTCTTTTTATTTAATTATTTTACGTATTAATTATTTCTTAATAACTCGCGAGATTTTCTTATTATCTTCGAGTAAATTTAAATATAATCTCTCGAGTAATTTAGTATTAGCGAATTTTAATATAACTTTTCTTAAGGCGCTTACGAAGCTTAATTCCTCGATAATATTATTTAGCGAATTCTTATATAGATTATTTAATTTAGAAGATTTCTATATCTTTCTTATTAATCTAGAGTATATCTCTAAAATATACTATCGTAATATATAATATATAATAAGTTTTTTCTATTATCTTATATCTCTTTAGAACTTCTTAATATACTTATATATTTCTAAGAAGTATTATAATTATATAAGTAATAAAATAATAATAAAGAGCTTTATCTATAAATCTAAAAAGTTTCTATAAAATTTAAAATTGCTAATCGCGCGTTTATCGCGGAAATTATAAAATTCGTCGAATTAGTAAATCTAATTAGAATTCGTCTAAATTCCGCCGATTTAGTAACTATTCTAATCTTTTTCGCTAGTTCTACTAGTTTAATAGTAATATATACGAAAAAAGAAAAGTTCTAATAATTAACATTACGACGATAAGGTTTTATAATAACAAGTATTAACGTTAACTTAAATTTAACTACGAAATTAGATAATTTAATAAAATTAATCGTATAAGTAATACTCTAATATAGCGTATAATAATACGTATATTAATAATAATATATATTAATATTATATATATATAGAGTATATTACGTAAAATTTTTAAAGTTATTAAAAATTTTTAAAATTATTAAATTAATAGAACTAGCGGAAAGAGTTAGATATAGATAAAGTCTATTAAATAAACTAAATCGTACTTATAATACGAACCCGGCGGAAATCGTACGAAAAGAAACTTTTTAGATTTATAGATCTTATCTTCGATTTTCTTATTATTTTATCTTTTAATATAAAAATATCTAGAATTATAATTTTTTAAATTATAATAAAGAGCGATTATTATAAGAATTATAATATTATTAAATAAAAATAATTAAAGATACTTACTTCTTTATCTAAATTCGAGAAATACTCTCTTATTATAGAAGAAAATTTTATATAATAATATAACTATTAATTAAGATAAAAAGCGTCTTTTATTTTAAAGATTATTAGCTAAAAAAGTCGATTAATTTAAATTTTATAAAATATATTATATTCTATTTATTTTATAAATCTTAATATATAAATTAAAAATCGATTAATAAGTTACTAACTATCGTCTTTAGATCTTTAGATAATAATATTATATAAATCTTAAGATAAGATTAAACGATATCTCGAATTTTCTTTATTAGAGTCGAATGAAAATCGTCTATATAGTCGAAAAGCTATATTCTTATTAAAAAGAGCTTAAAGTATTAATAGTAATAATTAGTTAGAGATATTAATATCTTTCTCGCCTCGAAACTTATAAATTAATTATTAATATTTTATATAAATCGAGTATTCTTATAGAGTTATTATCTCTAATTTCTTTATATTCTAATTATTATTTAACTAAGCGCGTTAATATAATACTTTAATTAGAGACTTAGCTTTTAAAAATCTAGATATTTAAAATCTTCGCTAATTATAATTATTATAAATAAAATGACTCTTATCGTCTTAAATATATTAAGATACTCTTTTTTAATATTATAATTACGCTTTTCTCGCCGTATTAAATTATTCTAAAGCGCGATTTAACGATTATTTTTATTCGAGCTATCTTATAAAGTATAATTTATATATCTTTCTTTATTCTAATCTATTAATAATATATAATTTAATATTATTAGAGACGTTAATAAAGCTCTAAATTCTCTTATTTTATTTAATAGATATATTAGCGAAGGGCTTAAATAAGCTATATACTAATAACGCGACTTTAATATAATAACGTCTAATAACTCTATTTAATATAATACTTTTTAATATTAAATTATCTATAATAATTTAATTATTATTTTATTATATTTAGAATATATACTTATTTTTATATCGAAGTCTTATATAAAGTACTCTAACTTCGTTATTATAAAGATAACTTCTCTTAATAAATTATTTTCTATCTCAACTTAGTATATATTTATCAACTTAGATATTTAATTATATAGTATATTCTTACTTCGTCTTATTAATTCTAATTCTTTATCGCTAATAAGAATTATTTTAAATTCTATAATTTATATTAACTAGTTTATATTAATATTATTCGATTTTAAAACTAATTAACTAATAATTAATATTACTATCTTTTATCTTAGATTTAATAATTTTAATACTTAATCGAGATTCGAATAAGAGTTTTTCTATTATTTTTTATTAAGATATTAACTTAATAGAAGATATGAATTAAATAAGAATATATCGAGTTTACGATCTTCGCCTTTATCTTCAACTTTAAAAGAGAAATCTTTTTTAATATTTATAATAGTATATAAAATTAAGAGAGTATTATTAATATTAAGAGAAGCTTCGTTATATATAATAATTATAATTATTAATAACTTCTTTATCTTTTATAAATTAATAAAATTATTTAAAGATTTATTATTATCGTAATTAGATACTATATATATATCCTTTTTAGACTTATATATTCTATAACGTTTAGATAATTTAAGATCTATCTATCTATATTCTTTAACGCGTTTTTTCCTCTTATTAGTCTTCTTTATTTTACTCGCTTTCTATTAATATATAATTAATAATATCTTCGCGAATAAGTAGATTATAATTTATATTTTTTATCTTCTTAGTTTTCTTCTCCCTTCTAGCGTTTTTAACTCTTTTTATTATTATTCTCTTTTTTATATTCTATTTTAAAGTCTTTATAATCTCTATAATTTAAATATAGTAGATTTACTTAATAGAATATAAAGTATTATAAATCTTCTATCGTTATTAAAAGTTAGAATAAAATTAATATTAAATATTAAAAATAATAATAAGTAAAATATAAAAGTAAATATATTTAAATAGATAAAAAAATAAAAGAGTAAAGAGAAGTTATTAATTTAAAAAGAAGGGTTATTAATTAACGCGTTTTTAACTTATTTAAATTAAAACGCGTTAAATCTCTATTTAAATTTAATTATCTATTTAATTTAAATATTCTATTTAAACTAAATAACGTTTTTACTAATAATCTCTATTCGAATTAAATAAATTTTCTATTAATAATTAACGTTAAGTTAATTATTATTTATTATTAAATATTATTATTCTAATTATACTTCTCTATTTACTTCTTTATTCTTAAGTATTTTTTTATAAATAATATCTATTTTAATATATATAACTATAAATCTTCTAGTATAAATACTTATTAATAATAATTACTTCGATATATTAATAATATATTCTATCTTCTAAATGGCGTTATATATAAAGTTATAATTTACGTAATTATCGATAATAATACTATTATAAACTTTATAACTATTAAAAATAACGTATAATTCTTTTTAGTAATTCGAAGCCATTTTATATATAATAATATATTTCTATTATAATTAATATCGTCTTTTTATAATCTCTATTAATAAGATATAAAGATTAAATATTAGCTTTAACGTTTTTTATATTATCTCTCTCTATTTAATAAAAGTTATATATTTTTTTTAATCGAAGCTTACTAAGATATAGCCTATAAAGAAAACTTATATTAGCGAATTTTCTAGAAGTTATTTAAATTTAATATTATTAAATAATGCGAGGCGCTAATTATATTAAAGATAAAGATTTTATATTATATAAAGCGTAAGAAGATATTTAGAGGAAATAAAGATTATAAATTATTTTAATAAGATAAACTCTTTATATTATAGAATTTCTTAAAATTAATTAAATTTTAAAGAATATAATAATTATAATATAAATATCTAATTATTTTTTATATATATATATATTATAGCTTTAAATTCTTTCGCTAATAGCGAGAATAGTCAACTCGAGCTATTATATCGCTTTATATATTTCTCTTAATATCTTTATTATCTTTTTCTTTTCTTAAAATAAATAATCTCTTCGCGTATTAATAATAGTAGATATATATAAAAAATAAATATTTACTCGCTTAATATTCTTTAATTATAAAGAATATAGAATTCTAATCTCGCTCGTATATCGATAATATAATTATCTTAAATTTTCGAGAATAATTAATCTTAATATCTTTATTATTAATATAATATATAATTTAATTTATTATAATATTATATACTTTATCTTCTTTTAATATATTTATAAATATATTAAAATTGATATTATTTATTATAATATAAATTAATATCTAAGTCTTAATAATATTAAAAAACAATATTAGCGTATTAATTATAGTTCTCTTTAAATATATATAGAAACTAGTTTAATTAAAGATATATAATTATAATATAAAGTCGATATTATTAATAGAGATAAATTATTTATTTAGCCGTCTACGTTTATAAGTCTATATATATATATAATTAATTTTTATAATTATATCTAATTCGTAATTACTTAATTATTTTCTTAGAATATTAAATATAAAGACTCTTAAAAAAGTGTTTTTTAGTTACTTAAAGGTTTTATCGAGCTTTATTTAATTATAAAGAACGTTAAGCGCGCTCTTAATTAGATATCTTTTTTTTATCTCTTATTTTAAAAAGAAGCGAATCTTTTTATAATTAAACTCTTTTATTATTAAATCACGCGAGATAATTAATATTATTTAGATTTTTAAATTAATATTAATATAGAATAATTTAAATAAAATAGATAAAGATAACGCGACGCTAACTTATAAAGACTTATATTTTATATCTAAAATTAATTAAATTATAGAATTCTAGAAGAAGTAGAATAATTTTAAAGAAGAATATATTAGAAAGAATATTATAGAATTAATAGAAATTCTAATTTAGAAATAGATTTTATAAGCCGACCTTTATTTAATAAATTCTATTATATTATTTATTCTATCTATTTAAAAGATTAATTAATAATTAAATCGAATAATCGAAATTGAATAATATAATATAAAGTCGAATTATATTATATATTATTTAGATATTTAAAATATCTATTTAAAAATAATATATATCTTTCTTAATCTCTCTATCTATTATATATCTAAATTATCTTATCTTTTACTTCTTTATCTATATCGTTATTCTTATATTTATTATAAATATTAATTCTTAAATTAAGTATTTTTTATTCGATTTTTTTATTTAGAATTTTTTTATTTAGATTTTATAAGTTATTTAATATTAAATTATAATTATATATTAAAATAGTATAGAAGCTTTAAAATAATTAAGTATATTTATAAATAGCGTATTTAAAAAGACGATATAGTATTATTATATATTTAAAAACGAACTATCTCTCTTTATATATTTCTATTTAAAATTTTATTATTAAAACTTTTTAGATTATTTAATACTAAGTAATAATTATATATCTTTTTATTTTTCTATAATAATTATATTACTCTCTTATCTATTTAAATATCTTATTATTTCTCTTAATTAATATCTAGATTAATAAAGCGAAAAGCTCTTATTAGCGTTATATCTATATCTATAAAACGCTTAATTAAAATAAAAAAGCGAGATTTATTATTATTTTTAAAAGATTATATTATTAGATTATCGCGATTCTTAAATTAAATAGCTAAAAAGTATTAGAGAGTTTTATTATCTAAATACTCTTATTTAAATTACTACGAGTCTATTAATATTATTCGAGATTAATAAGATAGAGAAGAAGATTATATTAGAGCGATAATTAGATTAATTATAAAAGAATTTATAAATATTATTAACTTTTTAGAATATTTATAAATATTTTTATTAAGAGTATTAATTAGCTATTTTAATGCGATAAGCTTAAAAGTATTTTTTATTAAGTTATATAAATAGTAATTATATATATTATCTTATAAATATTATAGTTAATTCTTCTTTATATTATCTAGCTTAGAAGATTAATCGCTATTATTTAGATCTATAATAATTCTTATTATTATAATATTTAATATTAATTAGCTTTAATTAATATACCTTAAAGAATTCGAGAATATTAGAAATAATAGTTATAACGCGTAGTTTATAAATCTTATTAAAGTATAACTCGTATATAAATTTAGATAGATTATATTTTTAACTCTAAGTCTTATTATATTATATAAAATACTTAACTTTAATCTAATCTTAAATAATCTAATTAATATTTTAAAGAATTTTTTTTTAATTATCGCTTAATAGATAGATAATTTTTTTTATTTTATAAGATAAAAGCTTTATAAGTAAAGCGTCGCTATTAATAATTCTCGATTTTACTATTTATTTAATTATTAGCTTATCTAGAACTATTTATATTTCGTCGATATTTCTCTTTAATTTCTTATTCGATAAAGCGCGTAAGCGAGACTTTATATTCTTTATATACTTTCTAATATTATAATATTTCTTTTCTATTATTTTAGATAAAACGATATTTATTTTTTATTATAATTATTTAATTAATAAAATTATCGTTATTATATTAATAAAGAATATAATTTATAATATAATTAAATATCTATAGACGAATAATAGATAATACTTAAATTTCTTCGCTATTCTATTATAATATACTTACTTCTTTTTACTTAAATTTTATATATAAGCGAGATCTTTAATAATAATTCTAAATTACTCTATCTTATAGATAATAATTAATATAAATATTAAGAAGATATTTAATTTTATATTATAATACTCGTCGATATAGATCTACTTAATAGCGAAGTTATATATAAATAAGCCCTTTATTTTAACTTAAATATAATTCTTATAGAATTTAAATATTATTAAGATTAAGAATCTCTCTTATTTAAATTAAGCTTTATTATTAATTATATATTTAAATAATTTAATATTTATAGAGATTAAAGGCTTCGAGCTAATATTATAATATTAAATTAATTTATATATATAAAAAACGCGAAGTTATATTATATTATAGTCTTCGAGATTTATTAATTTAATAATTTTAATAAGTTAATTCGCGAAAATTTTAGCTAGAATAATTATTAAGAAGAATTTTAATTTAAATATTATTCGAGTTATATAGTTAACTTTATCTTTATATAAATATATAATATTAAATATATTTATAAAAGAGTATTTTAATTATTAATTTTTATAAAGCTTTTATAATAAGAGCTATTTATTAAAAAAGAAAGAGATTTTAAAATCTTTAATAATAGCGATATTCTAATATCTCTAAAGATATATTAAAAGATTTATCTAACTTTAATAATAAAGATATAATATTTATAAAATAATATTAGATATATAATATATACTATATTATTAATAATTAATAATATTATAGATAAAAGTATATATAACGTTTTATTATAGTATAAATTATTTCTCAAATATCTAACTTATTAGAAGTATTAAGATCTTATTAAAATTAGACTTATTTATATTAATTACTTTACTATAGAGATTTATCTAAAAACGTCTTTATATTAAATTATATAGCTAATAAATTTTTAGAATAATAGATATTAAAGTTTTTTACGAATTTAAGATATACTCTAAATCTCTAAAGATATAAGTATTTTTAATATTTCTATTACTATAATTAAATTATAGAACTTATTTTATAATTTTCTAAGTCTAATCTAATTATTATAATCTTCTTTTCTTATTAAGCTTAATCTTTTTATTAGATTAATTAATATAAAAAGTAAATAATTAATAATATTCGAATATATACTCTAATATTAAATCTTTATCGCCGATCTTTATATTATTTTATATCTTTCTTTAATTTATAATTTTATTAATCTTAATATTATAAAAGTTAGTTAATTAAAAAGTATAATCTTATTTAATTAAGAGCTTTATTAATATAATATCTTCTATTATTAAATATCTTCTCTTCTATAATAAAAGCGCGTTATTATTTTTATAAGTTTTAAATATAATAACGTTATCTATTAAATTATTAACGAACTTCTTTTATAAAAAATAACGACGAACTTATAATTAAGAGTTATCTTCGTTTAAACTAATATTAATAAATTAAGAATCTATTTTATTTCTTTTATAAATATTAAATAAGTTAAATAATAAGATTAAAGATCGAGTAATAGTAGAATAAAGAGAAAGCGAAATTTCGATAAAATTAGATTAAGATAGAGTATTATAAAGACTAGAAGAGATTAGAAATTTCGAGATTTACTTTAATTTAATAGAAGAAAAGATTAAACGCTTAAGTATTATAAGAAATTATTAAAAATTAGAAATATAGGCGTATTAATAAGTCTCGCGTAATTTCGAAGATATTAACTTCGATATTTAACGTTTTAATCGAAGTTAGAATTAATATTAATACTTATTATTAACGTAAGAAAGCGAGATAAATAAATCTTTAATTACGCGCTATAAGAATATTCGCTATTTAAATATTTATAATTATTTCTAATACTTATATATCTTTTAGAGATTATTATTATTATTAATAATTAAGCTTATATTATTAACTTTATAAATTAGATAAAATAATATCTTAGAAATTTCGTCAATATCGTTTTAAAAATATTTCGAGCGAAGATAAGTAAGAAGAGCTTTATAATTAATTTATTTTTATAATTAAGAGATTATTATTAAATCTTTTATTAACTTTTAGATAAAGATAAGCTTATATTTATTTAGATTATTAATAATAATAAATTATAAAGATTAAATACTAGAGGGCTCTTCGATAAATAGTCTACTAAATTAATAAGAGTTTACTATTTTCTCGATTATTAAGAACTTCTAAATCTTTATATATTCTATATTTAGCGTTTTTATAAATTTTCTTTTAAATACTCGCTTCTCTTACTTAATAAATATCTTATTAATTAATAAAAGTAATTTATTTAAATCTTTAAAAAAGAAATTTAAGTTTTAGATAATTACGTAATTAGAAATAGATAATAATTAAATAATCTCGCTAACGATAATATTAATCTTTCTCTTCTACTATTTTATAAACTTTTTCTAAAAATTATTCTATTATAATTAACGCGAGAATTTCTTTTTTATAACTTTAAATATAAATAATAAAAAGCGAAGTTTCTTATAAATATTTTTATAATTTATTAAGATATCTAACTTCGCGATATCGAATTTAATATAAAAATTAGATTTAATAAATATAGCTCTTATTTACTTTAAATATAATTAATAAGATAATCGTAAAGAGTATAATATAATAATAAATAAATAAATAATTATAAAGAAACGCGTAGTAGAGTAAGTAGTATATAAGAATTTAATTAAGATTTATAATAAGATATAAGTAAATAGAAAAATAGAAGAAAGATATAATATTTAACTCGAATTTTTAATAGTATTTATAAGTAAATAAGTAATTACTTCTTAGATAATATTAATTAATTATTATATACTCGCTAATAATAATCGATATTAAAGCGTAATATAGATAATAATATAAGTAAATAAATATTTAATAATAAATTATAAAGAGAAAATAGTAGAATATAATATTATAAGCGCTAATAACTAACGCGATAATTAATTATTCGATTTCGATTCGATAGTTTATCAACTATTTAGATCGTCTATCTAACTTAAATATTTAATTATCTATATTAATCTTTTATTTAATCAGTATATATAAAAGAATAAGGTAGGGCTGAACTAGAAAACCTTGAATTTGTATGTGCAGCCAATCATCAATTCAGGGTCACTACGCTCTTTAGTTAGACCGGCTGAGTCAGCCCGGTAGCCCTCCCGCGCCTCCTCATCAAAAATTTGTATGTAGAAGTCTTACACTCTGAAATAACTACCTCCCTAAGGATGCTGTTACTTCATAATTCCTTAAATTGTAGAGCTCGCTTTGCGCTTTCTAACGCTGTAAAAATAATGAAGTTTGGCCTACTATTGGTGGGTTAAACTGACATTCAAATATGGTAGTCACATCAAACGCGTCCGGGATCGGATAATAATCCTTCCACCTGTTTGTGTAACCATTATTCTTCCACTACTCTATCAATCTATCAATTCCACCAATATGAACACAATCGTCCTCGGTACCCCTCGCGGAAACGTTACTAAACGCTTCAGGCACGTACACCCCTTTTGCCCGCCTCTTAGAGCCCCTACTGACGCGAATCCGCTACTGCTAGCAATCGAGGCCGCAAGCGAGCCCAACAGCTACCTACTACTGCTCATAAACGCGTTAGAAAGCCCTCAAAAAGAGCCCGAACGGATTCACAGCCATCATCCTCCCCTACATACTCCTCCCAAGCCAGCGGTACTCGACCAGCCGCTCAGTCAACACTACCTACCCTATCAGCTCAGCAATCCACTCAGTCAGATCGTCAGCCAGTCACTCAGTCATCCACTCAGTCAGCCACTCAGCTAGCCACTCAGTCTGATACTCTCCCTACAAGAGGAGGAGCAAGAGGAGGAACTACAATAGGCAAATGCGGAGAACACTGCGGAGAAACCAAGCGGCAACAAGGCCACCATCGTCAAGAACACGGCTCAGCTCTCCAAGATCCCACGTTATATCAGTCATCCACTCAGTCAGCCACTCAGCTAGCCACTCAGTCTAATACTCTCCCTATAAGAGAAGGAGCAAGAGGAGGAACTACAACAGGCAAATGCGGAGAACACTTCGGAGAACACTGCGGAGAAACCAAGCGGCAACAAGGCCCCCAGCACCAAGAACACGGCTCAGCTCTCCAAGATCCCACGTCATATGCTCTCCACGGTTCCATATCAAATTATCACTTAGCAAGCGGAGAACACCACTGCAACTTAGCCTGTCATCCCCACTGCATTAAGGAGTAAGAGGAGGAACTACAACAGGTAAATGCGGAGAACACTGCGGAGAACACTATGGAGAACACTGCGGAGAAACCAAGCGGCAATAAGGCCCCCAGCACCAAGAACACGGCTCAGCTCTCCAAGATCCCACGTCATATGCTCTCCACGGTTCCACATCAAATCATCACTCAGCAAGCGGAGAACACCACTACAACTTGGCCTGTCATCCCCACTACATTGATATAGTACATCACTGCAATAACGTCATAAGAGGAGGATCTACTGCGACGATCATAGTCAATTAGGCCTCTACAGGAGGAACATCGTAAGAGGAGGAACTACAACAGGCAAATGCGGAGAACACTGCGGAGAACACTATGGAGAACACTGCGGAGAAACCAAGCGGCAACAAGGCCCCCAGCACCAAGAACACGGCTCAGCTCTCCAAGATCCCACGTCATATGCTCTCCACGGTTCCACATCAAATCATCACTCAGTAAGCGGAGAACACCACTGCAACTTAGCCTGTTATCCCCACTACATTAAGGAGTAAGAGGAGGAACTACAACAGGCAAATGCGGAGAACACTGCGGAGAACACTATGGAGAACACTGCGGAGAAACTAAGCGGCAACAAGGCCACCATCGTCAAGAACACGGCTCAGCTCTCTAAGATCCCACGTCATATGCTCTCCACGGTTCCACATCAA